>NC_044383.1:117747382-118372382 GCF_006542625.1 Nomascus leucogenys
CCAATAGTTCTCTTTTCTGCTCCTCTTCCTCCTCCCACCCTCCCCCATCAAGTAGACCCCAGTGCCTGTTGTTTCCTTCTTTATGTTCATAAGTTCTTATCATTTAGCTCCCACTTATAAATAAGAACATGTGGTATTTGGTTTTCTGTTCCTGCATTAGTTTGCTAAGGATAATAGCCTCCAGCTTGACCCATGTTCCCACAAAAGACAAGATATTTTTATTTTTTATAGCTGCATAGTATTCCACAGCATATATGTACCACGTTTTCTTTATCCAGTCTGTCACTGATGGGCATTTAGGTGGATTCCATGTCTTTGCTATTGTGAATAGTGCTGCAGTGAACATTTGTGTGCATGTGTCTTTATGGTAGAATGATTTATATTCCCCTGGGTATATAGCTAGTAATGAGATTGCTGGGTTGAATGGTAGTTCTGCTTTTACCTCTTTGAGGAATCATCATACTGCTTTCTACAATGGCTGAACTAATTTACACTCCCACCAACAGTGTATAAGTGTTTCCTTTTCTCTGCAACCTCACCAGGATCTGTTATTTTTGGCTTTTTATAGTAGCTGTTCTGACTGGTGTGAGAGGGCATCTCATTATGGTTCTGATTTGCACTTCTCTAATGATCAGTGATATTGAGCTTTTTTTCATATGCTTGTTGGCGCATGTATGTCTTCTTTTGAGAAGTGTCTGTTCATGTCCTTTGCTCACTTTTTAATGGGGCTGTTTGTTTTTCTCTTGTAAATTTATTTAATTTCCTTATAGATGCTGGATATTAGACCTTTGTTAGATGCATGGTTTGCAAATATTTTCTCCCATTCTGTAGGTTGATTTTCTGTTCACTCTGTTGATAGTTTCTTTCCTTATTCAGAAGCTCGTAAGTTTGATTAGACCCCACCTATCAATTTTTGCCTTTGTTGCAATTGCTTTTGGTGTCTTTGTCTTGAAGTCTTTGCCCGTTCCTATGTTCAGGATGGTATTGCCTAGGTTGTCTTCCAGGGTTTTTATAGCTTTGGGTTTTACATTTAAGTCTTTAATCCATCTTGAGTAGATTTTTGTGTATGGTGTAAGGAAGGGGTCCAGCTTCAGTCTTCTTCTGTGTATGGCTAGCCTGTTATCTCAGCACCATTTCTTGAATGGGGAGTCTTTTCCCTATTGCTTGTTTTTGTCAGCTTTGTTGATGGTCTTTTTTGACTTTTTAATCACAGCCATTCTGACTGGTGATCCAAGTAAGATGGTATCTCATTGTGGTTTTAATTTGCATTTCTCTGATAATTAGTGATATTGAGCATTTTTTATATGTTTGGTGTTTGTATGTCTTCTTTTGAAAAATATCTGTTCGTGCCCTTTGCCCACCTTTTAATGGAGTTACTTGTTTTTTACATCTTAAGTTGTTTGAGTTCCTTGTAGATTCTGAATAGTAGTCCTTTGCCAGATGCATTGTTTGCAAATATTTTCACCTTTTCTGTAGGTTGTTTACTTTGCTGATTATTTCTTCTGCTGTGCAGAAGTATTTTAGTTTAATTAAGTCCCATTTGACTATATTTTGTTGCATTTCCTTTTGAGGAATTAGTCACAAATTCATTGCCTTCACCAATGTTCATAAGAGTTTTTCCTAGGTTTTCTTCTAGAAGTTTTTTGTTTTTTAAGTTTCAGGCCTTACATTTAAGTCTTTAATCCATCTTGAGTTATTTTTTCTATATGGTGAGAGATAGGGGTTCAGTTTCATTCGTCTGCATATGGCTCTCCAATGATCTTAGCACCATTTACTGAATAGGGTATCCTTTTCTCAGTGCATATTTTTGTCAACTTTGTCAAAGATCAGTTGGTTGTATGTATGTGGTTTTATTTCTGGGTTCTCTATTTTATGATTTCCATTCTATTGATCTATGTGTCTATTTTTATACCATTACCATGCTGTTTTGGTTACTATAGCCTTGTAGTATAATTCAAAGTGAGGTAATGTTGATACCTCCAGCTTTGTTTTTTTTTTTTTTTTTTTTTTTTTTTTTTGAGTTGGAGTCTCTCTCTGTCACCCAGGCTGGAGAGCAGTGGCATGATCTCAGCTCACTGCAACCTCCGCCTTCCAGGTTCAAGCAATTCTTCTGCCTCAGCCTCCTGAGTGCTGGGATTACAGGCGTGTGCCACCATGCCTGGCTAATTTTTGTATTTTCAGTAGAGATGGGGTTTCGCCATGTTGGTCAGGCTGGTCTCCGACTCCTGACCTCATGATCGGCCCACCTCAGCCTCCCAAAGTGCTGGGATTACAGACATGAGCCACTGTGCCCACCCTGTTCTTTTTGTTTAGTATTGCTTTGGCTATTCAGGTTCTTTTGTGGTTCCATATGAATTTTAGGATGATTTTTTTTCTTATTCTGTGAAGAATGACACTGGTAGTTCGATAGAAATTGCATTGAATCTATAGATTACTTTGGGCAGTATGGGCATTTTAACACTAGTGACTCTTCCAAATCCATGAGGATAGGATGTTTTTCCATTTCTTTGTGCCTACCTTAATTTCATTGTTGACCCAACAATCATTCAGGAGCAGATTACTTAATTTCATGTATTTGTATACTTTCGAGAGTTCCTCTTGTGTTGGTTTTCTAGTTTTGTTCCACTGTGGTCCAAGAAGATACCTGTATGACTTCTATTTTTAAAAATATATTGAGACTTGCCATGTGGCCTAGAATATGGTCAATTTTTTAGAATGTTTCATATGCAGAAGAGAAGAATGCATACTCTGTGGTTGTAGGGTAGAAAGTCCTGTAAATGTCTGTTAGGTCTATTTGGTCTAGCATCTGATTTAAGTTCAGAATTTCTTTGTTGATTTTCTACCTTGATGATTTGTCTAGTGCTGTCAGTGGGGTACTGAAGTTCTCCATTATTACTGTATTGGGGTCTATTTTCTTTCTCAGGTCTAGTAGTATTTAAGAATCTGGGTGCTCTGGTGTTACTATTGGGTTCATATATATTTAGAATTATTATCTCTTCTTGTTGAATCGATCCCTTTATCATTATATAATAAGCTTCTTTGTTTTTTTTTTTAACTATTGTTGATTTAAAGTCTGTTTTGTCTGATTTAAGTATAGCTATCCCTGCTCACTTTTGGTTTCCATTTGTGTGAAGTACCTTTTTCCACTCCTTTACTTTGAGTTTGTAAATATCTTTACCAGTTAGGTAGGTTTCTTGTATGCAGCATATCGTTGGACTTTGTTTTTAATCTCTTCCATCAGCCTATTTTTTTTTAATTGGAGCATTTATTTCATTTACATTTAAGTCCATTTACATTTGACATGTGAGGTTTCGTTCTTGTCATAATGTTAATTATTACTTAGTTGCTTTAAATTCTCAATTGTGTAATTGCTTTATAATATATATGAGTTGTATACTTTTGTGTTTTTAGGAGGGTATCACCCTTTAATTTCCATGTTTAGAACTCCTTTGAGCATTTTTTGTAAGACCAGTTTAGAGGTGATGAATTCCCTGTGTTTGTTTGTCTGGGAAAGACTTTATTTCTCCTTCACTTATGAAGCTTAGTTTAGCAGGATGTAAAATTCTTGGCTGGCATGACTTTCATTTAAGAAGAATGAAATTAAGACCCAGCCTCTAATGGTTTGTAAGGTTTCAGCTGAGAAGTCTGCTGTTAATCTGCTGAGATTTTCTTTACAGGTGATTGTACTCTTCTCTCTTGCCACTTTCAGGATTTTTTCCTTCATGTTGACTTTGGATAGTCTGATACTTTCAGGATTTTTTCCTTCAGGTTGACTTTGTACAGTCTGATGACAATATGTCTTAGTGAGATTCTTCTTGCAATGTATTTTCCAGGAGTTCTCTAAACTTCATGTATCTAAATGTCTAGATCTCCAGCAAGACCAGGGAAGTCTTCCTGAATTATTTCCTCAACTATATTTTTTATACTTTTTACTTTTTTTTCTTCTCCTTCTGGAATACCTATAACTTGTAGGCTTGGTCCCTTTACATAGTTCCATATATCTCAAATGCTTTGTTCACTATTATTAAGTTATTTTTTCTTTATTTTTGTCTGGCTGGGTTAATTCAAAAGACCTGTCTTCCAGGTCTAGAAGTCTTTTTTCTGCTTGGTAAAGTCTATTGTCGAAACTTTCAACTGCATTTTGTAATTCCTCCAACAAGTACTTTATTTCAGAAGTTCTGTTTGGTTTTTGTTAATAATATCTATTATTTCATGTCCTAATTTTTTTTTTCTAATTTCTTTGTATTGGTTTTTACCTTTCTCTTGGATATCATTGAGCTTTTTTAAATTCAATATTTTGAATTCTTCATTTGGTCTTTCAACTATTTCATTCTGATTAGGATCTGTTGCAGGAGAATTATTGTGGTCCTTTGAGAGTATTGTAACACTCTGTTGTTTTTTTTTTTCATACTTTCAGAATTGTTTCTCTGGTTCTTTCTCATCTGAATAAGCATTTTCTCCTTCTTATTTCTGAATTTACTTTTGCTTGAATGGGACTTCTCCCCCATTGAGCTGTCATGTGTGTTTTGTAGCATCCTTTGGGTTTGGTTCTGGGTGCTTTCAGTGGCAAAGGCTCTGTTTAGGTTCCGTGGTTATAGGCAATCTTTGTGTAGGAGATTTCTCAGATGCTGGTCGTGTAGCATTGTACTGGGTATGTAAGCAGGCTCACTACCTCTTGAGAGGCTGGTATGGTGGAGGTCTCAGGAAGCTTATCTCATTCCCTAGTGCTGTATGCTTGAGTCAACAGATTTTCTATTGAGTTGTGCAGTTCATCCTTTAGGCCAGTGGGTGGCACTTATGGATAAGAGCTAATTGTGGCTGACACCGATATAGGCTTCATCTTTCTTTACCCTGAGATGCCTTCTGTTGCCTCATGCAATGGGCAATTTTGTGGAATGTACAGTGGTCTAAGCTCCGTGCTCACTCCCCAGATGGAGGTACCAAACTGGGCAAGGCCAGACCAGCCAAGCCTGCCTATACATCCCCCAATGGCAGGCATAAGTGCTAGGTTAAAAGGGAATCTGGGAGGCAGCTGCCAACTGCCCATAGATGTGCCTGGGTATGGAGTGAAGAAACCTCCACTTCCCCAAGTTCTCTGCCCAGGAAAGGAGGGACAGCCTAGACTGTCAATCTACAAAAGTGGATGCTCCAAATGCCTGGTGAGCCAAATGCCTGGAAATATGTCCCCCAGAGAGGAAAGGAGTACCCGCTGCAGAGTGGAGTACCTGCTGCTACAACAAGATCTTGGTGAGGGACTTGGGGGTGAGGGTGGGGGCGGGAAGGGGCAGCTCAAGCTTGTATTTCAGGCAAGCAGGTACACTGAGTGACTGGAAATATACCCAGTTGTGAAGTGGAGGGTTTGCTGCTGCACCAAGTTCTTTGCAAGGGAAGGGAGGTGTGGTTCACATGCCAAATCCAGTCAAGCAGTGCTGGGGTCCACATGCCTCCACCGGTTCCTTGAAACTGGTGGGATAAATTCCTTCAACTGTCTAAGGGAGGAGTGTCGGGCACCTAGCAATGACACACGCAGATCAGGCCAGGCCACAGAGCTTTTTCTGGCTTCACATCACACCACCCAGGAGAAACCACAGCTTCAGCGCTCCCCTCCCACTCTAATCTGGCCACAGGAGACAGCCCAGTTCAAGCACTTACTTTCGGGGTACAGTCCACACTTGCCACTCAATTCTGGCTGTGGGGACCCTTACTCCACTCCAGAACAAGTGCTCCAATCTCTGATCAAAGAAGAAAATGCCTGTGATGGCCTCTGCTGCCAGGTGCCAAATAATAAGTGACTGTAAGAGACGGGATTGAAAAATGGCACCCTCTTGTCAGTCCTGGGTCTGGGAAAATGCCTATAGCTTAAAGTGGTGTCTTTCTCTCTCATTGTCTTCTGGCCTCTTCCCAAGTTAGATCCAGGGCTTGGGAAAAATAAGGTGCTCTCCTATGGCCTTAGTTGGATGGGTCTCTAGTAGAAAAGTGCATCATAGAAGAAGAGTCTCTCCTTCTCTCATGGACTTGGACTTCACTCACTTTCATTAGCCAAATGCCATCATGCAGTCTGCTTGTAAATCTTCTCTTCCCCAGGATCTGAAATGTCCTTCATTTTGGAAGGAAAATACACCCTTTTTCCTATTGATTTGTCAGTTGTACATGTTGCAAATATATTTTCCCTGTTTATAGCTTATCTTTTAACTTTTTGTGTTTTTTTGTCAAGCAAATGTCATTAATTTTGATGAAGATACATGTATAATATTTTCCTTTATGATATGTGCATTTTACATCTTATTTACGAGAAACTTTCTTACCCTCAAAGCCACAATGATGTTTTCTTCTAAAATGTTTAAAGTTTATTGTTTAAATGTAGGTCTATGATACATCTAGAGATGATATCTGTGTTGGTGGTGTGAAGTGGGCTCTAATTTCATATTTTTCCACACGGATAACTCATTGCCATAGCACCCCTCAAACACACTGATTATTAGTGCCATCTCTGCCAAATAATCAGTAACCAAATACATATGAATCTGCCTCTGGGCTATCTCTTTTCTTTCATTTGCTTATCTTTCTTTTCTTGTCACATTTTCTTAATTTTTATAGATTTGTAAATCTTACTACCTAGCAGGGTATGTCTTGATCTTATTCAGTATTTTCTTTTTTTTTTTTGTATTCTCTACTCTTTAGTTCTTTAAGGTAGATTTTAAGGGGAATTTTAAAGTTCTACCAAATCCTGTTGGTATTCTTATTGGAATTGTATTACATTTAGAGATTAATCTGAAAGAACCATTATGTTTTGATGACCCAAACACGAACATATACCCCTCTCTATTTATTTGCCTACTTTGATATTTTTCAGCAAAGTTTATAATTTTCTCCACAAGTCATGCACATATTTTATTCAGATTATTTCTAAAGCCCTTATATTTTAAAACTTCATCTTTTAACTCCCTGTTGCTGACATGTAAACATGCAGGTGAGTTTTACATATTGTTCTTATATTCATCAATCTTGCTGAATTCTTTGCTTAGGTCTCATAAGTGGACAGTAGATTCTCTTGGGCTTTCTATGCAGACAAATGTAACGTCTATGAAAGTGTCTCTGTTTTTTGTAAAAAATCTTTATCTTAGTCTATTTTATACAGCAATAACGAAATGCCATAGAGTGGATAATTTATAAAGAAGATAAATTTTATTTGTTTGCTTTTTATTTTGTTATTGATACATAATTGTACATATTTATGGGGTACATGTGATAGATACATGCATACAATGTGTAATTATCAAATCAAGGTAATTGAGATATCCATCATCTCAAATATTTATTATTTCTTTAGGTTGGGAACATTCTATATCTTTTCTTCTAGCTATTTTGAAACATACTATACACTTTTGTTAATTATAATCACCCTATTATGCTATTAATCACTAGAACTCACTTCTTCTAACTATGTTTTTGTAGCCATTGACCAACCTCTCTTTATCCTCGTCTCCCTCCTACCTTCCTGGACTCTGGTAACCATCATTCTGCTTTCTACCTCCATGTGATCAATTTTTTTTAGCTCCCACATTTGAGTGAGAATATGTGACATTTGTTCTGTGTCTTATTTATTCCACTTAACATAATGTTCTACAGTTCAGTTCCATCCATGTTGCCTCCAATGACAGGAGTTCATTCTTTTTTATGACTGTATAATATTTCATTGTGTATATATACCACGTTTTCATTATCCATTCATCTGTTAATGGATACTTATGTTGATTCCACATCTTCACTACTGGGAATAGTGCTGCAATAATCATGGGAGTGCAAACACCTCTTTGATACACTGATTTCCCTTTTTATTGGATATATATCCAGCAGTAGGATTGCTGGATCATATAGTAGTTCTATTTTTAGTTTTTTGAGGAACCGTTATACTAGTTTCCATAGTTGCTGTACTGATTTACATTCCCACTGACAATGCACAAGCAAAGAACAGAAAATTATTTCTTATAGTTTTAGAGACTGGGAAGTCCAAAATCAAAGTTTCAGTATCTGGTGTGGCTATTCTTACTGTGTCCTCACATGGTGTAAGCAGAAGAACAAGAGAAGATGACTGTTGTCTCCTCACATGGCAGAAGAGTGGAAGAAAGAGAACTCACTCCCACAAACCCTTTATATGGTGGCATTCATCCATTCCCATTAGGCCCCACCTGCTAATGCTGTTGCATTGGGGATTAAGTTTCTAATACATAAATTTCAGAAAACAATTTCTAGCCACAGCAATCCTTATATATATATATAGTATAGTAGTAGCTTAAACTCACATTAAAATATTAAAGGTAAACAGCATAGAGGACATTCTTGATTTTTTTCTTAACTTTAAAGCCATATTTTTACATTTCCACCAACAGGTATGATATTAACTGTAGACTTAAAAATATATATTCTCAGCGGGCATGGTGGCTCATGCCTGTAATCCCAGCACTTTGGGAAGCTGAGGCCAGTAGGTCACATGAGGCGAGGAGTTTGAGACCAGCTTGGCCAACACAGTGAAATCCTGTCTCTACTAAAAATACAAAAAATTAGCTGGGCATGGTGGCATGCGCCTGTAGTTCCAGCTACTCAGGAGGCTGAGGCATGTGAATCCTTTGAATCCGGGAGGTGGAGGTTGCAGTGAGCTGAGATCGTACCACTGCACTCCAGCTTGGGTGACAGAGTGAGATGGTCTCAAAAAAAAAAAACACACAAAAATATATATTCTTTATTAATTTAAGAAAGTTCCCTTCTATCTATAAAAAGATTGCTAAAACATTTCATCATCATTGGAAATTAAATTTTCTCTAGTGCTTTTTTCCTGCATGTACTTAGATTTTTTCTTCAATCTATTATTGTGATGACTTACATTAATGGATGTGTTACAGTAATAGATTTGATCATCAGTTTTCTCATATGCAAATACAGAAAATAATCTTTACTTTGTAGGATTTTTGTGATATTTAAATTAGAGAGCATCTGTGAACAATTGCCAGGCAGGCAAAAAATAAAGGCCTACTGTTTCTTGTTCCCCTCCAGATCCACTCTCCCCTCTGGCTGTCTGCCCTGTGACTGTGTTAATGGTCACTGGGCTCTTTCGCTGTTGTTTCTGGTCAAGTTCAGCCAATGCAAGGTGGCAGCAAACTATTGAAAGATTGGAGGAAGGTGAAGTTGGAGTAGTTATTCCTCCAACCATCTCCTCGCTAGGCTATGGCATGTTGTCTTCATCATTCTACAGATGACTTTAGCTCCTATCATGCAGCCCTCTGTATATAGCTATCTGATCCAGATTCTGCTAACCACATTTTGTGCCTGCCTCTTTGGGCAGGTGATAGCTCTCCTCTCTTACCCACAGTTACTAGCCTCTGAATGAGACCGTATTTCACATTGGTTTCCTTAATTAAGCTCCACCCACACCTTTGTGAATTGTCCCTTTACTTCACTGTCCTTAAATCATTTATTTTGTGCCTGTGTTTTGTGCTAGCAACCAAATACAGAGATAAGTAGTGTGTCCGGAATTGGTGGGTTCTTGGTCTCGCTGACTTCAAGAATGAAGCTGCAGACCCTCGCGGTGGGTGTTACAGTTCTTAAAGATGGTGTGTCCAGAGTTTGTTCCTTCTGATGTTTGCACATGTCCGGAGTTTCTTCCTTTTGGTGGGTTCGTGGTCACACTGACTTCAGGAATGAAGCTGCAGACCTTTGCGGTGAGCGTTACAGTTCATAAAGGCGGTATGTCCGGAGTTGTTCGTTCCTCCTGGTGGGTTCGTGGTCTCGCTGACTTCAGGAGTGAAGCTGCAGACCTTCGTGGTGAGTGTTACAGCTCATAAAGGCAGCGCAGACCCAAAGAGTGAGCAGCCACAAGATTTATCTCGAAGAGTGAAAGAACAAAGCTTCCACAACATGGAAGGGGACCCGAATGGGTTGTGCTGCTGGCTCCCGTGGCCTGCTTTTATTCCCTTGTTTGGCCCCACCTACATCCTGTTAATTGGTCCATTTGACAGAGCTCTGATTGGTCCATTTTACAGAGTGCTGACTCGTCCGTTTTACAGAGTGCTGATTGGTCCGTTTTACAGAGTGCTGATTGGTGCGTTTACAATCCTTTAGCTAGACACAGAGTGCAGATTCGTGCGTTTACAATCCTTTAGCTAGACACAAAAGTTCTCCAAGTCTCCACCCAATTAGCTAGACACAGAGCACTGATTGGTGCCTTTACAAACCTTTAGCTAGACACAGAGTGCTGATTGGTGCGTTTACAATCCTTTAGCTAGACACAGAGTGCTGATTGGTGCGTTTACAATCCTTTAGCTAGACAGAACAGTTCTCCAAGTCCCACCCAACCCAGAAGTCCAGCCGGCTTCACCTCTCAGTAGGTTATTCAGTTCATCCCACTATAACCTGGATATGGATGTGGTTGGTTGTAAAATCAAGTATTTCTGCTCAGTTGAACATCTATTTAAGTCCTGGGTGATTTAAATGATTTGATCAATAGTTATTATCTCTAATGGTGTCAAAATTGTTTTTTCTGTTATCAATCATTTGGACTACTTGCAGCTTTCAAATCAGTTAAATAAGCAATGTATATAAAAAGCCTAGCACAATCCTTTAGGCATTATAAAGACTATAACATTTCCTTTGTTTAAAAGAAAGAATGAAAGGGTTAGGAAAGGGGTTCAGAAGTAGAAATTTGAGCTATTGCAATAATTTTGAAGTTCACTGTGCTTTGCAAACCCAATATTACCTCCATTCTGTGATATTATTATGGAAATTACAGAGCAGAAGTCAGATCTGGAAAGCAAAGATATGGGAAATTATTTAACATATCAAAAGGAAGCCACATCCACTCTAATTTTCCTCTTGGTTATGCCAACGATCTTTCTCATTTTGGAATGTCTTCTGTAAGCTTTGTGAAAGGTCATAGACTACATAATGGTCCAGGTAGAGGCTAAGTAGGAGCTGGGGAATGATTGAATCAGCCTAGTGAGAAAACTGTAGCAATTATTCATTTGTTGATGTTACTGCTTCTATATTTTGAATTATCCTAAGATAATTAAGGTGATAAAAAAGTTAAGGTGAATTTTAAAGTCCAAGGTACTGGAAACTACAGTTTTTAAGCTCTTTTTTTTTGCGGGGGGTGGGGGTTCAACAAATGTCTTTGGGAAAAAGCATAATTAAAAACAATAATCCAGAGGCCCATCTCTTCTTCGGTGTTTAAAATGCTGTATTTTAACAAGGTACGAAACAGTCCTATTTAGGGAAATAGACAATATGATATTACTGAATTTGGTTATTTGTAGGAATAGTCAAAATACATAGTTTCAAAATAGACCCTAAATATAGGGCCCCATTATTGGATTTTGCACATTCCATCTTCCTCACCAGTAATACTAGAAGTAACAGTGACTTTTGTTTAACAATGTATATAGAAGCTTTAAAAATTACATTAAAATAAACCAAATAGAAAACAAAGAATGTAAAGATTCTCTGAAATGGCTCATTTAAAATCCCTCCACAGCATTCTATTGTGCCTTCCATTTATGTAAAACAATTTTGTTTCCCAGTCTTTCTTAAAAGTAGCATTCTTTTTTTATAGCTGCATAGTATACCATGGTGTATATGTGCCACATTTTCTTAATCCAGTCTATCATTGATGGGCATTTGGGTTGGTTCCAAGTCTTTGCTATTGTGAATAGTGCTGCAATAAACATATGTGTGTATGTGTCTTTATAGTAGCATGACTTATAATCCTTTGGGTATATACCCAGTAACGGGATCACTGGGTCAAATGCTATTTCTAGTTCTAGATCCTTGAGGAATCACCACACTGTCTTCCACAATGGTTGAACTAGTTTACACTCCCACCAACAGTGTAAAAGCATTCTTATTTCTCCACATCTTCTCCGGCATCTGGTGTTTCCCGACTTTTTAATGATTGCCATTCTAACTGGTATGAGATGGTATCTCATTGTGATTTTGATTTGCATTTCTCTGATGACCAGTGATGATGAGCATTTTTACATGTGTCTGTTGGCTGCATAAACGTCTTCTTTTGAGAAGTGTCTGCTCATATCTTTTGCCCACTTTTTGATGGGATTGTCTGTTTTTTTCTTGTAAATTTGTTTGAGTTCTTTGTAGATTCTGGATATTAGCCCTTTGTCAGATGAGTAGATTGCAAAACTTTTCTACCATTCTGTAGGTTGCCTGTTTACTCTGATGGTAGTTTCTTTTGCCATGCAGAAGCTCTTTAGTTTATTAGATCCCATTTGTCTGTTTTGGCTTTTGTTGCCATTGCTTTTGGTGTTTTAGTCATAAAGTCCTTGCCAATGCCTACGTCCTGAATGGTATTGCCTAGGTTTTCTTCTAGGGTTTTCATGGTTTTAGATCTAACATTTAAGTCTTTAATCCATCTTGAATTAATTTTTGTATAAGGTGTAAGGAAGGGATCCAGTTTCAGCTTTCTACATATGGCTAGCCAGTTTTCCCAGCACCATCTATTAAATAGGGAATCCTTTCCCTATTGCTTGTTTTTGTCAGGTTTGTCAAAGATCAGATGGTTGTAGATGTGTGGTGTTATTTCTGAGGCCTCTGTTCTGTTCCATTGTTCTATATCTCTGTTTTCGTACCAGTATCGTGCTGTTTTGGTTACCGTAGCCTTGTAGTATAGTTTGAAGTCAGGTAGCATGATGCCTCCAGCTTTGTTCTTTTTGCTTAGGATTGTCTTGGCAATGTGGGCTCTTTTTTGGTTCCATATGAAATTTAAAGTAGTTTTTTCCAATTCTGTGAAGAAAGTCATTGGTAGCTTTATGGGGATGGCATTGAATCTATAAATTATCTTGGGTAGTATGGCCATTTTCATGATATTGATTCTTCCTACCCGTGAGCATGGAATATTCTTCCATTTGCTTGTGTCCTCTTTTATTTCATTGGGCAGTGGTTTGTAGTTCTCCTTGAAAATGTTCCTCACGTCCCTTGTAAGTTGGATTCCTAGGTATTTTATTCTCTTTGTAACAATTGTGAATGGGAGTTCACTCATGATTTGGCTTTCTGTTTGTCTGTTATTGGTGTATAGGAATGCTTGTGATTTTTGCAGATTGATTTTGTATCCTGAGGCTGCTGAAGCTGCTTATCAGCTTAAGGAGATTTTGGGTTGACACCATGGGCTTTTCTAAATATACAGTCATGTCATCTGCAAACAGGGACAATTTGACTTCCTCTTTTCCTAATTGAACGTGCTTTATTTCTTTGTCTTGCCTGATTGCCTTGGCCAGAACTTCCAACACTATGTTAAATAGGAGGGGTGAGAGAGGGCATCCTTATCTTGTGCCAGTTTTCAAAGGGAATGCTTCCAGCTTTTGCCCATTCAGTATGACATTGGCTGTGGATTTGTCATAAATAGCTCTTATTATTTTGAGATACGTTCCATCAATAGCTAGTTTATTGAGAGTTTTTAGCATGAAGGGCTGTTTAACTTTGTCGAAGGCCTTTTCTGCATCTATTGAGATAATCATGTGGTTTTTGTCATTGGTTCTGTTTATGTGATGGAATACATTTATTGATTTGTGTATGTTGAACCAGCCTTGCATCCCAGGGATGAAGCCGGTTTGATTGTGGTAGATAAGTTTTTGACATGCTGCTGGATTTGGTTTGCCGGTATTTTATTGAGGATTTTTTCATCGGTGTTCATCAGGGATATTGGTCTAAAATTCTCTTTTTTTGTTGTGTCTCTTTCAGGCTTTGGTATCAGGATGATACTGGCCTCATAAAATGAGTTAGGGAGGATTCCCTCTTTTTCTATTGATTGGAATAGTTTCAGAAGAAATGGTACCAGCTCCTCTTTTTACCTCTGGTAGAATTCATCTGTGAATCCATCTGGTTCTGGATTGTTTTTGGTTGGTAGGCTATTAATTATTGCCTCAGTTTCAGAACTTGTCATTGGTCTACTCAGAGATTCAACTCTTCCTGGTTTAGTCTTTGGAGGGTGTATGTGTCGAGGAATTTATCCATTTCTTCTAGATTTTCTGGTTTATTTGCATAGAGGTGTTTATAGTGTTCTCTGATGGTAGTTTGTATTTCTGTGGGATCGGTGGTGATATCCTCTTTAACATTTTTATTGTGTCTACTTGATTCTTCTCTCTTTTCTTCTTTAGTCGTCTTGATAGTGGTCTATCACTTTGGTTGATATTTTAAAAAAAACCCAGCTCCTGGATTAATTGATTTTTGAAGGTTTTTTTGTTTGTCTATCTCCTTCAGTTCTGCTCTGATCTTAGTTATTTCTTGTCTTCTGCTAGCTTTTGAATGTGTTTGATCTTGCTTCTCTAGTTCTTTTAATTGTGATGTTAAGGTGTCAATTTTAGATCTTTCCTGCTTTCTCTTGTGGGCATTTAGTGCTATAAATTTCCCTCTACACACTGCTTTAAATGTGTCCCAGAAATTCTGGTACATCGTGTCTTTGTTCTCATTGGTTTCAAAGAACATCTTAATTTCTGCCTTCATTTTGTTATTTACCCAGTAGTCATTCAGTAGCAGGTTGTTCACTTTCCATGTAGTTGTGTGGTTTTGAGTGAGTTTCTTAATCCTGAGTTCTAATTTGATTGCACTGTGGTCTGAGAGACAGTTTGTTGTGATTTCTGTTCTTTTACATTTGCTGAGGAATGCTTTACTTCCAACTATGTGGTCAATTTTGGAATAAATGCAATGTGGTGCTGAGAATAATGTATATTTTGTTGATTTGGGGAGGAGAGTTCTGTAGATGTCTATTAGGTCTGCTTGGTGCAGAGCTGAGTTCAAGTCCTGGATATCCTTGCTAATCTTCTATCTCGTTGATCTAATATTGACAGTGGGGTGTTAAAGTTTCCCATTATTATTGTGTAGGAGTCTAAATCTCTTTATAGGTCTCTAAGGACTTGCTTTATGAATCTGGGTGCTCTTGTACTGGGTGCATGTACATTTAGAATAGTTAGCTCTTCTTGTTGAATTGTTCCCTTTACCATTATGGAATGGCCTTTTTTGTCTCTTTTGATCTTTGTTGATTTAAAGTCTGTTTTATCAGAGACTAGGATTGCAACCCCTGCTTTTTTTTTGTTTTTTTTTTTTGCTTTCCATTTGCTTGGTAGATATTCCTCCATCCCTTTATTTTGAGCCTATGTGTGTCTCTGCACGTGAGATGGGTCTCCTGAATACAGCACACTGACGGGTCTTGAAGCTTTATCCAATTGGCCAGTCTATGTCTTTTAATTGGGGCATTTAGCCCCTTTACATTTAAGGTTAATATTGTTATGTGTGAATTTGATCCTGTCATTATGATGTTTGCTGGTTATTTTGCTCGTTAGTTGATGCAGTTTCTTCCTAGCATCAATAGCCTTTACAATTTGGCATGTTTTTGCAGTGGTTGGTACCAGTTGTTCCTTTCCATGTTTAGTGCTTCCTTCAGGAGTTCTTGTAAGGCAGGCCTGGTGGTGACAAAATCTCTCAGCATTTGCTTGTCTGTAAAGGATTTTATTTCTCCTTCACTTATGAAGCTTAGTTTGGCCGAATATGAAATTCTGGGTTGAAAATTCTTTTCTTTAAGAATGTTTCATATTGGCCCCCTCTCTCTTCTGGCTTGTAGAATTTCTGCTGAGAGATCCGCTGTTAGTCGGATGGGCTTCCCTTTGTGGTTAACCCGACCTTTCTCTCTGGCTGCCCTTAACATTTTTTTCTTCATTTCAACATTGGTGAATCTGACAATTATGTGTCTTGGGGATGCTCTTGTCAAGGAGTATCTTTGTGGCATTCTCTGTATTTCCTGAATCTGAATGTTGGCCTTTCTCACTAGGCTGGGGAAGTTCTTCTGGATAATATCCTGAAGATTGTTTTCTAACTTGTTTCCATTCTCCCCGTCACTTTCAGGTACACCAATCAAACATAGATTTGCTCTTTTCACATAGTCCCAAATTTCTTGGAGGCTTTGTTTGTTTCTTTTTACTCTTTTTTCTCTAAACTTCTCTTCTCACTTTATTTCATTAATCTGATCCTCAATCACTGATACCCTTTCTTCCACTTGATTGAATCGACTGTTGAAGCTTTTGCATGCGTCACATAGTCTCATGCCATGTTTTCAGCTCCATCAGGTCATTTAAGGTCTTCTCTACACTTTTTATTCTAGTTAGCCATTCATCTCATCTTTTTTCAAGGTGTTTAACTTCCTTGCGATAAGTTCGAACATCCTCCTTTAGCTCGGAGAAGTTTGTTATTACCAACCTTCTGAAGCCTACTTCTTTTAGCTCATCAAAGTCATTCTCAGTCCAGCTTTGTTCTGTTGCTGGTGAGGAGCTGCAGTCCTTTGGAGAAGAAGAGGCACTCTGGTTTTTAGAATTTTCAGCTTTTCTACTCTGGTTTCTCCCCATCTTTGTGGTTTTATCTACCTTTGGTCTTCAATGTTGGTGACCTACAGATGGGGTTTCGGTGTGGATGTCCTTTTGGTTGATGTTGATACTATTCCTTTCTGTTTGTTAGTTTTCCTTCTAACAGTCAGGCCCCTCTGCTGCAGGTCTGCTGGCATTTGCTGGTGGTCCACTCCAGACCCTGTTTGCCTGAGCATCACCAGTGGAGGCTGCAGAACAGCAAATATTGCTGCCTGATTCTTCCATCGGAAGCTTCATCCCAGAGGAGCACTCCCCTGTATGAGGTGTCAGTCGGCCCCTACTGGGAGGTGTCTCCCAGTTAGGCTACATGGGGGTCAGTCTGTCCGTTCTCAGAGCTCACACACCGTACTGGGAGAACCACTGCTGTCTTCAGGGCTGTCAGACAGGGACATTTAAGTCTGCAGAAGTTTCTGCTGCCTTTTGTTCAGAGGCAGCAGGCCTTGCTGAGCTGCGGTGGGCTCCACCCAGTTCAAGCTTCCCTGGCCTCTTTGTTAACCTACTCAAGCCTCAGCAATGGTGGACCCCCCCTCCCCACCAGGCTGCTGCCTCACAGGTCAATCTCAGACTGCTGCATTAGCAGTGAGCAAGGCTCTGTGGGTGTGGGACCCGCCGAGTCAGGCATGGGATATAATCTCCTGGTGTGCCGTTTGCTAAGACTGTTGGAAAAGCACAGTATTTGGGCAGAAGTTTCCTGTTTTTTCCAGGTGCAGCATGTCACGGCTTCCCTTGGCTAGGAAAAGGAAATCCCCCAACCCCTTGCACTTCCTGGGTGAGGTGACACCCTGCCCTGCTTTGGCTCACCCTCCACGGGCTGTACCCACTGTCCAACCAGTCTCAATGAGAGGAACCAGGTACCTCAGTTGGAAATGCAGAAATCACCAGTCTTCTGTGTTGATCATCCTGGGAGCTGCAGACCAGAGCTGTTCCTATTTAGGGACATGGGTGAAGCTGGAAACAACCATTCTGAGCAGACTATCACAAGGACAGAAAACCAAACACCACGTGTTCTCACTCATAGGTGGGAATTGAACAATGAGAACACTTGCACACAGGGCAGGGAACATCACACACCCGGGCCTGTCGTGGGGTGGGGGGCTGGGGGAGGGATAGCATTAAGAGAAATACCTAATGTAAATGACAAGTTAATGGGTGCATCAAACCAACATGGCACATGTATACATATGTAACAAACCTGCACGTTGTGCACATGTGCCCTAGAACTTAAAGTATAAAAAAAAAAAGTAGCATTCCAAGTGTAACTCAGGTTCTACCCTTAGAGGCTCTCACATGAGATTTTGATTCATAGCTGAGTCATGTATAGAGAAAGGCAGGGTTTGGGATGTCCCCTTTTGCTAATGGAGGTCACGGCCGAGGTGGCACATTTGTGCTGGCAGCCGTGGCAGGGGCTTTCTGATTCAACAGCTCTTGGAAACTCAGTCTGATTCTGCAATAACCCCAACAATTGAAAAATGAGCTGCCCATATCCCTTAAACAGTCCCTGTCTTACACTAGTGGAGTGGATGATTCTGTTGCCTGACACACACAAAAAAAACCCTGTCTACTAGTGAATTATAGCGTGTCATAGAGCTGAAATGAACCATAACAGGAAAAGAATATGCCCCCTTTTGAAATACACATTTAAGAATGCTTAGAACACTTACTCTGAATCAGACACCGTGTGCACTGCTCGGAGTACAGCCCCCAAGGAACTACCTGTGCGAATTTCTAAACGTGGGTTTGGGCAGTGGGATGGGCCTGGGGGTTAGGAGTGGTTCACAGATAAAAACAACCAAATATTAAACGTGATTGTAAGCGCAACATATAAAGCTTACCACTCTTGGAAGCCTGCCACCTTTTGAAATCAGACAAATCAGGAAAAAAGAAGAAGGAAACAGAGGAAAGCAGGAAGGGAAATAAGAAAAGGGAAAAAAAGAAACAGGAAATGTATCTAACACTTTATAAATACTTGATCTGCATGATGCACAAACATTGTCTTATTTGAAATGCCATCATGATATACCAAATAGGTCAGGAATATTTGTTCCATCTTAGAGGTGAGAAAATCAAGCCTCAGTCTGGGATTTAAACCCAAGTCCATCTATCCCTAGACCCCACACTGTTTTTAATGTAGTCTAGTGTGATGGGGGTGGTGAGAGACTTAGTAAAAATTCTAATTATCTTTGCAAAGTTGTTAGTTGGATATCTATCAAAAGACTTTACTGTAGAATGAGATTTAGAATTGTGAGCATCTTTTCCCTCGAACTTTAACCAGAGCTTATTGACTTTTTCCCTCTACATAAATTCAAATCTTTATACTTTGGATGTTTAAACTGGGCAAATTTCATATGAGGACATGCATGTTTCCAGACATTTCTTCCCATTCCTGAAAATTTTGTTGATTTGTCCTGATGATGTCTATAAATAACTCTGTGGGATAGAGAACTGTAAAGCTAGGAAGAACAAGCCTGCCAGAATGAACTGTGCATTAACAACACATAATTTCCTTATAGATTTAAACTAAGCAAATGTGTAAATGAATAACCTTTTTAAGGACAAGCTACATCATCAATAGAGTTTACTTAATTTATTTTGACAACTGCTTCTAATTACTTAATATAACACATTATATGTAATAAAAACAGTTAATAATGTAAAACCTCATTGCTGTTTCAGGTCGAGTGAGAGATGTGTGCATATATTCTCCAGGCATTTGTGGAGTGGATCATGTCGCTCTCTCTCTTTCTTCGTGTGTGTGTGTGTGTGTGTGTGTTTGTGTGTGTGTGTGCGTGCGTGCGTGTGTGTCTGTTGGGACAATTCAGAGAAATTTTTGCATTCGCGAATGTGAAGAGATTAAATTCCATATGGAATGTGAAAAAATAATTAGTAAATATTGCCAGTTCTCAGCTCTGAAAAAAAACAATGGCTAAACTTTATTTTAGGTTACATTATATACTATATACTATAGCTAATTTACATGCCTGGCCTTTGTGGGGCATCCTCTTATATGTTAATCTAGCGCCCTCTTGTGTAATAGGTTTTAATAACAAAGTTTGAGAGTGTTTATGTATCATGTTTCGATTTCTAATTTCTAGAAGAATATACTCATTGGATAGTGTTTTTATTTTATTTTCTTTGTATTTTTGTATTTCCAAAGTGCACATAATAAAAAAATATATAAATGAACAAGACTGAATTTTCAAGTCTTATGCCATGCCCATGGCTGTCAGTAAACAAAAACCACTTTTCTGAATCGGGACATTTCTTAAGAAAATCAAATTTACTCCCAGGAGGCAAAGGAAAAATAATATTGTAAAAACAGTACAATTCATTTGGATCAATTCTTAGAATTTTAGAGCAAGAAGAAGATGCAGCGATCCAGTGAGGGCTAGGAAGTGGCTGGCACTTGCTTTTCATCTGTGTCATGCCGCTGTCACTGCCTGGGCTGGCGCAAGGCTAAAGGGCATTGCTAGTGTTTTACACGGAGAACAGTTTTCTGGTCATTTTTCTTTTTTCAGGAACTCTCACTTGAAAATCAACGTGTAAGCAGGGAGAGGTAGTGCTGCTCTGATCCAAGGCAGGAAAGGTGAAGCCCTGTCTACTGTCCCTTCCTCGGAGGCAACTGAGGGTTGTATAGTTTGTGAATCCTTAGGCTTCTTGGGGCAATTGTTTGACAGCACAATTATAGACTTTGCTCTTTTGCGCTGTTATGAATTGAATTGTATCTTACAAAACTTGTATGTTGAAGTCCTAACCCCTCTAGTACCTCAGAATGTGACCTTGTTTGGAGACAGGGCCTTAACAAAGGAAATCAAGTTAAAATGAAGTCAGTAGGATGGGATGTAATATAACTAGTGTCCTCACAAAAAAAAAAAAAAAAAGGAGGAAATTGGTGTAGATAAAGGCAGAGGTTTGGGTGATGTCTCTACAAGCCAAGAAACACCACAGATTGCCAGCAAACCACCAGAAGCTAGGAGAGAGGCATGCAATACACTCTCTCTCACAGCCCTCAGAAGGAACTCACCCTGCTGACATCTTGGTCTTGAACATCTAGCCTCCATAACTGTGAGAGAATAAATTTCTGTTGTTTTAAGCCACCCAGTTTGTGGAACTTTACTATGGCAGCCCTAGAAAATGAATCCACATTTGTGCTCAATGGCATGGTGGGTTGTTCCTGCTGGCTGAAGTAGCACAGCCAGCACAGATTGTAGGTTTAGGCTGCGTAATTTAAAATCCCCAGAGAAAGGATAACTTTGTAGTATAATGTAATAAATAATCTATTTTAAAAAATAATCATCTCAGTGAAAAAAATGTGCTTTCTAATTGCCCAGCAGCCTTCTAAATGTTTATTTTTATGCAGAATTATTATTTTTATTTATTTATTTTTATTTTTTGAGACAGAGTCTCACTCTGTCACCCAGGCCGGAGGGCAGTGGCATGATCTCAGCTCACTGCAAACTCTGCCTCCCTGGGTTCAAAGGATTCTCCTGACTCAGCCTCCTGAGTAGCTGAGATTATAGGTGTGCATTACCACACATGGATAATTTTGGTATTTTTTGTAGAGTTGGGTTTTCACCATGTTGGCCAGCCTGGGTCTTGAACCCCTGACCTCAAGCGATCTGCCTGCCTCAGCCTCCCTAAGTGCAGGGATAACAGGCATGAGCCACTGCACCTAGCCCATTCTTTGTTTTCTATTTGGTTTATTTTTATATAATTTTTAGAGCTTCTATATACATTGCCAGTGCCATGCCTAATTATTTTAAAGTAACTGCTGGCCATCAAGGCATTTCACTATATCAGTTGCATCACTTAAAGAAAAGAGCATTTTCATATTTAGCCAAAATAACATTTTCTCACTTTAAAAACATTATTTTAAAATAGTCATCTTATCTAATAACCAGCCTACATCTAAATTTCCCCAAATGTCCCCCAAATCACATATACTTGGCTTGTCCAAAACTGGATCCAATTTGAGACCACACATTGCATCTAACTGCCATTTCTTGCCTCTTTTAATCAGGCCAGTCACATTTTAATGGCACTGTCTTGCTGAAGAGAATAACTCATAATGAAGAAAATACACAAAATTCTGGATGTCTCTGATTGTTTCTTTGTGGTATCTTTTAGCTTGTTTCTGTAAATTGGAATTTAGATACAAAGGCTCTATTAGATTTGGGCTAGACTACATCACAGATGATGTGTTTTACTTCATATTGCATCTCATTAATAGGCTCACAATATCTGGTTGTCTACCAGTGGGATGCTGAGAGAGACCACTGAGAGTGGGGAATAACATCTTGAACCCTCCACTGCAAGAAGAAACTAATCTCTGTGGGGTTATCATGGCCTCATACAGGTGTCTAGTTCCCTACCCATCATTCATCTAATAGTGTTAACACCAGTTCTTGGCCCGACTGGTTAATTTAATTGTTGCCAAATGATTATTTCTTAATTCTATTACTTCACGGGTGTTGATTGGGGACATTCCTTATTAACTGGAGCTTTCTGGTTAACCTGTGATACAGTCCCTGCTTAAAAGAAGGATAAATTGTTTATTCTTTCCCATTACTCACAAATTTTGAGAATAAAGAATTAGTTTAATAAGCATTTTAATTAGTGATATGTGATATCCTTTTTTTCCTGACTTTCCCTTTTGTTAACGTCATTATAAACTCTGATTTTTAATAAATTTAATGAATTTCAAAAAACTACTATCATAGGGCAGGGGTGGTTGTTCAAATGGTCACAAATGTAATCAGTAGAAGACACTATAAACTGGCTTCTGAGTCCTTTTGATAGGACTCCATTAATCTTTATGAGTTTCTTTGCTTGCTTTTGGGCACAAGATCTGAATACCTTCAGTGGGGAATCATATGAGTACTTTGGTTTGAATGATGGTGCACTTACCAAAATTCATATGTTGAAACTGAACTGCCAATGTAGTAGTATTAAGAGATGGGGTCTTTAAGAGGTTGTTAAGTCATAAAGGCAGAGCCTTCATGGAGGGGGTTAAAAATAGACCTTATAAATGGACTCCAGGGAGTGGGTTTGCTCTCTTCCACTCTTCTGCCATGTGAGGATGAAGCATTCCTCCTCTGTGGCCCTTCCATCCCTTCTACCACATAAAGACAGAGTGTTCCTCCTCTCTGGAGGTCATAGCAACAAAGCGCCATCTTGGAAGTAGAGAACAGCCCTCACCAGACAACTGAACCGGCTGGCACATTAATCTTGAATTTCCCAGCTTCCAGAACTGTGAGTTCTGGAATTGTGTACTTCATAAATCACTCGGTCTCAGATATTTTGTTACAGAAGCACAAACAGACTAAGACAGTCAAACTCACCTTTTTAAGAGTGCTAATTGCTAACACAGTGACATTGCATCTTGATATACCACGGACAGAGTTGGAAGCTGGAAGATATACATTTTTAAGAACATGAGTTCATATTGATATTTTCAGCTTTAGCATTACAGTGTTTTTACTTGATTTCTTTAATTTTATAATTGTATCTCTTTCCTTTTGTATTTTTTCCTATAGTGTAAAGAAAATAATTTTAAGAAACAATACCAATATAACCATTGAAAAAAGTTTAAAAATTTTTCTAAGTATTTTGTCCTTAGAATGCATCCCAAGCATTGCTGGTAAGATGGCTGAGTAGGAATAGCTCTTATCTGCAGCTCCCAGTGAGACTGATGTGGAAGGCAGGTGATTTCTGCATTTCCAATTGAGGTACCCAGTTCATCTCACTGGGACTGGTTGGACAGTGGGTGCAGCCCACGGAGGGTGAGCCAAAGCAGAGTGGGGCATTGCCTCACCCAGGGAAGCACAAGGGGTCAAGGAATTCTCTCCCCTAGCCAAGGGAAGCCACGAGGGACTGTGCCATGCCATGAGGAATGGTGCACTCTGGCCGAGATGCTGCACTTTTCCCACAGTCTTCACAATTCGCAGACCAGGAGATTCCCTCCGGTGCCTACGCCACCAGGGCCCTGGGTTTCAAGCACAAAACTAGGCAGCCGTTTGGGCAGACACCAAGCTAGCTGCAGGAGGTTTTTTTTTCCATACCCAAGTGGCGCCTGGAACACCAGCAACACAGGACCATTCACTCCCCTGGAAAGGGGGCTGAAGCCAGGGAGTGAGGAGGTCTGGCTTGGCGGGCCCCATACCCATGGAGCCCAGCAAACTAAGATCCACTGGCTTGAAATTCTGGCTGCCAGCACAGCAGTCTGAGGTTGATCTGGGATGCTTGAGGTTGGTGGGGGGAGGGGCGTCCATCATTACTGAGGCTTGAATAGGGGATTTTACCCTCACAGTGTAAACAAAGCTACCAGGAAGTAAAAAACTGAGTGGAGCCTGCTGCAGCTCAGCAAGGCCACTGTGGCCAGACTGCCTCTCCAGATTCCTCCTCTCTGGGCAGGGTATCTCTGAAAAAAAGACAGCAGCCCCAGTCAGGGGCTTGTAGATAAAACTCCCATCTCACTGGGACAGAGCACCTGGGGGAAGGGGCAGCTGTGGGCGCAGCCTCAGCAGACTTAAACATCCCTGCCTGACGGCTCTGAAGAGAGCAGTGAATCTCCCAGCACAGTGTTTAAGCTCTGCTAAGGGTCAGATTGCCTCCTCAAGTGGGTCCCTGATCCCCATGTATCCTGACTGGGAGACACTTCCCAATAGGGGCTGACAGACACCTCATACAGGAGAGCTCTGGCTGGCATATGGCAGGTGCCCCTATGGGACAAAGCTTCTAGAGGAAGGAACAGGCAGCAATCTTTGCTGTTCTGCAACCTCTGCTGGTGATACCCAGGCAACAGGGTCTGGAGTGGACCTCCAGCAAACACCTGCAGACCTGCAGCAGAGGGACCAGACTGTTAGATGGAAAACTAACAAACAGAAAGCAATAGTATCAACATCAACAAAAAGGACATCCACTCAGACCCCCTCCAAAGGTCACCGACTTCAGAGACCAAAGGTAGATAAATTCACAAATATGGGGAGAAACTAACACAAAAGGGCTGAAAATTCCAAAAACCAGAGCGCCTCTTCTCTTCCAAAGGATCACAACTTCTCGCCAGCAAGGAAACAAAACTGGATGGAGAATGAGTTTGAAGAACTGACAGAGATAGGCTTCAGATGGTGAGTAATAATAAACTCCTCCGAGCTAAAAGAGGATGTTTTAACCCAATGCAAGGAAGCTAAAAACCTTGAAAAAAGGTTAGATGAATTGCTAACTAGAATAACTAGAGAATATAAATGACCTGATGGTCATTTATGGAGCTGAAAAACACAGCGCGAGAACTTCGTGAAGCATACACAAATATCAATAGCCGAATCAATCAAGCGGAAGAAAGGATATCAGATATTGAAGATCAACTTAGTGAAATAAAGCAAGAAGACAAGATTAGAAAAAAAAAGAATGAAAAGGAATGAACAAAGCCTCCAATATGGGACTATATGAAAAGACAAAATCTACATTTGATTGGTGTACCTGAAAGTGATGGGGAGAATGGAATCAAGTTGGAAAACACCCTTCAGGATATTATCCAGGAGAACGTCCACAACCTAGCAAGACAGGCCAACATTCAAATTCAGGAAATACAGAGAATGCCACAAAGATACTCCTCAAGAAGAGCAACCCCAAGAAACATAATCTTCAGATTCACCAAGGTTGAAATGAAGGAAAAAATGTTAAGGGCAGTCAGAGAGAAAAGTTGGGTTAACCACAAAGGGAAACCCATCCAACTAACAGCAGATCCCTCTGTAGAAACCCTACAAGCCAGAAGACAGTGGGGGCCAATATTCAACATTCTTAAATAAAAGAATTTTCAACCCAGAATTTCATATCCAGCCAAACTAAGTTTCATAAGTGAAGGAGAAATAAAATCCTTTACAGACAAGCAAATGCTGAGAGATTTTGTCACCACCAGGCCTGCCTTACAAGAGCTCCTGAAGGAAGCACTAAACATGGAAAGGAACAACCGGTACCAGCCACTGCAAAAACATACCAAATTGTAAAGACCATCGATACTATGAGGAAACTGGATAAACTAGTGGGCAAAATAACCAGCCAGCATCATAATGACAGGATCAAACTTGCACATAACAATATTCACCTTAAATGTAAAGGCTAAATGCCCCAATTAAAAGACACAGACCGGCAAGTTGGATACAGTCAAGACCCATTGGTGTGCTGTATTCAGGAGACCCATCTCACATGCAGAGACACACATAGGCTCAAAATAAAGGGGTGGAGGAATATCTACCAAGCAAATGGAAAGCAAAACATAAAAAATAAAAAAATTCAGGGGTTGCAATCTTAGTCTCTGATAAAACAGACTTTAAACCAACAAAGATCAAAAGAGACAAAGAACAGCATTATATAAAGGTAAAGGGATCAGTGCAACAAGAAGAGATAACTATCCTAAATATATATGCACCCAATACAGGAGCACCCAGATTCATAAAGCAAGTTCTTAGAGATCTACAAAGAGACTTAGACTCCCACACAGTAATAGTGGGACACCACACTGTCAATATTAGACAGATCAATGAGACAGAAAATTAACAAGTATATTCAGGACTTGAACTCAGCTCTGGACCAAGCAGACCTAATAGACATCTATAGAACTCTCCACCCCAAATCAACAGAATATACATTCTTCTCAGCACCTCATCACACTTATTCTAAAATTGACCACATAATTGGAAGTAAAACACTCCTCAGCAAATGCAAAAGAGTGGAAATCACAACAAAGTCTCTCGGACCATGGTGCAATCAAATCAGAACTCAGGATTAAGAAACTCAATCAAAACTGCACAATTACGTGGAAACTGAACAACCTGCTCCTGAATGACTACTGGGCACACAACAAAATGAAGGCAAAAATAAAGATGTTCTTTGAAACCGATGTAAACCAAGACACAACGTACAAGAATCTCTGGGACACAGCTAAAGCAGTGTTACAGGGAAATTTATAACACTAAATGCCCACAAGAGAAAGCAGGAAAGATCTAAAATCAACACCCTAACATCACAATTAAAAGAACTAGAGAAGCAAGAGCAAACAAATTCAAAAGCTGGCAGAAAAGATCAAATAACTAAGATCAGAGCAGAACTGAAGGAGATAGACACACAAAAAAACCTTAAAAAAATCAGTGAATCCAGGAGCTGGTGTTTTGAAAATATCAACAAAATAGACCGCTAGCCAGACTAATAAAGAAGAAAAGAGAGAAGGAGCAAATAGATGCAATAATAAATGATAAAGGGGATATCAGCACTGATCCCACAGATACAAACAACCTTCAGAGAATACTATAAACACCTCTACACAAATAAACTAGAAAGTCTAGAAGACATGGATAAATTCCTGGACACATAAACCCTCCCAAGACTAAACCAGTAAGATGTCAAATCCCTGAATAGACCAATAACAAGTTCTGAAACTGAGGCCATAATTAATAGCCTACCAACCAAAAAAAGTCTAGGACCAGACAGAGTAACAGCCGGATTCTACCAGAGATACAAAGAGGAGCTGGTACCATTTCTTCTGAAACTATTCCAAACAATAGAAAAAGAGAGAATCCTCCCCAACTCATTTTATAAGGCCAGCATCATCCTGATACCAAAACCTGGCAGAGTCACAACAAAAAATAAAATTTCAGGCCAATATCCCTGATGAACATCAATGCAAAAATCCTCAGTAAATTACTGGCAAACTGAATCCAGCAATACATCAAAAACTTATCCAACACCATCAAGTCAGCTTCACCCCTGGGATGCAAGGCTGGTTCAACATACACAAATCAATAAAGGGTAATCCATCACATAAACAGAACCAATAACAAAAACCACATGATTATCTCAATAGATGCAGTCAAGGCCTTCAATAAAATTCAACAACCCTTCATGCTAGAAACTCTCAATAAACTAGGTATTGATGGAACGTATCTCAAAATAATAAGAACGATTTATGACAAACCCACAGCCAATATCATACTGAAAGGGCAAAAGCTGGAAGCATTCCCTTTGAAAAGTGGCACAAGACAAATATGCCCTCTCCCACGACTCCTATTCGACATAGTATTGGAAGTTCTGGCTAGGGCAATCAGGCAAGAGAAAGAAACAAAGCGTACTCAAATAGGAAAAGAGGAAGTCAAATTGTCTCTGTTTGTAGATGACATGATTGTATTTTTAGAAAACCCCATTGTCTCAGCCCCAAATCTTCTTAAACTGATAAGCAACTTCAGCAAAGTCTCAGGATATGAAATCAATGTGCAAAAATCACAAGCACTCCTATACACCAATAACAGACAAACAGAGAGCCAAATCATGAGTGAACTCCCATTCACAATTGCTATAAAGAGAATAAAATACTTAGGAATACAACCAACAAGATGTGAAGGACTCTTCAAGGAGAACTACAAACCAGTGCTCAAGAAAATAAGAGAGGACACAAATAAATGGAAAAACCTTCCATGTTCATGGATAGGAAGAATCGATATCATGAAAATGGCCATACTGCCTAAAGTAATTTACAGATTCAATGTTATCCCCTTCAAGCTACCTCTGACTTTCTTCACAGAATTGGAAAAAACTACATTAAATTTCATGTGGAACCAAAAAAGAGCCTGTATAGCCAAGACAATCCTAAGCATAAAGAACAAAGCTGGAGGCATCATGCTACCTGACTTCAAACTGTACTACAAGGCTACAGTAACCAAAACAGCATGGTACGTCTACCAAAACAGATATGTAGACCAATGCAACAGAACAGAGGCCTCAGAAATAATACCACACATCTATATCTATCTGATCTTTGACAAACCTGACAAAAACAAGAAATAGGAAAAGGATCCCCTATTTAATAAATGGTGGGAAAACTGGCTAACCATATGCAGAAAACTGAAACTGGACCCTTTTCTTACACCTTATACAAAAATTAACTCCAAGTGGATTAGAGACTTAAAGTAAGACCTAAAATCATAAAAACCCTAGAAGAAAACCTAGGCAATACCATTCAGGACATAGACATGGGCAAAGACTTCATGACTAAAATACCAAAAGCAATGGCAACAAAAGCTAAAATTGACAAATGGGACCTAATTAAACTAAAGAGCTTCTGCACAGCAAAAGAAACTATCATCAGAGTAAACAGGCAGCCTACAGAATGGGAGAAAATTTTGCAATCTATCCATATGACTAAGGGCTAATATCCAGAATCTACAAAGAACTTAAACAAATCTACAAGAAAAAAACAAACAACTCCATCAAAAAGTGGGCAAAGGAATGAACAGATACTTCTCAAAAGAAGACACTTATGCAGCCAACAAACATATGAAAAGAAAGCTCATCATCACTGGTCATTAGAGAAATGAAAAATCAAAACCACAGTGAGATACCATCTCATGCCAGTTAGAATGGTGATCATTAAAAAGTCAGGAAACAACAGATGCTGGAGAGGATGTGGAGAAATAGGAATGCTTTTACACTGTTGGTGGGAGTGTAAATTAGTTCAACCATTGTGGAAGACAGTGTGGTGATTCCTCAAGGATCTAGATCCAGAAATACCATTTGACTCAGTAATCCCATTATTGGGTATATACCCAAAGGATTATAAATCATTCTACTATAAAGACACATGCACATGTATGTTTACTGCAGCACAATTCACAATAGCAAAGACTTGGAACCAACCCAAGTGCCCATCAATGATAGACTGGATAAAGAAAATGTGGTACATATACACCATGGAATACTATGCAGCCATAAAAGAGGATGAGTTCTTGTCCTTTGCAGGGACATGGATGAAGTTGAAAACCATAATTCTCAGCAAACTAACACAAGAACAGAAAACACAAACACTGCATGTTCTCACTCATAAGTGGGAGTTGAACAATGAGAACACATGGACCCAGGATGGGGAATATCACACACTAGGGCCTGTTGGAGGGTGGAGAGCTAGGGGAGGGATAGCATTAGGAGAAATACCTAATGTAGATGGTGGGTTGATGGAAGCAGCAAACCACACATGGCATGTGTATACCTATGTAACGAACCTGCACGTTCTGCACATGTACTCCAGAACTTAAAGTATAATGAAAAAAGAGACAATTATTAACTTCAAGGATAACAAAAATTTGTGTAGAGAAGGAAAAACAGTCATGCCATTTACTATATTTTTTAACTGATCTAAAGTATTTCCATAGCTTAATGATATAGGGTGACTATGAATCTAACCAAAATTATATCATAATTCCATAGGGATGAAGGAGTGTAGGAAGGTGTGTGGTAGATGCGCTGGACAGCAATAACTCAAGCGCACCCTGAGAATGATACTGTGTGCGTTTCCCATTCTGAGCTAAGGAATCCAGGAGTGGTGAACCCAGAGATTCACTCTTTATCTATGAAGAGCATCTGAACCCCTGGTTCATTGCTTTGAACACAGGTGGTACAAGGAATCTAGGCCTTTATTTTGGTTCGAAAGAAGGTTGCTAGGTGGAGGCTGCTAAGTGAAAATGTTATGTAAACTGCATGCTTTTTACAAACAGTAGTGATTCTCCTGTCCAGCTGCCACTCCTGAACTGCCCTGTACTTAAGCCCTCAATAAATCCTATGACTAGATAAAAAAAAAAAAAAAAAAAAAGAATGCATCCCATTAAGAAAGTACAGTCAGGTTACTTAGTTTTAAACTTACTTAAAATATATCTTTCCTCTGTGGAGCTTCCCTAATAATTTTATATATAATGAGGTTTATTTGTTTGGTTTGGCTTTCGATTTTAGCAGTTGAGATTTTAATGACATTGTATTATTTACTAGGTAATGACTCAGAAATCAAATCCGAATAGAAAGCCCTCCTTTCTCGCCTTACTCCTCCGCCTCATTTCTTCTCATCATAGGTAATTATTTTTAATTGTATCTTCTTTATCTTCCTATTGATTTTTGTAAGTGCATTTTTGCCTTATTTCCCTCCTTTCCTACACAAAAGATAGCATATTATTTATTGATATACTCCCTTGTGTTTGGACATGACGAGATAGCCCGGCAAACTCTCCACAGTAGTGTGTCTCTACCTTTTTATGATTGCATGCAGTACTCCATTGAGTTTCCTAATTGAGCACTTTTTGAATACTCTCACTCTGGTTGAGGATTATGTAGCCTCACGAGCGTAGACGGAGCAAAAAAAAAAAAACCCTTATTTTCATGTCTCCTCTACCCCACCCGCCCCTTGCAACAAAGACATACGAGTATTTCCTGGATTCCTTCAATCAGACTGCTGGAAATGAGCTCTTGGGGAAGGAGGCTTTGCATAATGCCGATTTTGATGGTGTGAGTGGCAGAAGGGTTGTTAGGCTTTTGAGTGGTTCTCAGCTTGGTTTCTGGTGAAGTGGCATGGGAGATTTTGACAGTTGCAGATATGGTAGAGTCCACTTCCTGGCAGCAGGACAAACAGCAGCATCTGGTGCTGTGTGGGCTGAAGCCATGGTGAGGGTCTCCTTGTCAGATCCCCTATGCAGTGATGCTGGGACCTTGTTCCCAGAAACTTAGCCTTGAGCCTGGTGTTGCAGCCCACACAACACTTCTCTTAGCTGCCTGGGATCCTTTTCATAAATTCCTTTTCTGCTTAATTGACTAGAGTATGCTTTTCTTGCTTACATCTAAGAACTCTGACCTAAATACTCTTTTATGAAAAAAATGATTAACAACACTAAATACAGAAAGTGAGAAGAGGAATGTTCTGCTGTCCTTTCTTCATTTGTAGTAACTTTGATCTACTCTCTCTCAGCCTGTCCTCGACATTTCTTTTCTCCTCATTATTCTGCTTTAAAAAATACCTAAGTTTTGAATTCCCTATTTTGCTTCTTTCTTGTGTACCAGAATGGCAACTGGAGATATTAAGCTGAAATTTAGCCCTCTACCTGTCAGCATTTCTCAGTACTCACTGTTCTTGCTTTGTTCTGGCAGAAAACATGGCTTAGTGAATGGACTGCTCTCAAGATAGAAGAGAATCAAATTCGGGATATGTTAATCTCCAAAACATGATTTTTTATTCCAAGAGCCAGCTGTTTGAGGGTGCCAAGAAATTTGTTTGGTTAATTTCTTTTCTCTTCTTTTCTTTTCGAGACGGGTTCTCACTCTGTTGTCCAGGCTAGAGTACAGTGGTACGATCATGGCGCACTACAGCCTTAACCTCCCACGTTCAGGTGATCCTCTTGCCTCAGCCTCCTGAGTAGCTGAGACTACAGGTGCATGCCGTCACACTCAGATAGTTTCTTGTATTTTTTGTAGAGATGGGATTTCACCACGTTGCTCAGGTTGGTCTTGGACTTCTGAATTCAAGCAATCCACCTGCCTCAGCCTCCTAAAGTGCTGGGATTACAGGCATGAGACACCATGCCCGGCCTGGTTGGCAAATTTCATAATTGGTTTTTGGAAGTCCAAAATCTTATCTTCAGTTATCATAAGCAAAACTTGGAGATCTCACAGATTAATTTATGCCAAAACCATAGAGCTGAGAAATATGAAAGATGTGATAAGAAAGGGTTTGGGTTTTTCTCTTACTCCTAAAGGAGATGCAGCTGAGTGGGCAGGTGGACCTGGAGAATCCCTAAGGTGATGCAGGAGAATAGGAGAGAGCTTTGCACGTCTGGCCACCCAGGAGCAGAGGGGAACAGCAGAAGCAGTCAACAAGGGAATAAAGGAACAATTAACATCAGCAACAGGTGTCAGCAAAGAAGACAAATTACAGATCATTGCCTGCCCTTGATACCATGATCCTCATCATGAATCACTTAGCCCACTATCTGCATTATGGGAGCTATGTGAGAATGTTGTTGCTTCATGTTATTATCACCATTGTTATGAATAGGCAGGAGGACTCCTCGGCCACTGCTGGAATCAAGCACTTGACAATAATTGTAGGCTACTGGAAGAAGCAACCTCTGACTCCTTAGAGAGCATCAATGCACACCTGGGCCCCCCACACACTGAAACCTGGGAGGCTCAGAGCTCAGTATGAAGTGGAATATAGGATTCTGAGAAGCCTGAAGCCCTACATCCCGCTGGTGACTCCAACAGTGTCCAATGTTGAAGGAGCTGAAGTTAGCCTGGAGAGATTCAGAAAAAGGGGAAAGGAAGAGGGTGGTCCTAGGAGGCTTGAGATGCAGAGAGAAAACTTGGATATTCAGGCATCGCTGAACCCCTACATGCATATCTGGGTAAAGTCTGATGTGGCCTGGACAAGGCTACTAACCAGGGTCTTAATTGTTCTTTCTCTTTTGCTCTTCTTTAGCCCACAAGTGATCTCGGATGCTTTCCACGGTTCCTTCCTCTTCCACTAATCCTCCCTTGGAGCTGGGATGACTCCAAGTACAGGATTCTTTGATTGGCTCAATGAGTCTCATTTTTTTTGGCTTTTGTCTTTTAATTCCTACTTATTAATCTGTAGGAACTGAACTGTTTTTTATTATTAACATATACACGTTTATAAATTAAAATGTGTGGGGATTCATACTCCTTCCAATAACAGATTGGAAGCTCTTATGAGACAGGGAATTCACCTTCTGCAGGAGGTGTTATATTTTAAGCTATGCAAACAGGAGTATTTTTAAATGTTAGCTGACATCTATGCTTCTCAATTCTGACAGGGGGAATGGTTGAGTGTCTGTCCTCAGCGTCATAGGTGAAAATACCAAACAGCACTAGATGTTCCAAACTTGTTTGTTTTTCTTTCCCAAGAGGACTGCCTTGCACCTCCCTAACAAGTTTCACCTGGTGGCTCACCAAACCATAACCTTATTCAATAAATTTGCCAGGAAAATGATGTCACAGAAGCTGAACTTAATAACCTTTAGAACGAACCAGGATTTCTGGCTTTACTGATTGGCTCAAAGTATCTGGAGTACTTTTTCATGTTTTCTTGACTTTATTCTACATTTAATTTTATTTAAAACTTTGTATTGACTGGCAAACTAATAAGGTTTAATGAGATAATATATGTAAAATATCTCATACTTTACACAGCTTTGACACCAGGCAAGCTCTCTCAATATGAGCTCTTCTTATTACCTGATCTTTGGAGAAGTTCTCTTATTTTACATCCTCTGATGTAATTATGTACCACATTATATGAGAAAGTAACGTCAAACTTGTTGAACATGCGTGCCATGTTTAACATTTTTAAGGTATCCTCCCTCTCTTATTTTCCCTGCATTTTCTACTATCTAAAATGGTCTCGAATATTAACACAGTAAGAACTACATGAAAAGAAACTGCATTCTCTGTGCATTTCATGGCCTCTTTACCCAGAAAGGGCTGGCCTAGTTTCTTATTTCCACAGGGACATTTTGCACAGCCCGCATTCAGCTTGACTGTTAGCAGCCGTGGCATGTGATTTTTTTTTTTCAGCCAAATCTAGACATCCACACAACCCTAAAACTTGGTGAGAAAGCTGATGCGACTCTTGGGAAATGGATTTGTAAGAAAATTACCATTCATTTGGGCAGACTGACTATGCTGAGATAGATCTCTGAGGATACGATGATGACATTCATGTCTGGAAAATGCGTCGAGGAGAGTTTCCTGTCTTAAGCTTGCTTATTCTCAAGACAAGAAGGTAGTGTTACCTTTTGCTACCAGGGAGCTTTAAATGAGGATGAGCAATGACAATGTCAGTCTGGTTCAGTAGTTCTCAAATTTTCATCTGCGTCAAAGTCACTTGGGAAGTTTGAAAAATGACAGAATCAGGGCCCTTTCCCTTTCTCCTCCTCCCCCAACAAGAATATGCCTTAAAACTACTGCACCGACTCATTGGCAGGTAGTCCACAGAACAAAATCTAAGACACACTGTTAGGGTTCCTTCACAGCCTTTCATTTAATGAGAATTTACTTTCATTTAATGAGAATCTACTGAGTGCAAATGATTGAATTGGCCGTTACGAACAAAAACGAATGCATACAGTGTATTAGAAAGAGAATACAGAACAATTGAATGCCGATGGCATAACACCATTTGGCATTTGCACGGGGCTTCCCAGTTTTCAAAGCATATTCAAGTCCATTGCTTCCTCTTTCCATCAACTATGTGAGAGGGGCAAGGAAGAGATTGGCATTTCCAACTCACAAAAAAAGAGAACTTGAGTAATTTCCCCAAGTTTCTATGGCTACTGGATGACAGACATGGATCATATCCAGGATTTGTGACTGCTGGGGCTGGAGGTCAACTTATCAAACTTTAATGAGAGGTACATTATACCCCTGTAAGATACAGGCACAAAGCTGTACTTACACGAATGTTCACTGCTGTGTTTATCACAGGGAAAAAGTGGGAACACTCTAAATGCTCATCAACAGTGGCCTGGTTAAAAAAAAACAAAACTATCATTCATCCATACAAGGCAATATTCTGCAGTCGTTCAAAAGGATAAGGCAGATCTTTATTAACATAGGAAAATGTTCATGATGCATTGTAAAGCTAAGAAGAAGTCACTGAAATCTGTGTAGACAATGGTTCATTTATGAGAAAAAAAGTTTGTGCATGAATTTAAAACTCTGAAAGTTCACTTCCTTCTACACATTTAGAGGGAAAGAGGGACAGAGACAGAGATAGAGAGAAAGAGAGATGCAGCTTACTGCTATTTTGCCTGGTGCCCTGGGGAACAGGTGCTGTTGGGCCAACAGTGATCAACACAACCTTCCCTGGACCCTAAATGGAATAGAGCACTCAGGAGATAATTTCTCCAAATTAAGTGGTATGTGAATTTGGAAAGTATCTGGCAGAGAAAAAGAAAAAAAAAATAACTGTATTGGGGGTGATGGCCATTGGTTGGGGGCTTCTCTCCTGAGTATCACAACTCCATTCTTAATTATAATTATAATACTTACCATTCCATTTTATACGACGTAACTCTGTAGCATTAATGTATGTATTCAACGGTAATATAATGAAGGTATTAGTTTATGAACCAAGTTTTACTTTTAAAACATATTTTTTAAAAAATAATTTTTATACACTTGCAAAGGGGATTGCATTTAACAAAAAGATTTTGTCTTGAAGAAGGTGAATGTTTGAGTCTTGAAGAGCAAGAATTGGCTGAAACAAATAAAAAAGTAAAAACATTTCTTTGGAAAATAATTTTTAAAAACATAGGCTGAGTGTGGTGGCTTACACCTATAATCCCAGCATTTTGGGAGGCCCAGGTGGGAGGATCGCTTGATCCCAGGAGTTCAAGACAAGCCTGGGCAACATATAAAAAATTTAAAAAATTAGCCAGGCATGGTGATGTAAGCCTGTAATCTCAGCTACTTGGGAAGGCTGAGATGGCAGCATGGCTTGAGCCTGGGAGGTTGAAGCTGCAGTGAGCTGAAATCATACCACTGCACTCCAGCCTGGACAACAGGGCGAGACCCTGTCTCAAAAACAAAACAAAACAACAACAACAAAAATTTTTAAAGCTTGTAACTACAGAACACCATAAATATATTTTATTAATATTTCTTGAATTCTTTTTCAGAATTGAGTAATGTATAGCTTCAATATAATTCAATTTTCAACTACTCGTTGTGTGCCTCTCCTGGGCAGGTCTTGGAACACAAAGATGACAGGGCAAGGTCCCTGCTTTGCAGAAGCTGACAGTCTTATTCTTTATTTTCAAACTGCAATAAATTTGGTTCAAAATAAAACAAGCATGGACGCATTTCTCAAATAATGGGTCTTCATTTGCAAAAAGGCTGTTAGATGAAGAGACCAGTGTCTTTAGTGGCTGACTTATGTTTTAAAAACTTAAATGCATTTTGTGCTTGTCAATATCCCAGAACATTTTTTTTGGTGGGAACAGACAATTATTTAAATTCTTCACCTTTTAATGAAGACAAAAATCTAAATGAAAAAAAAAAATTAATTCCCGTAAGAGTGGTTTGTAACATTTCTAGGTCATAGGCCCTCCCTTAAGAATCTGATGAAAGTGAGGAACTGTCTTCTGAACGCACATTCCCATGAGATATTACAACTTCAGAAGCTCAAGGACCACTGAGCCCATCTATGGACACCAATTAATCAACCCTGCTATAGAAGCTTGTTCTTTTAAAATGCAAGTCTAGCAATATTGATTTAGAGAATATTTTTAGAGCACCCATCCTGTGCAAAAGCTCTGTTAGATGTACAGTAGCAATCTGTGTTTTAACAAGCCCTCCCGGCAATTCTGATGCACACTTGTTAGAGATTCACTGGCTTAAGCCAAAATACACTATATTCAGGCCTTGCTCTCAGAAGTTCTTATTTAATGTTCCGATTTATTTGGTCTGGTGTGGAGCCCAATCCTTGGTGTTTTAAAAATCTCTCCAGGAACTTCTTACATGCAAGCATTGTTGAGACCCTTTAGTTTAAACACTGGGGATGTGCTTTCTGGTTTCCGATGAACATTTATAGCCCCCAAAAGAAAAAAGTCTGTTGCCCACACCTATGTATCAATATCTATGGCTCCCAGCACGCATCGTAGCACAATGTGTTTAGTATGAGAGGCAGCAGGACTTCAATCATGGCAATTAGGAGGCTGTGTTCTAATATCCCCTTCACCCCCTAGTTAATTTACTCTTCAAGAGCAGTAGCCTCAAATCCTGCTTTCTAGTTAATTAATGAACATTCATTTCTTTTAGAGTTTTTTTTTTTTAATGGGAAAGGTAAGTACAATCTCTGAGTGCTCTGTATGAAACTAAAAGATGATAAATCCATTCTTTGGGTGGAGACTTTTAACTTACAATTGCTGTCCTTAGTAGCAAATAGATCAATTTTTGTTACTGATCAGCTGCTCTGCTAACAGTTTCTGTGAGACACATCTATTTCACAACTAACGGAAAAATCTTGGCTTTGAAGAGTATCTAGGCTTTCAATTCACACGAGAAACAATTTTTGCAAGTCATTGCCCTTTGGAATATTTGTAAGGAGTCACTAAAGTCAGCTGAAATAGACATTGCCTTATTCGATGGAGCGGTCTTTATTAAATGAATATATATATATATATATTACATCTATATTATACACATTATAGACATTCATCAAATACATATTACATATATTCATCAAATACATATTAAATACTTTCATCAACTTTATATTATATATTATATATATTCATCATCTTCAAAGCTTGAAAGACTATTTTTTTATTTTACTTTAAGTTTCAAGATACATGTGCAGAATATGCAGGTTTGTTACACAGGTATACGTGTGCCATGGTGGTTTGCTGCACCTATCAACCCATCATCTAGGCTTTAAGCCCTGTATGCATTAGTTATTTGTCCTAACCTCAACCTCCCCCAACCTTGCCCTCAACCTCCAACAGGCCCCAGTATCTGTTGTTCCCCTCCCTGTGTCCATGTGTTCTCATTGTTCACCTCCCACTTATGAGTGAGAACAGGGGGTGTTTGGTTTTCTGTTCCTGTGGTAGTTTGCTAAGGATGATGGCTTCCAGCTTCTTCCATGTCCCTGCAAAGGATATGATCTCATTCCTCTTTATGGCTGCATAGTATTCCATGGTGTATATGTACCACATTTTCTTTATTCAGTCTATCATTGATGGGCATTTGGGTTGGTTCCATGTCTTTGCTATTGTAAATAGTGCTGCAATAAACATACTCGTGCATGTGTATTTATAGTAGAATGATTTATATTCCTTTGGGTATACACCAAATAATGGGATTGCTGGGTCAAATGGTATTTCTGGATCTAGATCCTTGAGGAATCGCCACATTGTCTTCCACAATGGTTGAACATTACATTTCCACCTACAGTGTAAAAACGTTTCTCTCTCTCCACAGTCTCGCCGGTATCTGTTGTTTCTTGACTTTTTAATAATTGCCATTCTGATGGCGTGAGATGGTATCTTATTGTGGTTTTGATTTGCATTTCTCTAATACTCAGTGATGTTGAGCTTTTTATCATATGTTTGTTGGCCGCCTAGACGTCTTCTTTTTAGAAGTGTCTGTTCATCTGTTCGTATCTTTGCCCAATTTTTGATGGGGTTGTTTGTTTCCTGTAAATTTATTTAAGTTCCTTATAGATTTTGGATATTAGACCTTTGTCAGATGCATAGTTAGCAAAAATTTTCTTCCATTCTATAGGTTGCCTGCTCACCCTGATGATAGTTTCTTTTGCTGTGCAGAAGCTCAGTTTGATTAGATCCCATTTGTCAATTTTGGCTTTTGTTGCAATTGTTTTTGGTGTTTTTGTCATGAAATCTTTACCAAATGCCTATGTGAAGGACTACTTTATAAGTTCCTATGAAGATGTTAGAAATTCTTTGGCAACACAAGTTCGTTGACTTGTTCAGGTTCACATGTAGTTGACACAATTATACAGTTTAGCATTATATCTATACACCAATTTCACCTCCATATGTTGCAAATTTGATTCATGAATGATAATATAAACTTTCAACTTTATCATGTTGGATTATAGAGGTGCATGTTATAGAAAAAAATAGAAAATAGAAAATAAAGTGACAAGTTTAGGGGAAAAGGAAAGCTTAAGCAAAGAGAATAAAGTAATTTTGTTTTTGTTTTTAAATTTTCTTATACTCCATTTTGCAGATGAATAATAAATTTTGACCTAGATACCTTGTTTTCTCACCACATCCATGTCCTCTGGATGCTTATACCTTGTGCTGACGTGGAAATGCCAAATTTTTAAGAAAGACATGAGGTTGCTGATGTTAAGAATATTGTTTTCTCCATCCATAAATAAATGTTGATTTGTTACATTAAGGTACCTTATCAGAAAATTAGAATTTTAAATCTATACAATATTAATCCTGTCAGGGATCAAAGTTCTTGGTACAGGTAAAAAGAGAGATGCCTAAATTCATCAATTATTATATCAAATTCCAGTGTCATTTATTTTCATACTGTTTGTGCTGTTCTGGGAAATCAAATGCTGAAATAATTTTTAAAGTTTAACAGTATTTTTTAATAGTAGTCAAAAGTGAAATAATCTACATATTTATTATTCAGATGAATTTATGATACAATCACTTGACAGAATACTAGTATCTCTTTAGAAACATTTTAAAAGAATTTTTAATAACAGAAATGTTCATAAAATAATTCTAAGAGAAAAAAGCAAGATATAAAATAATCTCCAATGAACAAAATATGTAAATACACAAAATATTAGAAAGCAATATTGCAGAATATTAGCCATATTTATATATATAGGATGTAGGGTTGTGGATGATGTACATTTTCTTGTTTATTCTTTTGAATATTTTAAATATTTTATAAGGAAACATATCTACTTTTTAAAATTTTATTTATTTATTTATTTTTGAGCTGGAGTCTCACTCTGTTGCCCAGCCTGGAGTGCAGTGGTGCGATCTTGGCTCACCGCAAACTCCACCTCCCAGGTTCAAGCGATTCTCCCACGCCAGCCTCCAGAAGAGCTGGGATTACAGGCGCATGCCACCATGCCTGGCTAATTTTTGTATTTTTAGTAGAGACAGGGTTTCAACATGTTGGCCAGGCTGGTCTCTAACTCCTGACCTCAGGTGATCCGCCCACCTTAGCCTCCCAAAGTGCTGAGATTATAGGCGTGAGCCACCGCGCCCAGCCATTATCCACTTTTTAATAAGAAGAAAATGTTAGTTTGGTCTATCAGCAAGAAGAAAAAGAAAAATTATAAGGGACCTGACAAATCATCCAATAAATAGCTAAGAGTTGACTAATTGAAATAATAAATGTCCCCTGTCAATCTCATTAGAGATATTTATGTTTGGACACAAAACTTTTGTGAAAGTATATTTGTTTATAGAAAAACACAGGTTCTTAATACCTTCCTTGGAAGTTTTTTCTTATGACATATTAGTTTGTTTATATTCATTGTTTTTGTGCTGAAAATAGAGTACAAAATGCTTGTACAAATTGTGTTCTCAACAAATATATCTTGAATGAATGAATGAGTTTACCAACCAGCAAGTATGTCTAGGAGTACTTGTTGTATAAATATTTTAATCATAGTTTTCTCTAAGCCTTCTCTAGGAAGATTAGTTTTAATATGTTATAAACATAGCAATATGAATCCAACTAATACTAAAACTACAGGTGTTTTAATACAGGTGTGACATACTTTTTTTCTGTCAGTAGAAAAGAGAGTATCAGACCTTGAACTTGCATCCAATTGTCTGAAAGCGGCAAAAACAGAAGCCCCTCCCCAAAGCACAAACTTTCCCTGATGTTTACTTGTAACAGAGTTTGGCAGCCAAGTTCCTGGATGTTACAAATTAAATACTGCTCATAGCCCTGCTTCCAACTGCCTTGTTGGCAAAAATTTTGAAACTCTAGAAGGACCATGCTCAGAAGCTAGACCTAGGGGGAATGGTAAGCAATGGAAACTCCTAAATCCAAGAAAGGAACAGTGACTGACTGCATTCACCCACTTAAGAAATCACTTATCCTTAACAATAGTTGTTTTTGTACTTTTGGGGGTTTGTGGCTATTCCCTAAGATCCTTTTTTCCACTGACTTTTACAAGCAATTTAGGGTCTCTTTTTCAACAGATATAAGTAAATCAGCCTATGATATTCAACATAAACTATTTCAAAACATTTCACATTACTCTTTAATTATTTATTTTTCCCGTGCTTTGAAATTATAAAAAATTTGAGGGTGATTTTGGGCTACACATAAAATGTGATAGTCAATTTGTTAGAGAATATAAAATTACAGCTAGATAGGAGGAATAAGTTATAGGGTTCTACATCACTTTAGGAAGTGATGTAGATTAACAAAAATTAACAAAATTAACAAAATATATTAACAAAATATATAGTTTTAAATAGCTAGAAGGAGAATATTGAACATGCCCACACGAAGAAACGATAGATGTTTGAGATGATGGATATGCTAATTACCCTGATCTGATCACTATACATTATATGTATCTAAATATCACTATATGCCTTATAAATATGTACAATTATTATTTGTCAGTTAAAATAATCAGAACCAGAAAAATTAAACTGTACACACACACACACAAAACCAATCTGACAAACACTCAAGTAATACAGTCTGACATAATTGGCTACAGGTAGGAAATAAATTTCGCTTTGAGTTTCCTGGAAAACATAGTTCAAAAGAAAAGTCAGTTACATAGTCTTCATTGTACAAAAGAAAAAAACTTGAGTTTCTCAGGCCAAGAAAAAACTTCATAGCACTAAGTTCTGAAAGAAATTACTCAGTATACTTGTGTAGGGATTTTTTAATGACATGGTACACAATGACCTCAATATCCACACAACATACATAGATATTGATTTTTTTTTTTTTTGAGACAGAGCCTGGCTCCGTGGCCCAGGCTGGAGTGCAGTGGCACCATCTCGGCTCACTGCAAGCTCCACCTCCCAGGTTCACGCCATTCTCCTGCCTCAGCCTCCCGAGTAGCTGGGACTACAGGCGCCCACCACCACGCCCTGCTAATTTTTTTGTATTTTTAGTAGAGACAGGGTTTCACTATGTTGGCCAGGATGGTCTCGAACTCCTGACCTCGTGATCCGCCCACCTCGGCCTCCCAAAGTGCTAGGATTACAGGCTTGAGCCACCGCGCCCGGCCTTAGATATTGATTTTTTAAAGCTGCTTCTTGTGTTCTTCCAAACAGATCAATTTCATGATACTAAAAAACAGCCCAGAGACATCAGTCTGCATTGAATCAAAATAGTGCTCAAGGATGTCACATTCTTAGAATGAACTCTGAATAAAACCTACATTAAAAATCAGAATGCATGGATTGCTTCACCTTTGATTATTCACCTGTTAATAGATGCAGATATGAAGTATCACTGATTGAAGGAGGTTCCAGTCAAATACATGAAGATGAAGCAAATGGTAGGGTTCATATTCTTTGTTTTTCCTTTTTTGTAAATTTTATTTTATTTTATTTTATTTGAGACAAAGTCTCACTCTGTCACCCAGGCTAGAATGCAGTGGCACGATCTCAGCACACTGCAATGTCCACCTCCCGAGTTCAAGCAATTCTCCTGCCTCAGCTACCCAAGTAGCTGGGACTACAGGCATGCCACCATACTTGGCTAATTTTTGTATTTTTAGTAGAGACGGGGTTTTACCGTGTTGGCTAGGCTGGTCTCCATCTCCTGACTTTAAGTGATCTGCTTGCCTTGACCTCCCAAATTGCTGGGATTACAGGTGTGCACCACACTCAGCTGATTTTTTGTATTTTTTGTAGAGATGAGGTTTCACCATATTTTCCAGACTGGTCTCGAACTCCTGGGCTCAAGCCATCTGTCTGCCTTGGCCTCCCAAAGTGCTGAGATTACAGGCGTGAGCCCATATTTTTCAATAAAATCAAGGGATACGCCAGTTCATCCTGAGAAGTAATTCTACCTTGACTGACAAAAGGACCTGCACAGAAAATTAAGTTTTGTTTAAATATCAATCTTGGTACTACTTGTAGACCAAATTGCTTTTCAAATCCACTTTTTAAAGTGTCAGCTTGTAACATTTGATGTTTGTATGGTGTAAACCTGTAACTAAATGGGACAAAATATTTCAAAATTATCCAGTAAAATGATAATATTTGGACTAAAAAATTACTCTGCTCAAACTTAGCTTCCTGTTAAAATCAGCTTTGGGCAAGTTAACCAGCCTCTTTGAACTTATTTCCACTTTGAAAAACAGAAATGTATAATCAAAAGTCAAATGGCAGCCGGCGCAGTGGCTCATGCCTGTAATCTCTTTGAGAGGTTTGGGAGGCCGAGGTGAGTGGATCACCTGAGTCCAGGAGTTTGAGACCAGCCTGGGAAACATGGCAAACCCTTGTCTCTACAAAAAAAAAATATAAAAAAAATTAGCTTGGCACAGTGGTGGGCACCTGTGATCCCAGCTACTTGGGGGACTGAGGCAGAAAAATCACTTGTACTCGGGAAGTGGAGGTTGCAGTGAGCCCAGATCGTACTACTGCCACTCCAGCCTGGGTGACAGAGTGAGACCCTGTCTCAAAGAAAAAAAAAAAGTAAATGACATAAATAACATAAAAGTGTGTTTTACACTATGAAACACCAGGCAGATGTTGGAAATTATTATTACACCTGTTAAAGTTTTTTAAATGACCGCCAGAACTTCGCTCAGTCTAAAGGTTCTGAAAATGACCCTCATAATTTCTGCCTGAAGTGTTTTTTTTCCCATTGTGATAGTTAATTTTATGTGTCAACCTATCCGGGCTGAGATGCCCAGAGAACTGGCACAATACTATTTCTGGATGTATCTGTAAGGGTGTTTCAGTGAGATCCTAGCATTTGAATCAGTAGACTGAGTAAAGGAGAGAGCCCTCACTTGTGCAGCGGGGCATCATCTAATCCACTGAAGGCATGAAGAGAACAGAAAGGCAGAGAAACTGCAACTGTTCTCCCTGCACGAGCTGTGGCATCCATTTTCTCCCGCTGCAGGACGTAGGCAATCCTGGTTCTCAGACCTTCAGACTTGGACTGGGACTTACACCATTGGCTCCTCTGATTCTCAGGTCTTCAGATTTGCACTGGAACCACACCCAACACCACTGGCTTTCCTAGGCTTCCAGCTGGCAGACAGCAGATCATGGGACAGCCTCCATAATCTAGTGACCGAATTCTTCATAATAAATATCTTTCTCTGTATCTGCATATCTTTTATTGATTCTGTGTCTCTGGCTTTCTCTGCCTAATGTACTCATTCGGTTTAACATGTAGTTGTTTGAGCACCCACAAAATTCTTTCAGAGAGACAAAAGAAATGAAAACAGGCTCCTTAACACAGAAGGGATTAGGAGGCAACCTCTAGAACTATATTCTAGTAAATGACGATGTTATTAAATGATGCAGTGAGCATTCCTGGCAATAATAATTGTTCTGCAAGTTGAGAGCTGTAGGAGTTGAGACCTTTATGGGCTGATTGGGAAAGCTTCTTGAGGCAGTAGGATGCCACAGAGTGATTATTTTTTTTTTTTTTTTTTTTTTGAGATGGAGTCTCGCTCTATCACCCAGGCTGGAGTGTAGTGGCGCAATCTCGGCTCACTGCAAACTCTGCCTCCAAGGTTCACACCATTCTCATTCTCCTGCCTCAGCCTCCCGAGTAGCTGGGACTACAGGCGCCCGCCACCACGCCCGGCTAATTTTTTGTATTTTTAGTAGAGACAGGGTTTCACCGTGTTAGCCAGGATGGTCTTGATCTCCTGACCTCGTGATCTGCCCGCCTTGGCTTCCCAAAGTGCTGGGATTACAGGCGTGAGCCACCACACCCGGCCCCATAGAGTGTTTCTTCTCCTCTTCTAATCAGGTCCTCTGTGATCTTGTCACATAGCTTTCATTAAGTACTTAACAACTGGTAAACTGTCCAATGAAATATTTTTTAAAATTTCCCTAGGATTGAGATCTGCATTTTAGTTTCTATGTGAGATTAAATTTTATTGCCTGAGTTCAGATCTTAAAAGCTTTAATAAAGTTTGAGTCATTTTAATATCACACAGGAAGGGGAAACAATTTTCTTTCTGTATACTGGGAGCACTACGTATGATGGTTAGGCATCAAGATAGATCAAGGTACTAATCTGACAATATGTGAGGAATTGGAAGACTCCTCTACTTCTTTAAAATGTCAGAATCTATATATGTACAATTTACTTCAGAAACTAGGATAGATAAGAAATGTGACCAAAATTTGATTCCTCTATGCATACAGATGAGGTGGCCTAAGACATACTAAAATAAGCAGGTCTACTCAGGAGAAAAATCAACCTGCTAATTTCTCAAGCCAGTTGAGATCAGCCCATCCAATCAGAAAATCTCATCCATTCACTCCAAAATGATAGTCAGGGATTATGGTAAGGTTTATTTTTATGTTTATGTTTTAGACTCAAATACCATTTCATGGGTCATTTATAAGAGAAATGACAGGATCCTTAATCAAACCTAAGGTTATTTTTTTTCAGACAGGGTCTCAGTTTGTCACCCATGCTGGAGGACAGTGGTGCAAACATGGCTTATTGCAGCCTCAACTTCCTGAGCTCAAGCCTCCCAAGTAGCTGGGACTACAGGTGTGCACCACCATGTTCAGCTAATTTTTAAAATTTTTTGTAGAGACAGGGTTTCGCCATGTTGTCCAGGCTGGTCTTGAACTCCTGGGCTCAAGCAGCCCTTCCACCTTGGCCTTCCAAAGTGCTGGGATTACAGGCATGTGCCACCATGCTCAGCCCAACCCAAGGCTATCGAAGTAGGTCCAACAGAGAATCTTATATGCCCCTTCTACATGTTATTTGCATCTTTCAGATCTTTGTAAAGATCAAGCCTACTCCGTTCATATCCCCTTGGAGTTTCCCCTGGTACAGTTTCCTTTTCCCTTACCCTTAGTTACACCTTTAGCTTCAGGAGAAACTGGTGCTAAGAGCTTCAGAGGTTGGCTGCTTTAAATTTTAGCAGAATTCCCCAGTATAGTAATAGTGACCATATTTTTGGATTTTCTTGTATTATTCTGATTCCACTTTTTAAATAATAAAGGTGATTTATTTAAATATTTTAATTTAAAAATAGAATAACATCAGCCTTACAGCTCCCTATATCAAGTTTGCAAAAATAGAATTTCCTTTATTTCCTAAAATTCATCTTGATTTCTATCTCGTAGCCCCCTCCCACTTGGCAAGAAACACCCTCAATCATTTGCCATTTCCCTCCATGGCCCCTGTCCTGAGTTGGGTCACAGTCTTGCCCAGGGCCAGGTTTCAGTGTGAATGGTGTCCCATCTGGTTTTCAGTCCATGCAGGTGGCCATGAAGGTGTCCACAAACCAGAGGAAAAATTCCTGTGGACCCAGTGGTCCTCAGTTGCTGCCAAGCTGTGATTGGGGCAGAAATCATTCTGATTGCTCTCCATTCATCTGAAGAAACACACCTCCCTGTCATGCACAACTGGGTTGTTGCAAGATGGAAAAGGGAGGAGCAAAAGGGAGAAATGGCTGCCCAGAAGACAAGTTCTCTGCCAGAGACCAAACCCCTCTGTTCTGATGGCCTCCATGTTTCTAGGATTATCTGTAGGTTTTTCCCGGAAGAAATCCCTTTCCTTTTATAAGTTTGGCCAAAACATTTTATTTAGACGAAAATCCTCTCTTTACTCCAAGACTTTAGGAAATGAAAGCCAAGAAGTTTTGCAATCTTGTTCAGCTCTCTGCCTTGCCACCTCCCTCTACTGAAGCTGGGAGCACAAACCTGGTTCTCTCTTAGGTGAGGAAAGAGGGAAAGAGAAAAATACAAGGAAAAAGGAAAAAATAGATTTACTGTCTCAAAATATTTACCCCCTTCACCTGTAAATAATTATGTTTCTCCAGTCATAGTAGTAAAGCTTTATTTGTTTATGTCTAGTAATAAAGCTGGAAAGATGGTGAACTCTAGTTCTGATGTTACACGCTACTGGAGAATGATCTCTTCAAATGTTTTCCCAAAATGACCGTGCACAGTACAGATTATTTTAGGGATCACTTAGTCTTCCCCTCTTCTTCCTGACAGAACATCAGCCTCTGCAATCCTGCTAATGCACAGGGCCACTCAAACCAGTTATTTACAGTATAAATTGCTTAATGCTTATTTATGCATTTCACAATCATCCTTTAACTGTTAACATCAAATGAGGTAAGTAGAAGTTGCATCATGTCCTGATTTTAAGACTTTTTTTTACACCCCTCTTTCTCCAGTATGCTTTCAGTTAACATTGAGGAAACAAAACTCTCAACTAACCTGTGCAGAAGCCAAATAATGACACTAATACATTTTATATAAAACCCATCACTACACTTATGATAGGCTATTAATAATTAAAAGCAAAATGTGATGTTAAAAGCTCGTTTGAAAATTCCAAGAAGCACAACTAAATATATAGATCATGAAGCAGTGCATATAATCAATACACATAGAGAAACATTTATTCCCATTTGTGTTTATTTTCTGGGCTTGTTTATGATAGAATTATTGGTAGAGAAGAAAGCTAGCTAAATATGTTAGAAGCATAAATAACGCAATATTTACGACAATGTTGTTTTTTTTTTCTCATAGTTTTTTTTTTTTATTATACTTTAGGTTTTAGGGTACATGTGCACAATGTGCAGGTTTGTTACATATGTATCCATGTGCCATGTTGATTTCCTGCACCCATTAACTTGTCATTTAGCATTAGGTATATCTCCTAATGCTGTCCCTCCCCCCTCCCCCAACCCCGCAATAGTCCCCGGAGTGTGATGTTCCCCTTCCTGTGTCCATCAGTTCTCATTGTTCAATTCCCACCTATGAGTGAGAACATGCGGTGTTTGGTTTTTTGTCCTTGCGATAGTTTACTGAGAATGATGTTTTCCAGTTTCATCCATGTCCCTACAAAGGACATGAACTCATCATTTTTTATGGCTGCATAGTATTCCATGGTGTGTATGTGCCACATTTTCTTAATCCAGTCTATCGTTGTTGGACATTTGGGTTGGTTCCAACTCTTTGCTATTGTGAATAGTGCCGCAATAAACATACGTGTGCATGTGTCTTTATAGCAGCATGATTTATAGTCCTTTGGGTATATACCCAGTAATGGGATGGCTGGGTAAAATGGTATTTCTAATTCTAGATCCCTGAGGAATCGCCACACTGACTTCCACAATGATTGAACTAGTTTACAGTCCCACCAACAGTGTAAAAGTGTTCCTATTTCTCCACATCCTCTCCAGCACCTGTTGTTTCCTGATTTTTTAATGATGGCCATTCTAACTGGTGTGAGATGGTATCTCACTGTGGTTTTGATTTGCATTTCTCTGATGGCCAGTGATGATGAGCATTTCTTCATGTGTTTTTTGGCTGCATAAATGTCTTCTTTTGAGAAGTGTCTGCTCATGTCCTTTGCCCACTTTTTGATGGGGTTGTTTGTTTTTTTCTTGTAAATTTGTTTGAGTTCATTGTAGATTCTGGATATTAGCCCTTTGTCAGATGAGTAAGTTGCAAAAATTTTCTCCCATTCTGTAGGTTGCCTGTTCACTCTGATGGTAGTTTCTTTTGCTGTGCAGAAGCTCTTTAGTTTAATTGGATCCCATTTGTCAATTTTGGCTTTTGTTGCCATTGCTTTTGGTGTTTTAGGTATGAAGTCCTTGCCCACGCCTATGTCCTGAATGGTATTGCCTAGGTTTTCTTGTAGGATTTTAATGGTTTTAGGTCTAACGTTCAAGTCTTTAATCCATCTTGAATTAATTTTTGTATAAGGTGTAAGGAAGGGATACAGTTTCAGCTTTCTACATGTGGCTAGCCAGTTTTCCCAGCACCATTTATTAAATAGGGAATCCTTTCCCCATTTCTTGTTTTTGTCAGGTTTGTCAAAGATCAGATAGTTGTAGATATGCGCCATCATTTCTGAGGGCTCTGTTCTGTTCCATTGATCTATGTCTCTGTTGTGGTACCAGTACCATGCTGTTTTGGTTACTGTAGCCTTGTAGTATAGTTTGAAGTCAGGTAGCGTGATGCCTCCAGCTTTGTTCTTTTGGCTTAGGATTGACTTGGCGATGCGGGCTCTTTTTTGGTTCCATATGAACTTTAAAGTAGTTTTTTCCAATTCTGTGAAGAAAGTCATTGGTAGCTTGATGGGGATGGCATTGAATCTATAAATTACCTTGGGCAGTATGGCCATTTTCACGATATTGATTCTTCCAACCCATGAGCATGGACTGTTCTTCCATTTGTTTGTATCCTCTTTTATTTCATTGAGCAGTGGTTTGTAGTTCTCCTTGAAGAGGTCCTTCACATCCCTTGTAAGTTGGATTCCTAGGTATTTTATTCTCTTTGAAGCAATTGTGAATGGGAGTTCACTCATGATTTGGCTCTCTGTTTGTCTGTGATTGGTGTACAAGAATGCTTGTGATTTTTGTACATTGATTTTGTATCCTGAGACTTTGCTGAAGTTGCTAATCAGCTTAAGGAGATTTTGGGCTGAGACAATGGGGTTTTCTAGATATACAATTATGTCATGTGCAAACAGGGACAATTTGACTTCCTCTTTTCCTAATTCAATACCCTTTATTTCCTTCTCCCGCCTGATTGCTCTGGCCAGAACTTCCAGCACTATGTTGAATAGGAGCGGTGAGAGAGGGCATCCCTGTCTTGTGCCAGTTTTCCAAGGGAATGCTTCCAGTTTTTGCCCATTCAGTATGATATTGGCTGTGGGTTTGTCATAGATAGCTCTTATTATTTTGAGATACGTCCCATCAATACCTAATTTATTGAGAGTTTTTAGCATGAAGGGTTGTTGAATTTTTTCAAAGGCCTTTTCTGCATCTATTGAGATAATCATGTGGCTTCTGTCTTTGGTTCTGTTTATATGCTGGATTACATTTATTGATTTGCGTATGTTGAACCAGCCTTGCATCCCAGGGTTGAAGCCCACTTGATTATGGTGGATAAGCTTTTTGATGTGCTGCTGGATTCGGTTTGCCAGTATTTTATTGAGGATTTTTGCATCAATGTTCATCAAGGATATTGGTCTGAAATTGTCTTTTTTGGTTATGTCTCTCCCAGGCTTTGGTATCAGGACGATGCTGGCTTCATAAAATGTGTTAGGGAGGATTCCCTCTTTTTTTTTCCTAACTAAGATCATTTAAAATGAGTAGGCCGGGTGTGGTGGCTCATGCCTGTACATTTTGGGAGGCTGAGGTGGGCGGATCACTTGAGCCCAGGAGTTTGAGAACAGCCTGGGCAACATGGCGAGACCCTATCTCTACAAAAAATACAAAAATTAGCTGGGCACGGTGGCACATGCCTGTAGTTCCAGCTACTTGGGAGGCTGAGGCAGGAGAAATACCTGAGTCCAGGGAGGTTGAGGCTTCAGTAAGCTGTAACTGGACCACTGCACTCCCACCTGGGTGACAGAATGAGACCCTGTCTCAAAAAAAAAATAATAATAACAATAATAAATGAGTAGTGCTTTAGTAGCATCATTTGCTTGCAGTTTATGTGTTAGTTTGATGTATCTATAACTTCAAAAATGTCAGCTCTTTTATTTACTTTTTTATTTGAAGGTAACATACACTACTTTAAGGAAGAGATTTTATTTCTTCCCGTTTTATTTACTTATTAGTTGCATCACCATGGACTCAGAAATCCTTATTTTATTCTACTTGTTATAATCCATTACTATCATTATTTATTTTGTGGCTTTGATTGCCCCAGATTTAGCCAGTCTTTTTACTGCTGTATCTTTTACATGATCCTCTTATTTACTTATTTGGGATAGAGTCTTGCTCTGTCACCATGGTGGTGCATGCCTGTAGTCCCAGCTACTCGAGAGGCTGAGATAGGAGGATCACTTGACCCTAGGAGATACAGACTCAACCTTTCAGGTGCAGACTCAACCTCCCAGGGTCAAGCGATCCTCCCATCTCAGCCTCTCAAGTAGCTGGGACTACAGGCATGCACCACCACGCCCTGCTAATTTTTGTATTTTTGTATAACATGGGGTTTTACCATGTTGCCCAGGCTGGTCTCGAACTCCTGGGCTCCAGTGATCTACCCATTTTGGCCACCCAAAGTGCTGGAATTACAGGTGTGGCCACTGCATCTGCTGATCCTCACATGTATCAAGCACTTCCTTACTTTCTGGTACCACAAGAGATTTCAGACTTATTCTGTACTTGCAGCTTATACTTTCTCTCTTCTAGCCCTGGAATGACCCATTTCTCTAAGGAGCCCTGGTCCGTTTTATTTGAGAATGGTAGATGGAGACCAAGATGCATGTGCAGAGGTATCCATTGGTACTGGGAAATCAGTCTCCAGGCTCTTTCAGCAGAGAGCTGAGAAATGTACACACACACACACACACACACACACACACACACACTTCTTATTTCTATATCTAGTCACCTGAAAATGTATTGAAAACCATAAGTTCATATGGATCCTCTGATCTAACACCACTGAACAGATGCTAGCCTTTTACCTTTCCTTATATCTAACTCTTTTTTCAGATTGTGAGAATCCTGGCTTTCTTTTCCACAATTTATTTACTAGCCATATGTAAGTAAGGTCCTTTGTCCATATTTTGTTCCCCTTTGTTTTCCCTTCATGATTTTCTAAAAAAAATTATTTTTAATTTTTGTGGGTACATAGTAGGTATATATATTTATTTTGAGGTACATGAAATATTTTGATGCAGGCATGCAATGTGTAATAATGACATCGTGGAGAATAGGGTATCTAGCTCCCCAAGCATTTATTCTACAAACAATCCAAATATATTCTTTTAGTTATTTAAAAGTGGAAAATTAAGTTGACTATAGTCATCCTGTTGTTCTATCAAATAGTAGGTCTGATTAATTCTTTCTATTTTTTTTTGTCTCCACCTCCCCCTATCCTCCTACTACCCTTCCCAGCCTCTGGTAACCATCTTTCTACTCTCTATGTCCATGAGTTCAATTGTGTCCATGAGTTTAACTGTTTTGACTTTCAGATCCCACAAATAAGTGAGAACAGGCAATGTTTGTCTTTCTGTGCCTGGCTTGTTTCACTTAACACAGTGATCTCCACTCCCACCATGTTATTGCAAATGACAGGATTCATTCTTTTTATACCTCAATAGTACTCCATTGGGTATATAACACATTTTCTTTATCCGTTCATCTGTTGATGGACACTTAGGTTGTTTCCAAATCTTGGTTTATGAATAGTGCTGCAATAAACATGGTAGGGCAGGTATCTCTTCAGTATACTGATTTCCCTTGTTTTGGCTGTGAGATCGCTGGATCATGTGGTAGCTCTATTTTTACTTTTTTGAAGAACCTGTAAACTGTTCTCTACAGTAGTTGTACTAATTCACATTCCCACCAACAGTGTACGAGGGTTCCCTTTTCTCCACTTCCTCACCAGCATTTGTTATTGCTTGTCTTTTGGATGAAAGCCATTTTAACTGGGGTGAGATAATATCTCATTGTAATTTTGATTTGCATTTCACCAATGATCAGTGATGTTGAGCACCTTTTCATAGGCTTGTTTGTCATTTGTATGTCTTCTTTTAAGAACTATCTATTCAAATCTTTTGCCCATTTTTTAATGGGGTGATTAGTTTTTTCCTAGAGTTGTTTGAGCTCCTTAAATACTCTGATTATTAATCCCTTGTCAGATGGGTAGTTTATAAATATTTTCTCCCATTCTGCGGGTTGTCTCTTCACTTTATTGATTGTTTCCTTTGCTGTGCAGAAGCTGTTTAACTTGATCTGATCCCATTTGTCTATTTTTGCTTTGGTGCCTGTGCTTGTGGGGTATATTACTCAGGAAATTTTTGCCCAGACCAACATCCTGGAGATTTTCCCCAGTGTTTTCTTGTAGTAGTTTCATAGTTTTGAGGTCTTAGATTTAAGTGTCCTTAATGATTTTTAAGAGCTCCTTTTCATTAGGGCCGTTGGTCCTTTGTTGCTCAAAGTGTTTCAACCATATATTTTTTCTTTTACTTTTTTATTTTTGCTTTACAGTATTTACAATTTTTTTCTCTTTTTTGGAGTTAGTGTCTTATATGTGGTGATGGTATCACAGATGTATGCATATGTCCAAGCTCATTAAAATGTATACATTAAGCCAGGTGCGGTGGCTTACGCCTGTAAATCCCAGCACTTTGGGAGGCCGATGTGGGTAGATCACAAGGTCACAAGTTTGAGACCAGCTTGACCAACATGGTGAAACCGCATCTCTACTAAAAATATAAAATATTAGCCGGGCGTGGTGGTACGCGCCTGTAATCCCAGCTAGTCAGGAGGCTGAGGCAGGAGAATCACTTGAACCCAGGAGGTGGAGGTTGCAGTGAGCCGAGATCACACCACTGTACTCCAGCCTGTTCAACAGAGCAAGACTCCATCTCAAAAAAAAAAGTATACATTAGATATGTATATTTTTGTATATCAACTATAAATTGATAAATATTAATGAAGCTTACATTCTTCTTAATTTCATTGAGAAATTAAATCTACCAAGTTTATTAACTAGAATTTGTTTTTTAAAAAATAACATAAAATGATAGGAAATAGACAATTACCATCTGGCAAACATCACAGCAGTAATTTACTTTAGTCAAGAATCATCAATGGATGCAAAGCTTAGTGGGTCAAAGTGTGATGAAAAACAGGGTAATTATATAATATTAAAGTATTGCCCCCACAAGATACTTATTTATTACAAAGGAAAATAGCAAATTTACAGAGGAGAAACTTGACAGGTACTACTTTAACCAAGTGATTAAAGTTAATACAGTAATGGGACAGACCAAGGTCAAATCCCTCCTAATGTGATACACTGAGAAGTACACCACATTACTTTTGTAGTATTCTTGAACAAATGCAAAACTTGAATTTAATTAAAGAAGACCTCGGATGAATTTAAGTTGAGAGACTCTTCAAAAGTCTGAAGTTGATGTAAGACAAAGAAAAACTGAGGAACCGTACCAGGAGAAAGGAGACTAAGATACATGGGAATTTTTGGGAAGCTGATCCTGAGTTAAGGGTACTGATTATATATTATTTTCCTGGATCCCAAATAGCAAACAACATGGAAGCAAGCACTAAGTAAAATGATTATTTAGTAAATACTTATTGGTTGATTAATTATTAAAGAATCTAGATGTGTAGAGTCTCCTGACTTCATCAGCTCACCTCTTCCTTAGTAGGAATATTTGTTCCAAACCACCTACAGAATATAGGTGTGCAGTTAGGTATGCCAGAGGAGTTTTGTCCTTCATCAGACAATTTATAGCACACAGGCGAAAAAAACTGAATAGCTTTGAAGGTGCTAGACTCTGCCAAGTGAAGATGTTTCATGATCTCAGCCATCACTCCAATTTATTTGTTCTTGACCCTGAAGAACTAAAGAGCAAGGCCTCCTTGCAGACATGTCTTCAGTCAAATCTTCAGAGAGTCTATACAGAGACTGGGTCTCCTATTTACTTCTCCATTTGGGAAATGTCACTGAAAATATCATAAATTAAACTTCCCACTGTATTTTGTCTATTTTCAAAAATACACCTGTAGACTTTCAGCTTCTGAGAATGGGAAGCTCACATAAAAAAAAAAAAAAAGAAAGAAAAAAAATAGCCAGGATTTTTGTAAAAAATTGATAAATAATACAAATTTACACATCCATGAGGCCTAGAAAATCCAAGAAGGATATATGAAATCCAAAAATGATATATAAAAATCTATACCAAGATACATCACACCAAGGCTACAGAATGTCAAAGTAAAAGAGAGAAATCTGAAAAACATCTAGATAAAAACCACTGTTCTCCAGAAATGCTTCAATGGCAGCTTAGATAAGTTAGTTTCCAGAGCATGAGCCAACCTATTTTATTTTGCAAAAATACTACCATCTCTCAAATTAATACACTTTTGGTTTTCTTTAATAATTACAAGAAACTGATATCAAGTGTTAATTAATATATAGATGCAGTAAAACGCTTCAGCAAACAATAAAATTTTGTTTTAGTTTTATTTTCCAGAGAAGTTAGATTTTGAGGGTATCCATTACTTAATAGACCAAACCACGAGAAAGAAGGCACAGAAAAATAAAATGTAAACTTTGATTGACTCCACTTTTATGTAGAAAACATGATTGATTTTCTCCAGATTATTTTTTCCATTTTTCAGAGTGTGTAGTTAATTACTCGTCAGATTTAGTTTCTGAAAGATTCTGGAAATTCCTTTAATCTTTTAAAAGCTAAAGGTTGACTCTCATTTACAAGAATGAGGAAGTCTTGCAGGTTTAGGTGACATGAGCTTGTGGGAATAACACTAGGAGTATCCAATGTTATCCAAGAAATATGGAGTATCCAAGAAATGTGGATTTCATTCTCAATTCTAGATTCAACTAGCTATGAAACTTGTAGAAGCCACTCTACCTTAGGAGCCACAGTTATTTCATATCCTAGAATTCTATGCCCCAGGCCACACTGACCTTGGAATAAATCTAGATCTCAATAATGGACATGCACAGTAGTTCCCTGGCTCCAATCCTTACCCACTAGTGCAGAATGTTAAATCTTTGAATTATTCCTAGGAATACCAAGAGGCAATCCCTATGTGCTCATGAATGTACTGATTTTAATTCCCTTTTATTTACACCTTCTGCCTTCTTCCCTATTTTTAGACTCTCTTTAGGGGTCTGTAGCTGAAGCCTCCAAAACAAAACTTAAATTTATCTTCCCCTTGACTTCAATGCTATAGTTCAGGGGCTGGTTTGGACATTAGGTGACATCTCTGGAGACCTCAGGGCACCCAAGTAGGTGTAGCTCCCTCTTTGGGTTCCCCTATGCCACCTGGTCCCAGAGCAGTGCTGCCTGGAGCTCCCTATGCTCAGAGAGAGAACAGTTGCACTGCTCTTTAAGAGTTTGTTTCCCATAGCCTCCACGTTCGTAAGAGTGCTGCTTCAAGTCTGGGAGGGTAAAAAAAAAAGAAAGGAAGGAAAGAGAAGGCCTCTATTAACAAATAGTTGTGAAGCAACCCGAGACAGACACTTCTTTTTTTTTTTTTTTTAATTATTATTATACTTTAGGTTTTAGGGTACATGTGCACAATGTGCAGGTTTGTTACATATGTATCCATGTGCCATGTTGATTTCCTGTACCCATTAACTCGTCATTTAGCATTAGGTATATCTCCTAATGCTGTCCCTCCCCCCTCCCCCCACCCCGCAACAGTCCCCGGAGTGTGATGTTCCCCTTCCTGTGTCCATGAGTTCTCATTGTTCAATTCCCACCTATGAGTGAGAACATGCGGTGTTTGGTTTTTTGTCCTTGCGATAGTTTACTGAGAATGATGTTTTCCAGTTTCATCCATGTCCCTACAAAGGACACGAACTCATCATTTTTTATGGCTGCATAGTATTCCATGGTGTATATGTGCCACATTTTCTTAATGAACCTTCTTTTTATGGCGACCCATGCTACTTAGGCTACTAATATGCCTTAAGGGGTTAAGAGAGTTCCTACTCAAAGAAATGACTATGTAACTTACCCAGAGATCATCCTGTTTGAACATTTCCATAAAATCATAGTGTGTAGTGTTCCAGGACCAGGTCCAACCTTACTGTTTTAGATTTAAGGGGTCTAGGAAATGCACCAAACAAAATGATTCCCTGAAGTCTCCCCATTCAAGATTTAGTCTTTCAAATTTCGTGTATATTCCAGTCTTTGGTAAAAGTGCTAAGAATCCTGAGCCTCATCTGGAAAGAATTCTTATCTGTTAGTTGGCTGTTGAAAAGACAATGCAGAAATGGGCTGCAGTTTGGAGCATCAGAAAGAAAAACAAGTAGAAGGCAAAAGTGTGTCATTTTTTTCATCCCTCTCATTATGTAACTTTTTTTTTTTTTTTTTTTTTTGACATGGAGTCTTGCTCTGTCACCCAGGCTGGAGTGGAGTGCAGTGGTACAATCTTGGCTCACTGCAACCTCCATCTCCCGGGTTCAAGCGATTCTCCTGCCTCAGCCTCCTGAGTAGCTGGGATTACAGGCATGTGCCACCACGCTCACCTAATTTTTTGTATTTTTGGTAGAGGCAGAGTTTCACCGTGTTGGCCAGGATGGTCTCGAACTCCTGACCTTGTGATCCACCTGCCTTGGCCTCCCAAAGTGCTGGGATTACAGGCATGAGCCACCACGCCCAGCCTCATTATGTAACTTTTTAATTCATACTTTCTTTATCATTTCAATAATATTAATTTGGGCTGCTAGGGGTTGAATTACATCCCTCCAAAAGATACGTTGATGTCCTAACCTTCAGTACCTCAGAACGTGGCTGTATTTGGAAACAGGACCATAGCAGATGTAACTAGTTAATATGATGCCATACTTGGGCAGGGGGGAGGGGGGCTTAACCCAATATGACTGATGTCCCTATAAGAAGACAGCCATGTGAAAACACAGAGACACAGGGAGCGTGCCAAGTGAAGATGGAGGATTGGAGTGATGCATCTAATGAGCCAAGAAATGCCAAAGATTGCCAGAAAACCTCCAGAAGCTAGGAAGAGGCAGGAAAGATTCCCTGCAGGTCTCAGAGGGAGCATGTCTCTGCCGACACCTGGATTTCAGACTTCTATCCTCTAAACTATGGATAAAAAAATTTTATTTTATTTTAAATTTTTTTTTTAAAGCACCCACTTTGTGGTACAAGTACTTTGTAACAGCAGCCATAGGAAGCTAATACAAGGGCCTATTATGTGTCAGATCTCATTCCAGTAGCTTCGGATAAGGGTCAAATAAGATGTGGTCTCATTCCCAGGAAAATGCCAGATAGGATTTTTATTTCAACATTTGGTTAAGAGATCTGCAGTGCTAAAAGGGCTTTTAAAACCTCAATATACATAACCCTAAGATAAATGAAAGAATTGAGCTGAAAAAAGTGGATCTTTGATAGAGTGATATAGATGAGACACTCCCTATCTTCTTCCTCTAGAAGTCTTGAGATGACAGCTTTGGAGATTGAAAAAATAGCTTGTGTTAATAATAAAAAGGAAGCAGCAATCACTGCTTGAGTTCACGAAGTTCACCAGTCAGCATGAGTTCACCAAGAACTGGACCTGTCAAGGTCAGCTCATCAACTTTGACAGGGAAGTCAGATTGGCAGAAGAAAAGGTAGTAAAGTGTGGTGAGATTTTACTGAGACACCTGATAAATTTCCTTATGATGTCCTTGTGAACAGGATGGAGTGGTTGAGTTGGAAATTAGTAATCAGTTGTACCTCGACTGATGATTAATTAATGGGGCTATGCCAATCTGGGTTAAGGTTTCCAGTGGAATGTCACAGAGTGTTTGTACAAGTGCTGCCTTATTCAACATTTTTATCAGTGACTTGGAAAAGTCAAGTTTTATCAAATTTGTGTCTGATGGACCAGATAACTCCACCTGTATTTGGATATGTGCATTCTGTTCTGGATGCCCTATTTAGGAAAGGCAGAGGGAAGTGAGATGTTTTGAAGACAGCGACCAAGTTGGTGACCTGAAAGAAATTGGCAACTATGTAACACAAGAAATTAGTGAGGTATTTGGGAATATTCAGCCTAAACAACAGAAATCCAAGAAAGACATGACAGCCAAGAGATAATGTGCTTTACTTGGATTAAAGGGTGGTGACCAATGGTTCAAATGACAGGAAGGCAATCTCAGCTTGGCATACGAAGAACTTTCAGGATGTGAATTTTTCAAAGAAAAAATTCTAGCAATGAAATTTGAAAATTAGCAAATCTCTATGGATTGATTTATAAATCTAGTAAAAATTCTAGTGAATTTTTTAAGGAATTAAGTTATTCCAACTATAGGAGAATAGAGACCCATAAAAGATAAATCAGTTTTGAAAAAGAAGAGCAAAACGGTTACTCTTGCCTAAACAATGATAAGATGTACCGCAAAGCTGTATTGATAAAACCAGATGGACCTGGTGCAGCCATAGGTAAATAAGTCAATGGAACAGAAGAGAGAGTTTAGTGACAGACAGCATTCCAATCAATTGCAAAATGAATGACTATTCAATGGGTGTTGTCGAGGAAACTGATGCATGAATGATACAGGAAAAACGAGTTGAAAATTTACACAACATACAAAGATGGATTAAAGAACTAAGTGAGAAAGATAAGCTCTAAGGCTAATGGAAGAAAATGTAAAACTACATACCTACAATTTGGGGGGGTGGCAGGACTTTAATAAGACTTCCAAAGCACAAAGCATTGGGGGAAATTATACAAGTGTCTATTTTAAAATTGAGGATTTTGAGTGATAACATATAAAGCGTTATCAGATTTCTGATAGGCTGGGAAAAGTTATTTGTAATGTCAATGCTATAAGAGGTTAATATCTAGGCAATATGAGGAATACCACAAGTAAATATTTAGGATATACAAGCAAACGCACAAGAAAAAGGTAGGAAACCTATTTGGAAAACAGTCCTATCGAAATGGACCCATGAGACTTTGGTTTCCTCATTTATCCATTCAATAAATATTTATTGAGTGCCTATTGTATACCAGCACTCTTCTAGGCCCTGGGGATACAGCAGACAAAATTCTCTGACCTCATGGAATTGAAATTCCAAAAAGTTCTTTCCCACCAATAGGAAAAAGAAATTAGTTTCTACTAAGTGAATTTTCCCTTTAAATTACAATTACATAACTTTAAAGTTGGAAGGATCTTTAAGGTGCCTTTATTTTAAATTCATACTTTTGTATGGTGACAAATGGCAGCTCAGGGGCATAGACTATAAGCTCAATGGTTAAGTGGATTCAGAATGCCAGAGACTGAATCCCAGCTTTTCTTCTACAACCTATGTTGGCAACATCTCTGAGCTTCAGTTTCTTCATCAGTTTAATGGCACCAATGATAAGACTTCACATAAAATTGGTATAAATATTAAATATGGTATTTTGAAACAGAACAGCATCTGACACGTGGTAAAAACTCAATGTTAGCCATTTTTATTTCTATACTTTGATTATGAAATGATTCTACAATTATTTTCCTGTACACCATATTTCAAAAGTGATTAACCTCTCTGGGTTACCAATCAAGTAACTAATTTTTTAAAGTAATAATCAAAAAAGGAAGTTATATACTCTTTATTATATTATACCCTAAAGGTTTATGAAATGTGTCTCATGGATTAACCATTTACCCTCATGTGTGAAATCTCAACTCAGGATGTTAGGGCTGGAAGGGATGTGACAGACGATCTTGCCAAGCCTGGCCCTTCTTCTAAAAGAAGGTCTTCAGAGATCTGGAGGAGGAAAGTGCCTTGCCCTGAGTTCGCTGAGCCAGAACAATAGGACTTCTTCTGTAGTTGTGAAACTTGTCAATTGTGTAAGTCAGGTTAATGTTTTCTGGCTGGCTTTTTAAAAGGGTGTGAAGTAAGAACATGAATAATTGTCACTTAATTAGAGACCTAGACTCAGAGGAATTATAGTTACTCCATGTATGAAAAATTGCAAGACTGTTGACTGTCATTCTTTGGTTTAGTGGGTGGAGCCAGCTGTCCTCATTAGAATAAAGGTTGTTTATTCAACCCAAGTATAAATGGAAAAAAAAAGATGTGCCCTCTGTCACTGAGGATTGACTGGAGAGCTCAAGTGCAGCAAAGAGAAGTGTCAGAGCATGAGCGCCAAGTCCAGAACCATAGGGATTATTGGAGCTCCTTTCTCAAAGGGACAGGTAGGGAAAAAAGTCTTTCTTTGAATTCCTGGAATTTAGTTGAAAATTTTGGACTTCAAAATTTGTAAGGTGTTATTGTCTAGTTAGTTCAGTTTTCTGATACAGTCTGGCCTGGAAATGCATATTTTAAAGTCCTCTCACCATTTTCCAACATTGTATAATTATAGTCACATACCCACTTACTCTTGTGGCTCCTGATCTCAGCCAAAGCTAAATTCATTTGAACCTACAGAATGTTTTCTCATATTTTTAAGGAGAAAATATTTTTCTTTGAATTGAAATGGACTCTTTCTGCATTGTAGCTACTCATTTAGGTTTAGTTGCTCTTGTTGTTTTTGATGTTACTGTGTGTATGTAGAGGAAGAGAGAATTTTAAGAAATACATTTGTTTAGTTATGTAATTAATGCCTAGAAAAATTTAATAGTTTGGTGGTAACCTTCAGACTTCTTATAATTTGGATAACCTAAATATTATTGTTTCATGCAACTTGGTGAATAATTCATGTTATGTTAGAGTTTTGATGATTCTATGAAACTGTTCATTCATGGACTAGGTAGAATCCTTTATGTGCCTCACTTGGATGGGGAAAAAAGAACAAAAAAAGAAAGAAAACCCTACTGCAGGTTGGCAACTCTAAAAGGATTTTAATGGATTTATGAAACTCCCAGACTTCCTTAGAGCCACCAGCTGTGAATCCACACATGCCAGCAACATTTGAATACACTTTTTTTTCTGCGTGGGCACACTTATTCTAGTAAAGAGAGTGTGATGACAGAACACCATAGACTTCAACATGCATCTGTGCTTAAAGTGGATAAAAAACAAAGAACAAAATCAAACAAGACAACGTGTGAGTTGAAACTACTAAGGTTGATTTTCTCCAGGTTTCTCAGGATCTGGGAAGCGTTTTGCTTCCTCTTAATTTGGAACCCTTGCTGTGTACTCTGACTTTTTACTGCAAAACAAATTGAGAGAGGCCAGAGGTTAGTGGCCCAAACTGCATTTGGACTGTCAGTAAATACTACTTTGCTTCCCCTGGAAATCCTCCAAAAGTCTCTCCCAAACACAGGGACATTTTGCTGACACAGAAGTGTTCCTTTTAAAATCCACACTGTTTTCACCCACTCTTGAACAGATTGTAATAAATATATAATTTAAAAAACTGACAAAAGGGAAGCAAGTCTCCTCCTTCTACCACCCTCCTCCCATTAAAACATGGTCATGAGAATGGAGTTCATTGTCTCATGATTGTAAGGACTAAGAGAGAGAGATTTTTTACACTAAGTCATAGAGTAGAGAGGATAAAATGGCCAACATATAAGTATTTGTCCTCACCTAAAGGAGGTACAAGCTTGACAAATAGGCAAAAGGAAAGGATTAGAGGGCAGATGACTAAAATGTTGAGTCTGAGAAAGGGCTTCATCCCTGTCTCACCTCCTTGAAAGGTTTGCAAGGCAGCGAACAAACAATAAGGTAGGTATTATTTTTACCTTACAGTTGGGTTAAAAAAAGGCTCAGAGAGGTTTGGTAATGTGCTCAACATCACACAGCCTTGACTGCATAATTCCAGACAAGATAATCTAATTCCAATGCCTATGCCCTTGATTTGCATTGATGTCTCTTCAGACTATTCAACTCCAAAGGCGACCTTATACTTGTGGCCATTTAGGGATTGGGCCCAGCTTAGAAATTCGGTGGAGCTGACAAAGCAATTTCCAAAGTGGGCAGATAGAGCAAGCAAGAGGAAAGCCCAATCATGAGAAGCCATTTGAATAAAACAAATAAAAAAGAATTCTAGAAAATTTAATGGCTGTGTTATAGCAAATATAGTGTCAACTAAGGGGTCTATGAGCTTTGTTCTGAAGTCTGAAAGGGAGAAGGGTAAAAAAGCCAAGGAGTTTTATCAAACTGAGGATTGAGTATCTACTATACGTCAGCTCTACACTACAAAATATAGTGCCCCAAATGTAAAGCAAGCTGGACTGAAATCTAACAATGAGAAAAAGACAAAAACAGACACAAAACTAAAGGCAAAACATGAACCAAGCAGCACCCTATTGGGGTTGAAAGAAGGAGAAATTATGTTTACTTGATTGGGGAGAGGGAGATGTGTCAAGCAAAAAGGAAGTAAAGAAGCAACATGTGTCAGGCAGAGGATAGGGCAGGTCCGTGGCTGCCAGGGACAGGAATTTGACATCAAGGATTTGCCTGGCACCCAGGGCAAGTCTTCTGTTCCTTTGAATGGGGAAGAAATATTTGCTAACTTTGATGCCACAGCCCCAATCCTAAAGATAGACACACGTGTCTTTTAACACATTGTCTCATCTGAAAACATGTAATAATCTTCTGCATCTAAAAGCTCTGTTGGAAATTAAAATCAGAAAGATACAGAAAGGAACTGTGCCTTTAAACCTCTAACTGTTCAGGGGGCTGAGGAAGACTTGCCCCTTGGAGGAAGAGTGTTAGTTTCCCTAATGTCAAAACGGCAAGGGTAGAACTTCCCATCTACTGTTAAGCAGGCCAAAACTTGAAATCACTGGGTTGGTCTTTGTTTGTAGTTTTCAGCTCCCAGGTGGTGAATTTTTCTGTTGCCTGCTTTCTCCCCAAGAGCTCTAGCTTACTGCTGTGAGTACATGCACGTAGGTCTCTTTCATGTCATACTCTTTCGATGCTTTTGCCCAATTGTTCCCTTGGTTTGCAGAGTTTCTCCATCACGCTGTCTTGTTTTCCTAACTACCTACTCGTGTCGCAAGACTCAGCTTAAACAGCATTTATTTCTTGCAGCCTTTACTGACACACCCCGTTCCCGACAGTGTTAAGGGCACCCTGTTTTTGTTACTAAGACATTTTATGTCATCGTTGAAGCAGCTATGTATTGTAATTGGGGTTAAATGCCCATATCTCCTGTCAGCTTATGAGGGACTCAAAGCCAAAAGCCTTTTCATTATTGGATCTTATCTACCAGACTGCTTTTGCACAAACTATGTGTTCCCTATGTTGATAACATGGTTTGATGGGAAGAGGGGATGTAGGTTTTGGAGTCCAAAGACCTGAATATGAACATAGGCTCTGCCACTCATTAGCTGTGTGCCAGTCTGAAAACCATATAACCTTTGTGATTCTATTTCTATTTGGCATAAGAGTCATTCAGTCTACCTTGTTTTGAAGATTAAAAGAGATGATGTAAATTCCTGGCTTTGTAGGAGCTCAAAAAATGATAGTTACAGTTCAACTGATTAAATAATGAAAAGGGTTCCTGCTGTGAGCATCTGATGGTCATGATAATGTCTGAAGTACTTTATTTTTTAATTGTTCAGCCACGAGGAGGGGTGGAAGAAGGCCCTACAGTATTGAGAAAGGCTGGTCTGCTTGAGAAACTTAAAGAACAAGGTAATTGTTAAGTTGAAAAATGATCAGCCTGATTTCCTCCCCACTCTGAAGGAAGGCGCAGGCCCCTGTGAACCTGGAGTGTGTCTGGAATATTTACACCAGAATTGCGGTACTGGCTATAACCTGAGATACACATCCTACAAAAGGAGCAGGGCACGGGGAGAATGCTCAGTAAGCATTGCTGGATGTACATCCTCACTCAGATATTTTGTCTTTCCAGCCAAACTATGGTATAAGATAAATTGCGTGTGCAAGAACAGGGGTTGGGGTGGATGGTAGGGGAGCCGGGGGAACAGCAAATGGAAGGCAAGGTGCAGCAGGAAGTATGCTACTAGCAAGGGGACACCTATTTGTGAAATAAAATAAAACAGTAATAATGATAATAACAACAGCACCTAGTGTTTGTGCAGTGTGTATATATACATACATATACATAAGCATGCAAATACAAATTTACATCTATTTTTAAAGTATGGGCTCAATTTTCTGTTATCTTTACATATAAGATTCTGATAAGGTGTTGGTCAGGATGTGGAGCAACTAGAACCCTCATATATCTGATGGGAATGCAAATGATATAGCCACTTTGAATGTAGGTGGGCAGTTTCTTAGGTAAACATATATTTACATTTTGACCCAGCAGTTCTACTCCTGGGTGCAGAGAAGTACAACTACAAACATTCAAGTACAAGTCTTTGTGTGCATATGTTTTCACTTCTCTTGGGTAAGAGATTTGTACTTGAATGTTTGGGGGCAGCAATATTTATAATAACCAAAAAATGGAAACAGCAAAATGCCCATCAACTGGTAGATGGTTAAACAAAAGTGTCACATCCATGCAATGAGATACTACTCAACAATAAAAAGGAATGGACTGGCCGGGCATGGTGGCTGAGGCCTGTAATCCTAGCACTTTGGGAAGCCAAGGTGGGCGAACTGTCTGAGCTCAGGAGTTCGAGACCAGCCTGGGCAACACGGTGAAACCCCGTCTCTAGTAACAATACAAGAAATTAGCTGGGCATGGTGGCACGCGCCTGTAGTCCCAGCTACTTGGGAGGCTGAGGCAGGAGAATGGCTTGAACCCTGAGGCAGAGCTTGCAGTGAGCTGAGATTGCGCCACTGCACTCCAACCTGGGCGACAGAGCGAGACTTCAAGACTTCATCTCCAAAAAAAAAAAAAGGGAAGGGACTGCAGACACAGGCAAGAACATGGTAGATCTCAAAAGCAGCATGATAAGACACGAAAGACTACACGTTGCGTGATTCCACTGATACAACATTCTGGAAAGACAAAAGCATAGCAAAAGAAAGCAGATCAGCTGTTCCTGGGGTTGGGGGCAAGAATTACCTCTAAAGGGGCAGGATGGAATTCGAGGGAGAATGGAAGTGTTTTAAATCTTGATTGTGGTGGTGGTTTCAAGACTAGATTTTTTCACACTCATTGACCTGCACACTTAAAATGAGTGAGTTTTAGTGAACAAGAATTACACTTCGTAAATCTTTAAAAAAAAAAAAAAAGACAAATACAGACACCCAGTAGAGAACAGAATGCCTGGGTAAATGTACTTGTCCCTTAACTGACAAGCATAATTTGGTCACGTGTTGTATCAGGTAAAATTTCTTGGAGGCATTACTAAATCAGATTCACACAGACATGTAACAAATACCATATTTAATGGCCAATTAGTTCAGAACACCAAACTGATGCCATATCACAGTTTTACATGAAACTCTCTACTTTTCAAGCCTAATTCAAGGCCTTTTAGGGAGCACACCCAGTCCTTAGGAATTTGGGGTTACCTGCAATTTTTCCTTACTAAAAAGAATAACTAAAAAGCTTTATTTCCTAAGTTTCCAAAGTGTTAGGCTCAGTGCTAAGCACATATTCACATATTCTTATTTATTTATGATAATACCACTATGAGGCAGGTTCAATGGATATTTTGTGTGTCTGTATGTGTGTGTATCTCCAGATGAAAATACACCAGTGCTTTCTAAATTTTCTGAGAATACATATATATATATATCGATATATATGTATTTAATTATTATCAAAATGAAGCATGCTTACTATAGAAAGGTAAAAAAGCACATAAGCAGAGAGAGACAGAGACAGAGACAATGACATTCCCTATTAAGCCCAAACCAGAAGATTATCACTGCTATATTTTGGTGTCTAATTTAACTGGATGGATTCAAGAAGTGTTCACTGAGAGCCCGGTATACAGCCGCACCAGTGTGTGGTACTGGTTACATGATGTCAAGCAAAAGCAGACATGGGTCTACCTTCCCGAGATTTACAGACCTTTCAGGTTTTTCCTTTGCTTATACTTGTGAATATATGCCTATTTTATACAATTGAGATCATCCTACACAGACTGATTTATAACCTACTTTTTAATTTAGTAACTCAAAACTTTTAATTTTAGAGTGTGATGTGAAGGATTATGGGGACCTGCCCTTTGCTGACATCCCTAATGACAGTCCCTTTCAAATTGTGAAGAATCCAAGGTCTGTGGGAAAAGCAAGCGAGCAGCTGGCTGGCAAGGTGGCAGAAGTCAAGAAGAACGGAAGAATCAGCCTGGTGCTGGGCGGAGACCACAGGTCTTGTAGAACAACTGTCTATGGGAATCTGGCACAAAGGAAGTGTAACCAAGGCCATAAGAAGAGAGAAAATATAGAAATATAAACAGAAAAGCATTGACCTATATTTTATGTCAAATTTTCTGCCTTTAAAAAAATTTTATAGGTTACTAACTTTATTATAGAAACAGACTTAGCTCAATTTGAAGTCTTACAATATCTGTATTTTGACCTAGTACAGCAGAAAATGTATGAAAAATGAATGGATTTCATCTGAATATTCATCACAAGCTTACATTTCTCAATAAGTACGTGAGGCAATTCATAGCTTATTTGTTCTTAATTGCCGATAATATATACAACTCATATAGGTCAACAATTTCAAAGTATGTGTTTTTCATTATAAAAGTAATGATCATAACATTTTTGAAAGCATCAGACACACACACAAGAAAAAAATGTGGTAATTGTACTTCTCTAGCAACCATTTCAACCAGAATTGAAAATCTGGCACATTTCTTTCATGACATCTTTTTTTTTCTTGTACGTGATGACTTTGTTTAACGTGTGTGTATGTGTGAGAGAGAGAGAGAGAGACAGATGTCTATGTTGTGTTCTCACTGTACAGTGCAAATTTCCTTGTTGCTTCATGGGATGTGCATAAGCATCATAAGCATCAGTTTTTTAATTGCTGCATGATTTTCATCAAGGGGTTACATCGCTATATATGTACGTATTGTCGCATATTCAGGTTGCATTATAATTTTCACCATTACAAATAATGTGGCAAAGACCATTTTTGTGCATGAGCCTTTTAAAATATTTACTCCCAAGGCCTAGGATAATTTTACCAGAGAGGCCTGATTAGATCTAAAAGCAGAAACACTTCTATGGCTCTTGAGCAGTCAATGACTTCAGGTCTCCTCGGCTTCGTCTTCTAAAGCCAAACTGTTGCCAAGGCCTCTGTAACAAAACTGCAATTGGGAAACTGAGGCTCGCTTTCTTTTTTAAGTGGAGAAATTTGTTAAGTGGAAATTTTAAGCATGGCACATGGCAAAAGACAAGAAACCTGAAGGGAAAACAAAAGTCACACTGAATAATCCATACCTGAACATTAAGGTATGATTGCTTCCACTTCAAGAATCTAAAAGCTCATGATTCGCTGAGTGATACTTAAACATTCACAAATGGGAGAATACAGGCATTGTATAGTATTAGCTTGGTGCAAAAGTAATTGCAGTTTTTAAATGGCAAAACCACAATACTTTTGCACCAACCTAATAAATCCTAACTTTTAACTTCTGTGCAAGATATCATTTATGTCTTCCATTCCAGCAAAATGTCTGGAGCTTGAAGTATTTGGGATGAACTTTGTTCCTGGTTGAGTGGGTAAATAGATGCATTGAATAGAATGAGAGAACACATGCCATACGCTGGCTGAAGAACTTCTGAGTAACAACATGTAAGAACTTCTGAGTGATGCTCTCAAATTATAAAAGAGCTGGATTTTAAGAAAAATTGAAGGACTTTGTCATAATTCACTTGAGAGAATTAAGTATTTACCAAGAGAGATGAGTGTGCAGAACATGATCCAAACTTAACTCTGAGAATTGAACAGTGTCTCATGCTAAGGAATTTCTTGTGTGGCTAGCATTTTTATACTCATTTATTTTTTTGGCTAAGCTCTAATCTGTGGTTTTCTTACAAGGTGGATTTTGGGAAAAAAAATCACAATTTTTTTTAGTAATGCAATTGATGCAAATATAACTAGTTAGTAAGCATTAAGTGTAAGTTATGCTTTCTCTATTGTTATAACTAATGGGCATCTCCAATTTAGAACCTATCAGAAATATCAGACCCTGTGACTTAAAGGAAAACCAAGTGGGAGCATTTAAGTGAGTGAATAATATGATGTATGTAGTGACACTGCAAACCTGATGTTCACATAAAATTTTTTCCCCAAAAGTTTGGCAATTGGAAGCATCTCTGGTCATGCCAGGGTCCACCCTGATCTCGGAGTCATCTGGGTGGATGCTCACACTGATATCAACACTCCGCTGACAACCACAACTGGAAATTTACACGGACAACCGGTATCTTTCCTCCTGAAGGAACTAAAAGGAAAGGTAAAAGACTGGTTGGTACTCTAGTGCAATAGAATACTTTTTAGTAGACATTCAGGAGGTGGAAGGGAAATGAGAAAATCCATGTTATCTTATTCTTGGTGTAATCTCAAATCATTTTCTCTGCAGCCAATAAGCAAAGGGTTATCTATCTCTGCCTTGCAAACTGACTTAATATATATTTTCTCTGCTAATTCTTAAACTATCCTTTTAGTAGGTGGGGCAGAGAGTAATCATTTATAAACAGGTCAGTGGTGGTTCAGAGGTTACCCAACTTGCCCAAGATATATGCAAAGCCTATAGTGATGCAAGGGCTAGCACCATGTCTCCTCATTCCTTCCTCTTTCCACTACATGCCACACAGTTCTGCATTCTTACTGAGTAGTCCTTCTATATCATAGAGCCTTTTCAAAAGAGAAATTTTAAAATTTCAGATACAATGGTTTATGAACTAATATATTTACCGGGAGAAGCACCTATCTAAATCATAAGAGAAAGAACTATCTCCCTGCTCCCTAGAAAGTTCTTTTCTAAAAGATGGAAAATAAAATGTTAGATTAAGATTTAATATTACAGCTTATAACTTTTGTTGATATGCCATAGTATATCAATAAAAACAGTTTTTATTGATATAATTAAATATTTGGTCCTTATGATGATACAAGAGGTTAAAACCTCCCTATGTTAAATGCTCAGAAATAACGTCTTTTGAACTAATGACCAAGGGATGGGTTTATAAACTTGCAAAGTATCTACCTAGTACGTGGGAAAAACTAAACGTCCTGGAGGGCAAAGCAGATATCGTCATATTATCATGTGAATAACCAAAGGATAGGTCACAAATTTCCCTCAGCTGCTCTAGGCCATCCTCTGGATTAAGGACTTACTGAGAAAGGGAAGTAAAGAAGGAAGCTACCAAAGTAATGGGAGCACAATCATTTCTTTATAGAGGAGCCCTGGGAAAGAAGGGCCCAGCAGGAATGGGGACACAAAGTAGGTAAATGCCAAGTGGTTCAAGGCAAAGTCAAAGCAATCAAGGGGAGGCACACATTCTCTTCTTAATTGTGTATTATTTTTACATGATTTCTTCTATATTTATATTCTAAGTATAAGATATACGCAATCCAATAAGTCTTTACCTTTGAATGTAAGATTTGTTCAAGAGAATCATACATAACCAAGTGAAAACATTGTAATTTTAGATTCCCGATGTGCCAGGATTCTCCTGGGTGACTCCCTGCATATCTGCCAAGGATATTGTGTATATTGGCTTGAGAGACGTGGACCCTGGGGAACAGTAAGCTTATTCCTTGATGTGATTTGCCTTCATTTTTGTCCCTTTGTGTGCTAGATATGCTTTACTGACCAAATCTATGAGAGAAAATTAAATATCAAGACACACACACACACATACACCCACACACATATATTTATATCATGTACATACATATGTATGTATGTAGGCAATTAAATCTCAATTGACTTGCTGTTAAACATAAATACAAATAAAACTATATTGAGTTAGGTTCATAGAACCTAAATGTTTTATACATTTCACTATATTTATATTTCCCTTAAAAGGAGACAGGCAGGCACAGTCAGCCTTATTAATTATAATTATCTTAATTTCTCTTTTATAGCTACATTTTGAAAACTCTAGGCATTAAATACTTTTCAATGACTGAAGTGGACAGACTAGGAATTGGCAAGGTGATGGAAGAAACACTCAGCTATCTACTAGGAAGGTAGGATGCTTTTGTGTGTGCACACATGTGTGTGTAACATAAAAGGTTGCTACTGACATTAACCAATGTAAGTTATTAATAAAGTCTTTACGTGAAATAATGGGTTGCTACTTTTTACAAAACAAGGTAACAGATTATTTATCTATGAAATGTGAAGCCATCAACCTTAAACTGAAATCCTTTCCCACTTTTTAAAAGAAAGAAAAGGCCAATTCATCTGAGTTTTGATGTTGATGGACTGGACCCATCTTTCACACCAGCTACTGGCACACCAGTCGTGGGAGGTCTGACATACAGAGAAGGTCTCTACATCACAGAAGAAATCTACAAAACAGGTAGTTAACAATCTAAGGGAATAGAGAAGCAAGTGTACACTTGACTAATATATATTTATACCTCCTTGACCTGAAAACCAAGTCCCAGCTGACACTTTCAGAATGTCCATCAGTCACATGATGCAATAACTAAAGTGTTTTCCATCGGTTACTACCTTTTTCTGTTAGTGGATAATCTTTCAAGTCTGTCTGTACTAATTTCAAAATGTCAACTATTTTATAAATTACATTATTACAATTTGTTGTTGTAGGGCTACTCTCAGGATTAGATATAATGGAAGTGAACCCATCCCTGGGGAAGACACCAGAAGAAGTAACTCGAACAGTGAACACAGCAGTAGCAATAACCTTGGCTTGTTTCGGAGTTGCTCGGGAGGGTAATCACAAGCCTATTGACTACCTTAACCCACCTAAGTAAATGTGGAAATATCCGACATCAATCTCATAGCTAATGGCATAATTAGAAAGCTAATCATTTTCTTAAGCATAGAGTTATCCTCCTAAAGATTTGTTCTTTCAGAAAAATGTTTTTCCAATTAGTATAAACTCAACAAATTCCCTCTTGGTGTAAAATTCAAGATGTGGAAATTCTAACTTTTTTGAAATTTAAAAGCTTATATTTTCTAACTTGGCAAAAGACTTATTCTTAGAAAGAGAAGCGTACATTGATTTCCAATTAAAAATTTGCTGGCATTAAAAATAAGCACACTTACATAAGCCCCCATACATAGAGTGGGACTCTTGGAATCAGGAGACAAAGCTACCCCATCTGGAAAGGTACTATGTGTCCATGTCATTCAAAAGATGTGATTTTTAATAATAAACTCTATAACAAGATTATATTGTGTCTACATATTTCTAAATACATGCAACACACACACACACTCCCCCGCCACATTCATAAATACGTCCTGCTTAAAACTACTAAGCAGGACGTATTTATGAATTACAGGCTCATGCCCATAATCCCACTGCTTTGGGAGGCCAAGATGGGAGGATATCTTGAGGCCAGGAGCTTGAGACCAGCCTGGGCAACACAGCAAGACCCTGTCTCTAAAAAAATAAAATCAAATAAAATAATTAGCTAGGTGTGGTGGCGCATGCCTGTAGTCCCAGTCACTCTGGAGGCTGAGGCAGGAGGATCACTTGATTTCAAGAGTTCAAAGCTGCAATGAGCTATGATCGCACCACTGTATTCCAGCTTTGGCAACAGGTGAGGCACTGTCTCTTAAAAACCAAAAAAATTTAAAAAACAAAACATTTGAAAAGTCACAGTGAAATCATCATCCCCAAAACACTACGAGGCCTTGAAGCTATTTAAACTCCCTGGCTCTGTTTTCTTCAACTGTAAAATGGGTAATAATAGGTTTGGGCAATCTCCAAGTTCATTGGGCTAGATGTCCATGTTTTACTTTTTCTAAACCTCAAACATGATTTTGGTTAATATTTTAAAAGCATGGTTGCTATTCAAGTAGCCTTTTGGGAGGTGGAAGATATTCCTGGCTGGATGTGGTGGCTCACACCTGTAATCCCAGCACTTTGGGAGGACAAGGAGCTTGAGTCCAGGAGTTTGTGACCAGCCTGGCAATATGGCGAAACCCCATCTCTACAAAAAATACACACACCACACAACACCACACAACACACACACCACACACACACACACACACACACACTAGCTGGGCATGGTGGTGAACATCTGTAGTCCCAGCTACTCAGAAGGCTAAGGCGGGAGGACTGCTTGAGCCCAGGAGACAGAAGTTGCAGTGAGCTCAGATCGTGCCACTGCACTCCAGCCTGGGCAACAGAATTGAGACCCTGAAAAAAAAAAAACAACATATTCCCCAAAATCTACTCAGGAGCCACATAAATCAAATTGCTAGTTTGTTTTTAATAATTACTAATTCAGCTGAGGATGTCATCTAAAATTACCTATGGCTTCCAACGTTTCACCCTTCACTCACTGCAGTTACAGTATATCTCATTAGCTATATCCTAAAAACTCATCTTGGCTCTGGAGTGTAGTAAGGAAAATAGGAAAAAACAAACCAGAGTAAACAGTAATCAAAACAAGGGAAGCAGTTTTTCTCCTCCCAGCAATTCATGTGAAAACCCCAGGGAGTTCTGTAAAAAAGGTAGGCTCCATGAATGGATTTCTCCTGTGTTTTTAACAGCTATATGATAAAGAGCCCCTACAATCTTATTTTTCAAATGTAACACAGAATTTAAAAACTGTTACCTCTAACTCCTAGGACTTTGAAAGACAAACATTTTATTGAATTACTTTTAGATGGGAGCAATTATAATGGATCTCACTCTAAGATATATTGTCTAATACAGTAGCCACGTGTGGTCATTTAAATTAAAGCTTATTAATAAAATTAAAAAATTCAGTTCCACATTTCAAATGCCTCCTAGATAAATGTAGCTGCTAACTAGTGTATTGAATAGCACAGTTAAAGAACATTTCCATCATTGCAGAAAGTCATACTGGACAGAGCTACTCTAAATTTACTATTAATTTTCAAAAAGAAAAACTTTTAGGATGTGATAAACATACATAAAGGCATTTTTTTCCCCTCTGCTGTATTCTAATAAAGTTTTTGTCTTCTATTAGTCTCCGATTAAAAACGTATTTAAAAGCCTATCCAGGGAAATTATATTCCCATGTTTTTAAGCTAGAGAGGGAAAACTGAATTTTTAATAAATTAATTAGAATGTTTATGTCCTTGAGAAAGTGATTATATTGATTTTCATTTCCTCTATTGTTTGTATAATACTAGTGTCACAATTTTATCCTCATTCTAGGATCAAAAAGCAATAAATTCCTCAAGGCAGCAAGAATATATTGACGCTATGCTAAGATAAACACTTGAAATAATTTCTAGCATTTTTTCTGGGTAATTTTAGGAATGAGTCTTGCAGGGGCCGGGCACGGTGGCTCACGCCTGTAATCCCAGCACTTTGGGAGGTCGAGGTGGCAGATCACGAGGTGAGGAGATTGAGACCATCCTGGCTAACACAGTGAAACCCCGTCTCTACTAAAAATACAAAAAATTAGCTGGGCGTAGTGGCGGGCACCTGTAGTCCCAGCTACTAGGGAGGCTGAGGCAAGAGAATGGCGTGAACCCGGGAGGTGGAGCTTGCAGTGAGCCAAGAGTGTGCCAATGCACTCCGGCCTGGGTGACAGTACGAGACTCCATCACAAAAAAGGAAAAAAAGGTAAGTCTGCAAAAATTACTTTTACCATTATATAAATTTTTAGCTGGACTTGCATGGCCAGTAATGATTTAGTGATGGTAATAACATGAGCTACAAAGAAAATAAAGTTCTAGGAGGAATGTATTTAGAAATATGAATTTGAAATACAGTTGGTTAAATTCACTAGTTCTTTTTAAAAGAATCCGTAACTCTTAATTCCTTTTTTTTAATTATTATTATTATACTTTAGGTTTTAGGATACATGTGCACAATGTGCAGGTTTGTTACATATGTATCCATGTGCCATGTTGATTTCCTGCACCCATTAACTCGTCATTTAGCATTAGGTATATCTCCTAATGCTGTCCCTCCCCCCCTCCCCCAACCCCACAACAGTCCCCGGAGTGTGATGTTCCCCTTCCTGTGTCCATGAGTTCTCATTGTTCAATTCTCACCTATGAGTGAGAACATGCGGTGTTTGATTTTTTTGTCCTTGCGATAGTTTACTGAGAATGATGTTTTCCAATTTCATCCATGTCCCTACAAAGGACATGAACTCATCATTTTTTATGGCTGCATAGTATTCCATGGTGTATATGTGCCACATTTTCTTAATCCGCTCTATCGTTGTTGGACATTTGGGTTGGTTCCAAGTCTTTGCTATTGTGAATAGTGCTGCAATAAACATACATGTGCATGTGTCTTTATAGCAGCATGATTTATAGTCCTTTGGGTATATACCCAGTAATGGGATGGCTGGGTCAAATGGTATTTCTAGTTCTAGATCCCTGAGGAATCGCCACACTGACTTCCACAATGATTGAACTAGTTTACAGTCCCACCAACAGTGTAAAAGTGTTCCTATTTCTCCACATCCTCTCCAGCACCTGTTGTTTCCTGATTTTTTAATGATGGCCATTCTAACTGGTGTGAGATGGTATCTCACTGTGGTTTTGATTTGCATTTCTCTGATGGCCAGTGATGATGAGCATTTCTTCATGTGTTTTTTGGCTGCATAAATGTCTTCTTTTGAAAAGTGTCTGTTCATGTCCTTTGCCCACTTTTTGATGGGGTTGTTTGTTTTTTTCTTGTAAATTTGTTTGAGTTCATTGTAGATTCTGGATATTAGCTCTTTGTCAGATGAGTAGGTTGCAAAAATTTTCTCCCATTCTGTAGGTTGCCTGTTCACTCTGATGGTAGTTTCTTTTGCTGTGCAGAAGCTCTTTAGTTTAATTAGATCCCATTTGTCAATTTTGGCTTTTGTTGCCATTGCTTTTGGTGTTTTAGGTATGAAGTCCTTGCCCACGCCTATGTCCTGAATGGTATTGCCTAGGTTTTCTTGTAGGATTTTAATGGTTTTAGGTCTAACGTTCAAGTCTTTAATCCATCTTGAATTAATTTTTGTATAAGGTGTAAGGAAGGGATACAGTTTCAGCTTTCTACATATGGCTAGCCAGTTTTCCCAGCACCATTTATTAAATAGGGAATCCTTTCCCCATTTCTTGTTTTTGTCAGGTTTGTCAAAGATCAGATAGTTGTAGATATGCAGCATCATTTCTGAGGGCTCTGTTCTGTTCCATTGATCTATGTCTCTGTTGTGGTACCAGTACCATGCTGTTTTGGTTACTGTAGCCTTGTAGTATAGTTTGAAGTCAGGTAGCATGATGCCTCCAGCTTTGTTCTTTTGGCTTAGGATTGACTTGGCGATGCGGGCTCTTTTTTGGTTCCATATGAACTTTAAAGTAGTTTTTTCCAATTCTGTGAAGAAAGTCATTGGTAGCTTGATGGGGATGGCACTGAATCTATAAATTACCTTGGGCAGTATGGCCATTTTCACGATATTGATTCTTCCAACCCATGAGCATGGACTGTTCTTCCATTTGTTTGTATCCTCTTTTATTTCATTGAGCAGTGGTTTGTAGTTCTCCTTGAAGAGGTCCTTCACATCCCTTGTAAGTTGGATTCCTAGGTATTTTATTCTCTTTGAAGCAATTGTGAATGGGAATTCACTCATGATTTGGCTCTCTGTTTGTCTGTGATTGGTGTACAAGAATGCTTGTGATTTTTGTACGTTGATTTTGTATCCTGAGACTTTGCTGAAGTTGCTAATCAGCTTAAGGAGATTTTGGGCTGAGACAATGGGGTTTTCTAGATATACAATCATGTCATCTGCAAACAGGGACAATTTGACTTCCTCTTTTCCTAATTCAATACCCTTTATTTCCTTCTCCTGCCTGATATGCTCTGGCCAGAACTTCCAGCACTATGTTGAATAGGAGCAGTGAGAGAGGGCATCCCTGTCTTGTGCCAGTTTTCAAAGGGAATGCTTCCAGTTTTTGCCCATTCAGTATGATATTGGCTGTGGGTTTGTCATAGATAGCTCTTATTATTTTGAGATATGTCCCATCAATACCTAATTTATTGAGAGTTTTTAGCATGAAGGGTTGTTGAATTTTGTCAAAGGCCTTTTCTGCATCTATTGAGATAATCATGTGGTTTTTGTCTTTGGTTCTGTTTATATGCTGGATTACATTTATTGATTTGCGTATGTTGAACCAGCCTTGCATCCCAGGGATGAAGCCCACTTGATTATGGTGGATAAGCTTTTTGATGTGCTGCTGCATTCGGTTTGCCAGTATTTTATTGAGGATTTTTGCATCAATGTTCATCAAGGATATTGGTCTGAAATTCTCTTTTTTGGTTATGTCTCTGCCAGGTTTTGGTATCAGGACGATGCTGGCTTCATAAAATGTGTTACAGAGGATTCCCTCTTTTTCTATCGATTGGAATAGTTTCAGAAGGAATGGTACCAGTTCCTCCCTGTACCTCTGGTAGAATTCGGCTGTGAATCCATCAGGTCCTGGACTCTTTTTGGTTGGTAAGCTATTGATTATTGCCACAATTTCAGAGCCTGTAATTGGTCTATTCAGAGATTCAACTTCTTCCTGGTTTAGTCTTGGGAGGGTGTATTTGTCGAGGAATTTATCCATTTCTTCTAGATTTTCTAGTTTATTTGCATAGAGGTGTTTGTAGTATTCTCTGATGGTAGATTGTATTTCTGTGGGATTGGTGGTGATATCCCCTTTTTCGTTTTTTATTGCATCTATTTGATTCTTCTCTTTTCTTCTTTATTAATCTTGCTAGCGGTCTATCAATTTTGTTGATCCTTTCAAAAAACCAGCTCCTGGATTCATTAATTTTTTGAAGGGTTTTTTGTGTCTCTATTTCCTTCAGTTCTGCTCTGATTTTAGTTATTTCTAGCCTTTTGCTAGCTTTTGAATGTGTTTGCTCTTGCTTTTCTAGTTCTTTTAATTGTGATGTTAGGGTGTCAATTTTGGATCTTTCCTGCTTTCTCTTGTGGGCATTTAGTGCTATAAATCTCCCTCTACATACTACTTTGAACGTGTCCCAGAGATTCTGGTATGTTGTGTCTTTGTTCTCGTTGGTTTCAAAGAACATCTTTATTTCTGCCTTCATTTCATTATGTACCCAGTAGTCATTCAGGAGCAGGTTGTTCAGTTTCCATGTAGTAGAGCGGTTTTGAGTGAGTTTCTTAATCCTGAGTTCTAGTTTGATTGCACTGTGGTCTGAGAGACAGTTTGTTATAATTTCTGTTCTTTTACATTTGCTGAGGAGAGCTTTACTTCCAACTATGTGGTCAATTTTGGAATAGGTGTGGTGTCGTGCTGAAAAAAATGTATATTTTGTTGATTTGGGGTGGAGAGTTCTGTAGATGTCTACTAGGTCCACTTTGTGCAGAGCTGAGTTCAATTCCTGAATATCCTTGTTAACTTTCTGTCTCGTTGATCTGTCTAATGTTGACAGTGGGGTGTTAAATCTCCCATTATTATTGTGTGGGAGTTTAAGTCCCTTTGTAGGTCACTCAGGACTTGCTTTATGAATCTGGGTGCTCCTGTGTTGGGTGCATATATATTTAGGATAGTTAGCTCTTCTTGTTGAATTGATCCCTTTACCGTTATGTAATGGCCTTCTTTGTCTCTTTTGATCTTTGTTGGTTTAAAGTCTATTTTATCAGAGACTAGGATTGCAACCCCTGCCTTTTTTTGTTTTCCATTTGCTTGACAGATCTTCCTCCATCCCTTTATTTTGAGTCTATGTGTGTCTCTGCATGTGAGATGGGTTTCCTGAATACAGCACACTGATGGGTCCTGACTCCTTATCCAGTTTGCCAGTCTGTGTCTTTTAATTGGAGCATTTAGCCCATTTACATTTAACGTTAATATTGTCATGTGTGAATCTGATCCTGTCATTATGATGTTAGTTGGTTATTTTGCTCTTTAGTTGATGCAGTTTCTTCCTAGCCTCGATGGTCTTTACAATTTGGCATGTTTTTGCAGTGGCTGGTACCAGTTGTTCCTTTCCATGTTTAGTGCTTCCTTCAGGAGCTCTTTTAGGGCAGGCCTGGTGGTGACAAAATCACTCAGCATTTGCTTGTCTGTAAAGTATTTTATTTCTCCTTCACTTATGAAGCTTAGTTTGGCTGGATATGAAATTCTGGGTTGAAAATTCTTTTCTTTAAGAATGTTGAATATCGGCCCCCACTCTCTTCTGGCTTGTAGAGTTTCTGCCGAGAGATCAGCTGTTAGTCTGATGGGCTTCCCTTTGTGGGTCACCCGACCTTTCTCTCTGGCTGCCCTTAACATTTTTTCCTTCATTTCAACTTTGGTGAATCTGACAATTATGTGTCTTGGAGTTGCTCTTCTCGAGGAGTATCTTTGTGGCGTTCTCTGTATTTCCTGAATCTGAATGTTGGCTTGCCTTGCTAGATTGGGGAAGTTCTCCTGGATAATATCTTGCAGAGTGTTTTCCAACTTGGTTCCATTCTCCCCGTCATTTTCAGGTACACCAATCAGACGTAGGTTTGGTCTTTTCACATAGTCCCAAATTTCTTGGAGGCTTTGTTCATTTCTTTTTATTCTTTTTTCTCTAAACTTCCCTTCTCTCTTCATTTCATTCATTTCATCTTCCATCAGTGATACCCTTTCTTCCAGTTGATCGCATCTGCTACTGAGGCTTCTGCAATCTTCGCGTAGTTCTCGAAACTTGGCTTTCAGCTCCATCAGCTCCCTTAAGCCCTTCTCTCCATTGGTTATTCTAGTTATCCATTCTTCTAATTTTTTTTCAAAGTTTTTAACTTCTTTGCTATTGTTTTGAATTTCCTCCTGTAGCTCAGAGTAGTTTGATTGTCTGAAGCCTTCTTCTCTCAACTCGTCAAAGTCATCCTCCATCCAGCTTTGTTCCGTTGCTGGTGAGGAACTGCGTTCCTTTGGAGGAGGAGAGGTGCTCTGCTTTTTAGAGTTTCCAGTTTTTCTGCTCTGTTTTTTCCCCATCTTTGTGGTTTTATCTACTTTTGGTCTTTGATGATGGTGATGTACAGATGGGTTTTTGCTGTGGATGTCCTTTCTGTTTGTTAGTTTTCCTTCTACCAGACAGGACCCTCAGCTTCAGGTCTGTTGGAGTTTACTAGAGGTCCACTCCAGACCCTGTTTGGCTGGGTGTCAGCAGCAGTGGCTGCAGAACAGCGGATTTTCATAAGACCACAAATTCAGCTGTCTGATAGTTCCTCTGGAAGTTTTGTCTCAGAGGAGTACCTGGCCGAGTGAGGTGTCAGTCTGTCCCTACTGGGGGGGTGCCTCCCAGTTAGGCTGCTCGGGGGTGAGGGACCCACTTTAGGAGGCAGTCCGTTCTCAGATCTCCAGCTGCGTGCTGGGAGAACCACTACTCTCTTCAAAGCTGTCAGTCAGACAGGGACATTTAAGTCTGTGGAGGTTCCTGCTGACTTTTTGTTTGTCTGTGCCCTGACCCCAGAGGTGGAGCCTACAGAGGCAGGCAGGCCTCCTTGAGCTGTGGTGGGCTCCACCCAGTTGGAGCTTCCTGGCTGCTTTGTTTACCTAAGCAAGCCTGGGCAATGGCGGGCGCCCCTCCCCCAGCCTCGCTGCCGCCTTGCAGCTTGATCTCAGACTGCTGTGCTAGCAATCAGCGAGACTCCGTGGGCATAGGACCCTCCGAGCCAGGTGCGGGACACAATCTCCTGGTGTGCCGTTTTCCAGGCCCGTTGGAAAAGCGCAGTATTAGGGTGGGACTGACCCGATATTCCAGGTGCCGTCTGTTACCCCTTTCTTTGACTAGGAAAGGGAACTCCCTGACCCCTTGCACTTCCCGAGTGAGGCAATGCCTCGCCCTGCTTCGGCTTGCGCACAGTGCGCTTCACCGACTGTCCTGCACCCACTGTTTGGCACTCCCTAGTGAGATGAAACCGGTACCTCAAACAAACAGAAATGCAGAAATCACCCGTCTTCTGTGTTGCTAGGCTGGGAGCTGGAGACCGGAGCTGTTCCTATTCGGCCATCTTGGCTCCACCCACCATAACTCTTAACTCCTAGGCCAATGTCAGTCACCAACTGTAGTGTAGGACCCATAGAGTACCCCATTTCCTACTGACCCCAGCCAGCACACTGCCTGGCACACAGCTGACGCTCATTCCAATGGAGTCATGAAACAATCACGTGGTTTATTCATTCAGCAGACTTTACTCATTAGTTTTCAAGTCTTTCACAATGCCAATTCCCCCAAAATTAACAATGTCTGTCAAAATCCAAGAAATAAAATGTGTACTGTATTTACAAATATAAAATTTAAAAATTTTAAGATTATAAAAATTGAAGAATTACATCATCTGTCAGGTGAGAGCGTCAACCTGCAAAAGCAATTAACTTTTATTTTAAAAAAAAGAAATTGGAGAATCAACCATTTAAGCAGGATTTTAAGTTCAAGAATTTTCAGATGTTATTTTCTTACATGGCTTCCAACTAATTTTATACAGTAAGTTCGAGTCCATAGCAAAGGTAATAAAACTGCCAGTTGACCTTGATAGAAACTACGGAAATTTATAATAAAATTTCAAGTCATTTTAAAAAGAATATGAAGACTTGTTTGCTCCTACAATGCAACAAAATCTAGATTCTTTTTCTTGATATAAATCTCTATTATTCTGAAAATCTACCAAAAGAGATTTATGTATAAAATATTTGTAATAACTGTTTTACATGTGTGGTGCCTTTAAAATAATATATCTGAAGACTAAATATGTCATTAATAATAAAAAATACAAACAAAAACAACGGCTAGAATAGGAAAGACTGAAAGTGCCAATGACAAAAGTCATTTGATCACAGATACCTCTATGTTCCTACGTAGCTCTAATAAGTTGTTATGAATATGAACAACATGTACCTTACTTGATCTCTTAGAGACAAAAATATAGATAGGGAGATGGGAGTTATAAGGTGTCAACAGATTCATCATTTGAATCAAAATAAAACAATCTGAACATCATCACTGCTTCTACTATATCACTATAGCATGATTGCATTCAGATTTAAAAGGTTTGAGTCCACTCTCAAAGACGGATGTATTTCCACTTTCTCCACAGTACAGTCTGGCTTCACTGAGTTACTGGTAAAGACACAGGCACCTGATTAGACTGAGGTGCTGGAGACCCACTGTTCATGGCTTGTGGAGGCACTGCAGCTGGCTCCATCTTGCTAATGTGTGTGATGAATCGAAGACGAAGTTTTAAAGCTGGTTTTAAGTTACAGATAATCTTCTCTACCTAAGAAATAGAAACACATTAAAACGTACTTTAATCAGAGAATTTCAACTTCTCACATTTAAAGCAGGATTTACACATATCCGGAGACAATAAATTAAGGAGTGTCGTGGGGTAGATGAGAAGTTTATTAACATGTTCTGTGTTTTAAGAAAAGCAGATTCAATTATTTCTTTCTTGCATGAGAAACAATACGTTCTCCCTCACACACACCCCTTATATATTATATATGCATGTCTGTACATATACCATATGTATATCCATATATATGCATATACTTACAAAAGCGTATCCACTCATCCAGCTAGCCAGTCATCCCACTACCAAAAGCTAGCAGAGTTCACACTGGAAATTTTATACATCCAAGTTGATCATTCTTTTAAAATGCCATCTTTACAGAAGCATGAAGCATAATTATAAAGTTCTTTGAATAACTTATGTTTGCAACATTTATCTACAAAACTAATTATTTTGGTTTTGATTTACACTTGGAATTAACTAAATAATATTAGATCTGCTCTTTTGAGAAACACTAAGGAGACAAACACATCAAGTTGTTTCACAGCTTTCTTGGCTTTACTCAAATGCTCTTTGACCTTTTCCTTTCTGTACTCCCTTGTGTTAGTTTCTTAGGCCTAAATGTAAAGAATACTTTAAAAAAAACAAACAAACAAATAAACAATTTCTTTTACAGTTTCTCTGCATGTTCTGTGTTGTAACAAAAGCAGATATAATTTCTCTCTTTCTTACATGAGAGAGAACAGGTCAACTCTCTTTGACACTGCTGCTGAGACATAAAGGAGTCAACCTCCTTGGTATCTCAACCTAAAGTACTGGGAGGGGTAGGAGGATGGACTTAACTTTCCCTATCTGTCCTACCTCCTCCACTCCTTTAAAATGGCCCAGATTCTGTTTCCTACACACAGGAAACTCAGTTATGACTCAAGGTCTTTTTCTACTTTCAGACATCCCCATTAGGAAGTTCCTCTTCATATGCTAAGTCAGGATGGCCTCCCTTTAACTTTACCAGAATTCATACATGCTCTAAAGTGACACAGAACAAATCTAATAACTATTCCAAACGAAAACCCTCCAAAATGCTGAGGTCATAAATAATTCCCTAGGACTTTTTTCTTCAGGATAAGCATTCCCATATTCTTTAAATGCTCTTCATGAGTTAGTCTCTAGTCAGGATTAGTCTAGAATCCTGACTTTAGTCTTCTAGTTATGCTGTGGTTTGTCTAATGTCACCATGAATGTCAGGAGAAGTAGGACCTCCTTTACTCATAACACAACAACCTCTCTGCTCATATTTCAACAGCCATATCCCACTGTTTCTCCCTAATGAGATTACTTTAATTAACCCTCTAGGTCTTTTTCAGATGTTCTGTTGCAAATATCAAGGGGGAAAAGTACAACAAATTATAACATGTATTTACTTTAATACTACATCTAGAATAATATGCTTCTGTTGCCTAAAAAGGTCTCATACCCACCCTTTTTCCTTAAAAGAAAAAAAATTAGACAAAATAAAAATAATCACCCAAACCAAAAAAGTCTATTACTATATGTTCAAGTTTTCTAAATTAAACATCATTAAAAAAATTAAACAAATTCAACTTACTTGCTCTTTCACGCTGTCACCAGTAAACATATACTTCATGTGATAGAGGAAGTCACAGATGGGATCCATGTAATTTAAATGGGTGCTACACTGGTCGACATTTAGCAGCATGTCATAAAACGCCACACCAATCTATTTAACAAATAATGTAAAATTATTTAAGTGATCAAAAGTGACTCAATAATTCAGCATGATGCAGCTGGGCTCCATGACAACACTAGCACTGGGGGATACTGTCTTTGCTGTAGAACTGTCATATACCATATACACCTCTATGCACATGAGATATGATATGGCTTACATTTATAAAAGAATCTATAGTGCTACAAAATGCCCCGACAAGGCTTAAATAAAATTTCTCTTCATAGTTTAGTAATTTCTCTTAAAATTAAGAGATAAACAATCCCCTTTCTAGACACCATCTCTCGATGTCTGGGATAACTCCACTCCTAGGGATCCTTTGGATTATACCTTCTTAGTTCCATTTGGTAGCTCTTGCTTTAAGGTTCTACTCCTGGGTCCTTTCCTTGTTTTCGACATCTTGTTAGAAGTGACTGACTTCATCCATTCTCATGATTTTAATTAGCTCCTCTGCACTGTAAGATCTCAAATGTACTTCTCCATCCTTAACCTCTTCTCAACCTTCATGATGGGCGTTTCCCCTGCATCTCCAATTTAATACATCCCACCCTAAATTCATTACTGGCACACTAAGTCCTCTAAAATTGCTCTTGGATCCTGTTAAACTAGTTTCACTACTAATGGTTGTGACCTGCAGTTTCAATAACACTGGTAAAGAAACCTAAATAGATACTTCAGAATTTAATCATGTCACAGGAAACCCAGATTATATTTTACCTCTATCATACAACGAGTTCTCTCTTGCTGAAATCTTTGTAAAAATGGTCCAACAAGATGGTATACATAAAGCAACTGGAATTCAGTCTTCACTATAGGAAGAAGTACTTCAGTAAGAAACCTAAAATTTGAAGATAAAAATAAAAATCTCCTGTGACTTGAAATTATTTTAATTGTTTGAATTTTGTTCATACAGTATTTACAAAGTATTACAATAAAATATAATTTTTTTAAAGTTCCTTTTAATTTGGTAACAATAATATTTCTAATTCATCTCACATCTCTCACTGGCTATTACTTTCACTTGATTATTTTTATTTATTTATTTTTTTGAGACAGAGTCTCACACTGTTGCCTGGGCTGGAGTGCAGTGGCGTGATCTCGGCTCACTGCAACCTCCGCCTCCTGGGTTTAAGCGAATCTCCTGCTGAGTAGTTGGGATTACAGGCGCACGCCACCACGCCGGGCTAATTTTTTTATTTTTAGTAGAGACGGGGTTTCACCATGTTGGCCAGGATGGTCTTGATCTCCTGACCTTGTGATCCACCCACCTCAGCCTCCCAGAGTGCTGGGATTACAGGTGCCTGCTACCACACTCAGCTAATTTTGTTTACTCAGCTAATTTTTTGTATTTCTACTAAAGACGGGGTTTTAATCAGATTTAAGTTATTCTTAATTGTAAAACTACTGATAGGTGAATTATCTGAAATAAAAGGAGAATAACTAAGAGAAATGCCACTCTCAAGAAACTTTAGTCTAATTAATACCATTATTATGGTCAAGAAAAATAATCAGGAAAATAGGATAATATCAGTTATTCAGTTTAAAAGGTAACTTTTGGGATATATTCTGGGAAAAGCATGCATTTGACTAAGCTTCTTCAAACTATAGTGGAAAACTAGATTACTAGATTATTACTAGCACATACAAGTCAATTTTTAAAAAACAATTCTGAAGCAAAAGGAGCTTTCTGATTAACTTACTTTGCTACTTTGCAAGTTGTTCTTTTTTTTTTTTTTTTTTTTTTTTTTTTTTGAGACAGAGTCTTGCTCTGTCACCCAGGCTAGAGTGCACTGGCACGATCTCGGCTCACTGCAACCTCCGCCTCCCAGGTTCAGGTGATTCTCCTGTCTCAGTCTCCTGAGTAGCTGGGATTACAGGAACACACCACCACGCTCAGCTAATTTTTTTATTTTTAGTAGAGACGGGGTTTCACCATGTTGGCCAGGATGGTCTCGATCTCCTGACCTTGTGATCCACCCATCTCAGCCTCCCAAAGTGCTGGGATTACAGGCATGAGTCACCGTGCCCGGCCGCAAGTTGTTCTAATGAATGAAATATATACCTCATCTGTTAATAAGATTAGAAAAAAATGAAATACATCAAATTTCTTTTTTTTTTTTTTTTTTTCCAGATGGAGTCTCACTCTGTCACCAGGCTGGAGTGCAGTGGCACAATCTTGGTTCACTGCAACTTCCGACTCCCTGGTTCAAGCGATTCTCCTGCCTTAGCCTTCCGAGTAGCTGGCGTTACAGGCACACACCACCATGCCCAGCTAATTTTTGTATTTTTAGTAGAGATGGGGTTTCACCATGTTGGCCAGGATGGTCTCAATCGCCTGACCTTGTGATCTGCCCACCTCAGCCTCCCGAAGTGCTGGGATTACAGGCATGAACCACCGCACCCAGCCTATGTCAAATTTCTTTAAGAAATTATTATACTTACTTTGGAATGAGAGAAAGTTGTCCGATGCTAGAATGGTGCCACACAGCATGTGCGAGAGCTAATGTATAGCTACAACTCATCTCAGAGTAGGACTGATGACAGGCAGTGAAATCAAAGAGGCGGAATGGATAGCCAACCCACTCTGTTTCAGATGTCAAGCTGGGGCTGCTGATGATACTCACAATTCGATCATGAAGAACAATCCAATATGGCTCCTTTAAAATCAGAGGAAAGCTAGTGAAAAATATCACTTATCCAGCATTCCACCCCAAAGTCTAAAATAATAGTGTTTTCTCATTCTTTAAAGTTTTCTATTTTTCCAGCTTCTGCACAATACAGTTGGGTGACTTTGTAACTGGTCAAATTAAGTCAGTAACAACCTGGGAGAAGTACCTGTGAGTTAGGGGGCTCCATACATATATCTGTCCAGCTCATTTAGGTACCTGATATATACTATGCAGTAAATCAATTAATTTATCGAACAATAAATCTATAGCTTTATTATTTATTTAAAAATAATAAACTTTAAAAAAATATGTGTGGAGGTCAGAGAAAGGAGTCTTCACGTGAGCCGGAAAAGTCAGGGAAGGCTTCATTCACTGAGAAAGGAGGCTCTAAGCTAGCAAAGAATGAATAGGCTTTAGAGAAGGTGATGGAAAGAAGGTTCTGGAATAAGAAAAATGTCTTATTCCCTCACATTCAGAAGTACCTAAAACATATCTTAAGCACTATCTGCAGGAACAAAGGCTGTAGATATACAACATGTTAAGTGGCCAAGAGTAGATCAGGCTATGATGTAAAAACTAAAGTTGGATAGGTAAGGTGGTACCAGAAAATGCAGAGACCTGTAAGTCACATAGATATATTTAGATCTAATACAGAAAAGTAAAAACTAGTCACTGTAGATTTTTAAAGCAGTAATAATATGAAAAAACTTTAAAAACATAAAATACTTCATTAATTTGCATGACGTCCCGTACAAGGGCATCCTATATGCATCTTTTTCTTTTTTGCTGACATAGAACAGCTGGCTGTATTTTATCACTAAGTACAAACACAATTATTAACTCACTGGTAGGGCAGTGATGATCAAACCAATTGCATTCATCCATGCTGTAATGTTCTCTCTTGGCACTAAAGGCTGACTGCAACCGGCAAAAAAGAATGTAAGTATGAATTTATAAAAACATTTCAGATGGCTGACAATGGATCTTATTTTTAAAGAATATATCTAATTCAGAGGATTGACAACTAATCCATTTCAATAAAACAATGGGGAATTTTTTATTGAATAAAAATGTAATATGCATGAAAGCTCAAGAAGGCTTTTTTAAAAATACTTCCTCCCCAATCATTATCCCATACTTCATGCTAATTTTTAAAAGAATCTTGAAATCTTGAAAACAAGATGAAAAGAATCTTGTTTTAAGTGACAAGTTAACATTATTCCTATATTAAATGTCTAACTGCTATTAACGAGTAGAAGTAGGAACAAACCCGGATCTTAGGATCCTGTCCAGGGCTCATTCCATAACTCCTATATCACAAAGACAAGATCTGGAACCAGAAAACAGTCCTCATCCAATGTGCATCACCCTTGTGGCAACAGGTTTGTCTTAAAGTTCCAAATAGAATACCATTCTGTTTACAAATAAACAACAAATCTTACTGCATGAACCAGAATACATACCTTTTTAGGACAACATTTAGAAGGGCATTCCCAACCTCTTTGCCTGAAACTGCCAAGGCCATGAGCTCCACACAAGTAACATGGAGAGCATGGGCAGCTGGGTTGGGAAACTCATTGAATCTCCAGTCACAGTTTGGAAAGGGACCAGGAGATTTGCCAGCCATCGGTGCACACAGTTAAAGCAATAACAATTGGACTATCTCATCTGATTGTCAATTTATCTGATTATGAGCTGCCAAGAAGTGATTTATTTACACTTAGGGAGATGAAGAGGCAAATACAAACCAAATACAAATGAGTTTGACATGATTGAAATGTGTTAAGAGCAACCATTTGATTAACCACAGGTATAAATGGTTGGTCTTACAGGTGGGTCCTTATAAATATGACATATAATAGCCACAGATGCAACCAAGGTATACCTATGTTTCATGAGCCTATTTCTTTTAATAGTTATAAGACATTAATATGAAAATTATTTTCTAATGAGTCATTCTTTTGCTTCAGAAAATAAATTCATTTGTGTAGGAAAATAAGTCATGCTCATTTACGTAGAATTTCTCTACCTAGTAAAATAGTGGTATGGTTATAGACATTAAGTATAGAGTGATAATAACTGAAAACATAAAATCAAAATGAAGAAATAAACATCCAAGTATATTTTCACTAAAATATATCTTTTCAATAAAGAAAAATACATTTTATCATTTATTATTTAATACAAACATTAAAGTAACAAGATCCTACGTTCTCCAGTAGCACACAGATACATGTGCTACAAAACATAGTAAGTAAGAATAAGATTTTTTCTTTGAAACAAATCTCCATAAAGTCTATTTTTAAATATAATTTTTTTACCACTTATCCTCAAGTTCTAACATATAAATTTTAATAGAATTTCAGCCTATCTGACATGATGCTGCTAATTTAAGATTTCAAACCTTTACAGAGATGAAAATGGAAGTGATCTTAAAAAAAATTAAAACCTTGAAATATATTAAAAATTAAAAGAAAAAATATGTTCTCACAAATCAAAATACCGTTATTTCTGGGAGTCTAAAATCACAATAAAAAGGATATTATCGACTAGTCTGCCAATCAATCTGCAATAGTAGGTGTCATCTGGAACCCAAGGATTTTCCTCTCGTGCATTCATAGCGCATTTCAGGTAAGTGTCACTTAGACACCAGCCCTGCGGTCGATTATCCTTGAGAGAGCCAATGATTGCATGGACGAGTTTTCGTTTGAGAAATGCGCGGTCTCTCAGGTGCATTTCATAATAGTGCAGAGTGTTATACAGATAAGTCACTGGACGATCTGCCAAGAAAAAAACATACCACCACAATGTTTAACTGGTTACTAATAACTGTGAAAAACTGATAACTGCTTTCCAGATAACTGAAAAACAGCTCAGAAGATTTATGAAACAACTTCACATGCTGGACAATTGTATACTATGAATATTTTAATCTGAGGAGAGGCAGAAGGCTCAGAATGTTTCTAGTAATATACAGTTTGTATTTATATTTGTTTTTATTTAACTGTAAGCAATTCCATTTCTGAAAATTTATCCTGCATAAATTTTAATCCCTTGACATACAAGGGATGTCATTGCAGCCCTGTTTACACTAGCGAAAGATGAAAAACAGCCTAAAAGGTCAAAAACGGGGGCTGATAAAGTAAATTATGTCATGTATGAGGCAGCTATTTACGTACTAATACAAATGACCAACCCTAATACCTGATAAAGTTGAAACAAACAGGACACAGAACAATATGTGTATTATATTTTACTTGTGTTAAAAACAAACAAAAAAACCAGCCAGGATATCTAAGAGGGGATGGCAAGAGATTGGTAACATTGGCTGCCTACAAAAGAAACTGGCTAGCTGGAGGCCAGGATGGGACTAATTACCTTTCACTGTATACTCTTCCCCATCAAGTACATATATTACCTAATCCAAAAGAAAAATGTTTTTAAAAGAACGCTCACTTGAACTTTATGCCTATTCTATCATGTTAACACACAGTTCATACTTCTGCTTTGAGGGAAGGTATCTGAAAGATGAAGCAGGACTGCCCACCAGACAAACACTTTGTTCCCATAGTGGCTGCTCCAGGACCTTCACATTTCTGTCACTGACCCTGCCACTCTCCAGTTACTATGCTTAAAATTTTAGTTGTCTTTTTCTTTCAATACTCTCCTTATAACCAGCCAATCAAGTCCTGTTCCTTCTTTTGTGACCATTTGTCCCTTTTCTCTCATTTTCAATGCAACCATTGTTGCTTAGATACTAATCACACAACTGAGCTTTTTGACATGTCCTTGTAATGGCTTCATCCTAAGACTGCTGCCAACTATAACTGGATGTATCTTTCTGAAATAATGTTTCCTATGCCATGATCATACTCAATAACTTCCAGTTGATTATTATCTGCAATTATAAAATCAGCCTACCATTCAAGGTGATCTACAGTCAGGTACAATCTGTCTTTCCAACCTTATTTCTAGAACTCTCTGGTAAGAATTTTCAGTTCAACCCAACGTAGCCATTTTTCTTTAAATATACCTTATTTTATCTCCTCCATGACTTTCCCCAAATGATCCCTTCTGCCTCGTATGCTGTCTTTTCCCTGCTGCTGCTATAAATTGGATGCATCAAGTTCAAATCCTACCCACCCAAGAAGGCTGCCAAGATCTGTTTAGTTTACAGTAACATCACCCTGTTCTGAACTCATACTTTTGTTTATATTTTTATGTTGTATATTTTATACTTCATGGCACCATCCATAGTACTTATCCTCAAAACACTTCATTTTTAAAATAATTAAAATAAAACCTTTAGAGCCACTATTACCATGTGGTCCTGCCCATCCTACTTTTGATAACGGAGATATTAGATGAAATTAAAATTTGAAAAAGCTCACCATGAAATTTATATAAGCCTCCTAGGTGATCCAGTAGAGTCTCCAGTGATTTGGATACTGGAAGCAACTCTAAAAATCTGTGGATTACTATATCAAATACTGGAAGGAATCGAAGACACACATTCCCAAAATAGATGGGCAGATAGGGAGACTGGATCTGTACAGGAGGATCCACCTGTTCTGCGAGGCCTTCAAAATACAACTTCTCTGGATATTTCTGTGGAATTGAGAAGATGATAAATGGTTAGAACATTTAAAAAAAAATTCTCTTTAAAGAGCTAAACATGAAAACATTGTTGAGATTTTTTTTTTGCAAGGAAACATTTAAAATTATACTTGATTATACTTTACTTCTTTTTATATAAGTACTTATGTCCACTAAAACTGTAGTTTCAATTTATTCTCAACATTATAGAAACTCTCAAACCTTACTCTCAAACCTTGAAGAAGTTCAGAGAGCTAACTTACTTCTATATAGACAAGAGAAAAAACATTAGAACCAGAGAGAAAACGGCCAAATCAATTCATCAAATACTCAAGTATGGCTTTAAAAGGATTATTTGAAATACTAATTAGAACTAGTACCTTGTGATAATTCATGTGCTTGGTGTGCCAGTCATTCTGTAACCAGTGCTCTGGGGAATTTTCCTTCACAAAGTCACTTACTCGATTTCTAAAATCGTTTGGTTTGAGTAACAGCAACTGAATTATGAAATAACAAACCTGGGCTTCATTTCCTTCATGACTACGCATGGCCTTTGAAAAACAACATAAACATTATATGAAAATGTTCAACCTGTGTAAAATCATGAGGGCCATCTGAAAGCCTAAATTTTAACAAAGTAAAATCTCACTATTATAATTTCCTTAGACATCTAGTCTATCCCAAACCAACTGTTCAGTATTCCCCAAACATATATGACCTTTCTTGCCTATTTTTGGCTTACTACTCCTTCTGCCTGGGATGTCCATCTTTATTTTTAAAAATTTAATCTATCTTTCACATCTATCACCTAAGCAGATAAGATTTCTCACTGTTTCCTAGAAATATTTTTTCTACACCTCCATCTTATCCTGATATCTTATTGATTTATAGATTTACATTATTTCCCCTAAAATATAATAACTACTTTTATATCTATGCTCCACAGCTAAGGGGTTAATGTTAAACTATGCCACTCCAAATATCACCACCATAGAATTTTTTTCAATGTAGCATTTTCCAGCCTACTTCAGTATCTTTTTAAAGAACTACCGAAGGCCAGGCACTGTGGCTCACACTTGTAATCCCAGCACTTTCGGAGGCTGAGGCAGGCAGAACACAAGGTCAGGAGATCAAGACCATCCTGGCTAACATGGTGAAACCCCATCTCTACTAAAAATACAAAAAATTAGCTGGGTGTAGTGGTGGGCACCTGTAGTCCCAGCTACTTGGGAGGCTGAGGCAGGATAATGGCATGAACCTGGGAGGCAGAGCTTGCAGTGAGCCAGCATCACGCCACTGCACTCCAGCCTGGGTGACAGAGTAAGACTCCATATCAAAAAAAAAAAAAAAAATCTATCTACTGGAAATAGACATCAAAGTCAGGAGAAAAAAAAAATTGGGGGAATGGTTGTTACCAAAGTGTACAGAAATGGTTATATTAGCACTCTGTAAAGAAACACAGTGACTTACTGCTACTTCCTCCCTCTAGTGGGAGTTTTGGAAAATCAACTCAGGGTCTAATTGCTCATATTTTCAAAGTATCACAAGGCTAGGACCACATCTATTTTATTTACTTCTGTACCTTCTATACATAGAACACAGTTGATATTCAATATGGACTTATTAAATGAATGAATAAGGAAATTGGGGCTGGAAGCAGTAGCTCACGCCTGTAATCCCAGCACTTTGAGAAGCTGAAGAGGGTGGATTGCTTCAGCCCAGGAGTTCGAGACCAGCCTGGGCAATATGGAGAAACCCCATCTCTATAAAAAAGTTAAAAAGAAAAAAAATTAGCTGGGTATAGTGGCATATGCCTGTACTCCCAGCTACTTAGGAGGCTGAGGCAGGAGGAGATTGCTTGAGCCCAGGAGGTTGAGGCTGCAGTGAGCCATGATCACGCCACTGCACTGGGCGACAGAGCGAGACCCTGTCTCAAAAAACAAACAAAAAAACAAAAACAAACAAAAAAAGAAATTGGAGAATTTCTAGCTCTTTAGGGAAGTGAAAGCAATGCTTGATATAGTATAAATTCATTAAATCCTTCAAAGCAATATAGAGCAGATCGGCATAAGATATATTCCACACATCTTGATCTAAAAGAGAATAAGCTTAGAAACATATTTATTCTTACCAGGCAGAGAATTAATCTGTCCAGTGTAACAATGTTATACTTCCATACCATGTCATTAAGAATTTCAATGCATTTATTGAGTTGCTGACCCCCTGCTGATGTAGAAAACTCATATACCAGGAAATCTGCAAATGTCCTCACATGGGCTACCAAGGCCCTGGCTCCAATTCTCTCTAATACTCTGGAAGGCAGAGAGTAAAACATAAACTCCATTGTTATATGGATACAAGTTTGCCAAATGGAATGCAAATTAGGTTTTTGACTTACCTATAGCCAATCTGATTAATATGATCTGTTTCCAACAGCATTTTCCAGAGAAGACAAAGAAAGAGAGGAGGGGAGCCCTGCATAGAGAAGTGGGTAATAATGTCGTTTTCGTTGCTCATTGACTTCCACTTCCTATACTCCTCCTCCACATTTTTTTTCAGATTAAAACGGCTTTCCTGAGGCACATTATTTTGTTTGAAGAATGCCTAAAAAGAGGATCAGAAGTTTATTTCATTGGTTATAGTAGAAAGAGCACTGGATATGGAGTTAATAAACCAGTTCTAGACTTGGTTCTGACATTAATAAACTCTAGGTGACCTTGAGCAACTCAGCAATTAAGGCCTGAATTTCTGTGTCTGGAAAATACATAAGCTTGACTAGATTATCTCCAAGATTCCTTTTCCTAGATTTCCTAAATGGAAATTCTAAGCAAGCCTGAATTCAAAGCTTCTTCAATCATCTGTTGATACTTCCGCCAATCTTAAAAAGAAAAAAAAGAATGAAATGTGTCTACCCTTCGGCTACATATGTTAGTGTCTTTAAGGAAAATCCATTGCACTAGCCCAGTGATTCTCAGAGTGTGGTCCCAACACCAGCAGTATCAGCATCATCTGGGTCTTACAGGAAATGCAGAATTCTCAGACCTTATCCCAGATTTCCTGAATCAGAAGCTCTGTGGCTGGGGGCCCAGCCAACTGTAGCTTAGCAAGCCCTCTAGGTGATTTGGTAAATTTAAAAACCAAATGCTCTAGCCCTACCAGGAGTTATGAAAAATGGATGTTCATCATCCCTAACATTTTTTCTGAAAAGGAGAAGACAGATGAGGTTTGCCTTTCTCCCTATTAGAAAAGCCAGGTTTACAGTTTTTCTGTGATTAAGAAAAAAATTCAGTGAAGTGTCATATTATGTGCACTCTGTGAAGCTCCATTACATTATAATTCTCCCCATTTCAGTTCTATGAGAGAGAAAAAAATTTTCAGGTACTATGTTAATTTTCATGAGATTCTAAAACCATTAACTATTTTTTTCTCTTTTTCAATTTTTTTCACTTTTATTTTTTTCCTCTTTCTACTCTTCCTCCCCTTAAAACTGTTAACTAAGATGAAACCATAATAATTAAATTTTTAGAAGCACGTCCAGTACCAGAGTAGGACACCGAACAACTTGAGAGATTTTGTAAGTAATGACTTTTTTTTTTTTTTTTTTTTCTAGAGACAGGGTCTGGCTCTGTCACCCAGGCTGTGGTACAGTGATGTGACCATAGTTCCTTGTGACCTTGAATTCCTGGGCTCAAGCCATCCCCCTTGCTTCAGCCGCTCAAGCAGTTACGACTAGAGGCTTGTGCCACCATGCCCAGCCCCTAAATATTTTTTAAAATAAATAAAAGCTAATTTTATTCAGAAGTCACCAAGACTCACTCTAGAATACCATTGTGAATGCGAAGAAGGATTTCATGTGTCAGTAAGTAATTCAAGACCAAATTACCTGTAGTGGGCCTGGAAAACAGCTCAGGGTGTGTGAAGCCCAATTATGTGGAGTGAAACTCATGATGGTCTGAAGTATGTCTTTACACCAAGTTCCCTGAATTGAATCAGAGCCTGTAAAAAAATCTAAACATAAACAAATAGATGTAATCCAGATATAAATGATTATATCCACAATTCATAAAAGATTATAGCGAAAATAATAATTATGTACACTGAGAATTTCATTGTAGTGCATTCATTGCTTAACTAGTTATATTCAGCTTAGAACCTAAATTTGCTTAGTTTATGAGTGATCTGGATGATCACATTAGAAAATATGAGAACAATTTATGAAAAGATGACAAAAGACATTTGGAATCTTTCTTTTTTTGAGGTTACAGAGTACCAGTGATAACAGTAATACAAGCCCACCACTACTGTTCATTTACTTTGACATTGATTTAGTAGTACGTTATTCGGCCAAGGGAATAGAAGAAAGAAAGATGTCTTTTTTGGGGAGTGAAATAATTACATAATACATGTATAAATCTCAGAATTGAAGAGGGTTCTTTACGTAAAACAACATAATTTACATAAAAGTATTTGAGGTTGCTAAAATCAATAACTATCTCTTTAAAACATCAGTTCTAAAGTGTGGTCTGTAGACCTCTGGGTGATTCCCCAATAGCCCTTCAAAGATTCAATGAGGTCAAATAATAATAAGAAGATATCATTGGCTTTTTCACTTGATATGAGCACTGACGGTGCAAAAGCAATGGTGGTAAAACTGCTGGTCCTAAGCACAAATCAAACAGTGGTGCCAGACTAGATGAAAAGGCTTTGTATTCTCCACCACATGCACTCAGTGAAAGAAAAGTGCCAGTGTCAATCTCGACATCTATTTTTAATATCATATGTAACAAAAGGGGAAGCATATGCCTAGTGTTCCAAAGTTTGATGGGTGTCTTGAGGAAAAACACTTGTGCACTTGTGTGACTGACTGAGCACTGAGTTAAATCAGCTGCTTTTTTTTTTTTTTGAATTCCAATTTTACATGAAAGAACGTCTGACAGAAAACTATAGCTAGCTAGACTTATGTATTTAGCAGACATTTTCTTGAAAATTAACAAAATGAGCTTGTCACTTTAAGGAAAACAAATGATAGTAACTTTTACCAATGATAAAATTTGACCTTTTAAGTAAAAATTGAAATTTTGGAAAACCTGTATCTACCATGACATGATAGCATTCTAAAACTTAGATTTTTCTAATAAACTTTGCAGTGATATTAACAAATGTAATTTTCTGATACTGTAAAAAACAAAATGTCAACGTTTGCTAGATCTACATAACTCAGTGAACCAGTATTTTCAAAATGAATAATTCATGAAGTTACAAAACATGCAAGGATTTAAAAATCCAGTAAATGTACAAAACAGATGTACAGATTATAATGTAACAAAGTACATGAAGTTCACTGGGGGTTTTGGATTCCATATTGCAGCTAACCTTTAAGCAACTATCATTTTTCCATGTGATGTCAAAGAACATTCCCAATTATCTGAAAAGGCTATTAAAATACTCCTCTCTTTCCAACCTCATCTGTGTGAGGCCACATTTTTCACTTACTTCAACTAAAACTTCAATGGATTAAATGTCTAAGCAGATGAGAATCCAAACTATGTCTTCCTTTACATCAGCTATTAGAGAAGCAAAAATGTGAAACAATGGCACCTCTTCTCACTAAAGTTTTGCTTTAGAAAATATACTTTTTTTCATAGCATTATATATTAACATGTAATGTTTATTATTGCTATTTAAAAACAAATTAATAAATATTTTTAAACTTAATTTTAATATCTAATAGAATAAATATCCATAGATAGAATCCATATAAACAGAAACTCTTTGGGAATTTCAATTTTGTTTTTAAGAGTGTAAAGCAGTCCTGAGACCAAAAAGCTTAAAGTATTACTACTTTAAAATTATGGAAGATAGCTGAAAACTGATGCTCAACCCAGTTATTAATAGAATGACGGTATACAAAAGAGCTTCCATAAATGAGTGAAATAGTGAAGATATCAAAACAACTGGCTTTTTTCAAACAAATTAAAAGTATCTTTTTAGTATGTTATACCTATAGTAATTAGTAGAATCATGGCACACTTTAATTCATCTGTTGTTGTTTGTACTCACATATTCACCGTACCTGTTACATGAGTTGCTCTAGCCAAGGTCAATATCAAGGCTCGGTTCAGTTCTTCAGATTCTGCTGATAGCACTGTTTTGGGATCACTAAGGAAGCGTGTAAACTGCGGTTGTACCTCTGAGCTACCTAATGCTGTTATAAGCCTGAGAGCAGTGCTCTCGACACTGAAAAGTAGGAGAATAAAAAGAAATGTAAAAAAATTTCAGAATTATGGAATTAAATCTAATTGTAAGGTTAATTACAATGGAAAAACATGCAATCTATGACTATCCCTTCTTTAATTAAAAAAAACACTTTTGTGTGAGAATAAATGTTGCTTAATTTGTTTAAAAAACCTAATGTGTCCAATTTTTTAGTGAAAATCGTGACTTTTTATACATTTGAAAAAGATGGCTTGTTGCCTATAGGACTAAAAAATTTCTCCTGGAGATACTGCATTTCAAAAATTACATTTTTCTATCTAAAATATATTTTAATTTAAAGCAAAATCAATGTGACATGATACTTTAACCATAATCTGAAGTATACTTAAAACCAGCATTCTAAAGGACTAAGTTACAACATAATAATAAATACCCTGGAAGTACTAATTCTCAGTCCAAAGATCCTAAAGGAAGGACTCAACTATCTCAAACAGTTTCTATTTAAAAAGCTGGACTCTGCTCCTGTACTGGAAACAAAATACTTTAGAAGCAGAGAAGTTTTATGACAGATGAATTAAAAAAAAAACAACTATAAGGTAAAGGATTAAGAACCTCATCTCCAATAAAGTTTCTAATAAATCTTAAGGAAAGATGGTCTTCAATGAGCTCACCAAAGATGGAGCTGGTTCTGGTTTGTTTGTGCAACTGCAGCCAAAGTATGAAGATGACTCAGGAGCTGAACTCTGTAATGAGGCTGAATATGATGCATCCGGTAGCTAAACATCTCAAGGAGTGTGTGTAAGATCCCCCATGCATGTGATTTGAAAACAGTCGGCAAAAGCTGACCTGGAGGAAAAACACAATTTAAGGTACCAATTATTAAAGGCTATGCATGAAAAGATATTTGAAGAAAGTCACATTGAGTAAAATATAAAGATTTGATTGTGAAAATACACATGCACACACACATATATATTCTCCATATTTTCTTATTTTCTACTTTAACAGTAAGGAAAAATTCAGATCCTAACTATAATATCAAGTTTGCTTTTTTCCTGAGATTTGGCAATTGATAATCATGTTTATCTGGAAAAATAAAATGAGACAAGATATGAAAAAACATTAATCTTCTCAATTCTGGTATCTTTTAAATTATTTTTAGACAGTTAATGTTCCATACCTTTTGAAGTATGAGGTTCATTTTCTAATACAAAAAATTGTATTACACCTGCCCTTGTTTCCTCCTACCCCCCAAGAAAGTTTTATTCAACAATCAGTTATCTAAGAAGAGTTATTGTGGTTAAAATTAAGACTATGCTGTATTCGTGAAAAGCTGGAATTACCATGAATCAGAAAAACACTTCTATATTAGAAAGTATCTATTATTGGCCGGGCGCGGTGGCTCACGCTTGTAATCCCAGCACTTTGGGAGGCCGAGGCGGGCGGATCACGAGGTCAGGAGATCGAGACCACAGTGAAACCCCGTCTCTACTAAAAATACAAAAAATTAGCCGGGCGTGGTGGCGGGCGCCTGTAGTCCCAGCTACTCGGAGAGGCTGAGGCAGGAGAATGGCGTGAACCCGGGAGGCGGAGCTTGCAGTGAGCCGAGATTACGCCACTGCACTCCAGCCTGGGCGACAGAGCGAGACTCCGTCTCAGAAAAAAAAAAAAAAAAAAAGTATCTATTATTTCAGAACTATATAATAAATAAGACATTATAATGTATCTTCTGCAATGTAGGAAAATTCCTTCTTTATTGCCAGTCAGCCTTCGTATGCACTGCAGGACAGCATTACTGCCTCAGGCAGAATACATTTGCATGAGGACAGGGACCAGGTCTATCCTGCTCACTGCATCCCAGGCACCTAGCACATTAACCTTTTCTTACCATTTTATTTAAAAGTGCAACAAACCCCCCGACTCTCACACTTCCTATTCCTTTTTGCTTTATTTTTCTCTATAACATGTATCATCTGACATATTGTATATTTCATTTATTTAATGTCGCCCTCCATAAGCCTGGTGGTGACTTGTTCTCTGCTGTGTCCCCAGGACCTAGAAAAGTAACTTTAGAGTTAATGAATGGGTTAATAGTTATAAACACCAGAAAGTCCTGTCTTACTGATAAATCCTTTGATGCCCAAAGACTCTATTTCCATATAGACCAATAAACGACTGTAAGTTTCCACTAGGGCTGGAGCCAAGGCCACACTGGACTTTGCATGAGCAAGTTTTATCACCCTGGTTGCAATGCTGTGAATAAGGCTGAGGAGAAAAAAAGGGAAGAAAATAAAAATCCATATTTTTGATATAATCATAGGGGCTACTCTACTTAGAAGTAACTTAGTATAAATTTGAACTTAAATGATTCAAATGAAGTTGATTCATTTAATGTGTTTAAGCTGTGCAGGACACTTGGTAAGGATGCACTGCACAACCTGAGACTCATTCCGTTTCTATGGTACTTTCAATATGCATACGGATCACCCTGCTCATGGAAAAACAAACTTTGGGTTCAACTCATAAGAGCATGCTTGAGGGATTTTGGTCACTCAAATGATGCATCAAAATACATTTGGGAAATTAAATAACTTTTGTCACAGATTTACTTTAATAAATCACTGTTAAGACCCAAATGTTAGGTTCTAATGGGGCTTTGCTCAAATCTGTTATATATGCAAGTGAAGCACATGTGTAATTCTATCACAATGGTTACCATTTGAAAAAGAGCATAGCTCTACCAGGACTGATGCTCCACTTGGAGGCCCACAGACAAATTCTCTTTGGCCTATACAGTGGTTGTTTTAAATTTGAGCTAATACTTAAAAGCTGGAAGACTAGTAATAAAAAATCTGGATTTCTAGCCCTTTCCAAAAATGTTGGAAGCTACAGCTACACTAGTCCTCATTCTTAACTATCTATAAAAAATGAAAAAAATATGTGCAAAAAATTTTTATAATGCTTATCTCTCATGGAGAGATTATGACAACTACTTTCTTTGGGTTTGTATATCCTAGAATTCCCATAATAAAAAAATTTACTTTTGTAATAAAATAAAGCTAATTTTTTTTCTTAAATGTACCTGACTATGAAATAGTACACACATAAAATCATGAAATAAAGGTTTATACTATACTCGTATCAATTCCCTGACATGGAACCAAATTAATAAAAAGAACATACCTCATTTTGGCATGAACTGTCAGTGAATCCAGGAGGTTCATAGGTAAGGGGGTAATAGATCCTGAAGCCATACAGTTTGTTCCAGGGAGAGGTATCCTCATAATTCCATTTCCATAAATAGTTTCTACCAGAGCTCCCATGGGTAATGTAAAACATTCTGAATTTGTAGAGTATGCATTACACAATAGAGCAATCTTATAGTCATTCATCTGTAAACTTTTATTTCTCAGACTCTGCTGCAGGAACCTAAAAATTCACGTTCCATCAAAAAGAAAAAATGAAAATAACTTCCATAATGTTAATCTGTATTTTTTTAAAAGTTCAATTTTATGCAATTATTTATTAATGCTATCTTTGTTCCTATAGGTATTATAGTTTCTGTGTGAAATGTACAGTGGGAATACACATAGAAGTTTGAGTAGCATTTCAGAAGAAAAATAATATTAAATAAACAATTAATGGGTACCGTTAAGTATGTACTACATATATAACCACCATATTAGGCTAAGTTTCAGAGAATGAAGAAATAACTCACAAGTCTATGAACCAGGTTTCTATTTATTGTCTGGCTGCATAAACACAACAATGTCTTCATTACAGATACCACTATGAAAAGGTGGTTAAGGGGTGTCTCATAAAATGAAAACCAAATGAAATATCAAGTCTGACAACCCCGCCATCTCCTATGAAGAGATGTGACAGTCCTTTTCACAAGTTCTAGGTGCGAAGTTAGGCTTCCTTGACTACAATACAATACTATCTAAGAATGGTATCTTCTTTGAGTCATCACAACTTTGGAAGAGATATTAAGGGGCATGCCAGCCAGATCAGCTCAATCAATCCTGGCAGCCCAGAGATGAATGATATCTCAGTCAGCTTATGCTCAAGTTCCAAGCACTTGAGAAATTCTGAAACATTTTTACATTTATAAAAATTGATATGCTTTCATTATATTAATAACTTTAAAGTATAACATATACAACTGAAGATCAGCCTTGAAAATTAAAAAACAAAAAAATCTATACATATAAGCGAGACTAATCTTGTAGCTGTTTCCTGATATAGGTACTGGTCAGATTCTCTTGCTATGACATATACATCAAGTATTTGCCCTTACCTATAGTGGGTATGGGGAGATTTCCAAATTTCACACAAACACCAAGACCAATATTAGTCTACAATCCGCTATTAATTAAACAAGAAAATTAAGTATCAAGCAACAAATAACTTACTCATGGTGAAGTCTCAGGGAATGAGGTATTGGAATCTGTAGCTTGGAGTTGTCATTTTGAGCTTTTCTATTGAGATGAATCCAAATACAAGTCATTGCAAAGGCATGGGTTGACTGGGGTTTGTTAATATCAGGAACTGGGATATACTGAAAAATAACAATTTGAAAAATAACGCAATAGAAGAAAGAGAAGAATTAAATAATTATGTGTATTTTAGTAATCAATTTCTAATATAACTCTTTTTAGCATATCATGTCTTACTTTAGCCCCGATAATTCAATAATACAAATCAGAAGGTCTAACAGCCATAAAATTTTGAAATTATTACAAGATGCTTTATTTGGTACATGTTTTTACTTGCTTTTAGTAACACAAATTCACAGATGCTTTGTCAAGCTTTTCCTACTATCACAGAGCATTCTCAAATAAAAATAAATTTTTAATTTTTATTTTTTAAAAATTAAAACACATCATCATGAAATCTTACTAAAGTGATAAATGTAACTAAAAACAAGACTTTCTAAAAGTCTCATAATAATTTTTAAGAACATACAAAAATCTAAGAAATATGCAACCTAAATAATTATCATTAAACATATTGACTATTAATGGATAAAATGATATGGGTGTCTGGGATTTGCTTGAAAATTGTCGAACATTAACAAAAAAAATAAGGAGGAAAGATGAAACGGGTATTTCTTGATGATGGGTATAACATGGTGGGGTTACAGCTAGAGCATGGTGGGGTTACAGTAACCCCACCATGTTATACCCATCATCAAGAAATACTCGTTTCATCTTAAAATTTTCTGGGCGGATCACCTAAGGTCAGGAGTTCAAGACCAGCCTGGCCAACACGGAGAAACCCTGTCTCTACCAAAAATACAAAAATTAGTCGGGCATGTTGGCATGCGCCTGTAATCTCAGCTACTCGGGAGGCTGAGGCAGGAGAATTGCTTGAACCCAGGAGGTGGAGGTTGCAGTGAGCTGAGATCATGCCATTGCACTCCAGCCTGGGTGACAAGTGAAACTCCGTCTCAACAACAACAACAACAACAATTCATGATAAAGTTCTTCTAGAAAATGGCAATCATGAAAATACATCACATTTTACTCAAATATCTTATATGATAAAATGCCCAGGGGACATACTGAGGCTCAACTGTCAAAGAAAAAATAGCTATTAATAGACTGTTATCTGGCCATTCAATGATGTATATAGATTAAAACAGCTTTAGTGATTTCTAAAACTGTAGACCAACCTAGAACGTAGAGAAAGAGCTTGCTACACTTAATATTCAATTGTGATTTAGCAAAAACTTTAGAAATACACAAAATCACACTAAAATCCTTAAACATAAATTAGACATAATTTACTCATCGTGTTGTTATGAATAGTTACTCAGTAAAGCTTACTTCTTTTTCTGGGTATAGCAAGTCGAAGAGCTTCATCACAGGGAGAAAATCAGCTAGTGCATTTTTCTGAATACTTCCAGAAATGAATTGCAGGAGAACCCACATAAGATGATCTCTGCCTTTAATCAGTCCTCGCCCTGCTAACTATAAAAGATGTTTAAATACACATGTATACACTGCTACTTAAAGAGATGAATACAGGAAGTTTTTTGTTGTTTTTTTGTTTTTGTTTTTAAGGAGAAACCCTGGTTCTTGCTCTCAGAAAGTCAGCATCTAACTTTGGCACTTAGTAATTACTTAGTCTCAATTCAAGACACACCATGCAAAACCTGCTAAATTATTTTAATATTATATATATGCTTATTTCCTGCTGCCCAAAACCACTATGCATATAAAAAATGCAATGTTTTAGAACATAGTCAAGTTGATCATGTTGCGTGAGAATCAAGTTTAATATGGGATAATTCTTATTTTAAAAATCTCATCAAAACCTGGGGAATACTCTATCATACCAAAAGGATTTTTTTTTCAATTTGAAATTATCATGGACTGGTTATCATAAAACTTCCTGGTTTTCTGTACACTTTGTTTCTTATTTACTTATTTATTTATATCTTTTTAGAATAAGGATAAAGATGGGGTCTTGCCATGTTGCCCAGGCTGGTCTCGAACCCTTGAACTCAAGCGATCCACTGGCCTTGGCCTCCCAAAGTGCTGGGATTACAGGAGTGAGCCACCCCACCCGGCTGGTTTTCTGTACATTATAACAGAAACTAATGGTGGTTTCTGGGAGAAGGTGGTTGAAAGGATTTTAACAATATTTATGAAAAATTTTCCCCAAGATAATTCATGCTGTGGAGATGTTATGTAAAACAACATTTATCTTATTCCCATTCAATATGTCTAAAATTTTTGACAAAAAACATCTTTTCCCACAAACTTAAGTCTTCCACTTGTCTTCCTTTTTTGGATTCATCGTCCTCCCTTCTATTCATTCCCAGAGTAGGAACCACTCAGCAAGCCTAGACTCCCGCTGCTCTCTGTATTCACTGTCAGTCACCTAGTCCTATTCCACTTCAGTGTACCTGATCTCTGGCTCCTCCTTTCTGTCCTGGTTTAGGCCTTCAGCATCTTTCACCTAGTCCACTGTAGTATCTCTCACTAATTTCCTTGCCTCTGGCTTTGTACCTGTCCATCGCTATACCACCTTCTTTCTCTATGTGGACATTAGCATTTTTCCAACTTGCATATGATGATGCCATTCTCCTCTGCATTGCCTCCAAAACAAAATCTAAACTCCTTAGAACAGGCACATGGCCATTTAAAGTTCTCCATGTCTGCCCTTGCTTTCCTGCCTTCCTTATCTCATCAATGATTTCCCCTTTATATTTTTATTTCCAGTTCTCACACATCTCTATCCCTTTCTAAATGATGGTCTTATTGCTAGGCAACACTTTTCTTTTTCTCTCAGCAAGTTGCTATTTGTCTTTCAAGTGTTAGCTTAAAGATCTCTTTGATAGAGCCATCCCTGATATCTCTGATAGAGACTATTCCTTTTTTATTTTTTTTGACACGGAGTCTCACTCTGTCACTGAGGCTGGAGTGCAGTGGTGTGATCTTGGCTCACTGACACCTTAGGGACTATTACCTTTTATTTGTATTGCAGGGAAATGTGCTTTCATTATAACAACTATTAAGATATAATCATGTTGAGTGTGTGTGTGTGTGTATGTACATATGTACATATTATATATACATATATAAAATATATCCTTCTCTAGTGAGGTGCTCCTTGAGGATATTACAGTGCCTTTTCATCTTGTATCCGCTGGTGCCTGCACTGAGAATACATAGAATGAATGACTGAATCCTGTTTTTACAGTGACAAGAAAGGAAAAAGTTAAGAAACTATAAAAGCACTGAACAGGACAGAAATTAGGGCTCAGAACTTCTGCCAGTTCTAAAATCACTAGGGAATGCCCATAGCAGTCTAAAATACAGTAATCAACAGGTGAAGTCACTCCGACCAAAAGATTTAGTACATACCTTCTGATGAAGAGAAAGCACCATATGTGGAAAACTTGCAAACTGGAAAAGCACAAAGAAAATGAGCTGACTTGAGAGATGCTGCCACAGGAGTTGGCTTGTTCCCCCATCGTCAAACTTCTCCTCGGTCTCAGATCGCTCCATGGCATAAACAACCAGATCCACCAACTGGTCCTCCAGCACAGGGCAGCGCTGCTTGTGCTGTAGGGCAGAGATTAAATACAGTATTCCAAAAGCCTCTCGGTTAGTTTCAGAAGTTACCAGTTAATGGGCATTAATTGTAACAAGAGGCTGAGAAGCATGGAATGAAGTTGAACTTAAGAAGTCAAGGTTAGATTTAGTCTATTAAAGCTGCATCATGTTATATTATTATACAGGATAAGATTCATGAAAAAATTTTTTCAGGTTTCCTAAAAAACAGACTCCCATTAACTTTTGACTTCCACTATGGACATCATCGTTTCAATTTGACAAAGGGCAATGCAGAGTAGAAAATTTTGTTATTTATCCTTTGGAATAAGATAACATTTTAAAGGGCATATGAAACAGGGATAGCAGTATTAATTTTGCAATCTAAGTCAAAAGATGAAAACCCTGGATTTACAGGGATCAAACATTGTGACAGAACAAATAAAGCAGTTATGTGAATCTCTTTATTTTAAAGTAACCCCTATAAGTTTACACTAACTTTATATACAGAGGTATATCTAAATAGCTACCAGATTATTCAACATCTGTTTTTAATGTGTGGTATTGGTCCTGATACTGAAATGGAAACTTCTTCCACAAGGGGAAAAAAAATTGATCTCTCTGCTCTTCCTTCTTGGACGCCAAACATAATGCAGCTTTAATTTTAAATTAGACCACTTTAAAATCTAAAACAAGAAAAAGAATTGAGTTTAAACACTAAAAATGAGAATGCAACTTCCCTTTCTAGAGGCAAAAAGATCTGTGCTTTTAAAAGTGATTTAAAAAACATACTTTTACCAAAAGAAATATGTTAAGCCATGTTTAAGCCATTTTCATATTCCCTTTATAAATATGTTATATGACTTAGTAGCAGGCAGTTGGAAGCCCTTCTAGTGAATACAATTACTAATACAGATCTTTCCCCCTAAACTTTAGATGTGATTATCAGTCTTTTGCCATGAAAAAGGGATATGATTTTTTCAAATTTAGGGAAAAAAATGCAAAATGGGGACAAATTTGGAAATAAACAAGACATAATGAATAGCATCCCCTCTTTTGCATGCTCTTTGCCAGCTCCAAACTTGTAAAGCTCCAATATAGCTGCAGTTTCTTAAAGCATGCAAATAAAACAAACATCTATCCAAATGATAAGCATCAATGGTTGTTTCATATTTTTTCCAAAAACACAATGCCATGACCACAGTTCAATCACATTACAGGTTTACAAATAGCAATATTAACACCACCAGTTGAGACTACAGTACTTTTCCTCCAAATGTAATTATCATTATGAAGCAGAGCAAAGTGCCACAGACAACACTACAGACTATTGCTTAAATCAGCATGCAAAACTACTGTGTACAGGGCTTGAAATTCACTAGTTCTGCCAACCACCAACAACCTAAGAAATGTGTCAGACAACACAAATTTAGAGTGAGATCATTCAAAGTATACAGAGTCAGAAAAAATTGTGAAAAGAAGTAAAGCCAGGATTTCCAGTAGGAATTTTTCACTAGTGATGGGAATTTGCTTCCAGTTTGGAAACTGACCAATTTGTCATCTATTTCTCCATCCATAACGGTCTTCCAACAGTCTGCTTTAGGAAAAAAGAGCAAACTAAATAAAACTGGTTTTTAGCACCTGAGTCACTTTGGAGTTTCCTTTTTTACTATTAGCTATTTAAGAAAAAAACTGTATTTTCACCTACGTATTTTTTGGCATGTAGTGCTTGTCATACAGTTAATGATTTTAAAAGGAAAGCAAAAATATTACGATTTTGACAAAGCAAGAACAACTAGGAAATTTCCAGTTAAAGCTGATGGTCTTTCAATATATGCGATGACTCAAGATTACCCTTAACTTTTCTGTCAAAAATTAAGTCAGCCAGGAATATCTACTGTACCTAATGCTCCAGTACCTGATGGTAGCAGAAGAGCTATCAGGATTAACTACAAATTTCCCAGGTGTTTTTGGTTAAAACCAAGGCTATTTCTCAAATCAAGTTTAAAGACAGCTTAAATATGTTGCTTTATCTGCAAATTTTGGTAATATCAAAAAAAAAGAAAAGTCTGAGATACAAAATGATCTGTGTTGCTACTTCAGAATAATAAACTGCTTTAGTTTTCAATTACTTAAAGACAGATACATTAAAATTAAGACTCTACTACCTAGCAGATGGTTTTACAAAGAGGAACAAACATTTGTAAAGCAGTTTCAGAATCTATGAATAAAAGTTAACTGTCAATCACTAGGCTAAGATTATTTCATAAGCCAATGGATGCTATCCCTATGACTGTTCACATCTTGTTTTGTGAAAGCTTTGGTGAATTTAAGTCTTCAAAATACTGACATATACAGTTAAATTTGTTAGTGTACATCATAACTATATGCCTATTTAGTTAAAACCTGTTTTAAGAATATTTACATTCAATATTTTAACAATTCTATTTCTACCTAGTAGCCCAAACTATACTGAAACTTCATTTAATATATTCAGCTTTGATAAAAGCTAAAAATCAGGCAAAAGACATTAACAGAAACATTAATATTAACCCTCGACCTATGCCCGATTCCTTCCCAGCACTATTTCAAATGGCAAATGATAGCGCTTTTCAGTCTTAGCATCTCATATCATATATTGAGTGGTACTTGATGCTTTTCATGTACAGTTCTCATAATGCTTTTGCAGCGGAATGTTAACATATTGTACTTAGGTGAGCTTAATTTTAAATTATTTCAGTGATGTAAATCAATTTTAAAATAATATCTATTCAGGAGAAGTTGGGAAGAAAAATTCTTTTCAATGTCATTTTCTCTTTCAAAATCATATTCTCTGCTTTAACCAAGAAAGTTACCCATAATCAAAATAATTTCAAAGAGAAACTTACTGATTAACATAAGATCAAATGAATGATGAATACTTCACTGTCTCATAGTAGCCAGGTTCACACACCACCATGTAAGAGCTTGAGGAGTGTATCTGTTTTGTAGTGCTTTTACTTGGCAGAAAGAATACAAACTCTTGTGTAAGCACATAAAAAACAAGATTTTTCCACTGTAAGTTGAAGTCTAACGCTCCACCTTGCAGGTCATGAAACTGGGCTATTTATGGCTTGCTGAATGTAACCAATATTGGCATAAAATATAACCCAATTCCTACTGGAAAATGTAATATGAACAGCTCTTAAGGTTTCAAAAGCTGTGAGTAAATTATCACATTGCTAGAGAAAGGACAAGAAAGTATAGTGTAGGATGTAGTTCTGTAATGATAAAAGATGTGATAAGATGACTTGGTTATCTTTAATCATATGCTTCTTATACTGTGTGTTCTCGTTTTCTAGTCTACTTTCCAGTAGGTAAAAATATCAAGTCAACTGAGCATATTATCTTCTATTTACACATCCCCTAACTAAAGAGTTTTCTATGAAAACGATTACTGATGAATTGTGAATTTTTGACAATGTTTACACTACAGTGGTACCAATACTAATAATGTTCTGTCAGCATTTCCATTATAAACTTTATTTTTTATGGATTTATGTCTTAGTCATAAACTTTTTTTAGGTTGAAACTTGTTATCGAAATGATCAGATCAGAAATACTCTCAATAGTTTTGTCAATTTCTAGTTTGAGAAGAGCTGCCCGCCCCCAAGAGAAAAAAGCTTAGGATAGCTAAGGATATCTGGGGGAAGGTATTTGCAGCTCAAATGACCATGGGTACATTTATCCACCAAACTGTAAAAAAATTGAGTCCAGTATGACTTAAGGTTCACTGTAAAAATTAGTTTTAAAACATAGCATGAAGCATTCTTTCAAAGTTAACTGAATACTTACCTCTAATTCAATGAAAGTTGATCAGAATTAATGACTTGGTATTTAAGATGTTAAATTGACAGATTATATGAGGTAACTGTCAGATACTCTAGTGTGAAGCAGTTTCAGTTTCACATGTACAAAAGCTTGTCCAAACAAGGAAACTTGGCAAATTTTTCAGAAGAAAAAACTTAAAATAATAAAAAGAGATACTGCTACTAGGGTGAGGTTTGGCATGCAAAGTTTCAACACTTAGCAAGTTTTATGGCCAAGCTATATGTCCTTAAAAATAGGGCTTTATAAATGGAAGCACTGGCACAACCTTCACTATAGTATTGCAAACAGTAACGCTATTTTATATAACCTAGACAAGAACGTCTTTTTAAAATCAAAAAGCTGGTCTATTTTAATATGTTGGGCTCAAAAATTTTTAACAAAAATAATTGGAACCACTATTTTGTTTAAAATATCAAAGGTGAAAAGTCCTGAAACAGACTTGGGACTGTTAAGAGTTTGATTTATAAAGTTTGGCCATAGTGTTTTTCTCCCACCACAGGTGAGCTCCAGTTGAGAGGAGCTCACTCTAGGAGGAAGGCACTTCTGGCAAAGACTGACAAAGAAGGGTGTTTGTCAAGCAGGTGTGGGGTCACCTAAGAGTCTGACATTTCTTAGTCAATCCCCATGTTTCCAAAAAAGCCTTTCCTGTATAAAGTTTACCACTCCAACTTTTAAAAGCAGCATATCTCTATTAAAGTGCCTTTTTTCTCTTTTTTGTGTTGTTTTTAATTTGTTTTTGTTTTAAGGCAAAGCAACATAAGTATTTTTGTTGTTGTTATTTTTCTTTATTTGTTTTAGTAGTCTGGAAAGATAAAGGCCACCAAAAATCTTTCCATCTCTGAAAATTCCACCAGGCTAGCTTTAGCCCTAAAGTAGGAAAAAGTAAATGGAGTGGGAAGGAAAAATAAACCATCAAAAAGTGACAGGCTTCATTGAGTGCCAGGTGTTGTCTCTTTGTTACCAAAAAAAAAAAATAAAAAAAAAAAGAAAAAAGAATATTAAAAAAACAAACACCAAAAAAACAAAAACAAAAACAATCCACCAAAAATAACTCTCATATCCCAAGAAGAAATCGTTTTTTAGTGGCCTTGGTCTCAGCATGGTCCTGCCAATTTCAAGCCCCGACCATACACGTATTCTCTAAATGGAATCAGTGGCTACAAAGCGGCCAGCGTATCGTTAGTCACAATACAACAGTAAGGTTGTGAACATACCTGAGCAATGTTCAAGGTCTAGAGCATTGGAGGATGGGCAGGACAAGACAGGACAGAACAAAAATAAAGGAAGAAAAAAAGAAAAGACAAAACAGTGACTATGAGGCCAGCCTCAAGGAACCCAGAGTCAGCACAAACCCTCCCACATGTTAAACCACCAAAAACAAGCAAACACACACCAAAAAAAAAAAAAAAAAAAAAAAAAAATCAGCAAGAAGGCCACACTGAAGATACCAAGGGTTATATAAAAATAGACACCCAAACAACAAAAAAAAGTCAAAAATTATGGTTGAGTCATGTGTAGGTTTCTCTGGCAAAAGGTATACTTGAAACTGGCCTTATAGAAAAAAAAGCAATGCAAAATAAACCAACTTTAAAAATTTTTCTTTTTAAATTTAAATATTCTTAAAGCAGTATATAAATGATAGGAATAATACATTGTTTAAAAAACCATGTATATTTTTAAAAGTCACTAAATAGTTCTTAACTGTTTTGCTCAGTTAGCTATAGCAAAGAAAAGAGAAAAGAATAGGGCAGATTCTAGGCAGAATTTACTAGGTTTCCAGCATAGTACAGTACCTGCTTATTTAAACCTAGCATATTGCAGACCATATCCCTGGAATAAGGCTGCTCCAATACATATCTCAACAAAGCAGTCTGTGGTTCAAACAGATCCTTTAAAGAAAATAAGAAAATCATTGCTTCAAGATCAATGTCAACATTAATCCAAATTATTAGAAATGAGATTTAAAAATCTTCTAAAGGCACTCGTTACCTTCACAGAGTAGGCAGTATCTAGTGGGAAAAAAATCATAGGATTTTAGTGCTTACAGTTCATCTGTTCCCACCCCTCATTTGCCTCATTTGACACCTGAGATGAAGTGGCTTGCCCCAAGGTCATACAGAGGGTAACAATAAAGATAACACTAGAACCAGACCTTCCAATTCCCCCTTCCCCAGTGCACTTTCTACTGTCCTTTCCCTGAAAACGCAGAAGGTTTAAACTTTTTAAATTTTAGCATCTCACTAATGTCAATTTATATAGATTTTGTCCTAGGTGATCATGTTTTCTAGACATAAAGAAGCATCATTAATAATATCTTTGCTGCCTTTCTGTTAAAACTTAAGTCAATTTTCTAGAAGTCTTTCTAGGCATGTAAGTATATAATTTCTGATAGCCAAATTCAGTTTATAATAAATAGTACTAGGCCAGACACAGTGGCTCATGCCTGTATTCCCAGCACTTTGGGAGGCTGAGATGGGAAGATCTCTTGATCCCATGAGTTTGAGGCCAGCCTGGGTAATATGGCAAAACCCCATCTCTACAAAAAATACAAAAAACTAGCCGGGCATGGTGGCATATGCCTGTAGTCTCAGCTACTCAGGAGGCTGAGGTGGGGAGGGTCACCTGAGCCCCAAAGGTTGAGGGTGTGGTGAGCTGTGATTGTGCCACTACACTCCAGCCTGGGTGACAGAGTGAGAGCCTGACTTAAGAAATAAACAATCAAACAAAAAATAATGCTAGAAAGTGACATTAAAAACAAAATCTTTTTCAGAGTTTTCCAAATGACAGGCTGAATGTTTATTCAATCTCTTGAATATAGACCAATCAACTCCCTATTTTCCTAATAAGATTCAAAAAACAGCTTTTTAGCTTAAAGCATATCAACTTTTTGAGAAGTAGATGAAACAGTGATAAGCCTATTTATATTTGTTAATTTTGCCTGCCCATACTTAAAATATATTAATTTAAAAATATTAATTTATATTTATTAAATATATTAATTTAGAAGGATTTCATTCTAGTTTATTCTAACTCTTCCACGATGCTAGATGGTTTCTGAGTCATCTAACGACTTTCTAGAGCACATCGTTTTCATTTCTATCTATGTCGCTGGGGACATAGCATTTTGATAGAGTCAATGAAAGTTTTTCTTCTTATCAACCTCAAGTACTATTTGCATAATGTTAGCTGGATTTTTTGAAATGTCCCCTTAGGTGGATGGACGGATAGATAGGAAAAAAAAACACTATATACCGATTTTTAAGATAATCTTTAAAAGACTATGCTATTGTAACTATGATGTAAAAACCTTAGAAACAGTTACAGCATTAAATTTCCTTTTTTTTTTTCTTTTAAATTCATTCCTATCAGCCTGTAATCCCTCTCTATTCACCCCATCTACCAGAATGTCTTTGTTTACTGTTCCTTTCTTCATTTTAACAGTAAAATGTCTGGGAAAGGGGTCTGAGTACTTAAGCATTCACTTCAATGTGCTAATTTTAAAGAATTCCTGAGGCATTTAAAAACAGAATAACCAAAGTGACTGTTTTACGAAGACGTTCTTATAACAAGAGTTGACAATGTAGATATAGTTGTAAAAAGAGCAACTAGGCCTCAAAAATTATCAGTCCAGTCAGCAAGACTGCTCACTAATGCAACAGTTTAGAAGGACTGGTGCCTCTTAAAGGGTATATCAAAATTTCAGTGATTTGAAAAAGCATACCCCCTTCCCTTTAGGGTTAAACTTAGAAATGCGACTTCAGATATAGTCACATTAGTCTTAAATATCATTGTAAGGAAGTAATTTTCTGCTCAGAAATGTAATCTAAGAAGAATGGAGACAGTTTCTAAATACTGTTTTACAAGTGTAAACAAAAACACTATTTCCAAATTTGGAAGGACAAATAACTTGATAGCACAGGTGTTAAGAGTGTAGATTCTGGAATTAGACTGAGTTCACATTTAAAAAGCTCTACTACTTTTAAAATGTGGGGACTTAATCAAGGAATCAATTTAAAATTTCAGTTTTCCATTTAAAATTTCAGTTTCCCACCTCCAAATACTTTGCCAGAGGTGGACCACCGGAGCATAAACACCCACAATAGCATAAACCACAGGGTATATTTAGATAATAGAATAACATGATAAACTATAAACTATCTTTCCTTAAATATTTACTTCTTCAGATTATGAAGCAACAATTTAGCATCACATATCTTATAATCTAGGTTGAAGACTGTCAGATGGACTAAAAGTGGCATTATGTTTAGCAACATACCTTATCATATGGCAAAAGGCCTTTCAAAGGAAAACGAAGAGTAGCAGGATCCAGTTTCCATGAATTACAAATGGCACCGGAGTTATTTACAACTGGCAGAAGACTACAGCGACCTGTATGTATTACAAGAATACTTTTAAGTAAATGTGAACACAGCAGTACTTCATTCATTTCACAAATATTTAATGAACATATATGCTGAAATAGGCATTGGTTTGGTTTAAAAATGGCTTATAAAAATGTTTCAATGAGACTGAAGTTTGGGAATTTTATTTTTAGTTCAGATAGTTGAAGATCAATTTGCACAGGCTTTCCAAAGTTGAAAATATTGCATTTTGTCTAAATGTGTAGGGCAGGGATCAGCCAACTATAATCCATGGGCCAAATCCAGCGTGGCACGTGTTTTTGTAAAGTTTTATTGGAACACAACTGCTTTTGCAGTCCAATGGCAGAGCTGAGTAGCTGCAACAGATTCTGTAGCCTACGAAGCTTAAAATATTTACTACATGGCCCTTTACAGGAAAAAGTTTAAGACCACTAGTCCAGTGTCAACATGATTAAACTTTATGCATATTCCTAAGGGCCTTAGATGTCACATATGACTATCAGCTCATACATCCAACTGCCTAACAAATATCGTCACTTGGATGTCCTACAAGCACCTCAAGCTTAACATGTCTCAAATTCATCATCCTTCTGCAACCTACTTTGCTTCCATAATTCACTACATGATATCAATGTCCACTCAGTTACAAAAGCTAGAAACCTGATAATTATCTGTCTAGTGTCTATTTAGATTATATTTGTATTTTCAGTATCTAGAATAGCACCTGGCTTATAGGAAGTACTCAATATTTGATCACTTAATAAACAATGGTCTATATTTCCACAGTTCTGAGGTCACCACGATTTCTAGAAATAATTAAAGAGGATATGTGGGCACTGCAAAAATTGCCAAATCACATAGTTATTTTTAAAAGAAAGTTCAGAAACTCTAACAAAACGTGAGAAAATGCGAAAGGAAGAGCAAAAGTGGGAATTAGAATGGGCTGAGTGAGCCTGACACTTTCACATTCTGTAGCCACAGAGGGATAGGTCTGTTGAGACTTCCAGCTGCCTAGAAATTCCATGGTGCTTTACTAGCTGTATTAAAATGTCTCTCTAATCACCAAGAAACCCACTTCTAGAATGGTTTTAAATGAAGCTTAAACCCATTCCAGAGAGTTTCTTTTTCCTCCCTGTACTTGGTACACAGAGTAAGTGAAAACAAGTGACAGGCATTATATTAAGCTCTTAGAGAGTCACCAAAATGACAAGCCACCAAGGCACACATTCAGAGACCATCCCTCAGCTTTGTTCAATAGTTAGATTACTAAAAATCAGGTACTATTTGGCATATTTAAAATTATAATCCTACCACAAATGGAGTTTATCCTCGCTGTGGGCCTGAAGGTATCCACAAAGTCTGATACTAGGTTTCCAAGTAACTAAAGAGAGAAAGAAAGAGGGAAGTCAAATAAATACGTACAAAAGGAAAATTGAGACTGCCCCTGAAATATCTGAACATTTACATAAAATGAGATAATAATGTAAAGATTTAGTACAATGCCCTGGCACATGATAACTGTTTAAAGGTTAGCTCCCTTTTGCTTCCTTCTAAAAAATCACTCACCAGTTCATCTGTCCCTGAATTAAACCAAGTCACACCACCATATCCTTAGCTATTTGATGAAGCTGATCATATTTTATCACACGGCATATAAATTGTCTTAATGGAAATGCAAAGAAATGAAAGAAATACATCATGATTAAAAATATACATATTATCTGAGGATAAAAGTCATCATTAAAAAATAAGCACACAAAAATAAGATTAATATAACTGTTTTTTATAAAATACCCTTTGTTGTGTGTGAGACAGGGTCTCGTCCTTTTGCCGAATCTAGAGTACGGTGGCGCAATCACAGCTCACTGCAGCCTCAAACTCCTGGTTTCAAGTAATCCTCCCACCTCAGCTCCTGAGTAGCTGGGGCTATAGGCACGTGCTACTATGCCTGGCTAATATGTGTGCATGTGTTTTTTAATGTTTTGTAGAGACAGAGTCTTGTTATGTTACCCAGGTTGGGTCTTGAACTCTTGTCCTCAAATCATCTTCCCACCTTTGCTTCCCAAAAGTGCTGTGAGCCACCAAGCCCAGACAAAAATTTATATTAAAAATTCAGGAAATATAAAATTTACCCAGTGTGGAAGTTTGCCTTCAGGATACAGTTTCCTGATCTCAGTGACTGCAAAATAGGCTGGTAATAAGCAGGCATTTCTTTCCAAGATATATGCTATAACCTAAGAAAAATAAAAAGGCCACATCATTCTTGACTAGTCCCACATATAAGCCCTTTATTTTATTGATTATCATTATTATTTTTTTTTTGAGACAGGGTCTTGCTCTGTTGCCCAGGCTTGCAGTGCAGTGGCGTAATCATGGCTCACTACATCTTTGACCTCTTGGGGCTCCAGTGTTCCCACCTCAGCCTCCAGAGTAGCTGGGACTACAGGTGTATGCCAGCAGGCCTGGCTAACTTTTTAATTTTTTGTAAAGACAGGGTCTCCCCAGGATGTCCTGGCTGGTCTCTAACAATGGGCTTAAATGAGCCTCCCGCCTCGGCCTCCCAAAGCACTGGGATTATAGACATGTGCCACTGCATCTGGCCCATGTGAGCGTTTTAAACACTACAATGACAATGACAACAAAAAAGATATTAAAAAGTAGAGATGTTACTTTCTGGAGAGATGTTGGTCAAAGGACAAAATTTCACTTTGACAAAAGGAATAAGTTCAAGAGACCTATTGGACATTATGGTGACTATGGTTAATAATGATATAGTGTATACTTCAAAATTGCTAAGAGAGTAGATTTTAAGTGTTATCATTATAAAAAAAGTATATATAATATATATATACACACACAGACAACTGCTACTTGTCAATTAAAATATAGAGATATTATTTAATGGATTTATTGGGTTTCAACTGTAGCATAAAAGAATACATTTATATGTAAAAAAATCTAAAAATAAAGATTAATAACAATGGAATGGATTGTTCATGGTTAGTAAATAACCTTGCACATGCTTTAAATATTGGCACACTTAAACAGGAGAGCAACAGACCAACGTAACAATTCTTGCGATACTAGTTACAAAGTACAAAGATCTTTTAAGTGGTCCATATGCTGAGGTCTTGTAATGTTTAAGCTATTTTAATTTCTATTTCATTGTTTTCATAATTTAAAACCATGAATTAAAATTTAAAATGTCCTTTTGAAATATAAGGGAACTAGCATCTTTTAAAATAGAAGTGATTTTTTTTTGGTAGAAGAAATAGAGCATCTCACAAAATACCGTAAGTATTAAAAGCACAGACCTAAACAAAGCTAGACTTTTTTGAGGTTACGATCACGAATTTCAGACACGTCTAAATTACCTCTCTTGCTGCCAGAAGCTGCTGTACAACAGCAGAGCTCACTGTATTAGGAATTGTCAAAATCTTCTCCAAAATCACTTTTAAGAGATCTCGAACACCCTGATATAAGAAAAAAGACATGGGTTAAAATTAAGTAGTGTCTACTGTGTTAGCTAAAACATCCAAAGGTTTCAGGGTTATATATTCCTTCAAGGTCACACCTTTAAATTTTCTGAATCAGAGTTACTATCTAAGTCCCTAACATTAACCCAAGAGAAGAGTCATGTTCCAAAACAGAATTCTAAAGACTGTCTTACAATACAATGAGCAAAGAAAGTCATTATACAGTTTGTCGAGCTTTTTTGGCCCTCATAACATTAGAAGGGTTTACATTGTTACAAGGGTCAAAAACCTTAATTATACATATAGACAGAAATATATTGTAACAAGACTTGAAAGCACTCTGAAAACTTGAGTAACACTATCAAACTTTTTGGTAGAGGACTGTTTCTACTCACTCCCTTTTGTGCTGGGATTATAGGTGTAAGCCACTGTGACCGGCCTATTCTCCCTTGTCATCCATCACATACCTTAATCTCTCAAGGATATCCAAGGCTATTCTGTTAATCATTTCCACATATCTAATACCAGTTACATTATCTGATATATAAAGAAGAAATTTCATTCAACATGCATTTATTGACTATGAACTATGTAACCAAGCTTGTAAAAGACAGAACATATACATAAAAGAACAATTATGAAGTACCATACAAATAAGAAGGCAAAAATTGCATACGTCTGGGTAAAGAGAAAATAATTAGCAAAAGCTTCTTAGAGTTAACTGTGTGATAAATCATGATTTAAACTAATAATTATCTGTTAGGTCATTACCTATTAAATCATTTCAGATTAGAGAAAATGCAGAAATAAAGCACAGGGTCAGACACTGGTAATTCCTGGGAAAAGGACAATAACAAAAGTTTCCTGAAGGTGCAGAATGGCTTTTGTAGCTATGGAGTCCCTAAGCCGTTTTATGAGACAAAATTAGAGAGTGTATGTTGTTTTTGGTCAAGAGCCCAAAGTGCTGAAGACGGTAATTGAGGTAAGACCCACGTTCAAGGGAGGTGAAGCAGGTCTTGCTCCCTTCATCAGTGATGCCTACATCCCTTCTCAGTTCCACACACCCCTGCTCTGTGCTTTCATTTGAAGGGATCTTAATACTTGCAGCATGAAGGAACACGGATTCTGCTTTGTGACTTCCCTACTCTTCATAAAAATGTATCAGCTACCTGTATTTATAAGAATGTTGGGAGGGGAGTAGAGGAGCCAGGGAAACAACTGAGTAATTTTAAATCTCTTCAGGAAATATACCACAAGAAATAGACAGATTTTGTAAATGCTTCCACATCATTTCTCTCACCTGAAAGTAAAACATGCACACCGAAAAATCAATCATATCTGAAAGCAATCACTTTTTATAATAAGAAAAATATACCTTGTAATCCACTCCCCCAATTATTTTCCGAACCAGTTTAAATGTTAAGGCCCAAAGCTGTGTTCTTTCCCACTCAAGAGTGTCAGAGTTTATCAGGGATTCACAAACCAGCCTATAAAAAAACAAACAGCCATTCCAGTTACAAGACAGAATTTTCCAAGTTCTCTAATAGCCACCGATATGGTTTGGCTGTGTACTCACACAAATCTCATCTTGAATTGTAGTTCCCATAATCTCCATGTGTCATGAGAAAAACCATTTAAATCATGGGGGACAGTTTCCCCCATACTGTTCTCATGATAGTGAGTTAGTTCTCACAAGATCTAATGGTTTTATATGGGGATTCTCCCTTCGCTGGGCACTCATTCTCTCTCCTGCCACCCTGTGATGATGTGCCTTTTGCCATTATTCTAAGTTTCCTGAGGCCTCCCTAGCCATGCCAAACTGTGAGTCAATTAAACCTCTTTCCTTTATAAGTTACCCAGTCTCGGGTATATCTTTGTTAGCAGCATGAGACAGACTAATACAGCCATAGTCTGAGGACTGTATTATATTTATCCTCACAAGTATCTTTCATAAAAGTGATTACTAAGCACACTTATAAACCTGTGTAGTATTTTACATTTTTTACTTGTATGAAAGAATGAAATAATATTCATTATGGTATATTTTACTAGAAAGAAGTCTATCTAAAGCTTTCGGTTAGATGTTTACCATCTATCTACCTTGTGGTACACTGGATTTTTCCAAGAGGGTGGCAACAAGATTTTTGATCCCACATTTTCTTCTGAAATGTGACACTGACATTTCTCCCAAGGAGAGGTAGGGGGAAAGTCTATGTTCTCACTCCTTAGATCTGGGCAGACCTAAGACTATGGCCAAAAGGATGCAGTATGACCTCCAAGACAAGGTGATACAATTTCTGCCTAGCCCTCTTTTGTACACTTGCTGTTAGGCTCCACCATGAGGTGAGAAACTATAGGCCACAAGGCGAGGGCCTGTGGAGGTTCTGGCTAATAATCCCAGCTGAGGTTCCAGATGACAGCCAGGAACCAACCACCAGATATCTGAGTGGGGAAGCTTTTGCCATACTCCAGCCCTAGCTACATCGATCCTAATCATTACGACCTTGAGGAAAAAGTGCCTCCTAAGCCCAGTCAACCACTAAAACCATGAATAATTTTAAAACCTGAGTATTACTGTTTTAAGCCATGAGTTGTTGAGGTTGTGCAGCAAAAGTAAAGTGTTACAAACTAATTAAAGTGATTAATCTCAGCCCCTGGGCAGAAACATCTGGTTTTGAGCCCACGAACATTATATAATTCAGACTATTACTCCTAGAAACTAAAACCTGAGGTATTATATAAAGGATTACTTGATGAACCTCACTTTCTTCTTCATTCTTTTATCTTTTTACAACAACAACCTCAACCAATTTCCAATCACGTATAGAAAAGAAAATTCTTCAGATTTCTCATACCCATTAAAACATACCTGGGTGGAAGCAGACCAGTCTCAACTGCCATTGCTAAGCAGTCATAAAGAAAAGAAATTCTTTTAGGACTATGCTGACCATGAATAAACTTAACAATCCACTGGATACACTGTTCATGAGACTCCTGGAAAATTAGAGAATGATTTTACTTGGCGTTTTAAGTTACATTTTTATAACAAATAGCTAATACTACAACTGGAAGTATACCAATACTATGAATGAAATACTTCACTATGAGCATCTGTGGATGAAAATAATTTTTAAAAAAAGCAAAATTAAAAAATTCAGATTTAGTATTTGTCACATTAAGCTTAACATTTTGCAATTATATAAATAAAATGCTACCATTTTTATTACATGAGAACTTCAAAAGTAGTAATTAATTACTTAACATATTAACGGTCAATAGAAAACTCTTAACACAGATCATTGTAAGGCACTGTAAACAGTGCCTTTTATGGCATATTTAATATTACTGTCACTGTGGGTAAAATTCATTATGGATCAGTATGTATCAGCCTTAGGAGAATTAGGTGTGAATCTAATCCCTAAGATCCCAAACAAGAGCCCATTATGAATCCAATGACATGTCACATTTCTAGACTTGCAAAACTTTAAATATGTTGTCAAAATGTTGTGCCCATATCAAAGTTTGTCTTCTAGTATATCTCCAAAAAGAGCCTATAATGTTCTGCTTCTCTCCACGACCACTGTTCTCATACATACTTCTATTGTGGCACATATAACAATGATTTGGAAATACCTATTTTCTTCCTGGTCTCTCCATTAGAGGGCCACATCATAATTCATAAAGTGTTTAATTAATTTTTTAAAAAAATTTTGGAAAGATGTTCAACATCACTGAGAGAAATGCAAAATAAAATTATACTGAGATAAAATTTCTCATGTTTTTGATTGGCAAAGATCAAAAAGCTTAACACTCTATTGTGAGGTTATAAGAAAAAGATACTCTCGGCTGGGCGTGGTGGCTCACACCTGTAATCCCAGCACTTTGGGAGGCCGAGGTGGCCGGATCATGAGGTCGGGAGATCGAGACCATCCTGGCTAACACGGTGAAACCCCATCTCTACTAAAAATACAAAAAATGAGCCGGGCATGGTAGCAGGTGCCTGCAGTCCCAGCTACTCGGGAGGCTGAGGCAGGAGAATGGCTGAACCCGGGAGGCGGAGCTTGCAGTGAGCTGAGATCATGCCACTGCACTCTAGCCTGGGTGACAGAGTGAGACTCTGTCTCAAAAAAAAAAAAAAAAAAAAGAAAAAAGAAAAAGAAAAAGATACTCTCAAACACTGCTGGTAGAAGTATAAACTAGTATAACCCTTATGGAAAATTTAATAATTTCTATAAAAATTACAAACCGATAAGGCTTTTGACTCAGCAATACTATTTCTAGGAATTTATCCTATTTTTCATGCATAATATTATTCATCACAGCATTGGTTAGATTAGAAAAAGTAAGAAGAAACTTAGAAGTCAGTAGAAGATTGGTTAAAAGGAGGAAGGTACAGCCATATAATGGAATATTATGCTGCTATTTAAAAAAAAAAAGTAAGAAAGGAAGGAACAAGTAATGCTTGGACTGATAGGGAATTACCTTTAGATTATTATTAGGAGAAAAACAGTGCTAATTAATGAATAGTGCACATGGTATATGATCATGCTATAAAAGTGTTTCTATATGCATAAAATACTTCTAGAAGAAGTGTTTCTATATGCATAAAATACTTCTAGAAGAAAACATAACCTGAGGATATTGGCTACAGACAGAAAAAAGAACAGGTAAGAGAAGAGAAAGAGACTAGTTATCGGATCCACCCTTTTATACCTGTGCATTTTGAACCATATGAATGTATTACCTATTAGAAAATAATTAAATGAAAGGTTAAAACATGACTGTATTGGCATTATACGATCCATGTCTGAGTGGCAAATCTTATCACCAGTGGCTGACACGCAAACAGTTCTCATCTCCCAACCTATAGTGCACCATGAGAAGGTAAGGCACTACTGGAATGTGAGCTCTTCGAGGATGCCACATTTTGTCTTTTTCACGGATACATTTTCTGGTAGCTGTTCTTTGTTACTTTTACAGTTTGCTTCCTCATTTTTATTATAATATTTTCCTATCCTTATTATAGAATCTTGGTATTCCTATTGTAGCATCTTTGTATCAATGCTGTGCCAATTCCTTTATTTAGCAAAAAAATAGAATTTGTATCCTTGACAAGTAAAGCTTAACATATCTGTTTTCAAGTGTATCAAATAAGTCCGAATAGGATGAAAATGATCTTAATTAATCTAACATAGGGGAGGTTTTTTTTTTAAACATCTCACACTGTGCAGTATCAACTTGACTTCTCTACATAGGTTTTCCACTGAAATATACAAATTAAAACAAATGGAAGCCAGAATAAAAAATGATGACAGTTTTATTTCTCCCTTCTCAGGAAGATCTTAAGAGCAACATCGAAGTAAATGTTAAAAGAAAAAAAAGGGGGGGCCAAAAATCATCAGCTAAATGTATTAAAAATGAAGTGCTCACCTGAGAAAGACCGCCCCAAAACTGTCTGAAGGCCCCCAAACAGCTAATTAGTTTTGTTTTCTCATCTTCAGGAGTATCCATAAACATGCTAAAAAAAATTAAAATTACATTATTTGTCACTCGTTTTAAAAAGGTAATTACACACAATCAGAATAGTGGATCTTATAACCTTCCAACACGGAACTAAGTAAAATCTGACAGACACAATCACATAAAAACACAAAAGTCTGCCACGCTTACACTCACCCAGGAAAAGCCTCTTCTATAACTTCCGTTTTCTGTAAAAAAAAATGTAAACAATGTTAATTTTAAAAAGGCGTCTCCCTTAGCCAAGTATTACAATGTAACACAGGGCAAGTCACCTTAATCAGCTCTGAAACTATCAATACCTGTCTGGCCTGTTACTGTATCGATTTCAAAGGATACAATGAACTTGACAGCAGTTTGAGAATCCCTAAACCTCCCCGCATACAACCTCGGTGTCAAAACAAGGGAATAAAAAGGGAGGCGTGAGAGGAGGTTGCCCATGCCAGTTTCCTTGGTCGGCTGCCCCCGCGTCTCCCTGTCCCCGAGCCGCAGTCCTGGATGGCCGGCAGCTGCACTCACCACCACTTCTTCGAAAATGCTCTGCAGTTGCGTCTCCATCTGTACTGTCACCCCCGCCTTTCCAGGGTGCCCGGCAAGGCCCGGATCAGACTCGAGCTCTGGGAATATAGGGGCAGAGGGGCAGAGACCTCCGGAGGAAACCGTAGCTCCCCGGCGTCGCTTCCCTCCCCCAGCGCTTTACCAGGAGCGTTTCCTCCGGAGCTCAGCCAACAGCAGGAACCTGTACGGAAGACGGGAAGGGCCCGGTACGGGCTGTTTGCAAACCCCGCGGAAACCAGCGGCGCCGCCAGATGGTTCCGTCTGTGGAGAAGGGCGGCCCACAAGCCGGACGAGAGCGCCCCCAAACGGAACCTTGAGCCCAAGGACCCCTGAGGCAACGTCGACCGCAGGCCGCCACCTCCCGGCTGGAGAAGGAGTTGCTTCCTGTTCGGGGCTAACCCGTTTACAGACTGGGAAATGGAAAGCTTAGAACCCAGAAGCTGCAGCCTGCGGAAAATGCTGGAGCCGCAGTTGATGTCTGTGAGCAGCTGATCTTCTGGACCTCCATCAGCGGCCTGCAGCCAGGAGCTGAAGCCACAGAGACGGTGTCTTCTCAGCTATGATAACCTCAGTGCAAATGTAGTTGATTGACTTTTGAATGCCAAACCAATTTTGCTTCTATGGTATAAATGCTACTTGGTCATAATATATTATCCTTTTTAATATATTGCTGGATTCTATTTGCTATTATATTGTTGAGAGTATGTGTTTTTCTTCACATGCCACCATCATCACCAACCCCTAAAACATCTGTTATGTCTTTTAAATGATCAGCTTTCTTTACCTCATAAAGAAAATTGTTGATGAGAGTCATAGACATCCAGAGGCCTTTCACTTCTTTGAGGGCTGTGAAATGCCACAAACTGCTAAGCATGAACTACTCCTTCGTAGCTGCTAAGTGATGAGCTGATGACTCCGCATTCATGGTTTTGTTATACAAGTCTCTGACCTGGCATAAATTTAGTTTTCTAACAACTTTAATATGCACATGCAACCATGTTGTCCACACAATAGCTACTAAAAGCTGAAAAGAAAGAATTCAGATTTCCGGCTGGAGAAAAACTTGAAAAATTAGGCTTAGTATATTGTTTGCTAGGGTTGCCATAACAAAATACCACAGACTGGGTGGCTTAAATAACAGAAATGTCTTTTCTTGTAATTCTGGAGGCTAGAAGTCTGAGGCTGAGGTTGGTAGGGTTACTGTGTATAGAGGCCTCTGCCCTTGGCTTGTAGATGACCTTCTTCTCCTTGTGTCTTCACATGGTCTTCCCTTTGTACGTGTCTGTGTCCTAATTTTCTCTTCCTAGAAGGACACCAGTCAGGTTAGGGCCCATGCATCTACTCTAAAGAGCTTCAGCTTAGTTGAAGGCGTAGACATTTTAAACCATAATATAGTATGATATGTGCAATACTAGTGATGCTAATAAAGTACCAGGGAGAAAAGGAGGAAATACCAATTTTTCTACAGAAAGGGATTTAGAAAGATACCTAGGTGAGTTTGCTTAGACCGCTGTGAACAGCATACTATAAACTGGGGGGTAATTTGAGTCTGAGCAAACTGAAAGCTGAGAATTCAGGCTTCTTGTTCCATCCTTGTCCTATCATGATTTAGAGTGGGGGGACTAAAGAGCCAACTGGAAACTCTGAGCAGCTGGGCAGGGCTTATCAACTTTGAGCATCATTATAGTGTGTTCTGGGGACATTGTTTCTTGGAGAATCCCCAAAGTTGGTATCATCAGGTCTTTCCCCTTAGGCTGGTCTGAGTCACCAAGGAAGATACATCTAATCTCTTACAAGTGGGTAAAATTCTGACTGGCTGCCAAGCTTCTTGCAGCCAAAAGGAACAAGAAGCCTGAGTTCTCAGCTTTCAGTTTGCTCAGACTCGCATCACCCCAGTTTATAGTATGCTATTCACAGCAGTCTGAGCAAACTCATGTAGATATCTTTCTAAATCCCTTTCTGTAGAAAAATTTGTATTTCTTTCTCTTTCCCCCTGGCACTTTATTAGCACTACTAATATTGCACAGATTATACTATATTATGGTTTAAAATGTCTACTTCTTCAACTAGACTAAAGCTTTTAGAGTAGATACAGAAATTAAACATGCCTGCATTTCCTAACACCTGGCGTAAAGTCTGGTACTTGGTGGTGCTCAGTCATTATTCGTTACTTTGGGTAGAATAAAAACATCTGAAGTGCCTTTATTTTATGGACAAGACTTCCTTTGAGGTAATAGATATTTCTGGAATGCTGGATGTAGAGAAAGATTTGGAACACCTAAAAAGTTATACCTAGTAAAGTTATTATAATTTGTAACAATTGGGTTCACTCGACATTTATGTATGTGGTAGCTTATACGTCTAATGTTATTTCTGAAACCATTACAAAATTTATTCAGCAAGTGTTCATTGAATGTCTTCTAGGTGTTGGCCACTGTGCTAGGCACTAGAACAAGACTGCAAGCCCAAACTGACCTAGGTCCTGCCACCACAGAGCTGACACGGCAGAGAGGAGTTTAAAGGTTTGGGGAAATAACTTGGTGCATGCCAGGTTTCAGAGACGTAAACAGTACGTGGCCTGTACTTTCTGCTTCATGGACGGGCACTGTGGGAGCACCGTGACACTGAGCTCTACCTCAGAGAGCCCAGGCACCATGGTTGTTTTATAATGTCTCTTCTGGAGGCATCTCTAGAGTCTGAGTCATAAATGAGGCCCTCATGAGTACACTAAAAATGAGAAGAGCCTATGAAAACCTGGAAAATGTTTGGAAATCAAATGATTTCTGAGTTTCAAAATGAACAGGAGAGGGCTCCTAGAAATCTAACACTATTAGGGAAGATGTCTGTACTTGAGGCAAAGTAAGAGAAACAGTCTTCCATGAACCAGAGACAACCTTAGGAATGCTGATTGTTCAGCAGAAAACAATTGCTACACCACAGGAGTCATCATATCAGGTTCCTCATCTCCAAATTGATTATAGATGTTCATTGTGCTGATCAGTAATGAGATTTTTATTTAGTCAGAAAATCTCGTTTCACACACATAGGTACTGGCAAACAGTGGTATCAAACTGTGACCATTGATTCTACTTTGCCATAGTCATTGTTTGGAGGACTAGAGCTGGGCTCTCTATTCCATGCCGAGGGGTTTGCTTTGTCTCCTGGTGTGTACCATTGCCTCTCAGACCTGGTTTGGCACTGCTAACATCAGTCTCACCAAGACAGCCAGTTCTCAATTCAGCTTCGATGTTGGATCTCCACTTGCTGAGGATTAGCTTCTGTCCTTCCTATACCAACTGCCTACCTGGTTAGCTTTCTGATTGCTTTGTGTGCTTGTCAATCTCCTTGTAGGTTTGTCAATCTCCTTATAGGTTTTTCTGCTTTTTCCTCATGACTGGCTCTCCCTGAAGTTAGTCACCTGCCCATCTATCTCTGGCATCATGTTATTATGTGAGGTCTCCCTTCCTTTGTGGACTCCTTCTTCCTTTTGCTGTTGGACCTGAGCCTAGCATCTGCCTCACCTCTACCACCCTCCTCTGTGTGATTGGTTTCTCTGGGCTCTCCCGGTCTAGCTCACACACCTATCACCCAAGATCTAGCACTGGAACCAGGAAGGGCAGGTTCCTGAGACAAAGAAGTTGATGTTGGCAGGCCCCTAGGGCTTTTCTGAGACAACAACAACCTATTTGTTGCCAGAATTCTGTGGACATTGGGACCTTCTGTAACATGAGGAATGTTTATGGTTTACATTGATTGGTGATGTAATGGTAGCTGCCTCTCAGAATGCAAGTGTTCTAGGCCATTAACTTACTTACAGATTGCTCTGAACATTAAAATGTTCAGAGTAAAGTTTTCAGAACGAAGAAGGTACAGGTTGTTCTGAAGTTGAAGAAGAAAAGAAGAGAAGGTACAGATTGTTATGAAGTTAAAGAAGAAGAGAATAGGCAAGCTTTCAAATCCAGTTAACTTAGAAAGTGTTGGTTTAGATCTAAGTGACATAGGCAGTCTATTCCAAAGTCTAAGTTGCATGGAAGGTGTGGTTTTGGCTTGTGTCTATGGATCAGTGAACTGTTAGGAATAAGTTTCTTTCTTTCTTTTTTTCTTTCTTTCTTTCTTTCTTTCTTTCTTTCTTTCTTTCTTTTTTGAGATGGTGGTCTTACTCTGCTGCTCATGCTGGAATGCAGTGGTGCCATCATAGCTCACTACAGCCCCAAACTCCTGGGCTCAAGCAATCCTCCCCGCATTCTCCCACCTCAGCCTCCTGAGTAGCTAGGACTACAGGCATGCACCATAACTCCTGGATAATTTTTTATTTTTCATTTTTTGTAGAGGCAGGGTCTCACTATGTTGCCTTGGTGGGTCTCAAACTGGCATAAGTGATCCTCCTGCCTCAGCCTCCCAAAGTGCTGGGATTACAGGTGTGAGCCACTGCATCCAGCCAGGAATAAGTTTCTAGAACTAGAAAGACTCAAAAGAGGTTGGGGTTTAGAGTTCAGTTAGAGAAATTGTTATAGCCGAAAATATAGCTAGTGACTTGGCAATGCCAACCATCTTCACTATACCTGCTTGTATTATATATAGGTAGATTCCTTGAGGTTTATTCATCTCAGGACCTGAAGGACTAGGATGTGTCCCTATTATCATATCCAAAATTTAGTGACTTAGAGATAATCTATTAATCTCTGATAATTCTTAAAAATGAAGAATTCAATGTCCAGAATCACTTAATTTGTAACAGAGACAGTCACTTACAAGCTAAGCCTTTATCAGAGGCCCCCTGACTTCCCCACCTAGGATTTTTTTGTGTGTTTTTCAGGGTTGAAAGGGGATGGGGATATACTTACTGTGTACCCACAATTTTTTTTAATTAAAAAAATAAGAAAAGGGATGAGGGATGAGGATGAAGGAAGAGAGAAGTGAAATTCTGACAGCATAGAACATAAGGAATCACTTAGTAAAGATACAGAGTAAGAGTCAGTAGTACGTTGTTGATATGGTTAGGCTTTGTGTCCCCACCCAAATCTCATCTTGAATTGTAGTCTCCACATGTTGAGGGAGGGAAGTGATTGGATTCTGGGGGTGGTGTCCCCCATACTGTTCTCGAGATAGTGAATTTTCACGAGATCTGATGGTTTTATAAGTGTTTGACAGTACCTCCTATACACACATTCTCTTCTTTCTCCTGCCACCATGTGAAGAAGGTTCTCACTTCTCCTTTGCTTTTCACCATGATTGTAAGTTTCCTGAGGCCTCCCCAGCCATGTGGAACTGTGAGTCAATTAAAGCTCTTTTCTTTATAAATTATCTAGTCTCAGGTAGTTCTTTATAGCACTGCGAAAACGGACTAATATACTTGGTATACAAAACTGGTATAGAATCAAGTTACATTTTGGAGAATAGCATCTGAAAAGGAAGAAGCATACCAGGAAGAAGCATCTGAAAGGGCAATTGGAGTGTCAGAACCAGGTTAAGAGCAGGCTCCGTGGCGCAATGGATAGTGCACTGGACTTTAGCCTACATCGAAAGAACGAGGTTAAGCTCAACAACTAATGCTGATGCTTTCGCTGGTTAGGCCTATAGGTGGAATTCGTGAAGTTGGGGGTATACCGCACTAATTTTTAATTTTTCTAATTCTGAAGCCCAGGCTCACCTGATTGTGGCAGCGGCGAATGTCCAAAATATGTAGGACGGGGCAGGCTGGCAACTCAGGCTAATGCTGCTGTTTTGGGAATGAATTTTTTCTCTGGTAAGCCTGTTTTTGCTCGTAAGGACTTCAACTGATTGGATGAGGCACGCTCTCACATTATTGAAGACAATTTCCTTTTTTAAAGTCAATTAATTGTAGTTGTTACCATATCTACAAAATATCATCACAACATTACCCTAGATTAGCGTTTGATTAAATAACAGGATAATATGGCCTAGCCAAATTGACACACACAACTAATCATCACAGCAGGAAGGAAAAGTAGGATCCCCAGCAACTGGAGGTAAGGCAGAGTCAGTGCACTGCCATGAGTGCAAGTAGGCAATCAGAACCCAGAAACCCATAAAAATGGAAGGCACATAACAAATGATTAGATAAAAGCCATAGATCCTAGGAATCCCCTAAATTTGAGACAAATTATGACATAGGTTTGGTCTTTGTTTTTTAAAAATCAGAATGATTCAACAGCAAAATACTCCGAAGAAGCAGCCTGGTGGTATTTCATTTCTGAGATATCACTAAAAGAATCGTGTGTAAGTGACCAAGTCCCTTTGGTGGTCCTCTGACCTTATCTGTAAAATCCAAAAGTCTGATTAGAATAATTACAGGATGTTTGCAGAAAAGAATTTGAATGTAAAGTGCTTAGACTGCTCTGGGCTGCATATCAAATAACTAAGAGGGATATTTATTTGTTTGTTTGTTTGTTTATTTATTTATTTTGAGACGAAGTCTCACTTTGTTGCCCAGGCTGGAATGCAGGGGCATGATCTTGGATCACCACAACCTCTGCCTCCCAGGTGCAAGCGATTCTCAAGCTTCAGCCTCCCAAGTACCTGGGATTAGAGGCAGCTGCCACCATGCCCAGCTAATTTTTGTATTTTTAGTAGAGATGGGGGTTTCACCATGTTGGCCAGGCTGGTCTCGAACTCCTGACCCCAGGTGATCCACCTGTCTCAGCCTTCTAAATTCTGGGGTTATAGTTGTGAGCCACCATGCCTGGCTAATTTTTGTATTTTTGGTAGACATGGGGTTTCAGCATGTTGACTAGGCTGGTCTCGAACTCCTGACCCCGGTGATCCGCCCGTCTCAGCCTTCCAAGCCTTCCAAAGTGCTGGGATTACAGGTGTGAGCCACCGAGCCCGGCCAGGATATTTTAAAAATACTGCTGCCTTAGCCAAAACTACAGAAGATCATTAAACTGAAGTGGAGCCTGGGCTTCAAAAAAAAAAAACTTCTCTGAGTACTTCTAAGTTCATCCAGTGTGGAGAGTCAGGTGCCCAAATTATTCAAATACGTTTTTTTATTCTGGTTTTTAAACACATAGTACTCCATGTGGTTCCTGGAAAGAAATCTGGAAGAACCTGGATTTGGTTGTCTTTATGGCATATTCTAGTTCTAAAATGAATTCCTTCTGTATCAACAACTAATGCTGATGCTTTTGCTGGTTAGGGATATAGGTGGAATTGGTGAAGTGGGGGGTGTACTGGACCAATGGAGTGATGGAAAAGACGACCACAAACCCATAACGCCAGAAAAGGAAACGTGGCTCTCATGCTGCAGATTTATGTTTTATTTATTTTTATTTTTTCACTTTTTTATATTTTCGAGACAGGATCTCAGTCTTGTTGCCCAGGCTGGAGTGCAGTGGCGTGATCTCGACCTGCCGGCCTCAAGTGATCGTCCCACCTCAGCCTCCCAAGTAGCTGGGACTACAGGCATGTGCCACCACGCCTGGCCAATTTTTTGAATTTTAAATAGAGACGGGGTTTTGCCTTGTTGCTCAGGCTGGTCTCCAACTCCTGGACTCAAGCAGTCCTCCCCCCTCAGACACCCAACATGTTGGTATTACAGGTGTGAGCTACCACGACTGGCTATTTTTTTTTTTTTTTTTTGAGATGGAGTCTCGCTCTGTCGCCCAGGCTGGAGTGCAGTGGCGCAATCTCGGCTCACTGCAAGCTCCGCCTCCCGGGTTCACGCCATTCTCCTGCCTCAGCCTCTCCGAGTAGCTGGGACTACAGGCGCCCGCCACCACGCCCGGCTAATTTTTTTGTATTTTTAGTAGAGACGGGGTTTCACCGTGGTCTCGATCTCCTGACCTCGTGATCCGCCCCCTCGGCCTCCCAAAGTGCTGGGATTACAAGCGTGAGCCACCGCGCCCGGCCCACGACTGGCTATTTTTTATTTTTTGTTACAGGGCCTTGCTCTGTCTCTCAGGCTGGAGTGCAGTGGCGTGATCATGTGGCGGGCCAGGTCTCACAAACAGGCAGGCCTCCATAGCAACTGTTTCAGCACTGACTGAATGGTTAGGTTAAATATTAAAGGCTGAGAGAGCCAGTGCCCTTACACAAAGGCCAGAACGAGTAACAAAGGCCCACCAAGACTCTTGCCCAGGCCTTCCTAGGCCTTGAAGCGTGACAAGATAATGAAGGAATACTCAGACTCCTTGTGACAAGACAGTCTTTGGGAGATTCCTAGCAGCTGCCGGGTGAGGTTTTCCTGGAGACTTTCCCGAGGGCTATCCCATGCGCAAAACAATACGTCCCTCTCCTTACCCGGGAATAACAGAGATCTGGGTGGACGCGCTCAAAGGGTAAAACCAGATTTATGCCGGGAGCCTATTATTTTCCTATCTGGGCTTGTTAAGCCATTTGCCTGGTACTGCCAGGGAAGCAATAGGGCTCGCTTATACACCCGCTTTGCATTTGGTTAAGATCAGGTTTTGAGTGGGTTTTGAGTCTGTTCTGCCCGAGTGTACCCCCGCTCTTTTCTTTGTCTGAAATCTGTCTCTGCTTGTTTGTGTATCTGTCATGGCTCACTGCAGCCTCAAACTCTGGCCTCAAGGGATCCTCACACCTCAACCTCTCCAGTAGCTGGGACTATTGGCATGTGCCACCATGCCTGGCTAATTTTTGTTGTTGTTGTTGTAGAGACAGAGTCTCCCTATGTTGCCCCGGCTGGTCTCAAATTCCTGGACTCAAGCAATCCTCTTCCCCATGATTTTCAGAAATAGTGTCTAAATCCTGTGATTTAGACATGTTTAGTTAGAGTAGTGATGCAGCCATTGTATTTATATTAGAATATATTCTTTTCATAATTTTTTTCTCACTGCTTTTAGGGTTGGAAGAGTTTAGTTAGTTAGAACAGTGTTTTCCAAAGGGTGTACTGCAGTCTACAGGATTTTGATAATCTTTTCATCAGAGGAGTATTCAAACTGTATTTAACAAAGGGGGTTGTCATAGAACTCATGTTCCATGGAACCACACTTTGAGAATCACTGCCTTAGGGTCACCGAAACTAGAAGAGCTTAGCATCCACTATTTGCTAAAATTCTCTTTGACCAACACTATTATTAATTTAGCTTCTTTCATCACAAAACTGTAACTCCTTTTTAGCATGGAGTACACATGCTAGGATGCACCAGTCTAGATAAACAAGAAAATAGTGAATTTAAATTGATTAGTGAAAATTGCTTAGATTTGGGGAGTTAGAAGTCTTGGGTATCAGTTCTAGTTCTGGCACCTAGTAAATAACTTTGAGCAATAAGTCATATATAATAACTTAATTTAAATAATCATAGCCTTAATTTGCTCACCTAAAAACAAGAATAAAATGTTTATAAGGGATATTGTTAAGTTTGACTTGAGCTAACGTGTATAAAAACTTGTCAAATTGTGAACACTGTAAAAACCAAGACATAATTATCACAGAACTAAGTACTTTATATTGGTTCAGTAGAGTTTCAGAATTTCTACCTGTAGTCAAAGCACGTGTTTTGCTATGTTGATTTTCAGCTGCTATGAAGTTTATAGAAAAGCAGAAAGTCTGAAATTTCTGTGACAAGGCTTTTTGTTTGGGGTTATTTTTAAAGAAAACAGAAGATAGGATTGTATTAAAATTTGATGATTGTATTATTCTTGTTATATATGTCTTGACTAGCACTTAGTAAAAGTTATAAGGAAAAAAGGAGCAGTTGTCTGCAATATACTAGAAATGAACTTCAATCTTTTCACACGATTGTTATTACATTTTTCCTCTGTCCAGATTGCCCAATCACTGAAGAGCTGTGATCTTCCTAAACAGTTAAAAGTCAGGCACAGCTATGTAACTCATACAGTTTCTCTTTGCCAGACTAGACGAAAGAAGGAGCACTACTGTATCCTGATAAAACAGGTCTATGCAGCTACCAGGACAATGGAATCTATGTTGACTTTAGCAATGGAACAACCTGTTAAGAAGAACACTCTTAAGAAATATAAAATAGCTTGTATTGTAAGTACAATTCTTATTTTTAGTCTTTCTAGTTTTGTGACAAATGTTAAAAGTATATGATTTCCCATTTACATTTCTTTGTGTTGCTATTAAAATGTAAACTTTTAAGTAAGTGTATTCAGTATTGTCCCTTATGAAAACTCTAATGCAAATTAATATCTTAAATCATATTTTACAAGTAAGAAATTTGAGTACCAACAAGTTAACATTACATTAAACTCAAAAGTTGGAATCCATGACAGAACGCTTTGTGGCACTGATTTTTTGCATGATTATAACTACCTCTCCATCATTTTTTATTGTATGAGTATTTTAAGACAAGAAAGTGAGAAATTAAAATCATCGTACCCTATTATTTGCTCAACCAACGATTTTATCCTATTTTACTTCACTCCTAGAGATAGTCTCTTTTGCCTATTTTCTCTTTCTTGTCATTTTGAATGGTAAGATCTCCTGCCACCACCCATCACCCCCTAAAAAATTTTTCCTTGTTTTTCTTTTCTTTTTTCTTTATTTTTCTTAATTTTAAATATTTTTCTTTTTGCTACAGAAATACGCTTATCCATTTCCTTGATTTTATTACTCTCTCTTTTCCTTTTGCCATCAAACTTTTGGGGAAAAGAGGGCTCATTTCATTGCTTCGGTTTTCGCAGCCCCCAACCATTCCTTTGTGCTCCGGCTTTGTTTCTACTGTACTAAGTCCCCAACTCAAAAGTCAGTCCTCCTCGTCCTTCGTCCACTTGAGTGTTCATAACAACAGTAACTGCCTGGTACTTTCTCATTCTGAATTATTCTCTCCCCTTGCTTCCACCATGACATTGACATTTTCATTTTTATGACTTTTTTCCTTATCTGCATTCTTAGCCAACAATTTATCTTTATTCTCATGAAAATTATAACACAAGCTTCACTCAACCATATCTAAGATCTCTTAAGAAATCTCATGTTCTCTAATAGATTTTTTAATTTCATTTTATTTTTGAGACAGGGTCTCCCTCCGTTGGGATCTCACCTCACTGCAACCTCTGTTTCCCAGGCTCAAGTGATCCTCCTGCCTCAGCCTCCTGAGTAGCTTGGACCACAGGCACATGCCACAAGGCTCAGCTAAGTTTTTGTGAGTTTTTTTCTTTCTTTTTCTTTTTTTTGTAGAGACTGGGTTTCACCATGTTGCCCAGGCTGGTCTCAAACTCCTGGATCAAGTGATCCACCTGCCTTGGCCTCCCAAAGTGCTGGGACTACAGGCATGAACCACTGCACCTGGCCTCTAGTGTTTTTAAGAGTCATATCCCCAGCCAAGAATTCCAAGTAATCCACCAGCTCTGACTTTTTGCCCAGTCTCTGTCACACAATTTCTTTTTTCTTTTATTTTATTATTTTGGTAATATGTATATTTTTAGAGACTGGGTCTCGCTATGTTGCCCAGGCTGGTCCTGAGCCCTGGGCTCAAGCGATCCTCTCACTCAGCCTCTTGAGTAGCTGGGGACTATGTGTGTGCCCCAGTGCACTAGCCTGTTTCAAATGCCTGCTTCCTGACTCCTGACTCAGTATCTTACACCAAAACTAATTGCATTATTTTTTCACACCAATCTTGCAGCAGCTTTTCTCTATGTCCTGTACTTTAAGGTCACCGCTATTCTCTGTCTCTCCAGAATTGTTTCAAGAAGTAAATAAAACAATGTGAAATAATGTGTGTAAATATTAAGCCTAGTAACAAAGTAAATCCTCAATATATTCCATTTATTCTTTATCCTTCTGAGAATTTGAATTTCAGAGTGCTCTTTATAGCTCTTATGCTAACATATATATATATATATTTATTTTTTTTCTCTTTTTTTTGGAGACATGTTCTCACTCTGTTGCCTAGGCTGGAAGTCAGTGGCATGATCATGGCTCACTGCAGCAACTCAGGCTCCAACTTGGGCTCAAATTATCTTCCCATCTCAGCCTCCCGAGTAGCTGGGACTTCAAGAATGTTTATTATATTTATCCCAGCTTATCAATTCAGGAAGTTATAAAATCTTCCACAGCAAAATTTGTGCATCATTAATTTCCCTTCTTTGTATCTTTCTAGTGGTTTTTGAGTATATATAATGAAGTTCAATATTTTTAAATCATTGTTTCAAAAGTACCCTGATGTCTTCAAACTTTAATAAAGTTTCACTGAAACATTTTGAGTTTGAGTTTTACTGAAGTTTCACTGAAACATCTGCTGTGTTTCTAGCACTCTTTGTTTAGCCCAGTTAAAGCCAAATGATGTGTTCTCAGCGGTTTTTGACGTTCAGAGTATTCTCCACACTTTGTGCACAGCGTAACATAGTTTAAGATACCTGTGCACCCCAATATCAAGAAGCTTTTTTGGAATTACATATTTATAGTAAATGATTATAAAGGCTTAAAAATAAGCTTCTTAGGTGGGGCACGGTGGCTAGTGCCTATAATCCCAGCACTTTAGGAGGCATAAGAGGATCGCTTGAGGCCAGGAGTTCCATACCAGCCTGGTCAACATAGTGAGACCTCCAACTCTAAATAATAATAATAATAAAAAATAAATAAGTCTTTTACTCTCAAGGAGCTCACAGAATAATGTAGAAAACAAGCCACAAATATATGGAACAAATACAAAATCATGAAGAAACAGATTCTAACATTAAATATTGTGAAGTTCTTAAGAACAGCTAGATGTTGTTGATTTTTCTAGCAAGTTTGAACAGCAAAAGTACCACAGATAAGGTGTAAAGCAAAATATGTTAATTTGTAAGTCTATGATGCATGAGGTTTACCAGAAGGAGTTCCCCAACGTTGTTTTTCTGCTTTGTAGTCACTCTAGTTTCAGTCGCCTGTGTCTTCTAAGCACCATGACAAGGGAGGAACTGCTAATGGTGTTATTTAGTAAATGTTTATGTTCATTTTTTCCTCTCCATCCTCTCCACTGAATGAACATGTACTGAAATGTCACTGACCCTTGGGCTAACTTTGAGACTTCATATAAGAATTGTTTTCTTAGTATTTTAACATAGCTTCCCAGTCGTTGAATTCACTTCCATTGTTAACATTAGATGTGTTAATTTTCCAGTTGACTTTCAGAATGAAAACAACTCTCAAAAAAAAAATTTATGTAGTTCTTAATTATCTAAGCAAAATCTGATTTTTTTTCTTTTGTGAAAGTTATTTTTTGTGTCTGAAACTATAACAAAGGTTATTGTAAAATACTTTCCTAAGTAATTTGACTATGTGTCTTTTTGCCATTCTTTATGACAACATACAGTATTCAAGCCCTGTCATCCAGCATGCTTATCTCTGGACTTCATGGAAGAGGAAAGAGGGCAGCTAGAATTATTCTCCTTAATTATATCATAGTTTAATCTAATCATAGCATAAAGTTCATTACACCAAAGGGCTTTGTCAGCAGAGTGATAATGAATGACACAAACAATCTTTGGTCAGGCAGTTTCCAAATTATCCTAAGTGGTTTGTATGAGTGGAAGACCAAAGCATATCATTTGCCAGTTAACTATTTGGACAATATATTTTTATGTATGTTAAATATTATCATCATCCTGTGATAGAGTAGGAAAAAAAAGCCCTGCTCCCTTAGAATGAGGCAGTTAAGGATTTCTTTTCAATAAGTGATCTGCAAATGGGTGCCTGGTTTAAAAAAAATGGCCCAGAAAAATGGTTTTATGGTTTTAGTTCTTAACTTTAACTCAATTTGCAGTTAAGTTCATTGCATTTGAATGGTAAATGTGTTTGAATTTGAAGATCTGTAATAAATGGTATCTTTAAATTCTTCCAAAATGTTCTTTCTTAATTTCAAGCATTAAATAAAATACTATACCTCTATTTATGCCAGATACTAGATCATTGCTGGATCTGGTATCTGGCATAACCAGTACGCTGCAGGTACTTAGAGAGAATACTGAGAAAGGGTGGTTATTTGTATCTTTGTAATTAAAAAAAAAAATTATAAAAGTTACTTTTTCTTTTTTGCAATAGGTTCTTCTTGCTTTGTTGGTGATTGTGTCACTTGCATTAGGCCTGGGGCTTGGACTCAGAAAACCAGAAAAGCAAGGTATACCCCTCAGCCTTTTCTCAGAACATTCCCTTATTTCTTCTTTCTTCTGGCCTTAATTCATTAAAATGTATCTACCATCCCAAGCCTCCTCTGTCCTCCATACAGCATTCTACTCCTAGACATCTCCCTCTCCCCACTCTGCTTATCAGGAGTCCACATCTGCGGTTGGCATTGCTCACTGTACTTTCTGGACTTTACTTTTTCACCCGGCTCATTTGAGACTCATTATCATTCCAGTGTTTTTCTCTTACCTTTCTCCACCCTTTTTTTTTTGGCGAGGTCTCACTCTGTCTCTCAGGCTGGAGCACAATCTCTGCTCACTGCAGTTCCTCCCTGCCCTCGGGTGATCCTCCCATACTTGAGCCTCCTAAGTGGCTGGGACCACAGGTGTGTGCCACCACACCTGACTAATTTTTGCAGTTTTACTAGAGATGGGGTTTCACTATGTTGCCCAGGGTGGTCTCGAACTCCTGGGCTCAAGTGATCCACCCACCTCAGCTTCCCAAAGTGCTGGGATTACAGGTGTGAGTTGCCACGCCTGGCCCTTCTTCATCTTTATAATGGACTTTGGTAAGTGGATCACAGGCTTTTCATTCTGCTCCCACTGTCATTGTCAACATCTGATGACAAAGTATCTAGCCACTTAGTCCTGAAAGTCTTTGTTGCTTCATTCCCATGACCTCCTGCCACCACCCTGTACCTTGACACCACACTAGAGTTGTTCTACCCCTAAAATCTCTTGGTTCTTGATTGAGCAGTGCCAAATTCTTGAAAAGTAGTGCATAATAATATCTTCAAAAATTTTTTCTTATAAGAAGCAAAGAAAAATAGGGGAAATATGTCCCAAAATATAAAAATAACTCACGTTCCTTTTGCTATATTTCATTATTATGAGTAGTAAATGCACCACTTACAAATGACAATATAAAAAGAATTACCTATAATCTTTTTACATATTGTTTTGTTACTTTTACTAAGGTGAAGTATGAGGCCAGTTGCTAGATCATTCAGTCCCCCCGCTTTTTGTTGTTTGTTTTTTGGGACAAGGTCTCACTTTGTTGCTCAGACTCAGTGCAATAGTGTGATCACACCTTACCGCAGCCTCGATCTCCTGGGCTCAAGTGATCCTCCCACCTCAGCCCCCCAAGTACCTGGTATACAGGCATGCATTACCACACCTGGTTAATTTTTTAATTTTACATAGACATGGGGTCTCACTATGTTGTCCAGGCTGGTCTTGAACTCCTGGATGCAAGTGATACTCCCACCTTGGCTTCTTGAAGCACTGGGATTGCTGGTGTGAGACACTGTGCCCAGCACCCTCACCCCATTTTTGTCTTCTTAAAATTTTTATGAGCAATAATCATACCTCGAATAAGCCTCATTGGCTACTATACTGCCAATTCACAAAGCTCTGTCCCCATTTTTAAATTTGACTAAAACCTTCTAATGTCACTCTAGTGAAGTAAGTCTCATTGCTGCAGCATTAGGAAGCCTCCGTAAGGTTAACTGATAATTTTCTAGTCATGTGTCTACTTGAGAAACACTCAGCTTCCCTAGTATGACCTAGGAGCACAGTAGAACTGAAAAGTTGAATAATTGCTGGAAGATTACTATCTTCTCTTGGTCACTTGGCTGTTGTGTTTCTGGATCATGGTGCCAGTCCTTGATCAAAGAAATGTTGACAGGCCATTTCAGTGGTATTGTTTTGATGTTAGTACACACAAATGGGCATCATTTCTTGGCTATTTTACCCTCTAAATCAAATAAATTGATTGCAGAAGGCATATCTAATGTCTGAACAAAACGTCCTTTTGTTCCAGCTCTTTCATTCACTTTAGTACACCCATTGGCTGGCTTCCCAGAGTCATTTTTCCTTGTCTTCTTCCTTTCATCTGAGTTGACCAGCCCTATGTGGCAGCACTCTCTTCCCTCTCCCTGGCAGGGCATTGGTAATTAACTCCAGCCCCTTCTTGCCAGCATCCTTAACATAGTCATCCTCCTTATTACTCATTTTTCCACTGCATCTATTCTCCTAAACCCCAATCCTGGGTCATTTTCACCATTTTCCACTCCAGTTAACTCACCTTCCATAGGCAATATGTATTTTTTCTAATGTGAGTTTTAAAATTTGTGCATGTTCTTACAGATTTACTGTCATGACTACACATATTTTTTGATTGGACATTATGTGCTTGGTATTATTACAATTACTGGAGATAAAGTGGTGAAGACAAGAGACAAAATCCTTCCAGGAGTTTATATTTTAGCATGCAAGACAGACAATAAAAATATAAATAAACAAAAAATATATATAATAAGATAAAGTGCTAAGAAATAAGTAAAGCCCAAAAGAAGGAATCAGGGTCGTGTGTGTGTGTGTGTGTGTGTGTGTGTGTGTGTGTGAAATAACTTTTGAGTAATGACTGAAGGAAGTGAGACAGAAACATAGGGATAGGTTGGGGAGGAACATTCCAGGTCAGAAGGACTATCAAGTGCAAAGGCCAAAGGCAGGAGCTTGCCTGGCATGTTCCGTTTAAGGAATAACAAAGAGGCCATGAACTAGAACTAAAAGGACTAGAGGGAGGTGGTCATTAAATGAGATCTACTAAATAAAGAGGAGCCCGATCAAGTAAAGGTTAGTATGTCAAAGCCTGGTCTTCAACTTTCATTCTGAGTGTTACAAGAACTGATTGCAGGATTTGGGCAGAGGAATGATATGCTCTGGTTTGCTTTTTAATAGAATCCCTAGGGCTGCTGTGTTATGAATAGATAGTAGAGTGAGAGCAGAAGTAGAGAGACCAATCAGGAGATTATTCCAATAATCTGGGCAAGCCTTATGTCTTAAACCAGGGCAGTAGCATTGTAGCTGGTAAGAAGTATTTGGATTCTGGATCTATTTTGATGGGGTAGATAGATTTTATTGAAAGACTGGATTTGGAGTAAGAAAGAGGAGTCAAGAATGACCCCAGAATTTTTCCATGAACATCTGGAAACATGAATTTCCATAACTGAGTTGGGGCAGATTGTAGAAGGAGCTGGTTTGGGGAGAAAAATCAGGAGCTCAGTTTTGGACCTGTTAAATTTGCTAGTTCTATTGGATGTCTAAGTGCAGAAGTCAAGAATGTAGTTGGACATATGAGGCTGGCTTTAGAGGTGAAGTCCTGCCTGGGCATGTACTGTGGTGCTTGTCAGCATATGTGGGATTTAAACCATGAGACTGGGGTAGAACAACCTTAAAGAATTGGGGAGGTGAAGCGGAAAAGCAAAGAAAACTAGGAAGGAGTAGCCAGGAATGTGAGAGGAAAGCCAGGTGACTATTGTGTTGTAGAAACCAAGTGCAGAAAGGTTTCATAAGAGGAGAGTGTATGAAAAAACATAAAGACCATTTATGTAAATGGTTGTGATGTATCTAAATCTACGTCTTTTTTTTCTAGTTTTTCATTGAGCACTTTTTGAGACCCATCAGAATTGCCATGCGTATGTCTGTTTTTATGCTTCTACTGTGTGCTACTCTTTGGCATGTACCCAACTTGCCAACCAACCTATGCCCTCTCTTGGTGCTGAATACCCAAATTGGCTTTAGTTCCTCACCACCACACAAATACTGCAGGTTCCCTTATAAACCTGCATGATAACTGCTTTGCCATAGACCAAGGAATGAAGTTTCAGGAAGTTAGGGTTTTCATCTTCTTAACTCAGGTATGTAGTCCCAGGTTGCTTCCTAGAATGGCTGCCTCAGCCTACCCTACCTTCCTTCATCTCACCTCTCCACCAGCCATTGCCATTATTCAGTTCTCTAATTTTTGGCAGTGTGCAGTTTGGTATAGAATAAAGTCTTTCATTTTAGTTTCTATTTCTCTGTCCTGTTGCTCTAATCCATGTTGGTTGCTCTCTTGGTCTGGTGGATGGTTGGTATTTCCATTAGCCCATCTATTGTGTTGGATCCCATGATTTTAAAATCTCTTTCTCCTTGTTTCATTTTCTCATTTTGTTAAAGAACAACTTGATAGCTTCCTAAAATAGGATGCATGAGAGAGATAACTTGAATCTTTGTCTATATAAAGACACATCATTCTAACCTAACACTTGACAGTTTGGCCAAGTATTGAATTCTAAGATGGAAATACTTTGTTTTTCTAGAAATCTAAAGGTATGACTTTACTGTCTTATAGCATCCAGTGTTGCTTTTAATACATTTGGTATTTTAATAAATTTCTGATTAGTGATCCTTTGTAGGCTGCTCATGATCTCTCTGTGGAGGCTTTCAACATCTCTTAATCCTGTTGATCTCTTAGTGTGAGTTTTGCCCTGGGAAACTTGGTGGACAACTATGGTGTAATAATTTACGCTCTTCAATTCTGGGAAATTTTATAATATGATTTCTTTAGTAACATCAACTCCATTTTGTCTTTCACTTTGAGGCCTTACCTCCCTGTTCTAAGATCAGTTAATTAGTAGCCTTAGTTACATCTGCACAGTTCCTTGGTCATGTAAGACAACAGACTTGAAGTCTCAGCAATTAAGACTTGGAATCTTCTTGTGGACCACGATTCTGCTTACCATATCTGTACTGAATTTTTCTTTACTTCCTTCATATTTTTACTTCCAAGACCACCCCGAATGTGGGGTCTTTTTAAAAAAATTATAGTTCTCTTTCTTATTTTGTTGACGCAGTATCTTCTCTTTTTTCTGAGGATCTCAATTCTCTGTGTGTGTGTGTGTGTGTGTGTTTGTGTGTTGTTACTTTAACTCTTTTGCTCCTTGCATTATTTCCTTTTCAATCAAGTTTTTCTTTGATGTTGTTTGTTCAGTGTTTGTCTTTCATGTAGGTTGCTATCCTGCTATCCTCAAATGTCTGGGGACCATCTGTTCCTTTTCAGAGTAAGGCTTGTTTTTTCTTATCATGGTTACCCTCCTCTATGTCTGTTGTCTCTGTGATGAAAGCCACTCCTTATTCCCCCAGATTATGAGCCTCCTGGTCTGGAGTGGGAGGCAGGGTGAGTAGTGACTGCTCCACATCCAAGCTTTTACCAATTCTCCTATATTTAGTTTGTGCCTGTTCCCCTCTTCTCTTACCTAATGGCGCCCTGTTTCTCTTAATGACCTTTTCTCTTACCTAATGACACCCTGGAACCTCCCTTCTAGGGTCCTAGGGGAAAGCCCTTGGCTTTTTTTTTTTTTTTTTAACTTTTCCAGGACTCCTTCCTCTTAGGCACCTAGTTGTTGCTTCCTTCATTCTGCTATTTCTGTCTTTCAAAAATTCTTTTTCTGCTTCTATCTTCGATTTGATTTAGAGTATTCATATAGTTTTATAAACTGTTTTCCTCTTCTTTTTGTGAAATTTTGTGGAATTTGAAGAGATGGAAGAGGTAAATGAGTTTTACCAACCAGGTACTTTTTTTTTTTTTTGCCTCTTGAGTAGCTAGGACTAAAGGCCCATGCCACTGCACCCAGCTAATTTTTGTATGCTTTGTAGAGACGGGGTTTCGCCATATTGCCAAGGCTTGTCTCAAACTCCTGAGCTCAGGTGATCTGCCTGTCTCGGCCTCCCAAAGTGCTGGGATTACAGGCATAAACCACTGCACCAGGCCTCAACCAGCTACTTTTAAAGAGAAAAAGTATTCTATTTTGTAGTTTGCTTTTTTCAAATAATAACATAAGCATTTCTCAAAATCATTAAAGCCATGAACAATAATGTTTTAAAATAACTTCTACTGGCATCCAGAAATGCTTATAATGTTATTTTATGTAGATACAATAATTTAATAAATCCTCCCTTTAATGTACATTAAGACTGTTTCAGTTGTTAAAATATTTTTGTAATTATGTATAACACTATGGAGAACATTTCTCAACATAGATCTTTGTATGTTTCTTTAGTATAAAGTCTGGAAGTGAAATTGCTGAAATCAAAGGATATAAAGATTTTTTAATTAATTAAAAATTTTAAACATACAAAAGTAGGAATACTAATTTAATAAATGTCTATGTATTCATCATCCCACTCTTATCAGTTCATGACCAATACTGTTTTATTTATACCTTTCTCCATAACCTTCTCTACATATAATTTTGAAGGAAATACTTGACATTATTTCATTTCTATAAACATTTCATTGTGTATTTCTAAAAGGTAAATTTTTTTAATGTTTCATAATATTGGAGATAAATATTTTAAAGAAAATGTTCTCCACTTTGTAGATAGACTTTTCAAAGTATTATTAGTTTTGCATGAGTAATATAATCTCATTATTTATTTAAAAGGGTTTCTTCCACTGCCATATAATAGCTATCATGTTTCCCTCCTCAGAAATAGCTAAGATTATCATCACATTATTGTATATTCTTGTAGAAATTTTATAACAGCAACTTTGTATTTGTGTTTTCATGTACTCCTTTTGCCTTTCTGTCTTTCTTTATCTTTCTTTTCTTAAAATTCACATTTTACAGCTTTTGTTTCATACTGTCAAATAACCTTCCTGAAAGATTTTGTGAATTTATACTACCAACAACTGTATATCTCATTGATTTGTTAGTAAAAAATGATTATATTTTTCTTATGTTCCCTAACTTTTTACAGTGTACTTTGAAAATCATCTGAGTCTTCTGTTTGATGATTTTTTGGGTCAAACTATAGTAGGATGAATTCAGGAGATCTAATGCTCTGAGAATTATTACTTTTAGTGCCTGTTATGTCAGTCCTCATTGTCCTTAACCTTTCTTGCATATTTTGAAAATGAGTATTCTAAAATACTATCCTTAACCACTTCACTCCTGAGACATTTCTATTTTGATAAGCTCTTAAAATTTTTTTTTTATATGTTGTGAGGCAAGAATATCAAGAGACTCCTTACCCTATATAGCTAGCCAATTGTCCCATTACTATGTGTTATTCACTGTTACTTTGTAGTTACCACTTAAAAATTTTTATTATATAAAGTCTCTACAATTATATCTGCATTATTTATCACTTAATCTGCAATTCCCAGCACAGTGCCTGAAACATAATGATGCTAAAATAAATATTCATAGAATAAATAAGTAAATGAATTAATTTAAAACTATGCAGTAGATTTCAAGGGATAGAAACAAGTTGTGCATAGCTGAACTTTCCTAGACATACTATTATACCCTCCTTGCCTTCAAACGACTCCTTCAGGATGCAAAGCAGAAAGCAAGTATCATAGGGAATTATAGATAATTTTCAATGGGAATGCATAGCAAGGAGAAATGATAGTTAGCTGGGCACACGCTCCTTGCACAATAAGAACTACAGAATTCCCATTGCTTCTTATGGCTAATATGCTGATGACTCCAAGTCAGTATCTTTAGTTTATGTCTCTCTTTCCTGAGCTTCAGACTCAAATATTCAGACCCCCTCCTAAATATGTATTTGCTTAGATATCTGGAAAACTGAACTTCCCTTTTTTCAGTGCCTTTGCCTTACATTTTGGAAGTCATCCTTGGCTCATTCCTCTTCTTCACTCTTTATATAAAGCTGAACTCAAACTAATTATGCTTTGATTTCTCTTAGCTCTATTTACATCTTCCTTATGTCTACTGCTACTATCTTCCTTCAGGCCCTAATCATTTTTGGTTTGGGTTAAAATTTCTTGCTTAGTTCAAGAGTTTCCATCCCTACCCTACTCACCTATTTTCCAGAGTGACTTTCTAAAACACAGATCCAATTCATTACTCTCTGCCTACTCCTTAATGGCGTCCTGTTACCAAAGGTTGGGCTTCAAGTTTCTTAGTATGGCATGTGCACCTTTCCTCACTCTAGTCCACCTCTGCCTTTGAACTCTACCCCTTAGCCATCATAACCCATCTGCTGTTCTGCAAATATGCCTTCCTTAGCTTCACTGATTTTTAAAATCTTGATCCTTTCCCAAGACTCAGTGGTGTCCTTGAATCCCCTTGCTAGTTTTTGTCCCACCCCTATGTGCTCCTATGTACTCCTCGTACATATCAATGTCATTATTATTATTATTGAGACAGAATCTTGCTTTGTCGCCCAGGCTAGAGTTCAGTGGCACAATCTCAGCTCACTACAACCTCTGCCTCCCGGGTTCAAGCAATTCTCCTGCCTCAGTCTCCCAAGTAGCTAGGACCACAGGTGTGCACCACCATGCCTGGTTAAGTTTTGTGTTTTTAGTAGAGATAGGGTTTTGCCATGTTAGCCAGATTGGCCTCAAACTCCTGAGCTCAAGTGATTCTTCTGCCTTGGCCTCACAAAGTGTTGGTATTACAGGCATGACCCATGGCACCTGGCCATATCATTGCCATTATTTATTACATTGTATTGGCAGATCCTGTAGCACCATGAGAATTATCTAGTTGTCTGTCATAGTCTGTGCTATGTACTTCCTGTGTGCTTCCACTGCTTAGGTGTGAGATATTGGATAGCTCCTAAATGTTCGGGCCCTATTTCCTTTACTTTGCAGGCAGCTGCAGGAAGAAGTGCTTTGATGCATCATTTAGAGGACTGGAGAACTGCCGGTGTGATGTGGCATGTAAAGACCGAGGCGATTGCTGCTGGGATTTTGAAGACACCTGTGTGGAATCAAGTATGAGTTCTGAGAATATGTTGGTTGTGCTACTATTAATATGTGTCAAATTTTTTTCTTTTATTTCCTTTTTTTGAGACAGAGTGTCACTCTGTTGCCTAGGCTGGAGTGCAGTGGCATGATCATGGCCAACTCCAGACTTGACCTCCTGGGTCCAACTGATCTTTCCATCTCAGCCTCCTGAGTTGCTAGGACTACAGGCATGCACCATCACACCTGGCTAATTGTTTTTAATGTTTTTTTAGAGACAGGGTCTCACCATGTTGCCTAGGCTGGTCTTGAACTCCTGGGCTCAAGCAATTCTCCCACTTGGCCTCCCGAAGTGCTGGAATTATAGGCATGAAACACTACGCCAGGGCTGTGTCCAAATTTTCACCTACACACCTTGTGTATTAGTTTCCTAGGGCTGCCATGACAAAGTACCACAGACTGGGTGGCTTAGCCAGCAGAAGTCTGTTTTCTCACAGTTTTGGAGACTGGAAGTCCAACTTCTAGGTGTTGACATGGTTGGGTCCTCCTGAAGACTCCAAAAGAGAATCTGCTCCATGTCTCTCTCCTAGCTTCTGGTGGGTGCTGGCAGTCTTTGGCCTGTGGCAGCACAGCTCCAGGCCTTCATCTTCACATAATCTGTGTCTCCTCACATAGTCTTTCCTCTGTCTGTGTCTATGTTTAAATTTTCCCTTTTAATAAGAACACCAGTCATACTGGATTAAGGTCCACCCTAATGACCTCATTTTACTTGATTATTTACGAGTAACTTTTTTTTTAAACAAAGTCTCACTCTGTTGCCCAGGCTGGATTGCAGTGGCACAGTCTTGGCTCACTGCAACCTCCACCTCCTGGGTTCAAGCGATTCTCCTGCCTCAGCCTCCCAAGTAGCTGGGACTACAGGAGTGCACTACCAAGCCCGGCTAATTTTTGTATTTTTGGTAGAGACGGGGTTTCACCATGTTGGCCAGGCTGGTCTTGAGCTTCTGGCCTCAAGTGATCCCACTACCTCGGCATCCCAAAGTGCTGGGATTACAGGTGTGGGCCACTCCACCCAGCCTTGGCAAGTCATTTGGAACCATTTCTAAATAAGGTCACATTCACAAGTAATGGGGGGTGGGACTTCAACATATTTTTAGGGGACACAATTCAACCTATAAGACCTATACACAGTCTTATTATCATTTCCACCTTAACAATGCTAAATACAGAATTCACACTTTATTTAACTGAGGTTGAGGAATAACAGGCTATGGTAAATGAAATGCTGTATCATTACATAAGTTTCAATGGAGTTTTACTACGGCTTAAGTTCAACATCTTGTTTGTTTCATTTGCAGTGGTTCTCAAACTTCGAGGTGCCATAAAACTCACTTGGAAAGCTGGTGATTCTTGATCATTCTCATGCCAGTATTCCACAGGGCACAATTTGAGATGCTGTTCTCTAGGTGGAAAAGACAGCTTGCAATGTTTAATTCCCTAAATAATCTGGGAAGGTGGTGGTGGGGGGTGTCTGGTAGTTGGAGGAGAGTGAAGATTAGAAGAGTAGAGTTCTTTCCATTATGTTCCCTGAAAAGGGCAAGAGGGAGAGGATAACCCAGCATAGATAGAGATCTGTGTTCCCTTTACTTAATCTCCAAAAATCTTTTCTTTCTATGTAAATGAGAAATGCTGGGGAAGGAAGAAATCTATATATAACTGAAGTGGAGAAAAGTTACCTATTGAGAGTGTTTGTCTCAGCACAAGGCTGACGTTGATTTCAGTCACTGTTTTCTAGCAGGTGGCAGTGCCAAGCCACCTTCCTCCAGCCTCTTGCTGCTTTTAGCAGTGGGATTTATTGAAACTGTTCTCATCCTAAGTCCATAGCCTGGGAGAACCCCTGAGGCATGGGTGGGAGCTGCTCTGTCACTGCTGTCACTTTCCACTGAGACGTAGCTTGACCTGCCTACATTCTCAAAGACATGACTGTGCTCCTGTTACTTCTGTTGTCACCTTTTCTTCCTTGCTGCTAGTCCTTAGACAAGGCTGGGCAAAGCTGCTCTTGGGTGGCAGTAATCAGTCAGGACTAGTGATTCTTCACCTTGGGGAGCTCCTGCTCTTGGGTAGGAATAGGAGCCATATTCAGATCTCCAAGCTCACAGTGTACCTGCTAAGTAAACCTGGGTTGCGGTTTATAAAGCTGCATTTCTCTCTGCCACCTAGCTAATGAAGAAGAGTGGTGGTTTGCCTCTCATTTGGCATTATGTGTTTTCATTTATTAGTACAGATAAACCAAGAATTTGATTGTATTATTATAATATAGGAATAAATAAATGAAATTTGTATATTTTATATTGCAGGCTTAAATGCTCAGAACTGAATTGTATTGTTTTACAGCTCGAATATGGATGTGCAATAAATTTCGTTGTGGTGAGACCAGATTAGAGGCCAGCCTTTGCTCTTGTTCAGATGACTGTTTGCAGAGGAAGGATTGCTGTGCTGACTATAAGAGTGTTTGCCAAGGTAAGCAGGAGGATGTTGACTCATTTGCCCCTGCAAATTTAGAGGAACTCCATGAGTTTCCTAGAGCTATGCTAGGCTGCAAAAATCAAAACACATAGGAGAATCTTTAGTTACTCCATGTAGAAGAAAAGATCAAATGCATTTACTGTGGGATGAAATGTGGTTTGTAACCACAGAGGAGGAGAACTCACAGCATAGATATAGAAGAGAGATCTTAAAATTCCTTATTTCTCTGTAAGGCAAAGTCTTTTCCAATCCAATGACCTTGCTAGACACAGCTGTAGTTTCAGACACTGAATAGCAGATCCTAGTTAAAATATAGAGAGTGAGGTTATCTAGCTCAGATATCATCTTGTTAAGCCAATGTTGTTATTGCCAAAACAAATGTGTTCTCAATGGTTTAAATTGCTAAGGATCCTCAAGGAGTCAATGTAGAGTCGAGGTTAGAATTCAGGTTATTCAACTCCTTATTTTACCCACTCCCCACTTTATAAGTGATGTGACTTAAAAAAAAATCACGAATTCCTCTGAACATCTGATGAAATTTATGAAAAATGCATATATACACACGTCAACCAAATTTCTTCAAGCTATCAATCCCTTTTTATAACCTCGCACCAAACTAAGCTGACAATTCTAATACTTTTGACACAAAAAAGATTAGGTTGAATTCTGATTTCTGAAATAGGAGGAAAACGTTATAGTGGAAACCTTAACTATAATCTACTATTAGAAAATAAGTTGTGTACCAATGGATGAGTCAGTTTTTATACAAAATATAATTAAAAATCACCTGAAAAAGAGTTATCAGAAAAGCCTGAAATGGTCACTCCTTTTTAAAAATAATAATTGCTCGATATTTAATACTCAATACTGCATCATTAAAAAATTTCTTTAATTTCACAAAGCAAGTATAGGTTCTAGTCTGCTTCTTTCTCTAATAAATTCACTGACCATATTCCCTTCTTACCTCTTTAGTCTCCCTTATTCTGCTCCAATTTTGTAACTTTTAACTTTTTAATCTCAAAATGGATCCTTAGGCCATGCAGTAATTTTTTTTACTGAATTCACTGGTTACTCTGCTGGAGTTAATGTAATCATTTCAGTTTATTTTTAAAAATAAATATAAATGTTTTCTCACTCTGAGGATTTAACATTTTATATTTTAGAATGTTAAACATTTTAAATATTTAATGTTTATTTAAATATTTAAAATGTAGAACGTTCTACATTTTAATGAATTCTAATGAATTTAACATTTTAAAATATAAAATGTTAAATGTACTTGCCAGCTTTCAGAATTAAAAAAAGCTAAATGATATTTGTCAAAATTGTATCTTTCAAGAGTAGTTTGAGAATTTTTGTCAAAATTGTATCTTCTGAGAGCAGTTTGAGAGATTTGAATCATTTTTGTGTGAGAAACCAGCTAATTACTTTTATATTTTGTTAAGTTTAGAATTTCTAAAAATATTGTGATAAACTTCTACCACATACAGAGGTAGAGAGAATATTATGATGTTTTATCTCTAAGTCCGTCAACTATTTTCAGCAGTTATCAATTCATGGTCAATCTTGTCTCACATTGACAAAGTATAATTTTGAATATAAAACGAACACATCAAAGATTTACTAACTCATTTATAAGATAACCAACTAGAATTAAAGCTGGTTCAAAGAGAATAAGAAACTAAGCTACTAAATATGTATATAAGACTAAAAGAATGTTGGAATAAGATCACTAAAACCATATCTTTTGGTGGGACATAAATGAATTGCATTTCTGTAGGACAATTTATTTGCTATCAGGCATGAATCAGTTATATTGCTATTTGTTTTCTATTAGTTATCTATTACTCTTGAATAAACAACTTGTAAAATGAATAATAAAGAGTAAGCTGGATAAAGATACATACCCGTTGGTAATTGGATAATACATTGTTGGGTTTTTCAGATAATTCCCAGCATGACATTAAAATGAAGTCTAATGATCAGTCCTCTTGCCTATTTCCAAGTTTTAGATTTGTTTCTTTAACAAAATATACTCATTGTTGCACCAAACCTCTTTTCCATAATTTTACATTGTTTCAAAGCAAAACCTAGAGTAACTATTGTTCATCTGAAATATGAATTTACATATTTTAAGTATGTGTCTAAAAAGATAAAGATAATTTCCATCAAAAGGCACATCATGCCTGCAGGTGTCTGTTTTGGGCTATGTTAGCCATTGATAAGCATTGCGGAGATCCACTAGGGGATGTAGATGGTGACGGTCATAGTCTGTCATTTCTACTTCACTAATTAGATAGAATGTTCTACAATGAGAAATATCCATGAAGCAAAATTTTTTGTTTTTGCTGATTTTTGTTAAGATTTTAAACATTTGTTAAATTTCTGCCATTTGGTATCAGTTATTCTCATTGGCTATTTCTTTTTTTGATACTTTCCTTTTTCTCTTCTTTAGCCTGTATGTCTATAGTTATTAAATCCATTTATTCTAGCAGTTGCGAAAATATTGTTCTAGAGGAGGAAAAAAAAACATTATCAAGAAGAAGAAGAAATATCTTTTTTTCATCTAAAAGAATCCCCTCTGAGGCTGGGTGTGGTGGCTCACATCTGTAATCCCAGCACTTTGGGAGGCCAAGGCGGGTGGATCACTTGAGGTCAGGAGTTCAAGACCAGGCTGACCAACATGGTGAAACCCTGTCTCTACAAAAAATATAAAATTACCTGGGTGTGGTGGCATACGCCTATAATCCCAGTTACTTGGGAGGCTGAAGCAGGAGAATCGATTGAACCCAGGAGGTGGAGGTTGCAGTGAGCTGAGATCACACCATTGCACTCCAGCCTGGGGAACAAGAGTGAAAGTCCTTTTCAAAAAATAAATAAAATAAATAAATAAATAAATAAATCCCCTCTGTTTCTCTTGGTAAAGATAGACTTCCAGGTATTCAGTTAGTGCAGATTACTGGTCTCTGCAAGTCACTAGAGGCACTGCCTTTGCCAACAAGTGAAAATGCACTTTACATGTTTTGGAAAAAATTAGTCATGGGAGTAACAGAAATTAAGTAGTTTGGGAAGATCATGTCCATTGAACACTTGCTTCTCATTTCTTGTCTGTGGTGCAGCAAATATCAAGATTTCGATCTTGTGCTTTCCAGGAGAAACCTCATGGCTGGAAGAAAACTGCGACACAGCCCAGCAGTCTCAGTGTCCAGAAGGGTGAGCATGACTGATACAGGGATTTTTATCCTCCTTTAACAAAGGTGCACATAAGAATGTAGTTAGTTGAGACACAGAGTGGAATTTCCCCCACTTCATGTACATTTCAAAACAGAACAGTTCACAAAAGATTAGATTTCTTGTGGCTTCCAAGTTCGAATGGACTTTTGTTTGCTTTATTTTTTTACAAAACCCTTTTATATTAATTTATTATATTTATGTCTTACAACGACGACTTTATTTTGTTTTTGTCTTTGAGACAAGGTCTTGCTCTGTTGTCCAAGCTGGAGTGCGGTGGTGCAATCACAGCTCACTGCAGCCTTGACCTCCCAGACAGAGGTGATCCTCCCCATCTCAGCCTCCTGAGTAGCTGGGACTATAGGCATGCCACCATGCTTGGCTAATTTTTTATTTTTCTCTTTTTTTTTTTTTGTATAGACGAGGTTTCACTAGATTGCCCAGACTGCTCTCAAACTCTTGAGTTCAAGTGATCTATTTGCCTTGGCATCCCAAAATGCTGGGATTGCAGGTGTGAGCCACTCTACCCAGCCACAGTAATGACTTTAAAAAATTGGTTGGAATATTAAATAGGTAATACTCCAAAGGTCTTATGGTCAGGATTGAAACTTAGCTTGAAATTACTTCTGCCAGAACTCCTTTTCCTTTTTTAAATAACTTAATTCCTGTCTTCTTTTTTTAAATAAAGATAGGGTCTCGCTATGTTGGCTAGGTTGATCTTGGTCTCCTGGCCTCAAGCAATCCTCCCTCCTGGGCCTCCCAAAGTGTTGGGATTACAGCTGCGAGCCACCATGTCTGGCCAGAAGTCTTTTCTATTAACATCTTGGCGCCTCAAATTTCTTCTTGTTGAGAGCAGGGAAAGCGGTTTGTGCAGGCCTTGAAATGAAAGGAGGGGCCGGGCGCGGTGGCTCACGCTTGTAATCCCAGCACTTTGGGAGGCCAAGGCGGGCGGATCACGAGGTCAGGAGATCGAGACCATGGTGAAACCCCGTCTCTACTAAAAATACAAAAAAAATTAGCCGGGCGTGGTGGCGGGCGCCTGTAGTCCCAGCTACTCAGAGAGGCTGAGGCAGGAGAATGGCGTGAACCTAGGAGGCGGAGCTTGCAGTGAGCCGAGATCGCACCACTGCACTCCAGCCTGGGTGACAGAGCGAGACTCCATCTCAAAAAAAAAAAAAAAAAAAAAAAAAAGAAATGAAATGAGGTCCTTGAAGGGTGAATGAGGAGAACTTTGTCAGGGGGCACAGGTGATGAACACATGAGGTGACACTCCTACCCCACCCCTCCCATGCATCTTTTCCACATGTTTATCAGGGCTGCTCCACTGACTGCCAGGACCTGGAAACGTGCATCACTTCAAGCCAGCATGGATTCCCCATTTCTCCATCCACCCCTCTGCCCTTCACACTTTTCTGGGCCAAGTAATGGGAGAATGGTGGAAAGGTAGATGAAAAAGAAAGGAATACCTGGCTTTAGGAGGAATTGGTAGAGTTTTTAAATTTAAGTTTTATAATTATGATGATGATGATGATGAGATAGGGTCTCACTCTGTCCCCAGGCTGGAGTGTAGTGGCACGATCATAGCTCACTGCAGCCTCAAATTCCTGGGCTCAAGCTATCAGCCCATCTCGGCCTCCTAAGTATTTGAGACTACAGGCATGGGCCACCACGCCCAGCTAAAAATGTTTTTGTATTTTTTTGTACAGACAGGGTCTCACTATGTTGCCCAGACTGGACTCGAACTCCTGAACTGAAGTGATCCTCCTGCCTTGGCTTCCCAAAATGCTGGGATAACAGGCATGAACTACTGTGCTGGCCAGTGGAGGCATTTTTCGTTTCAAGACAGGATCTCATTCTGTTGCCCAGGTTGGAGTGCAGTGGTGTGATCATGACTCATAGCAGCTGCCACCTCCCAGCCTCAAACAATTCCCTCACCTCAGCCTCCCAAGTAGGTGGGACTACAAGCATGTGCCACCATTCTCAGCTAATTCATGTATTTTTTGTAGAGACAGTGTTTTTCCATGTTGCCCAGGCTGGCCTCGAACTTCTGGGCTCAAGTGATCCTGCCATCTTGGCCTCCCAAAGTGCTGGGATTATAGGCATGAGCTGCTGTGTCTGGCCCAGTGGAAGCATTTTTAAATAGTGTTATTTCATTTTAAAAATTAGTATGGATAATGTGCCTGTTTTTGTCCCATGCTGCTTTGGTTTGTAGCTCAGATTCAGCTGCTCTCTTCGCACCTTGTGGGTGGAAGAGTAAAGGATTAGAATAAAATGAGAGGAGTTTGAGTCTGATTTTGCCTGTAGGTCTTTTGCACTAGTCACTTCTCTGAGCTTCATCTATGAAACTGAAATAATAACAATGCCAGGGTCAGATGATTTCATGTGAGAATTAAATGACCTAAAGCAAGGGAATATGCTTGGTGAGTTATCAAACAGTAGGTTAATTTTAGTTCTAGTGCATGGTACATAGTAGGTACTCAAGAAATTGTTAATATTTTTCTGTAGTCACTTGTTTTATTAGATGAACCTGATACTTGAATCTATTAAGGTGTGCCCATGGCCTTTTCTTATGGTTCATATTACACTGTCAATTAATCTCTGAAAAGCATACTAATACCAGCTAACATTCATATAGTTCTTATTATTTACCAATTTGTACTTTACACAATAGTCATCTTACATATTAGTCCTTATAAAAACCGTCTGGCTCTATTATCTCCATCCTCATTTTACAAAGAATGAAATGGAGGCAAAAGCTGTGAAATCACTTGCCCAGTGCTGCATTGCTAGTGGTTGCTGGAAGCAGGAAGCAAACCCAAGAAGTAAGGATCTAGAGTTTCCGTGGCATAACGCTCCCTCAAGTCATAGGCTGAGCCTGTGATGCTGTGCAATTCATCAGAAGGAGGGGTAAGGGGCTGAATAAGGGGAAGAATTGTTTGAGGCACCAAGACTCCCTCACCTGTTGATAACCGGGAGGAGAGAGACATTAGGTGAGCAGGAAGGTTTTCACTAAAGTCTTTGTAAAGAGTCTCAACAAACCTAGACGACTAAGCCCAAATGATTACTTAGAATGGCCTTCTCCAAACTGGCAAATCACTGTCCACCTGAGGATTTGAGAGCTGGAGCAGCATCCCAGAGAAATTACAGGACTGATTTGGCAACCTTGATGCAAGGCAAGACTAGAAAGGAACCTGGTGAGGAAAGGGGTGGTGGTGGTGGTCGGAAGGACACTGACCATTGCTTACAATCCCCTCATTCTCTTTATTCCATTGAAGTCATTCCTACCTATACCTTCCATCCCTGCATGGAAAATGGACAATGATAATTCTGCTCACTATGAATAATATGTGCTGCTAAAAATTTTAGTGGCTGAAGGCATTACATAAAACCCTCTTGCCAGACATTTATGCTAGTATTCTCTTTGCTTGTTTGCCTTACTATTTTGCTAGTGATCATAGTATAGTAAGGAGCTTAGACTCTTAAATCAGACAGATGTGAGCCAACAGCCTAGCTCTGCCCCTACTGGCGGTGGGACACCTTGGGTAAACTACCTGATCCTGGTGAAATAATAGATCTGAGATGACAGTTCTTGGCATGTAGTGAGCTCTTACTCAAGCTTCATCACAGGCAGTAAAAATAATATGGATGCAATGTTCAAGTTTTTTAGCAATCGGAGAAATAAAAATGAAAAGAAGATACAACTTGTACTCCATGAAATAATCAATACATCATGATTTGTGTATGTAAAGTCCCAGCTACCTGTCTTGTTTATGAAAGTACTGTATAAGTTAATATCTACTGTTGGGAATGAATTGTGGCAATATTTTAGTCTCCTTTGAAAGTTCGTCATAAGACCAGGAAATGTGATCTTTATGTATTTATCTTTAGGAAATAATTAAGGGTGTTTTAGCTACAAGAATGTTCTTGTCAGCAGAATGTAAAATGCACTCTCTAGTTAGCTTGGGCAGGCAAGCGGGCCATTAAAAAAGGGGTGCATTGGATCTTTGGATTCCACTCTTGATCCCACAGACAGTTGACCCTGTCTTTAATCTTCCAAGTTATTTTAATGGCATATTTATGAATATAAAGTTTTTAATCAGAGTTACGTTAATGACTTTATGAAAAAAAGAAGTATCTTCTCACGCAAATTGCAGTAGGCCACTTTAATTTCTTCATGAATTTTCTGCACACTGCAGTTCAAATGGTCCCAGTTTTCCATTTTTATTTTTAAATGGAGGTATCCTATAGTTCATACACATGAAATGGTCCTATCTTAAGTGTATAATATGATGCAATTTGGAAATTCACTAAGCTATGTAACTTACCAATATAGAATATTTTCAACATATAGAATATTTCCACCATCCCAGAAAGATACCTCATGTCCCTTCCCATTGCTTACTTCCCAGAGACAATCACTGTTCTGATTTCTATCATCATACATTCCTGTTTTAGAATTTTATGTAAATGGAGTTAAACCACAGTCTGTCTTAGGTCGGAAACCTAATAACTTTCCAAATTGGAAAGTACTCAAGTGCCTATGGACAGTAGAATAAGTTCTGGTTTATTCATTCACTGGAATATTAGATAGCTATGGGAATGAATGATCCATAATTACTTGCAACAATATGGAGGAATCTCAAACATAATGTCGAGTAAAAGAATTGAGACTCCACAAAATGCATACTATATGATTTTATTTGCATATAAATGTAAGTACAAAAATAGACAAAGCTAATCTATGCTCTTGGAAATCAAGATACTGATCATCCTTGGTGGGGTGTGGTTTGGAGAGTTTAGTGACCACAGGAAGCACAAGCGTCCTGATAATATTCTGTTTCTTCATCTGGGTGATGACTACACAGTGGAGTTCAGTTAGTGAAAATTTATCAAACTATGCATCTGTGAAATGTGTGTGTGTATAACAGAAGTAAAATTTTAGGCCAGGCGCGGTGACTCACGCCTGTAATCCCAGCTCTTTGGAGGCCAAGGCAGGCAGATCACTTGAGGTCAGGAGTGGGAGACCAGCCTGGCCAACATGGTAAAACCCGTCTCTACTAAAATTTAGCTGGTTGTGGTGGCGTGTGGCTGTAATCCCAGCTACTCTGAGGCTGAGGCATGAGAATCGCTTGAACCTAGGAGGCGGAGGTGGCAGTGAGCTGAGATTGCTCCACTGCACTCCAGCTTGGGTGACAGAGTAAAACTGTGTCTCAAAAAAAAAAAAAAAGAAAAAAATAAAAAATGACAGTGTTTGGCTACGGCCCAAAAGTTACCCAACTATTTTACCTTAAACACAGGTCTAAAAAAGGATTGCAATGCTTTTGAGGTAAATATAACTATCCAAAACAATTGACAAATTTTGTCTTCCATTTTCAGGTTTGACCTGCCACCACTTATCTTGTTTTCTATGGATGGATTTAGAGCTGAATACTTATACACATGGGATACTTTAATGCCAAATATCAATAAACTGAGTAAGTCTTCTCTAAGTAGTGGCATGCAAATGATAAAGACACCTAGTCAGTCAGTCTCTAGATGATGCAACTTTCTTTCTGACTTTTAACGTTAGTGGTTTGTCTTAGCCTAGATCCTCTCTGACTTTACCACATGGTATCTACTTTCAGTCGGAAGTGTATTTTCACACTTGCTGGCTTCTCCTACCTTTATTTTGGTAGCATGTTCAGCCTTTTGTTTGTTTATTTTGATTTGTTTTATATTTGAATGTAACTTCTGTCCTATGGAAATCTATTTGTGTGTACTGCCTTGAAAGTGATGTTTGTCAGACCTAGGTTCTGGGCCTTAGCAAGGTGAATATAACAAGAACCGGGTCCTGAAGGAGCCTGGTGGGCTTAGACAGAGCCAGCACCTCCCACCATTTCAGCAGATGTCAAGTCCAGGATCTATTTCCAGTTCTAGAATCAAACTGCCTACAACCTGACTCTACTACTTGCTAGCTGTGAGGTCTCAGACAACTTTCCTTCACCTTTTAGTGCCCCAGTCTCTTCATCTGTGAAATGGTGACTTCCCACCTGATAGGATTACTCTGAGAATGTACAGGTAGCATTCAAAAAATAGCTGTTTGATATGTGACATACAATGGGTGGTTTTAAATTATAGTTATAATTCTTTTATTATCAACTTTATTATAATGTTGTACTTCTGTGTTAGGACACTTGGCCTTCACACAACTTAATAAAGGTAGTAATAAAGAGAAGTTGAGGCTGGATGTGGTAGCTCATGCCTGTAATCCTAGCACTTTGGGAGGAGGAGGCTAGAGCATCCCTTGAGCTCAGGAGTTTGAGACCAGCCTGGGCAACATGGTGAGACCTCGTCTCTATTTAATAATTTTTTTTTTAAAAAGAAGTTGAGTACCCAAGGACACAGTGCTAAGAAGTGGCATAGTTAGTTATAACCAGAGAACTAACTCCAGGGCACACACTCTTCACTGCCCTGCAATTCCTCTCTTTCTTCTCCCTCCTCCGAGGCCGTTTTATATCCCCAAAGTTCTCAAATTTTATGTCATTTTTACCAGTTTATTGTTTTTCTTTTTCTTCAAGTTATTAAAAATAGCTGTTTGACTCTGGGTAAGTTGATTGACTTTTCTGGGCCTCAGTTTCCTCATTTATAAAATGAAATGACTAGATCTGATGATTTCTGCTGTTAATTCCAGCCCTAAAATGCCATGGTTGTAGGAAGACAGACCACTACTTCCTGCAACTCAAGGTACATTGTTTCTTCAGCTTCTCCCTCATTCCCTGAGGCAGATCTTTAGCAAAGAGATTGTTTTCCAAATCCAGGAACTGTCATTTTTCTGCTGAGTTATTTCGTCCTAGAAAGTTAACTAACACTTCTCAGTTTCTATCTTATCTAAATTTGTCGTGATAAACTGGATATCAAATCTGGTGTCAAAAGGGAATTTGACTAGCCAGGGTGAACTGAACCTTTTCTAAAGTGAAATTCCTTGATTTGCTCATTCCATTGAGAATTAGAAATGACATCAATGAAATATTCAGCCACTAAGAGCTTTCTGCTTTTGATGTTTAAAATATTTTAAAACATTTAAAATAGTTTTTAGTCATGTAGACAACATCTTAATCCCCAAATGTGTGTGAAGCTATGATCAGCTAGGCCTACCTAGGCAAAATGGGGCTGTTAGTTTCTCGGAGGCCCGATTAAGAATAGATGTGGTAGGTAGGGGTACATAATCTTAGGACCTCCTGAGGCTGTTTTGAGGGAAAATTGAAAAAGGATAGATGTGGTTAAATAGGATTAGGATCATGTTAGTCTTGAGGTGAGGTATGTGACAGCAGGCCTTGCTGTTAGGGGAGTCCAGGGCCCCATCTCTAGGGTTTCATCAAGCTGCCTGAGTCGGGCCACCATGGTCGTGTAAACTGAGCCTAAACAATATCACAGAGCAGCGAGTCATATTAGTGACTATTAAGTGGACGAGGAAGTGGCTCTCTGAATCACACTCTAGTAAGGCCAGAACATTGTCTTGTCTTAGTGCAGGTGGCAGCAGACAAAGAAGGGCCAGGGCCAAGATCAGAAAACTGTCAAGTGGGATAGAGGTGATTTGGCCTATTTAGAAGACAGCATTCCTGAAAAGTTAGATGGGAAACTGTGGATAAAATAAGACTAGAAGTAGCAGGTAGACAGCCGACATCCAGCAGGTGACATATGCAGAGTTTTAGAGATTAGAGTTTGCAAGGTTGGCATTCATGAACAGCAGAGCTATTATATTGGCCATAGCAGATGTCATTTGCTGTCGGTTTTTTAAATTTTGTTAAGAATGCATAACATGAGATCTATCCTCTTAACAGATTTTTTTCAGTGTACAATGCAGTATTATTATCTATAGGCATAATGTTGTACAGCAGATCCCTAAAATGTACTTATTTTATAAAACTGAAGTTTCATATCCATTGATTAATGATTCCACATTTCCCCCTTACCCAGCCCCTGGAATCCACCATCCTATTCTTTGCTTCTATGATTTTGACTATTTTAGATAACCTCATATAAGTGGAATCATACAGTATTAGTTCCTTTGCAAAAGCAACTGCTTATTGGTTTATTGCATGCCTTTCCAGAAGTAGTCTGTTCAAGTATAACTTAAATTATTCATATTTGGAAGAAACCATGGTAGAAGACTGTGCTTTCTGTAGACTTTCTTCAGTAGCTGTGGTTCAAGGGCAGGTGATACAAAGCAGTAGCTTGGGTCTATAGTCAGCAGATGTGTCTTGTTTATGACATCATATAACTAGGGCAGGTGCCATGCTTTTACAATACCGGTAGCTTAATTTACATTTTATTTTATCCTCTAGCTTTACCCATTTAAGAATTTGAGTTTGCCACCCATGTTTCAAGCATATTAAAGCAGAAACTGAATTTATGTATCTGTTCATTGTATGAATTTTTTCCCACTTAAATTATTTTAATTGTGTAAGTGGACTAGATCTCATTTTATTTTCTTGTTATACGACTTAACAATATTAAATATCTTTCCCTAATTGAGATCAAGATTTACTTATTGGTGGTATTGATTAAGTAAGAAAAATAAAGGTTATTTTAATCTTATGCTTTATAAATTAAGTCCTGGGGCAGTTCTCAAACTTAAATACATTAGGAGGACCTGGGGTGCTTGTTAAAAATGTAAATTTTTAGCGAGGTACAGGGGCTCAAGCCTATAATCCCAGCACTTTGGGAGGGTGAGGCAGGTGGATCACTTGAGGCCAGGAGATCGAGACAAGCCTGGCCAACATAACAAAACTCCATCTCTACTAAAAAATACAAAAATTACCTGGGTGTGGGGGCAGGCACCTGTAGTCCCAGCTACTTGGGAGGCTGAGGCAGGAGTTGAATTCAGGAGGCAGAAGTTGCAGTGAGCTGAGATCGCACCACTGCACTCTAGCCTGGGTGACAGAGAGAGACTCCATCTCAAAAAAAAAAAAAAAGAAAGAAAGAAAGAAAAGAAAGTAGATTTTTTTGAACTCCCTTTCCTTCATCTCCTACCTTCCAATCCCCATCAGAGAATCCTATGTAGTGGACTTGATATGGGGCCCTAGAAAGTTCTGAAGGAGGAAATTCCTGAATCAGAGTCTGGGAAGGAGACCAACCCCATGTCTATTTGAGAAAACACTCATTGTGTTTAGCAGCAAAGCTTGTGACTTTTTGGACGACAATCAATTTCATGTTTTGTTTTGACCTAAAGAGAATTGATAATGGTGAAGCTTTATTTTAGAAGTAGAGGCAACACAATTTTGCTGTGGAAAATTTCTTTTACTTCACTGCTGCAGGGGAAATAGCAATGTGCCCCAGTGGTTCTGACCTCTTTAAACAGGGTTATTGCACAGATTGAAAACAACAGAACAATGAAGCTAAATTACTGTCATACTTCGTGAAACACAGATCACAGGAAACTTCCCTGGTCTGATGGAAACTGTACTAAAAGTAAGAAGCAGTAAAGTTAGCTTAATTTGTAAACAGTACTACATGACATGGGCTTGTGCAGCTATACAAGTGAAATCCTTTTCCATTTGTCTAGACAGTAGTGTTGACTTTTGTTATATTAGATACTTTACATGTAAGAACTATCAGCTAGACGCCAATGCTATATAAAGCAAACAAACTGGCAGTGTATAATATAGAGTACATTTAGCTCAGGGGACAACACGCTGTGGCCCGTAGGCCAAATCTGGTTCACTCTACTCGTTTGTGTATGGCCTGTCATATATACTGAAAATTGTTTTACTTATTTTAAAAATTATTTATTTATTTATTTGAAACAGGATTTTACTCTGTCACCCACGCTGAAGTGCAGTGGTGCGATGACAGCTCACTGCCGACTCCATCTCCTGTGCTCAAACAATCCTCCCACCTCAGCCTCCCAAGTAGCTAGGACTACACAGGTGCATGCCACCATGCCCAGCTAATTTTTAATTTTTATACAGAAACGGGGTTTCATTGTGTTACTCAGGTTGGCCTCGAACTCTTGAGCTCAAGTGATCTGCCGTCTCAGCCTCCCAAAGTGCTGAAATTACAGGTGTGAGCCACTGGGCCTAGTCTGTTTTACATTTTTAAATGGTTGGAAGAAAGTAAAAATATTTTGTGACAAATAAAAATTACCTGAAATTCAAATTTCAATGCCCATAAAGAAAGTTTTATTGGAACATGACCATGTTCATTTGTTTATTTATTGTCTATGGATGCTTTGGGGCCTCAACAGCAGAGGGGAGGGTTTCAACAAAGACCATATGGCCTTGCAAAGTGTAACATGTGTATCACTGGCTCTTCCAGAAAAAAATCTATACACCTTGATTTAGCTCACTCCTCTCCTAAAAGTCTGACGTTCCCTGGAATGGAGAAAGCCTAGAGACCAGAATTTCAACCTCTTTCCATCTTTAATCCACTTTTTAGTTTGTTTTTTATTTTTCTGAGAGACTTTCATGTTCAGATTTTTAGTTATCCAAAAAACTGAAGAAAAAACAACTTCCTAATTTCTCACCATATTCTGTTACAGAAACATGTGGAATTCATTCAAAATACATGAGAGCCATGTATCCTACCAAAACCTTCCCAAATCATTACACCATTGTCACGGTAAGTGCTTGACCCAGTGGTAAGACAGGCCAAAGACCAGAACTGACCACATAGACAGACATGTTTGGGCGGGAACTGACCGAGTTCTGTGACTTACCCTTCTCGAGCACATGTGGGGATAGTTCATGGCTGAATTCAGGCTGGGAAGGAATGGCACAATATGAGGCCAATCTAGGGCTGTGAGGCATGAACTATGAATAAGTGTCCAGCATTAGGTTAATTCACCTGTGTCGAGCCCAAAACAGACCCTTTGATGTGAGAAATACCATTTTCCTCTGGTCTTTCAATTGCCCTTTGTTTATCTGAAGGTCTACTGGGAACAGTAGGCTATATATAGGGACAACTACTTCGATGTGGGAAATTTTGTTCTTTCCTAGTCTTTTCATTACAATTAACTTGATAGAACTTCTTTTTCATAAATGAATTCACACTGTCTACCTCTCTTTAGATAAAGCAATAAAAGCAAGTGATACAAAAAGATGTAGGTAGAATGTATAAAAAGTATATAAAAAGATGTAGGTAGAATGATTTAAATGAGCTCAAATAAAAATTAAATTATTTAAGATAGATTTATAACACATTTTAAGGCATCTGCTGCCTCAAAGGATATTTGTGTCTTTATTACTTTGGGTTTTAATGTTTTATTACTATGGAACAGTAACTGACATTTAAATTTTAACCCCCACACGAATGTATGTATATATTCTCATTACTTTCAGATTCTGTATTTGTGGGTTTGTTTACTCTCTAAAATTTATTTGTAATCCCCAAATCAATAAGTATAGTGCATTTGTGGTCATTTGCAGCCATCACAAAGAAGCACAAAAAGTTGAGTTGCCCAATGCTATGTTCCTAGCTAAGGTCTAACCAGGAGACATTCTGCTTTCTTGTTTTAGCTGTCATACTATAAACAAGTACCATTTTCACAATCTTACTGTCTATTGAATGTCATACTTTTTATATGCTGGTGCTTTTTTGGGGGGTGGTTTCACTGGTTAAAATGGTCTCCTTGCATAGTGCTGATGTGGTTTCTGGTGTTCCTAAGAGCAAGAAGGCTATGAATTGCCTAATATGTGTGTTAGGTAAACTTTGCTCAGGCATGAGTGATAGTGAACCAACAATATACATAAATAATGTGACTTTAAGCAAAAACACTCATAAAAGAAGGTTATGTATTGATCAGAAGACAAAAATGTCGTAATCAGAGGCTCTCAGGAACCTAACTCTATGTTTTTCCTAGGAGCAATGGTTCAGTAATCATTAATTTAGTGTTCATGACAACTTAATAGAATATAACTACCGTGAATAATAATAATTGACTATATATACATAAATATATACCATATATACATATATGTATACATAAAATAAGGGATTATGCATAAATGCAATTAATTTACTATTTATATATTTTTATACATATATATGCATACATATTCATATACATAGCAATGTTCTAAAATAATGACCCTAAAAATCTATAGGCATTTAATGAAAATGTGTGGAATGATTAAATAAATATGTGGGATTGGATTAAATAAATGATTGGATGGATAGGTGGGTGGATGGCAGGGAAGGTGATAAAGACTTGGCAGGCTGCCTTTAAAATGCTGGTAACACCCTTTAATTCAATTTAGCCAAGATATTTGATATATAGAAAGCTTCTATCTAGTAAATTCCTTGCTGTTATTGATAATATAACCAGTGGCTAACCATTATTATAATACGGGAAACTTTAACAAACAGTTAATTAAACAGTTATTAAGCACACAAAAGTTATATTAACACCATCAGCACAAGCCATCAGCCTAATGTCACTTATTTGCTGCTGTAAACTGTGGTAGAACTAGAAAAAAAAAAATATATATATATATATATACACTCTTGGCCCTCCATATGTGTGGGTTCTGAATCTGTGGATTCAACTAACTGTGGATTGAAAATATTTGGGTGGAATCAACCTAAATGCCCATCAATGACAGACTAGATAAAGAAAGTGGTACATATACACCATGGAATGTTATGCAGCCATAAAAAAGCAAGCTTATGTTTTTTGTGGGAACATAAATGGAGCTGGAGACTATCATCCTTAGCAAACTAAATACCACACATTCTCACTTATAAGTGGGAGCTAAATGATAAGAACTTATTAACGCAAAGAGGAAACAACAGACACTGGGGTCTGCTTGAGGCAGGAGGGTGGGAGGAGGGAGAGGAGCAGAAAATGTAACTATTGAGTACTGGCTTAATACCTGGGTGATGAAATAATATGTACAACAAACCCCTATGACACATGTTTACCTAGGTAACAAACCTTCACATGTACCCCCAAACCTAAAATAAAAGTGGAAGAAAGAAAAGAAAGACAGACAGAGACAGACAAAGAAAGAGAGAAAGAAAGAAAGAAAGAAAGAAAGAAAGAAAGAAAGAAAGAAAGAAAGAAAGAAAGAGAAAGAAAGAAAGAAAGAAAATATTTGGGAAAAAATTGCGTCTGTACTGAACATGTACAGACTTTTTTTGTCACTATTCCCTAAACAATACAACAATTGACATAGCATGTATATTGCATTAACTATTACAAGTAATCTGCAGATGATTAAAATATACAGGAGGGTATGCATAGGTTATATGCAAATCCCAAGCAGTGACTTAAACATCTTCTGATTTTGGTACCTGAGGGAGGTCATGGAACTAATGCCCTATGAAAGCCAAGCGATGATGATATCTCCCGATATTTAAGTTCAGGTCCGGGTGTTTTACACTGAAAGTTATATAGTACCTTTCTTAGATATGAGTAATAAATCGTGTGCTATTTTAATTTCTATTTTACTAATATTTTATCTTACATCTTTTTTGAAATTATCATTTTAGGGCTTGTATCCGGAATCACATGGCATCATTGACAATAATATGTATGATGTAAATCTCGACAAGAATTTTTCACTTTCTTCAAAGGAACAAAATAATCCAGCCTGGTGGCATGGGCAACCAGTATGTAGCATTCTACACGTGGCAACTGAAGTAACCTCCATTTCTCAGTGTGACAGGAGGTCACTTTTCTCACTCAGTGGAGCAAGTTCTATGTCACCCATCTAGTTTCTAAGGGCTGAGGGCGGGAAAGTGTTTTACCACTATTTGTAAATTGAATTTTTAAAACATTTATGGTTGTTAACTCAAATAGCTATGTTTAAACTTGGGTGTTGGGTTATAAATGTATCTATCTGGAAGTTACTCAGAAAGATTATCTGTTAATGTTTTTCCTCATTTTGTTTTGTAATTCTTTTTTTTCTTTCTTTTTTTTTTTTTTGAGACAGAGTCTTGCTCTGTCGCCAGGCTGGAGTGCAGTGGTGTGATCTTGGCGTACTGTAACCTCCACTTCTCAGGTTCAGCCTCCCGAGTAGCTGGAACTACAGGCACACACCACCACACCCAGCTAATTTTTTTGTATTTTTAGTAGAGATGGGGTTTCACCATGTTGGCCAGGATGATCTAGATCTCCTGACCTCGAGATCCACCTGCCTCGGCTTCCCAAAGTGCTGGGATTACAGGTTGTAATTCTTTTAAAGGGAGAGAGGAACCGTCCAATTTTACCAGTTTGAAAAAAATGATCTTGCTTCTCAGTAGCTTGCTATGTTTTTGATTTTTGAGGCAGATTCTTAGATAATTATATCTTTTAATTGCTACAAAGATTAAAATTTCAATTTTAATACATGTTGCAACTATTAATCTTGTTTAGTTTCTAGTAAGGTACACCATTTCTACCCAAAGTAATTATTGACTTTCGCTTATCCTAAATTTTCTCTTCTTACAGATGTGGCTGACAGCAATGTATCAAGGTTTAAAAGCCGCTACCTACTTTTGGCCTGGATCAGAAGCGGCTATAAATGGCTCCTTTCCTTCCATATACATGCCTTACAACGGGTAGTGAAGCACTTTCAGATATTCTCCCAGCTAGGCAGAAATGATCAGGATGTTTTTTGTCTTAATCTTGGCGGTAATTCTATTAATCAGTTGTTTAAGCCAAAAATCTTGGGAATCACCATTGATTCCTTTCCTTTATGTCACTCAAGCAGTCTCTCAGTAAATGCTTTTGGCTCTAATTAAAAATCTATGTAGCCTGAGAACTTTTTATTACCTCTAGCATTACCACTCTGGTTTGAGCTGTCATCTCTTGCCTGTATTAACTGCAGTTGCCTCTTTACTCATCTCTCTGCTTCTTATCCTTTATAATCTAGTCTCATCCCACCCACCAGAGGGATTCCTTTAAAATGCAAGTCCAGCCGGGTGCGGTGGCTCATGCCTGTAATCCCAACAGTTTGGGAGGCAGAAGTGGGCTGATCACCTGAGGTCAGGAGTTCAAGACCAGCCTGGCCAACATGGTGAAACCCTGTCTCTACTAGAAGAAAAAATACAAAAATTAGCCGGGCATGGTGGCGCATTACCTGTAATCCTGGCTACTCTGGAGGCTGAGGTGGGAGAATAGCTTGAACCTAGGAGGCAGAGGTTGCAGTGAGCTGAGATCAGGGGCTCCTGCAGTGTAGTCCAGCCTGGGCGACAGAGCGAGACTCCATGTCAAATGAATAAAATAACATAATAAAAATAAAATAAAATGCAAGTCCAATTATGGCATTATTTTGCACCAAAAACTTCAATGGCTCCCTGTGTCACTCAGAGTAAAAGCTTACAGGGCCCTGTGTGGCATGACCTCTGGTGTCCCCTTACCCTCTCAGACCTCCCCTTCTGCTACTCCCTCGGGTGCTCGCTCTTAACTCCTTGGTGGACTTCAACATATTAGACTTGCTTCTGCTGCAGGACATTGCACTGGCTGTTTGCCTTCCCTGAGATGATTTGTTCCATGGATCCGAATGCCTACTCTTTCCCTGCCTTCTGGCTCTGTTGAAAAATTACCTTCTCAATATTGTCTTACCCCAGTTATACTTAAGGGTTAAAATTTCAAACCACCTTCATCTCAGTTACTCTGCTCTAGCTTTTTTTTTTTTTTTTGTCCACAGCATTTATCACCTTTTAATACACTATATAATTTATTTTTATGTTAGGTCTATTGTTTGTTACTTGTCTTCCTGCACTAGAATGTAATCTTTGATTTGCTCACTGATAAATTCTGTTTTGAATGAACAAATAGTATCCAGCAACAGATGTTCGACATATGCATATGCATACACTTTTAAAAATTGAATGAACGGATCGTAATCAGTTGTCTTTTATTTAAGTTAGGAGAAACTGAAGGAGAGAAGGGTGGGGTGAAATAAAACAATCTACTTTCATTTATAGTGCTGCAAGTGTATCTATAAACAGAAATCCCTTTGAATAATACTGAATACCTTCCCAATATTGTGATTATATAGGAACACAAAATGGGTAACTGAAGATATTAACCTTTCTGAATAGGAATGTAATGGAGTTATTCTTGATTTGATTCATTTTAAAGAATTATTTCTACCCTATTTTTTCAGAAGTGTCCCATTTGAAGAGAGGATTTCTACACTGTTAAAATGGCTGGACCTGCCCAAAGCTGAAAGGTAATGTCTAGTGTCAGAAAAGTGCTGGCATAGTGGCATATATATGGGTAGAAAATGAAGTTATTTCTTTACTTTAAATTACAATTTTTGGCTATTTTTGAAACAACGTGGCATTGCCTTTTAATGGGCACTTTTCATGAATTATTCCTGGTTGGGGTCTTACTCGTGTAATCCCAGCACTTTGGGAGGTTGAAGCAGGAGGATCACTTGAGCCCAGGAGTCCTGGACCAGCCTGGACAACACAGTGAGACCCTGTCTCTAAAAAAAATGCAAGGAAATTAGCTGGGCATGGTGGTATGCAGTTGTAGTCCTAACTACTTGGGAGGCTGAGGCGGGATGATCACTTGAGCCCAGAAGTTTGAGGCTGCAGTGAGCTATGATCATGCCACTGCCCTCCAGCCTGGGTGACACAGTGAGACTCTGTCTCAAAAATAAAAAAAGGAAATTATTCCTGAGAGCTGGTAACTTTTTGTTTTCGAAAATGTGGTTGGCATTATTGAACAACAGAGATAGAGCCAGCACCAGAGAGCAGAGGCAAATACCACAGAACCAGAGCCAGATATGGAATGGAGCAGAGCTGGGAGCAGGCCTGACACTCAGTTATAAGGACTGACTCTAAGAGCAAGAGGTGCTCCGTCGAGCCCATACCCACAGATTGGAGTGAGGGAAGGCTAATCAGGAGCTCCAGGTAAACAGTGCATCAGAAACCAGACACCAGAAGAAAGAACTTTGTGTAACAGAACCAAGAATCAGCAAAAAGTCAGAAACCAGGAAACAGAAAGGACTGGGACACATCAAAAGTGGTCTTAACTGCAAGAACAAAACAGAGTTTCACAACAGGGGCATACCACTGCTTATATCTGGGAAGGTCTTATTTACTTCCTGTTAGGAAACCTGTCCTTGCTGGAGCCAAGTAGAACTACTGGGTCTGAACAAAGAGGAGGAGGTTAGAGAGAAAGAAAAGGCAATGGCTAGCAAGCCCGAGATCTACAAAATCCCCCAATCCAGCCTGTAAGTTTATCGCAAATTGATAATATATTTCTGTTTCAATTTTACCCCTAGACCCAGGTTTTATACCATGTATTTTGAAGAACCTGATTCCTCTGGACATGCAGGTGGACCAGTCAGTGCCAGAGTAAGTTGTTGTTTTTTTTTTTTTTTTTTTTTTAAATGTAAAATCATCTAACCCTAACCCACAAAACAAAATAATATTCTTTAACTTCTACTGAGCACAAATATATTTAATACATACACAAGAAGATCAAAATTGTTAAAGGTATAAAAGGGATGCCATGGTTCAACTGCCTACTTAACCATAAACTAGTTGAAATTCTAGAAAGGACAACTGCCTTATTAACTATATATTGAATCATTTGAAAAGCCCTCATTGAATATTAGATGTGGCACTGTTGTTGCATATAATGAAAACATCAAGGCTAAATACTATACAAGCCCATTCATACTAATGTGGTGCATTTCAGGCTAAGTCACCTGCAAGTCCACTGTGGTATATCCAGCTGCCTACTCCCCCACAGTTCATTTATAAGTTCCTTATAATTGGATTTAACATGTTATTGCCCCAGGCAGAGTTATTTCCCTTCTAGGCTCCCATTATCATTGAAGTGGACTCTCTAATATAAGTTTATTCATTATCTAGGCCATTCTGTTATGATCTTACTACACAAACATAGTCCTTAAATATTGCTTTTAACAAAACAAGCCATTCTGTCTTCTAAACTCCACTAAAGCCTCTGTTGTCTTGGGCAGAGTGGAAAGTTGCAAAGGCTGCCATGAATATGGCATTTCCCCACCCCATGGAAACTCGTTGAACAATTGTCCTCAATTGGAATGCAAGCATATTCGTTCTGGCAGCATGCCTTTGCAGTTTCTCAGAAAACCTTTTTTTTTTCTTCCTTCCTATGAGGCCAAAATGATTCCTAATATAGGGACTTACTCAAGCCTCATGACTTTTAAGCCTTGGGCCTCTGTTGTATTCCTGCACAGCTCTAGACTATATCACAGAATTGTACGCCTTTTCAGGTTACTCTAAGCGTGAACTATCTAAAATATATTCACCATGCCTTCTTTTCCCTTCTTTCTTTCTTTCTTTCTCTTTTTCTTTCTTTCCTTTCTTTTATTTCTTTCTTTCTCTTTCTTTCTTTCTTTCTTTCTTTCTTTCTTTCTTTCTTTCTTTCTTTCTTTCTTTCTTTCTTTCTTTCTTTCTTTCTTTCTTTCTTTCTTTCTTCTTTCTTCTTTCCTTCTTTCTTTCTTTTTTTTCAGATGGAGTCTTGCTCTGTCACCCAGGCTGGAGTGCAGTGGCGCAATCTCGGCTCTCTGCAACCTCCATGTCCCGGGTTCAAGCAGTTCTCCTGTCTCAGCCTCTTGAGTAGCTGGGACTACAGGCATGCGCCACCACGCTAGGCTAATTTTTGTATTTTTACTAGAGACAGGGTTTCACCATTTTGGCCAGGATGGTCTTGAACTCCTGACCTCAGGTGATCCACCTGCCTCAGACTCCCTAAGTGCTGGGATTACAGGCATGAACCACTGCACCCAGCCATTCTTTTCTATTTTAACTGTTAGCCATGTTTGATATGATTTGTCATTTGAGAAGGGACACTCTATTTGCATTCGTTGTACCTTAGGAGCTGACTTGAGATTAGGCACCATGTCCTTTTTTTGTTTTTTTCCATTCAGTGGTCTAGTTCAAAACCCAAGTACATTTTAAGTATAATTTTGAAAAGTGCTGCAAAGGAAAAGATTGGGGTCCCCCAAGAGATCTATCTAGGCAGTCTCAATCTAGTCTAGAGTAGGGTGCAAATTTGGGCTGGTTAGGAGACTCTCCTCTGAGTGACAAAAGGAAACAGAATTTGCAAGTGGTCTTATTGAGGAAGGAGCTGTGCACATTGGAGGAACACATAAAATGAACAAATGGTCTGACAAACAAATGGCTAGATGGCTCAGCAAGTAGACAGCGTGATCATGGTAAGAATAATAGTAGCAGCTCACCCTTATTTGTGTTCTGCTGTGCCAGAGCTGTTGGACAAGCTATGAGAATTATCTCCCACCAATGTCTGCAGCATTGTGGAACAGGAAAGAGGGCTAAGAGGAAGCCCAGAGAAGGAGTCAGGCACCAAATCCTGCAGGGCATTGCAGGGCCTTGCAGGCTAGAAAAAGTACAATAAGAAGCATTGAAGCATTGTAATAAAGGAGGAGACAGGACCAGATCTGTGTGTATTTGGAGATCACTTTTATTATGTAAGAGGAATGGGTTGGAGGAAGCAGGGGAAAGTCGGGAGAGACAGGTTAGCTTTCCCAACATTCCAGAAAAGAGATAACAGTGATTTGGACTAAGGTGGAGGCAACCATTGTGGATGGAAGAAGATATAACTGAGATTCATTTAGGAGATATACTTGGCATGGCTTAATGTGAGTTGGGTGAGGGGGTTGGGGGATCAAGATTGATTTCCTAGTTTCTATTATGTGCCAGCAGGTGGTCCCATTTATATTAATAAGACTGCTAAAGGAGGGTAAGTTTGGGGAGATGCTTGTTTTGCAATTGAGGTGCCTGTGATGTCCAAATGAGGATGTCCAGAAGGCAAATAAATGTGGATTTAAAGCTCAAAAGAGGTGAAGATCTGGGATATCAGCAGCATATAGATGGTGCACAGAAGTGGAGATGGCCTAAGGAGAAGGCGAAGAGAGAAAATAGAAGGGTTAGGACCAAATGTCACTTAAAACTTGAGAAGAAGAGGCAAATGAATGGAAGTTGAAGGTTTTGTGGCTTCTTAATTATTATTGTTAGTTTTAATCACATGCTTTTATTCAGAGTTAATATGACTTATAAATTGACAGTAAAAAGGCTATTTTAGTTTATTTTGGCGCATTCACTAAGTGGAAAACTTATCACTCAAACTTATCAAAGCTACTCAATCGTTGCCCATTATAGGAATTTCTTGTTTCTTTCCTTTGGTTGGGTGAGAGTTGGGAACTGGCATTTCACATTCTATGGAGTGTGGACTTCATGACAGAATCTGGGTTCAAGAAATATGTAATGATTTGGGTTGCATGATCCCTTCCCTGTGAGAACTCATGCTCTCCTTGAGAGGCAGACAGGTACACAGATGATTTCAAAACTGTAAAGAGTCCAGTGGCAGCCATATGCCAGGGTGCTGGCAGAGGGCAGAAGAGGAGGGATTCTTGGTGTGGCTGGGGGAGTGAGTCAGATGACTACGTAAAAGGAATGTTATGTCATGACAACAGGTGGAAATGGTAACTCTCGCTGGCAAACCAAAGTGCAGGTCACCCTAAGACTGAAGGCCAGGAAAGCATCTTGGAGTTGATGATGGATTGAGCTGTAGATAGAGAGTGGCTTGTGTGTTCAAGTCCTGCTCTGTCCCTTATTAACTGAAGGACTGTGAACATGCCACTTAACTTCTTTAAACCTCAAGTTTCCTGACCTTTGCAACAGGCTGTTCCAGTAGCACTATCCATGAATATGTACTGTGAGGATTTCAAGAGACAATGCACTAAAGACCTTAACTCTATCAGGCTTGTAAAATTCCTTCTCAAAAAAAGAAAAAGAAGAGGTAATCTTTATTATAATAGTACTCTGAGAGATAAAACATTTGTTTCCCCAATCCATTGCTATTATGCTTTCTTATTCACTGGAAAAAAAAAAAACAGAAAATTTACATTAGTGAAATTTACTTAAACTTTATGTCAGTTCCATGATTACATTCATAAAGTGTAGAAAATTAAAAAACACAAAGGGGTGAGTATAAACAATAAAATAAAAATGAACTCCAGTTCTACTATTTAGAGACAACCACTGTCAATAGTACTTTGATATATTTCCTTCTAGTTTTCTGTGTATGCATGTTTACTAAGAAATGCTAAATATATTTCAAAACAAAATCAGGATTATGCAATATGTATACAGTTTGGTTTTCATTTTTATTGCTTAACATTGTTTTGTGACTATTTTCCTATGCCATTGTTTTTTTGCAGGGGATGGGGAAAGGGAGTTTCGCTCTTTCACCCAGACTGGAGTGAAGTGGTGCAGTCTTGGCTCACTGCCCTCCCGGGGTTCAAGTGATTCTCCTCCCTCAGCTTCCCAAGTAGCTGGGATTATAGGTGCCTACCAGCACGCCCAACTAATTTTTGAATTTTTAGTAGAGATGGGTTTCACCATTTTGGCCAGGCTTGTCTCGAACTCCTGACTTCAGGTGATCCACCTGCCTCAGCCTCCCAAAGTGTTAGGATTACAGGCGTGAGCCACCACACCCTGCCCCACTGTTCTTTAAAAGTATCTTTTCATGGATATAGAGTAAGTCTTCTTAAGAATGTGTCATCATGTATTTTTCCTTGTGGCCAAGCGTGTTAGCTCACACTTGTAATTCCAACACTTTGAGAGGCTGAGGCAGGAGGATCACTTGAGCCCAGAAGTTTGAGAACAGCCTGGGAAACTTAATGAGATCAAATCTCTACAAAAAATTAAAGAATTACCCAGGCATGATGGTGTCCACCTGTGGTGCTAGCTACTCATGAGGCTGAGACAGGAGGATTGCTTTAGTCCATAAGATCAAAGCTGCAGTGAGCTGTGATTGTGCCACTGTACTCTAGCCTGGGCAATGAGTAAGACCCTGTCCCTAAAAATAAATAAATAAATAAACAAATAAATAAATAAATAATTTTTCCTTGCATTTAAATTATAAATCAATAATGTGATGACTGTGTTTGTGTGCAAGTCTCCATTTGTACTCCAAGTGTTGACTTAGGACAAATGCCCAGAAGTAGAATTATTGAGTTACAGATGCTCTTTTTAACTCTCTGGAAGCCTACTGTCACATGATCCTCTGGAATGTGTGTGACTTTTCGGCTCTCTTAGAAGTATCTGAAAAGTTATGAATAAACACACATCTATTTACATAACTAAAAAAAAAATACACACGGTGTGGCAAAACTTGCCAATTACAGCAAACTGCAGCCAATCTACATGAATGAATCACGGCTGGAAAGAAGGCCCCAAAGCACTATGAAAATCTTTACAGTTGAATAGTGTTTGTTGACATTCAACATGGTTTCGTGTTCACGTATTTATTGGCCAGCAGTCTATCTCCCTTTGTGGGAAGTATGGTTTAGATTTTTGTTTATAGAAATTTAGGGAATTGGTATTTGATGAACATGGTAGCATGGGTGCTAGTGCTGGGCTCTGATGTTCTGTTTAAAAACCAGCAATTTCAGAGACGGAGATGTGTTTAATTTTTACTTGATTAGATAACGGTTTGGCTAATTAAGACAATTCATTATGACAATCTTAACCCCAAATTATTTTTTAGGTAATTAAAGCCTTACAGGTAGTAGATCATGCTTTTGGGATGTTGATGGAAGGCCTGAAGCAGCGGAATTTGCACAACTGTGTCAATATCATCCTTCTGGCTGACCACGGTATGCTTTTAAAAAACATTCTTATTTTATCATTGATTATAATTTATCACTTCAGGAATCATACACAAATAATAGTGATATTTTAAAATATCTACTTCTAGACCTAAAGTCTCTTGAAGAAGCAAGGAATGACTTGTGGTAGAATGTGATAAAAAGAGGACTACATTAAATTTTCTAGTTTCATTATTCTAATACCCCTGAAAACCTACCCACAGACAATATGTTTTGTAAAAGTGGAGTTAATGATATTTAACAGGGATGTGGTTGGGTTTTTATTCAATCTAAAAAGTGCTTTGGGGCCTTCTTTCCAGCCATGATTCATTCATGTAGATTGGCTGCAGTTTGCTGTAATTGGCAAGTTTTGCCACACTGTGTGTATTTTTTTTTTTAGTTATGTAAATAGATGTGTGTTTATTCATAGCTTTTCATCTTTAAAGTTACTGTCACCTCACATTTCTCTACTGGAGGTTAACTCTTGATTTTGATTAACCTGAATGTTAAAGGAAGTGAAACAGTGGAGACACCCTCTCCCACCTCACGCAAAATGCGTTCAAACAGTTTTGAAGTACATATGCGCTCATTCTACAGGTTTTTTGTTTTTTTTTTTTGAGATGGAGTCTCGCTCTGTCACCCAGGCTGGAGTGCAGTGGCCCGATCTTGGTCACTGCGAGCTCCGCCTCCCAAGTTCATGCCATTCTCCTGCCTCAGGCTCCTGAGTGGCTGGGGTTACAGGCGCCCACCCCCATGCCCGGTTAATTTTTTTGTATTTTTAGTAGCGATGGGGTTTCACCGTGTTAGCTAGGTTAGTCTCGATCTCCTGACTTTGTGATCCGCCCACCTCGGCCTCCCAAAGTGCTGGGATTACAGGCGTGAGCCGCCGGGCCTGGCCTCTACAGATATTTTTTTAAGTGCCTACTCAATGATAGGTACTTTCCTGGATATGGAGTAGATCCTTCCTAGCTAGGATGGTCAAACTGTCTTCTTGAGGAGGACATTTAAAGTCAAGCCCCAATATCTGTGAAGTGACAAGCCATGGGGCATGAGGAGGAAAAAGAGTGTGTCTGCAGAACTTTTGTTCGTATGTTAGAGCATCCAGATAATGGGAAACATAGTAATGTATTTTTAAAATTTCTGAGGTAGTTCCCTAATACTTTGCCTTATTGTTTTAAAATTAAACGGAAACTTTTGATGTACATTTTGTTAAAAGAAATTAATTAAAATAATAATTTATATGCAAGCCAGGCACCTGGCCCAGGCCTGTAATCCTTGCACTTTGGGAAGCCAAGGTGGGTGGATCACCTGAGGTCAGGAGTTCGAGACCAGCCTGGCCAATAGGGTGAAACCCCATCTCTACTAAAAATACAAAATTAGCCGGGTGTGGTGGCATACGCCTGTAGTCCCAGCTACTTGGCAGGCTGAGACAGGAGAATCACTTGAACCCGGGAAGCGGAGGCTGCAGCGAGGCGAGATCACACCACTGCACTATAGCCTGGGCAACAGAGCAAGACTCTGTCTCAAAAAAAAAAACAAACATTCATATGCAGTCTGAAAAGTCTTCAAATAAAAAAGGTTAACTACCAAATCTTTTTATAGCACATACTCTTTATATAAATTTAAATTACCTTATACTTGTTTTTGAGACAGAATTTTGTTCTGTCACTTAGGCTGGAGTGCAGTGGCACGATCTCGGCTCACTGCAACCGCCACCTTTGAGGTTCAAATGATTCTCGTGCCTTAGCCTCTCGAGTAGATGGGACTATAGGGGTACGCCACCATGCCTGGCTGACTTTTGTATTTTTTGGTAGAGATGGGGTTTATCATGTTGGCTAGGCTGGTCTTGAACTCCTGGCCTCAAGTGAGCCGCCCACCTCGGCCTCCCAAAGTGTTAGGATTACAGGTGTAAGCCATGGAGCACAGCCTACATAATATACTTTTAAAGGTAAAAGTTACTTCCATTAATCTATTATACATTGAACAAATGGTCTGTTTATAATACCCATCTGTTTTTCCCACAAACACGACCCTTCTCCACTGCCACAATTTTCTGCCAGAGTAAAGTAATAGGGTGAATTGCATAAATTCTCAGTGAAGCTTAGTTTGAGATCTGTATCATAAAATGTCTTCTATTTGACAAAACAGAAATCAACCGTTGCCATTTATATATGTTCAGTGGATATTATGATTATTTTTTGATTCAGGAATGGACCAGACTTATTGTGACAAGATGGAATACATGACTGATTATTTTCCCAGAATAAACTTCTACATGTACGAAGGGCCTGCCCCCCGCATCCGAGCTCTTAATATACCTCATGACTTTTTTAGTTGTAAGTATGAAGACACCTATACGAAAAAAAGGGTAAAACTGAAAATGAATAACCATAGTCCACTAATTCTGAGAGGAAGTTGGGATTATCAGACACCCCTAGCGACTTCTTGAGAAGACCACAGAGAAACAAGTGGGAAATTGCCATGCTTGAGTACAGTCTATAAAGTCTACGGTAATATCTAATATCGTTAGGTTGAAATATATCCTACTCAGTTCTAAATGCCAAAATAATTATTTGCTTGAAATAATTTTTAATATAATTTTACCAGATCATAGTTATTAATAAATGAATGTATCAAATTCACCTGAGTGGTTCACATTCTTTGCATTTGTTCATTATCAATTGTAATGTCATTTATTTCTTTTTCTTTTGAAACAGTTAATTCTGAAGAAATTGTTAGAAACCTCAGTGTAAGTATACAATATTCCTAATACATATATTTAAGTTAATGCAATGACCTTAATCTGGGTTTTTGAGAAATTCATATTGTATATTTCTAAGTCTAAGCTACTTGGAATTTATTTTTAAACCTTCCATCAACATTATTTTATATGCATATTAGTTGCTTTTATCTTAGTTGTTTTCATTGCGGAGCTGACACATCCACAGAAATTAGCTTGCAGTAATAGTAGCACTAAATTCTGGCTTGTATTGAAAGGGCTGATGTCCCATTCAAAAGGGTTGCATTAGTGAGCTTCAGGTAGCATCGTCTTTCTCATTTTTTGTGTGACTAATATAAGAGGATAGTGAATTATACCTCTTACAGATCTTTTTTTTACAAGTCAAAAAGATAATCTCTTTACTCGCTAAGTAAAATTGCAACTGCTTTTGATTGGTTCCCACATCCCAAGTTATAGGTAAATGAGTAGAGAAACTTCCAGATATCTTAAAGCAATATTTTTGAAAGTACAATTCACTACTCCTGGAGGGGCCTGGAATGGTCTTCTGTAATAGTTTTGTTATTTATTTACTTATATTTATTTTACCTTTACAATGTATATATATTATACATTATATGTGATATATAGTTATATGCAATATATATGGCTATATATTATATATAATATACGGTTATATATTATATATAATATACCATTATAAATTATATATAATATATGGTTATATATATATGGTTATATATTATATATTATATATGGTTATATATTATATATTATATATGGTTATATATTATATATAATATATGGTTATATATTATATATTATATATGGTTATATATTATATATTATATATGGTTATATATTATATATAATATATGGTTATATATTATATATTATATATGGTTATATATAATATATAATATATATGGTTATATATTATATATTATATATGGTTATATATAATATATAATATATATGGTTATATATTATATATTATATATGGTTATATATTATATATAATATATATGGTTATATATTATATATTATATATGGTTATATATTATATCTAATATATATGGTTATATATTATATCTAATATATATGGTTATATATTATATCTAATATATATGGTTATATATTATATCTAATATATATGGTTATATACACACACACACACACACCCAGGAATAAAAAATGAAAACATTAACTCATAATTTAAATCAGATTTTTTATTTTTTTGAGAGAGTCTCACTCTATGGCCCAGGCTGGAGTGCCATGGGGTGATCTTGGCTCACTGCAACCTCCACCTCCTGGGTTAAATCACATTTTTAATTGCAACCTGATTATCACTGCAACGACAAAAGTAATAACTAGGGAATCTGATTACATTGATAATAGGTTTAATATTCCTATTGTATTAGCCAAGCTGAAATCCCCTTACTTTTAAAAAGTGCTTCATAAATTGATGTAGAAGATGAACTTTTAAATTTAATTTGCATATCTTATGTATCATAAAGAAATATTTGCTTGCTTTTCAGTGTCAGAAACCTGATCAGCATTTCAAACCCTATTTGACTCCTGATTTGCCAAAGCGACTACACTATGCCAAGAACATCAGAATCGACAAAGTTCATCTCTTTGTGGATCGACAGTGGCTGGCTGTTAGGTTCGTGTATCTGTTTACTTATCTCATAATGCCTTTAACAACCATCTGTCATTATAAATCTACTTAACCTTACCCTGCTATTATCATCACTGTGAATTTTCCTGAGCATTGACATTTTCTTGCCTTTTTGTATGCTATTTAGCAGTTCTGCATTTGAAGTGATCGTTATTAGATTGCTGATTTTAGCATCCTTATCTTCAGAATATAGATGAGAATGAGGAATAAGGCTAAGACTATGCCCAGGGACTGTAAGTGCCAGCACCTTCCTACCCCCACTATGCTGTCCATTAAGGCAGCAGACAGATGATATCAGCTGTCTTTCAGCCTGATAGTGAGTAATTGATTACACAACTCTTTAACACCTTTGTCATCTTTGTGGTTTTTATAAAAGAGCACATATAGGGCTGTAAGACCAAGCTAATGAATTAGTTGTAACATTTACTTCTTATTACTATTTATAATGGTAATTTATGTTGATTATTGAAACATTTGCAAAATTTAAATGTGCTTAGAGAAAACAAAAACCACTTTTGACTTTGTGCATGCTATTTAGCAGTTCTGCATTTCAAGTGATTATTAGACATTATGACTCACTCCATCTTAAATAACCAATTAATCCATTGATTCAACGTTTTATTGTATGCTTGCCATGTATGCGCCAGGCCCTGTTCTAGGCATTTGAGATACAGATCTGTGTCCTGCTCTCATGTACTGTAGTAGAGAAAACTGAAAATAAGCCAGTAAACAAATAAATATAAGCTTTGTGATGGCTGATAATTCCTATTTTTGTATTTCATACCAGCACTTTTTTCCTTATGCATAAGTGGATATAAAAAGTATCTGGACTTTATGGCATCTTTCTAGCCTATTTAATATGTATGAATGTAATGCCAGGGGGGTAGAATGACAATGGCAAAACAGTGGCTAAGAGACATGTTTGACAAAGTAAAAGGAGATGACACTTTGGGAGGCCGATGCGGGCAGGTCACTTGAGGCCAGGAGTTCGAGACCAGCCTGGCCAACATGAAGAAAAATATAAAAAATTAATAAAAATACAAAAATTAGCTAGGCATGGTAGCACCTGTAATCCAAGCTACTTGAGAGGCTGAGGCAGGAGAACTGCTTGAACCTGGGAGGTAGAGGTTGCAGTGAGCCAAGATCACGCCACTGCACTCCAGCCTAGGCGACAAATCAAATCACTATTTGATTTCATCAGAAAAAAAAAGTAAAGAAAGGAAAAGGAGATGAAAGAAGACAAGGGACAAGGGACAAGGGGCAAGGGAATTAGGCTCCAACATTCAAGATCAGGAACTGGGGATTTGGCTAAGCCGATGCTACAAAATAAGCTGGAAACCCCTGTTCGGCCTGAGAGTGCAGTTTCACACTGGTTCACTAGATGGCGCTGACCCCTCTCTTTGGGATCTAAGTTTATTAGCCCTTTGTGTAGATGGGTGGCTGTACTGTGGCTCAGGACTTTCTCTAGAAAGTATTTTCCTTAAATATGTGAACAAAATTAAGCTCTACTAATATTAAATACATACAATTGTTGGTAATTTAGGTATGTAATATATAACTAAATATATGTCCAAGTTGGGGTACGTTCTCCAAATATTTACTGTTAAGAGTCTAACACCAAAGAAGTTAGGTCACTGGTGCAGAAGGAGAAAGGGCTATAAAGTGAGAGCTCGCCCACCCAAATACCTCTGGGTATCATGCATTAATACCCAATCTCAAATGGTGAGCTGTTTATTCTTTTAAAAACCAGCACTGAAATGTTAAAAGAACTGCAACCCAAGAGTTCCCAGCCAGGCTCCCCACCTAGCTAGGTTGTGGGAACTTGGAAAAATTAATATCTTACAGTCTAATTTTTCTCATCTGTAACACAAGATTAGCCTAGTTTTATTATGTTCTTGCCATTAACATACAAACTAAACTAACTTACATCAAAGGAAATTTTGAATACAGCCTTAACAAGAGAGCAAGTGAAGAATCTAATCTGGGCTGGGCATGGTGGCTCACGCCTGTAATCCCAGCTCTTTGGGAGGCTGAAGCGGGCAGATCACAAGGTCAGGAGTTCGAGACCAGCCTGGCCAACATGGTGAAACCCCATCTCTACTAAAAAATACAAAAATTAGCCAGGCATGGTGGGGTGTGCCTGTAATCCCAGCTACTTGGGAGGCTGAGGCAAGATAATTGCTTGAACCCGGGAGGCGGAGGTTGCAGTGAGCCAAGATTGCACCACTGCACTCCAGCCTGGGCGACAGAGCAAGACTCTGTCTCCAAAAAAAAAAAAAAATCTAATCTGATTAAATCCTGGGTTCACTCTCTCCAACTCTTAAAACACAAGCCTCCAGCTACTTATTTTCTAGTGAAAGTACATCATCTTTAGTAATAATGTGCATCATTTGATAACTAGGTTAGGTCCCCTTTGCAAAATTATAGCAAATTTCAACAGTTTGTATAATCTATTTTCATCATCATCATCTTTATTTTACCTAAAATGTGTTAGATTTTACTAATTTGGGGAAACCTGATGTTTTGATATAGTAGGAGAATTAATAAAGTGCTTTTTTAAAAGAACATGATTATTAGCTTTTTATTTTGGAACAGCAACTGACAAATAAATTTCAGGCACCTTTTTAAGAACCAGAGATAACCAACAAAGTACCCGACCAAAGGATCTTTACCCAGGCAGGAAGATAACAGCTATAATCAGGTGGGATAACTATTGCACTAGAACCAAGTATAACACTCAAGGAAGCAAAAATTACAGACCCAGGTGTGAATGTCAAGGAGCATCAGAGAATGCTTCCTGGTAGGGGTGGTTGCTGATCGGGGTTTGGAAGACTTATGATGGGATAGGATACATGTTGCCATACAGCAGGTCTGCCCTGTGCAGTCTGTGGGTTGTACAGTGGCATCCTGCCAACAAGGTGAGTGGGAGTGGAAATGGAATCTTTGCTCAGCTCACCAAGCCTTAATGGGGGCTGCATTGGCAGGAGGAAGGGGATTCTTTTGTTGTTGTTGTTGTTGTTGTTGTTTTTGCCAAAAGTGCCATCTGCTTGCCAAGCCTTGAACACTGCCAGGCCGCATCCTTCAAAAGGCACCTTATTTTCTCTCAATGATCTGCCCAGAGCACCTTCTTTTTGTTGTTGTTGTTTTTTTTTTTTTTTTTGAGATGGAGTCTCGCTCTGTCACCCAGGCTGGAGTGCAGTGGCGTGATCTCGGCTCATTGCAAGCTCCGCCTCCCAGGTTCATGGCATTCTCTTGCCTCAGCCTCCTGAGTAGCTGGGACTACAGGCACCCACCACCAAGCCCAGCTAATTTTTTGTATTTTTAGTAGAGATGAGGTTTCACCATGTTAGCCAGGATGGTCTCGATCTCCTGAGCTCATGATCCGCCCTCCTTGGTCTCCCAGTGCTGGGATTACAGGCGTGAGCCATCGCACCAGCCTGAGCACCTTTTTAAAGCCAGCAGTAGCTCTAGGGCAAGGAAGGGTAAAGAGAAGGAGGCAGGTTTCCAGATGGAAGAACTAGATTCCAGCAGTTGCAAGTAGTTCTGCATTGCTGGAGCACTGAGTGCATGAAGCCATCATGTGTACAAAGGACCTTATCTGAAATGACTAAGGAGTGTGACTTTGATCTTGAAGAAAGTAGGCCGTTGGTAGATACAGGTGGCTTGAGGTGATATAGGGATATTTGCTTTTGGAGAGTTCCTTCGAGATGCTACATGGATGAGGATGGTCTAGCGCAGTGGTCCCCAACCCTTTTGGCACCAGGGACAGGTTTCATAGAAGACAGTTTTTCCAGCATGGGGGTGGGAAGGGGGGGGTGGTTTCTGAATGATTCAAGTGCATGACATTTATTGTACACTTGATTTCAGTTATTATTACACTGTAATATATAATGAAATAATTATACAACTCGTTATACTGTAGAATCAGTGGGAGCCCTGAGCTTGTTTTCTTGCAACTAGATGGTCCTATCTGGGGGCGATGGGAGACAGTGATAGATCATCAGGCGTTAGATTTTCATAAGGAGCTTACAACTTATATTCCTTGCATGGGCAGTTCACAATAGGATTCACCCTCCTATGAGAATCTAATGCCACTGCTGATCTGACGGGAGGCGGAGCTCAGGCGGTAATGCTCACTGACCCACCACTCACCTCCTGCTGTGTGGGCTGGTTCCTAACAGTCCACAGACAGGTGTGGGTCCATGGCCCAGGGGTTGGGGACCCCTAGTCTAGTGTGAAACAGGGAAGCCTGTTAGAAAGGTATGTAGTGACCCATTCAGCCCCAAGGGAGCCCATGAAGCCATGGGGATGGTGAAACTGTATATAGTGTATCACCAGGAAGGTATTATTGTTAACTTAGAAGCCACAGTTTCTAGGATAGTCTTGCTTTTATCATATTCTGTCTGACGTTTGTTCTCATTAGAACATAGGTTTTTATTTCCAGCAGTGTTAAATAAGATTAGGAGTATGTGTGTGTGCATGTGTGTGTGTCTGAGAAGGAAGATTCAGAAGTTCTGAAGGCAGGATGATCAATTCGGGAAATTGTTCAGGTTAGAGGATCTGGCTTAGAATGGTGGCAGTAGGCCGGGCATGGTAGCTCACGCCTGTAATCCCAGCACTTTGGGAAGCTGAGGTGGGTGGATCACCTCAGGTCAGGGGTTTGAGACCAGCCTGGCCAACATGGTGAAACCCCGTCTCTACTAAAAATACAGAAATTAGCCGGGTGTGGTGGCAGGCACCTGTAATCCCACTTCTTAGGAGGCTGAGGCAGGAGAATCTCTTGAACTTGGGAGGCGGGTGTTGCAGTGAGCCAAGATCACACCATTGCACTCCAGGCTGGGTGACACAGTGAGACTCCATCTCAAAAAAAAAAAAAAAGAAAGAATGGTGGCAGTTAAAGAGGAAAGGAAAGAACAAACAGGAGAGATACTGCACAGGAAGACAGGACTTGACAACTGATCTAGCTCAGGAGAGAAGTCTTGCTCATCTCCCACCTGTGTCATTACCCAGCTGTGGTAGAGAAGCCCAGCCTTGATTTCAACTGTGTTAATTAGACATGGGGAAGATAATGGAGAATTTGTTCCAAAATATTTCATATAGGACTTGGAAGTTGAGTTAATTTATGACAGATAAAATCAACCCATTTTCCAAGTGCCAGCTATCATTGTTCCATATGTAACTTCCAAAGCTAAATTAATGATTAGACATGAACATGAGGAGGTAGAGAGCAAATTTCCAAAGTTTTTACTTGGAAATAAATAGAAAATAGAGCTTTTCAAACAATATTTTAACCTTTTGCTTCTGAATGAAATTTTGCAATATTTACTATGGTTTTTAAATTGAGCTGGATTAGGAGATGGACATATTTTTAAAAAACTAGATTTTTCTGAAAATAGAAAAATAACCATAGTACGAGCATTAGAAAATTTACCTAAAAACTTGGTTCAAAAAACCTTTTTCTTTCTTTCATTAATGAACATTCTAGCTTTCCACACAGAATTTAAAACTTAATTATCTCCTACTAAATACTTCCAGTAATATTGGGAAACCAAATATCTATGCAGTAAGAATAAAAACATTTATTTATTTATAATTTAAAAAGTAGAGGCCAGGCGTGGTGGCTCATGCCTGTAATCCCAGCACTTTGGGAGGCTGAGGGGGGCGGATCGCCTGAGGTCGGGAGTTCCAGACCAGTCTGACCAACATGGAGCAACTCCATCTCTACTAAAAATACAAAATTAGCTTGGTGTGGTGGTGCATGCCTGTAGTCCCAGCTACTCAGGAGGCTGAGGCGGGAGAATTGCTTGAACCCAGGAGGCGGAGGTTGCAGTGAGCGGAGATCACACCATTGCACTCCAGCCTGGGCAACAAGAGCAAAACTCTGTCTCAAAAACAAAAGAGAGATGGTGGAGTCCTGCTATGTTGTCCAGGCTGGTCTCCAGCTCTTAGGCTCAAGCGATCCACCCACCTTGGATTCCCGAAGTGCTGGGATTACAGGTGTGAGCCACCATTCCCAGCTGAGAATAAAAACACTTTTTAAAACCTATTGTTTGGGCTGGGCATGGTGGCTCACACCTATAATCCCTGCACTTTGGGAGGCTGAGGTGGGTGGAACACTTGAGGTTAGGAGTTCCAGACTAGCCTGGCCAACATGGCAAAACCCTGTCTCTACTAAAAACACAAAAATATTAGCTGGGTGTGATGGCACATGCCTGTAGTCCCAGCTACTCGGGAGGCTGAGGCAGGAGAATCGCTTGAACCCAGGAGGTGGGGGGTTGCAGTGGGCCAAGATAATGCCACTTCACTCCAGCCTGGGTGACAGAGTGAGACTCAGTCTCAAAAATAAATAAATAAGTAAATAAATAAATAAATCCTATTGTTGTCATAGTTTTATGCCAACAATTTTATTGGAATTAACTAAGATAAGGACATGAAGTGACATCCTTAGGATATCAAACTTAATTTCCTTATGAGGCGGGACTTGTCTTGCTTTCCCCATTCCAGGTACTTACCTGGCCTCTCTTTTCTTCCCTCTACTGGGTAGAGTTGAGTGAGTGTGGCCTGGTCAGGGTTGTGATTAATTTTTTAATTTGTGATTTATTTTTATTTTCTATTTAAACTGAATTAGAGTCCGTTATGAATTTTTTTAAAGTTGATTTTTTTAAAGACACTAAATTACTGTCCTGTTGTTAGCGTCGAGTTTGTAAAAACAAACAGAAACCCCGTGGTGTGCATGTGTGTGTGTGTGTGTGTGTGTGTGTGTGTGTGTGTGTATTTGCCCTTGGGGTGAGAGGTGGGGGTGGGGAAGCAAATGAGAGAAATCTTTTAGGGCCAGCCTTTGGAAATAGGAGTCCTTTGTTCCCTTCAGAGATCAAATTTGACCCAGTATAACATTGTTGCTTTAAAAGATCTAGGTTCATTTATCACTATTTTCCAAATATGAAAAACAGCTACTTATAAAATTGTCAATACTGCTCAATTCAAAACAGTATTAAAATGTAGGCAAAAACTAATTAATTAAATTTGAAAGCTTATTCAAATAATAAAGCAACAGCCTATGGAAGAAAATCACAAAGGTAAACATAATTATAATACTAATCCCGGAATTTACAGAATATACTAGCTTCTTTTTACCAAGTACAGTTGTGTGTTGTATAACAATACTTCGGTCAACAGTGAACTGCTTATGTGATGGTGGTCCCATAAGATTATAATACTATATTCCTACTATAACTTTTCAATGTTTACATGTGCTTAGGTACACAAATCCTTACCACTGTGTTACAGCTGCCTACGGTATTCAGTACAGTAGCATGCTGTACAGGTTTGTAGCTAGGAGCAATAGGTTAGGCCACATAGCCCAGGTGTGTAGAAGGCTGTACCATCCAGGCTTGTGTAAGTGTACTCTGTGATGTCTCCACAATAATGAACTTGCGTAAGAATGCATTTCTCAGAACACAGTCCTGCCCTTAAGCAATGCATCACTGGATTATAATTAACTTGCCCTGCCTATTCTTTATTCATGCTTTCATATTATTTTTCTAGACATCTTCACTGGAAAACAGAAATTGATATTTTTCCCCAGTTGCACAGATTTATTCCTAAAGCACTGAAATGCTAAAATAACATATTAACCAAACTATTCTTCAGCATTTGGTCATTGATGTGTAAAGGTACACCCATGAGCTTGAAGACAAATTTATTTTTTTAAAAACCTGTGCCTTTATTACTAGACTTTAGTCAGTATCTATCAGTCAGAGACTTTTGAATTCTATTTATAGATCTTGGAATTTTCCTTTCTTCTCTCGTACCCTTCTGTTTGTTCCATTATGGTTATGAATTTGAGCAAGAAAATAAATATATTTATTCGTTGTTGATATAAAAATTTACTTATTCTGTTGTTGATAGAAAATATATTATTCTGTTGTTGATAAAAAAATTTACTTATAAAATTTACAGAAACTATATAAAATTCATTAAAACTTACAATATGGTCTCATATCAATATATTGATCAGTGTGTAATAACATTTTTTCTTTATAGGAGTAAATCAAATACAAATTGTGGAGGAGGCAACCATGGTTATAACAATGAGTTTAGGAGCATGGAGGTAACTTACTGCTTTTTTTTTTAACTTTTATTTTAAGTTCAGGGGTACATGTGCAGAATGTGCAGATTTGTTACATAGGTAAACATCTGTCATGGGGGTTTGTCATACAGATTATTTCAATACTCAGGTGTTAAGCCTAGTTACTGCTTTTTTAAAACAGATATTTATTGCACACCTATTTTATTATAGGCAATGTTCAAGACTCTTGAATACATCTGTGAACAAAACAGATTAAGATCCTGCCCTCATGAAGCTTTTATTCTAAGAGGGGGATACAGACAGTAGGAATAATAAAATAATATATCATTTGTTATGTCAGATGGTAAATGCTGTGGGAAATAAAGAAAAAGTAAAGGAGAGTAAGGGAGAAATTGGGAGTATTTTGGGGTACCCTGGGGGCAGTAAGCAACTTTAAATAGGGTGGAAAGAGTAAGAGTCATTAAGTTGACATTGAGCAGAGCCTTGAAAAAGGTAAAAGAATTCACCTTTCAAATATTCAGGAGACAAGTGTCCCAGGCAGAAGAAACAGCCACTGAAAAGGGCCAAAATTGGGAGTGTGCCTGATTCTATGAGTACAATGCAGCTGATAATCCCCCATAGGTAAAGCTTTGCAACCAGGTTATCTCATCTACTTCCATTTGTAACACACGCACACACACACACACACACACACTCCTTTCCAAATAGAAAAAAATGTGTTAGACCTTTTATGAATATGTTTCCTTTTATTATCACATTGTCATGGTGAGTTACATCTTTTTGTAAATATTTGAAAACGATCTCTGGAGAAAGAGCTTTACTATTAATTGGGGTACTATATAATAGTTTAATTATTGCAAGAAAAATCTATGCCTCCAATTCTTTGATGATTATCTTAATATATATATATATACACACACACCTGTTACCAAAACATAATTGCTTATCTATGTTTGATATTTTTCTTCTAATTGTTTACAGTCTAAAATAATTTGATCTGTTATAAATAATATAATCAAGTTAACATTAATTAATTCAATGTAAACCAAAATATTTAGGTCTTTTTTCCCAAAAGTATAAGAGAGAAGTATAAATGGAACAGCAGGTTAGACTTCATCTAAAAAAAAAAGTTAGCATTTTTGTATCATGTATCAACATATTTGATTAATGATACGAAACAATATGAAAAGATAATATGATGTTATATGATTAAATTTCTACTAAATATTGTGCACATATAGCAGAATTATGCTGACATTGGTTGTGTGCTGTTTGTATTCTCCTACTTTATTGGCACATGAGGTGCTATGGAGGTAGGTAGAGATAGAAGTAAATACCGCATTGATTATATTTTATTGGTATTTGTACAACATACAGGTGGAAAAATATGAAAATCGTTTTCAAAACTAAAAAAAAAATCCTTACAGAGGCCTAATACAAATAGGAGAGTAGTTACAGAAGGAAAATTTTGTCTCTTCCTATATTTGTTTTTGAATTTAGATGACATCTAATAATAATATGACTATTACCACCTAGGCTATCTTTCTGGCACATGGACCCAGTTTTAAAGAGAAGATTGAAGTTGAACCATTTGAAAATATTGAAGTCTATAACCTAATGTGTGGTAAGTATATTTAAACAAGTTTGCCAACAAAATATGGGTAGTTTTAAATATATGTAATTTGAAATTGGTAGCAAACTGAATCCCAGAGGCTGGATACTCTGTAGTGAGAAGGCAGAAAAGTAAAAAAGATGAGGCAGAATTATTCATTATTTAGAACTATTCAGCTATAAGAGTGAATTATTTTTGTTTTACTAGTAATGATAAACTTTATTTTTATTTTTGAGATGGAGTCTTGCTCTGTCACCCAGGCTGGAGAGCAGTGGTGTTATCACGGCTCACTGCAACCTCCGCCTCCTAGGTTCAAGTTATTCTCCTGTCTCAGCTTCCCAAGTAGCTGGGATTACAGGCGTGAACCACCAGGTCCGGCTACTTTTTTTTTGTATTTTTTGTAGAGATGGTGTTTCACCATGTTGGCCAGGCTGGTCTCGAACTCCTGACCTCAAGTGATCTGCCCACCTTGGCCTCCCAAAGTGCTAAGATTACAGGCATGAGCCACCATGCCCAGCCAGTAATGATAAACTTTAGATCTCAGAAGACCAACCTTTTCTATTAGTTAGTTACTAGATGATAATTTAATTTAATAAAACTTAGGTAAATAATACTTCCAACTTTTCAAAGCAAGACAAACATACCTAAAAACATAAACATTTTCTTGTAATTACAGAGAGAAGCTTTCTGGCATAAAAACATGGGAAAAAAGTCCTAGCTGGATGGACACTTGTTATTATACTCAATGTTAAAAAACCTCAAAGCATTCGAATTTTAGGAAGCCTAACCTACCTTCCTACCTGCGTGCTTGCTGCAGGCCATTGTATTAACAAATCATTTATTTACCTAGCAAGGCAATGAGTAAGCTGCAATTTCACTGTTAGCTTTAGAAATTTGGACATAAACATGCTTACAACTGTCTCTTGATGTTGTTACTGGTTTGTGGTAATTGAATGTGACTTAGAAACCAAAAGGTATTCAGTTTTTAAAACGGTGTGTTGTAGCCTTAACAACTTTCATTCTTTTTCCGCACAGCTAGGTTTATGGTCTGGATTGTTGGCCCTTTGCAGAACTGGTTAAAAGGAACTAGATAGGACTGCAGTTCCAGGAGAGATCTGTTAGGTAGCAGGCAGTTGGTAGGAATTACTTAAAAAGCTATGTTGGTGAAATATTTGTATGTTTCATAGAAACATACAAACATGCAAATTGTATGTTTCATAGAAACATACAAATGTATTTTGTGTTATGTATTTTCATAGAAAAATATGAAAAAAGCTCTTTGAATATTAAGCAAAATTCACTAGTTCCATTTTTTAAAAGTTTCTATCTTTAGAGAACTTTTATATAATTAAGTAAATGTACTACAAGGAAGATTATAAATTATTTAATTTATTTAAACTTGTTTTTATTAAGAATATAGCTTTTTATGCTAGAAAATCATAATATGCTTACAAAACAAAGTGGTGATTTAAGGAAGCTTTTCTTTGGAGAAACAGAAACCGTTCATGAAAGTTCCTCTGGCTCATCTGCAGCAACTGTTCCTATTCCTCATTTATTTCAAGAGATGGGGTTTCAGTATGTCACCTAAGCTGGCTTCAAACTCCCAGGCTCAAGCAAACCTCTTGCCTCAGCTTCTTGAGTAGCTGAGACTACAGGTGCACTGCTGCACTTGGCTAGTTCTATTCTTTAGCAAGACTAGTGATTGAAACCACGGAGAAGAAAGTCAGTAAACTGAATGGCATATAGAGTACATAGCTTCGTTACAGCAGAATTTATTAAAGGGAGTGAAAGAGTAGGTGTTTGTTTCTTCCCATCTCCCACAGAGGAGTTGTTGCTTTCCAGTATAAAGCAACTTTCAACTTATTTTTTCAAAAAACAGATCTTCTACACATTCAACCAGCACCAAACAATGGAACCCATGGTAGTTTAAACCATCTTCTGAAGGTGCCTTTTTATGAACCATCCCATGCAGAGGAGGTGTCAAAGTTTTCTGTTTGTGGCTTTGCTAATCCATTGCCCACAGAGTCTCTTGACTGTTCATGCCCTCACCTACAAAATGTAAGTAACAACTTCATGCATCCATAAGCATGTAAAGGGACAAGCTATTCTTAACCTGGGTAGCCAACAACTGGGGTAGCAACAACCAGGCTTGTGTTCTGCCTTGGATATTTACTTAGTAAATATATGTGGCTTCTCTGAACCTTATCTGGAAACAAGAAGTGAGAATGCATACATTATAAGATTAAGTATGGAAATATGCTTTGTAAACTGGAAAACACTATTTGGTAATTGTTAATGTCATTATAAACTAACTGTCCTTCACCATTCAATACAGTAATCTTCGAACTCTCTCCAGTTTTCCTTATAAACCATTCTTCCTGCAGTTTATGAATCAGATGTTCATGCCTGGTTATTTAGAGCAGAAAGAACTAGGAGGGTGTAGGGACTGTAGCCTGCTGTTTGACATACCCACTAGGGTAGGTGCTGTGGCGTATTCCTTTGCATAGCAGGGAAGAATCTGGCTGACAGTTGACACTGGGAAGGTCTTTTTAGTAAATTAGGCCCTCGGATGAGTTCAAGAGCAGGACTTCAGATCCCAGGAGAGTTTCAATAAGGTGAGGTTTTAGTGCTAGGAGAGGCCCCAAGGGCAAGGAGTCATAACAGCAGCTCAAAATACAAGGACCAAGCCTACTTGTGAGAATCAGAGCACCTGGATGGGGTTGGGATTTCAGAGTGAAATTGGAGCCCAGTTATCAGGAGTCCATCAAGCAAAAATTAATGTCAAGGGTCATTTGATGCCAAGTTCCAAATGTGTTTGTAGAACTAAATAAAAACACCTGCTGCCTCAGGTAAGAATTTTTCCTTATAGTCAGAAGTAGGTGAAGATGTCACAATCTCTATTCTTCAAAATAGCATTATACCACAGAAATAAATAACCAACCAAAGGGGCTCAACGGGACAAAAGCCTAGCAAACTTCTCAATGAAGATCAAATCCGCAACAAAGATCAGAGTAAGGGTGTGGGTTTCCTACTGACTGCTCCTGATAACCTCAAACTGCCATTAAAAAATAATAATAACATTACTTAGTGGGTATATTATTTCTCATTTTAGAGATAAACCATGCTCAGAGAAGTTAGATAAATTGTCCAAGGCCAGAGAAGCTTGTTCCATCTGACTGCAAACCCGAAGTTCTATGTAAAGAATGCCTCTTGCTATTCAGAGTGCAGTCCCAGGACCACCATCTGCATCACTTGCAAATTGGTTAGAGATGCAGAATCTCAAGCCCTACCCTAGGTTTACTGAACCGGAATCCGTATTTTAACAAAACCCTCAAATGATTGTATGCATATTAAAAGCTTAAGGAGCACTGGGATGTTCTCACCCAACTTAGTCATTGATTCCAGCAGTGATCAGAATGCTTTGCCCCATTATCAATTATCTTTTTGCAAGTTCTCTCTTCTCTCTCTCTCTCTCTCTCTCACACACACACACACACGCACACACAGACACACACACACAATGCAGGGAGCAGTAGTATCTCTGTATTTCTGAATAGTGGCAGAATCAGAATCTTAAGTTAGGCTAGCATCATTGGCAGTATAACATTTAATTGATTACTATAGACATAATCTTGATTACCCTTTAAAATACGTATTGTTACTTTGACGTATTTCCTCCCCTTTCCCATCCCTCGTTATCTTGCAGAGTATTCAGCTGGAACAAGTGAATCAAATGCTAAATCTCACCCAAGAAGAAAGTAAGTCAATAGAAAACATGTTAAGTCTTTGATATTTAGACCTAACAAAACACAATGTGGCCCTTTTAGGACTCTCCAAAATAAGCTGACAGAGGTTTCTGAACATAAAGATTTTATTGCCAATATACAAAAGGTAAAAAAAGAAAAAAAAACTCACAACAGATATAATGACACCAGTACAAGCATGGGGTAGTTCCAGTGGTTCCAGGAACAAAACGAATTCCTTGAAGCGGTTGTGACTCATCTGCAGTCCTCTATTTCCTTTCCTTAGATGTAAGCAGACTGAGCTGCCTGGATTTGAGTCCTACTTCTGTGCTTCCTGGCTGTGTGATCTGGGGCAAATCACTTAGCCTCCCTGTGCCTCAGTCTTCTCATCTGTAATAACTGTACTCACCTCATGTAGTTGTAAAATTTAAAAAGTTAATACATGGAAAGAATTTACAATTGTGCCTGGCCTGTAGCAATATTATTATTACCTGTTGTCTTTTAAGTATTCTTGTATTAAACTCACTCTGTTTCAGTTTCATCGCTTATAAGGGGATACTTACTTTATAGAGTTGCTATGAAGATTACATGAGTTAATATATGTGCCTGGTTTACAGTTAAGAGCTTAGTAAATGTACTAGTTGTTTTGATAATCTTATAATCTGCCAAGTGTTATCCCATGGCATAAATAGCCTGCAGGTTTTTTATCCATCACTAATTGATAGATTTTTAAGAAGCATACAAGTAAAAGTAAATAAATACATTAGAATGTTGTTTTAGTCCCTTCCCATTGCTATTAGGTTGGTGCAAAGTTAATTGTGTTTTTTTCTATTAAAAGTAATGGCAACAAACAGCAGGGCATGGTGGCTCATGCCTGTAATCCCAGCACTTTGGGAGGCTGAGGCAGACAGATCACTTGAGGTGAGGAGTTTGAGACCAGCCTGGCCAACATGGTGAAACTCTGTCTCTACTAAAAATACAAAAAAAAAAAAAAAAAAAAAATTAGTTGGGCATGATGGTGCACCTTGCAATCCCAGTTACTCAGGAGGAGGCTGAGATAGGAGAATCACTTGAACCCAGAAGATGGAGGTTGCAGTGAGCCGAGATCATGCCACTCCACTCCAGCTTGGGTGACACAGCAAGACTTGTTCTCAAAAGTAATGGCAAAAACCACAATTTCTTTTGCTCCAACCTAATATAACAAGATGCCATAGACTGGGTAGCTTATAAACAACAAAAATTTACTTCTCATAGTTCTGGAGGCTGGGAAGCCCAAGATCAAGTTGCCAGCAGATTTGGTTTCTGATGATGGCCTGATTCCTCATAAAGGGCCTTATTCTCACTCTGAGCTCATATAGTGGAAGGAGTGAAGGTGTCCCTAGGGTCTTTTTGATGAAAGCTCTAATCCTGCTCATGGGGGTCTTATCTCATGACTTAATCACCTCCTAAAGGTCCCACCTCCTAATACCATCACCTTTGGGATTAGGATTCCAACGTATACGTTTTAGAGAGACATAAACATTCTGATTATAAGACATAGGTTTATAAAATTCCAACATCTTCCCTATGACAATTACTAAAGTAGGTCATCTTTGTTACAAAGTATGTACTTTTGACTTTGAAGGTTTTACCTCTTCATGTACATCCTCTGAGCTGTAAAATATAAGGAATCACAGAGGGCAGGCTTCAGATCCTTGCTTAGGCTCTTGCTTGGCCAACTTACTTATGTAAACCTTAGTTTTATAATCTGTAAAATGGAGTAATAACACCAATATTATTATTATTATTATTATTAATAATTATACATAGGATTGTTGTAAAATTGAAAGAGGTTAAATATGTAAAATATTTGTTAGAGTACTTGTCATATAATAAGCCATAAGAGAATGGTAGTTATTATATGGGTAGTTATTACATGCAAAGAAGCATTTGCTAATTTCATGAATCTTTTTATTTTATGCTATTTTAATTTTAGTAACAGCAACAGTGAAAGTAAATTTGCCATTTGGGAGGCCTAGAGTACTGCAGAAGAACGTGGACCACTGTCTCCTTTACCACAGGGAATATGTCAGTGGATTTGGAAAAGCTATGAGGATGCCCATGTGGAGTTCATACACAGTCCCTCAGTTGGTAAGTTCCTGAGTCCATTGATCCATGCAGGCAAGAAGTATTTATAATCCTTTCATATTCTAAGAGTTGAATTTTGTTTTGCAGTAGAGATTCAAAGGGAGAGAACTCACTGGCCTATAGCTTGCAAAACAATGCACAAGTATTAGATAAAGGTTGTTATAGGTGCTACATGTGTGCAAAAGAGGAACACATTGTGTTTTACCTGGAGAAAATGGAAAATGTTTACAGGCCAATTGGCCAATTGGTAAGGCAGGCAGAAAAGGACATTTTAAACAGAAGCAACAGGAAGTATGGAGGAATACTATTCATTTATCATTCCCCATGTAAATCATGGGTGCACATAGAAGGTGATGATAACTAGATTATAAAGATCTTTGTATTTATTTGATTATTTAACAAGTACTTTACTATTTGTTATGTGTTATAGTAGGCACCAAATATACAAGGTGAATAAGGCATAGTTCTTCTCTGAAGGATCTGGCACTCTAGTAAGTCAGACTAGACTTACATGGACAAATGCATTATGTCACAGATCTCCAGGCTGAGGTTGAGTCCACTTGTTTAAAGCCCCTTCCCTCTTCACTGTCTGGCAAACTCTCTTGCACTAAGTAGTGCCAGGACAGTTGACTACCCTTCAGGAAGAAAACAGTAGATCCCTACCTCACACCACGCACAAAATTAAATTGCTGGTGGATTTGTAGATCTAAATAGGAACAGCAAGTCCATATTCCCTTTGTGCATATCTTTATGATCTTGGGATAGAGAAGGCTTTCTCAGGAGATAAGAAGAACAACATTAAAAATGCAGAGGAAATTGATTAGACTACATAAACATTAATGTATAACAAAATAACAAAGTTGTAGATGGAACAATATATTTGCATTGCACATAAGAAACAAGTTATGAGTATCCAGAACAGTAATTAGATTCAGAATAGCTAATAAATTTCCACCAATCAACAACAGAATGACAAGCATCTTAGTTACTATATGAACAAAGGATAGGAGCCAAGCAATTGAATCGCAATAGCAATCAGGAAAATGTAAATCAAAACAAAACTTAGGGCCAGGCGCAGTGGCTTATGCCTGTAATCCCAGCACTTTGGGAGGCCGAGGCAGGTGGATTACCTGAGGTCAAGAGTTTGAGACTAGCTTGACCAACATGGTGAAACCTCATCTCTACTAAAAACACAAAATTAGGCAGGTGGGGTGGCATATGCCTGCAATCCCAACTACTTGGGAGGCTGAGGCAGGAGAATCGCTTGAACCCGGGAGGTGGAGGTTGCAGTGAGCCAAGATTGTGCCATTACACTCCAGCCTGGGCAACAACAGTGAAACTCCATCTCAAAAAAAAAAACACAGCAACAAAACTTTAAAGTATGCCAAAAGTCAGTCCAAACACTCCTCTGGGGCAGGGATGATTTTATTTAATGTATCCTCAGCACAATAGAATTGCCCAGTAAGTGCTTATTGAATGAAATGCATTGAATGAATTAACCACAACCATTATTTTTAGACTTTTAAAGACAAAGCTATACCACCCACCACACGGGTAAATAATCAGGGAGCTATTTTTGTAGAGAAAATCTAGTATTTTAGATCCAGAGACTGATGACAAACTTATAGCTATTAATGTTTTTGCTAAGAGTACCACCTCTTTTATGGAAAGGAAATAATTGATTGCATAGGTTTACCTACTCTTCCTGTTCCAATTCAAAATTTTTGGAGAAAAATAAGCATATTTTCCTACTACTAATTAAAACTTTGTATATTCTGAAGGCCGGCTCTGTTGCTATCAATGGTTCAATTGTGGTCACTGGTAACAGTAGTAATGTTTGTTTGCCAATGTGGGCAAATATTTTACCAACAGTTACCTGAGTTCATATGGACGGTTGGTGGCAACATTACTTTCTTAATATGCACAATGTTCAGTTCGTGATTTTCTTCAACACACAACATTCCTTAAAATAACTTCTATTTTGTTATTGTTTTCAAGAGGAGTGGCATAATCAGGGTCAGTCCTATTATTTAATTTTCTATTTTGAAAATTCCAGGTATGAGGGGTTGTGTGGCATTAAAGGGAATGTTTATGTTTTTAGTACTTTTCCCCTGCTGTCTTGCATTCTTGAATTTTTATGAGCTTTGGCGGAAACCAAAGGCAGAGAGATTCTAAGTGGGCTCAGACTAGGAGTTTAATACAATTCTTCTTTGTTATTGTTTTAAAACTAGCTTCTTTGTTACCAAAAGTTCCTGTCCTTTCACTGATCCCACAGAAGTACTTGTGTATTTCTCCCTCCATGTGACAGGATGGAATTCTAGCAATTTTCTGCTTTCTAATTCAGAAATTACTCTGTTAGTGTGTTGTGGTTCAAGAAAATTACATACCAGGATGTTTTGGGATTCACATAAAAATGTTGTAAATCAGCTCTGTGTTTCAAAAAATCAAGCTTTAAATAAGCACTTTTCGGAACATGGACCCAATTGGCCTGAACCTTTAAGATTTATGGAGCTTTTGTTTTTCTGTGGTTTTGGTGGGTTTTGTAATTTTTGTTGTTATCTCAGAAGAGTTCTGGGGAAGTAGTTGTGATTTGAAATCATGGTCCTAGACCAGCTGATTCAAAACCATTAAGGTTAGTCAGGCTGTACATAGATTTTGCTTCTGGGCCTGTTCAGAAGGAAGATATGCACTAGTGTTTCTGTTGCTAGGTGAAAAATTGAAAATAAGAGCAAGAATTGTGATTATTGTTTAAAATAGGTATTTCAGAATTTAATATGAAGTCAAATAACTTTTCAGAGTAGAAATCTAGTGTACTTTGAAAAATGCCTCTCTCTCTCCCTATGTATCTATGTATCTCTCGCTCTCTCTCTCTATTTACCTATCTATAGCTATATATCTATCTGTCAATCTACACACATATCATTCCATGTTAAAAAGCCTTTTTTCTTGTTTCTAAAGATTATTTTGTGAGTCTTTAAAATAAGGGCATTATTGTATGTTGCAAACATTTTTAAACTATGAAAAAATTATTTTTCCCTGTAGAAAATAAATCATACAACAAAATAATTAAAAACATACATAGTTATTATCCTTACCATAAGGCAAAATTGTAACTATCTAATCTTCAAACAAGTAGGTTTTAACTTGTACATTCAGCCTACAGGTAAGAAGCATCTGTAACTTCAATAGAAATAATTTTATCCTCTGTTCAAGTTCTACTTTGTTTCAATGCCAGACTAAAAGTACAAGCAGCTCACGTTCCTGTCTATACTCATCATTTACTTCTCCAGAAAGATTTTGAGAGCTAAAAAGTTCACATTTTATCTGAGTGTCTGAATTCTATTTATTGCTTTCCTGACTTTCTATTCCATTGCTTCAAAAATTCCAGGGAACTCTGATAGGATGGCAGGATTGAAGATGTTTATGTGTGTGGGGTGGTGGTGGTGGTGGTTCACTAAAGTCTTCTTTATTATAGAAAGGACCTTCCTGTACGTCCCCTCCATCCTTCTAATGGGCTGCCTATTGCATAATCTCGCCTGGATAAAGGAGGCCACATCCTCATTCCTAGTATTGATGCACTTTTATTTGAGGGTTCAAGTTTGGTATGTAAGAAATAAATCTCAAGATTTTCGGTTAGCAGAAAATGTGACTTTTTTTTAGTACTTTCTGCCTGAAGCTATCCCAGTTCATTTCCCCCAGCCCAAAGTTTAAGCTACTTTGAGAACATGGTAAATATTTTGACCAACTAAGTTGTTTAAGCACAACTTTTACAGCCACAGCCTCATTAAAAATTACAATAAACTTTCTTCATTAACATTTTTATAATTTTAACTGTTAAATATAAGCATCTCAATTGCCTTACATTATGGAAAATGCATTTAGGCCTACATTTATATACTGTATATTTCTTCAAGTAAAACTTACTAATGTGAAATGTTTGAGTACAACGATAAAGATGTGTGTTAGGAAATATCAAACTCACAATATACCAGGGGTCTATGGGGCCAACTTGGTCAGCAGTCACTATTCCTTATTCTCTAATTTTACAACATACTTACGTGGTCCTTATACCAAGTGGAGAAATCTGGTCACTCAGAAATGTATACTATGATATGTTTTTGAAAGAATATAAACAAATGCTTTTAGCTTTCCAGACTCTGCCACCTGAAGAAGAGTGAAGTAAATGGTGAGAACTCATCCAACACATTTAGCACAAACGTCTTTGTATTTCTTGGTTTACTTCTTGTTTTGGTGGACTATATCACTCAGGAGCTTCCTGAGAAAGAAAAAGGGGAAGATACATTCTTGAGAGTTTTTGTGTCTCAACATGTTTTTTCTCTGCCTATACACTTAATTGGTGTTTTAGCTGGTTTCAGAATTTTAGAAATAATTTTTCTTCAAAATTAGTAAGACGGGCCAAGCGCAGTGGCTCACGCCTGTAATCCCAGCACTTTGGGACGCTGAGCAGATGGATCACCTGAGGTCAGGCGTTTGAGACCAGCCTGGCCAACATGGCAAAACCCTGTTTCTACTAAAGATACAAAAATTAGCTGGGCGTGGTGGCGCATGCCTGTAATCCCAGCTACTTGGGAAGCTGAGGCAGGAGAATCAGTGGAAGCTGAGGCAGGAGAATCAGTTGAACCCAGGAGACAGAGGTAGCAGTGAGCCAAGATTGTGCCACAGAGTGAGACTCCATCTCAAAAAAAAAAAAAAAAAAAAAAAAAGTTAGACTTCCTGGGCTGATTCTCTAATGTGTTTGAATTTTTCCCATCTTTGTCTTTAATTCCACCTTTTGAGTCATGTCTGCAACTTTATCCTCTAGATCTTATTGAGTGTTTTCTTTTGGCTGTCATATTTTGAAATCCCAAGAGCTCTTTCTGTTACCTTTTCCCTTTTTAAACAATGCCTCTGTTCCTTCTTTATGGATGCCATATACACTCTCAACTCTCTGAGAAAAGAGTTTTCTTCTGGCTTCCGCATTGTCTCTTTTTCTTCTCCCTTATTCCCCAGTGTCCTTGGCTGTCAGCTTCTATTTTAAGAGTTAGGCACTAAACTATATGGCCGGGTCTTTCCAGTCTATAAGCTTCACTATAGGTTGATCAGGAAGAGAACCAGCCATTTTGTTGAGGACTCCATACTGACAGTATCTAGTTTCCTTTCAGGCTGGTTGTTTTCCAAAGAGAGGATACTTCTAATCTGACTCAGCATATACAATTTTCAGGCTAAATGGGCAAACAGATTGGAGAATCTTATCATTCAGCAATAGAGTTTTATTTAATCCCATTGCTTTCAGTATGGTGCACCTGCTCTTGGCTGTGCCTTGTGTCTTTTAGTCTGATCATCCCTCTGGTTTAAACTCTCCAGAGAGTAAACATACTGTCTAGCCCTTTTTGCAGACTTTTTCAATCTATCCTCTATTTCAAGCCTTATGCAAACTCTTGTCTTTAGGACTCCAAGTTCTACCCTTCTGGGGTTCTACAGTAGGACTTTCTTGGTGCTTTCCCCAAACATAAGCTCTTGGTAGTCAGTGTTTACTGGTCTACCAAATCAGGTTATTATTTATCTGATTTCCAGCTTTTGAATATTCCCTGTCATCTCTTATGTGTTTTCATTATTACTGTCTTCTTAATGGAATTTAAGAAAGGAGCAAGATAAATGTATGTGTTCAATCAATTTGAGAAGTTTTCTAGCTGGAGCTTTGTATTATGTTAGGGATACAGTCTCTGCTTTGCTTTTTCTGGACTTTTCTCATCTTCAGCTCCCACTTGTTCTATACCTCAGCATGGTGCTCTCCTGGCTACAAAGACAGCATACAGTGTATGTTGCCTCTTCCTTTGTGAATTGAACTCAGAGGTTTTAGACAACATAGCTAATTTTGCTTTCAGCACAATGCAGTGAATAAAGGAAGGTCATCCTAATTTAACTTAACCTTCATTTTTTATAAATTATTTCAAGTTTTATTAAGAAAGATATCCAGGAAATAAAGGGTATTCAATTAGGAAAAGAGGAAGTCAAATTGTCCCTGTTTGCAGATGACATGATTGTATATCCAGAAAACCCCATTGTCTCAGCCCAAAATCTCCTTAAGGTGATTAGCAACTTCAGCAAAGTCTCAGGATACAAAATCAATGTACAAAAATCACAAGCATTCTTGTACACCAATCACAGACAAACAGAGAGCCAAATCATGAGTGAACTCACATTCACAATTGCTTCAAAGAGAATAAAATACCTAGGAATCCAACTTACAAGGGATGTGAAGGACCTCTTCAAGGACAACTACAAACCACTGCTCAATGAAATAAAAGAGGATACAAACAAATGGAAGAACATTCCATGCTCATGGGTTGGAAGAATCAATATCGTGAAAATGGCCATACTGCCCAAGGTAATTTATAGATTCAATGACATCCCCATCAAGCTACCAATGACTTTCTTCACAGAATTGGAAAAAACTACTTTAAAGTTCATATGGAACCAAAAAAGAGCCCGCATCGCCAAGTCAATCCTAAGCCAAAAGAACATAGCTGGAGGCATCATGCTACCTGACTTCAAACTATACTACAAGGCTACAGTAACCAAAACAGTATGGTACTGGTACCACAACAGAGACATAGATCAATGGGACAGAACAGAGCCCTCAGAAATAATGCCACATATCTACAACTATCTGATCTTTGACAAACCTGACAAAAACAAGAAATGGGGAAAGGATTCCCTATTTAATAAATGGTGCTGGGAAAACTGGCTAGCCATATGTAGAAAGCTGAAACTGGATCCCTTCCTTACACTTTATACAAAAATTAATTCAAGATGGATTAAAGACTTACATGTTAGACCTAAAACCATAAAAACCCTAGAAGAAAACTTAGGCAATACCATTCAGGACATAGGCATGGGCAAGGACTTCATGTCTAAAACACCAAAAGCAATGGCAACAAAAGCCAAAATTGACAAATGGGATCTAATTAAACTAAAGAGCTTCTGCACAGCAAAAGAAACTACCATCAGAATGAACAGGCAACCTACAGAATGGGAGAAAATTTTTGCAACCTACTCATATGACAAAGGGCTAATATCCAGAATCTACAATTAACTCAAACAAATTTACAAGAAAAAAACAACCCCATCAAAAAGTGGACGAAGGATATGAACAGACACTTCTCAAAAGAAGACATTTATGCAGCCAAAAAACACATGAAAAAATGCTCATCATCACTGGCCATCAGAGAAATACAAATCAAAACCACAATGAGATACCATCTCACACCAGTTAGAATGGCCATCATTAAAAAGTCAGGAAACAACAGGTGCTGGAGAGGATGTGGAGAAATAGGAACACTTTTACACTGTTGGTGGGACTGTAAGCTAGTTCAACCATTGTGGAAGTCAGTGTGGCGATTCCTCAGGGATCTAGCACTAGAAATACCATTTGACCCAGCCATCCCATTACTGGGTATATACCCAAAGGACTATAAATCATGCTGCTATAAAGACGCATGCACACGTATGTTTATTGCAGCACTATTCACAATAGCAAAGACTTGGAACCAACCCAAATGTCCAACAACAATAGACTGGATTAAGAAAATGTGGCACATATACACCATGGAATACTATGCAGCCATAAAAAAATGATGAGTTCATGTCCTTTGTAGGGACATGGATGAAACTGGAAAACATCATTCTCGGTAAACTATCGCAAGGACAAAAAACCAAACACCACATGTTCTCACTCATAGGTGGGAATTGAACAATGAGAACTCATGGACACAGGAAGGGGAACATCACACTCCGGGGACTGTTGTGGGGTGGGGGGAGGGGGGAGGGACAGCATTAGGAGATATACCTAATGCTAAATGACAAGTTAATGGGTGCAGCAAACCAACATGGCACATGGATACATATGTAACAAACCTGCACATTGTGCACGTGTACCCTAAAACCTAAAGTATAATAATAAAATAAAAAAAAGAAAGATATCCATTATGGGCAGTAGAGAGCATACAAATGAAAATGTCTGAGAAAAATAAACAAATAGCAAAATGTTCACTTACCCATGATTATATGTTAATCAAAATATGATGACCACACAATATAGTATTACCTTGAATACTCGAGTTAGGCAGCACATTTATAGGATGTCCTCTTGGTAAATAAATTATTGTACTAGTCTTTAAATAGGGCTACAAAGAAATTATTATTATTTTTTAAGACGGAGTCTCGCTCTGTTGCACAGGCTGGAGTACAGTGGCATGATCTCAGCTGACTGCAACCTCCACCTCCCAGGTTCAAGCAATTCTCATGCCTCAGCCTCCCGAGTAGCTGGGATTACAGGCACCCCACCACCACACCCGGCTGATTTTTGTATTTTTAGTAGAGAAAGGATTTCACTATGTTGAACCTGGAACTCTTGACCTCCAGTGATCCACCCACCTCAACCTCCTAAAGTGCTGGGATTACTGACGTGAGCCACCAAGCCTGGCCTAAGACATTATTATTATTATTATTATTATTATTATTTTCAGACAGAGTCTCACTCTGTCGCCCAGGCTGGAGTGCAGTGGTGCGGTCTCAGCTCACCTCTGCCTCCCGGTTCAAGCAATTCTCTTGCCTCAGCCTCCAGAGTAGCTGGGATTATAGGCGCCCGCCACCATACCTGGCTAATTGTTGTATTTTTAGTAGAGACGGGGTTTCACCATGTTGGCTAGGCTGGTCTTGAACTGCTGACCTCGTGATCTGCCTGCCTCGGCCTCTCAAAGTGCTGGGATTACAGGCATGAGCCACTGCACCCAGCCTGGCCTAAGAAATTATTTTAAAAATTTTTATATTTCATGATGAATGAAGCATGGCTGTAAATTTATTTATATTCAAAACTAATTTGTTTAGACAACTACACCTTCTCTGAATTAATCTTAGGTTGGTAAAAAGTTCTTGAACAGCTGAAGAATAATATATCAATACTTAGTTTATGTCAGTATTTTAAAAGTAAATACATTTTACTTTCAATTTTTATTTACAAGTACAATATATATCACTACATAAAAGTTAGATCTTGAAAAGGATTTTAGTTTTTAGGAATAGTTCCCATTATTCCTCTGCTCTCAATTCAGGTTTCACTGTGCAAATATTTTTTTCCAAGGTGTATTTGATTTGCCCTCCCGATGTCCTTAACCAGAAGGGAACCACAGAAGAAAACACTGCTGAGGACATCCATTCCCATTGCTTGCGTAGACCTGATTCACTAAGAAAATAGGAAAAGCTTAAATGAAAAACATTCTAGGGAAGTGACAAACCATATAAGGCAATGGGTGAGCCACAATTGTGGGCGTAATTTTTTTCTCTCTCTCTTTCAACAGGGAGACACATCGCCTCTTCCTCCCACTGTCCCAGACTGTCTGCGGGCTGATGTCAGGGTTCCTCCTTCTGAGAGCCAAAAATGTTCCTTCTATTTAGCAGACGAGAATATCACCCACGGCTTCCTCTATCCTCCTGGTTAGTAGAACTCTTTTTTAGAGCAGTAGCTTAGAAAGCTCTCATCAGCTGGATGTGGGCATGTGCCTTAAACATATACTCCCCACCAAAACTACCTGCTTGGGCTAAGCTAGCTGCCTGAGAGGTTTCCAGCGGTTGTGGCTGGCCAGAGCAGCACAGCGGCTGTAATAAAGACTAAGACATTTTGCAGTGGGACCCACACAGCAGCTCTCATCTGGCCCAGATGTTTAGAGAGTTCGGCAGGTTTAAGTTTAATTTTAAAACTGGAGATTCTTTGCAGAAGGACACAAACATCTAAAAACCCATTTCTTCTGGCTCCTGCCCAAGCTAAGGTCTGCCTGGAGAATACAGCTGTGCCCGTGCAAAGAAATCAGGCTGGGTGCTCGCTTTGGCAGAACATATACTAAAATTGGAATGATACAGAGAAGATCACCTAATAAAATAAAATAAAATAAAAAAAGAAATCAGACTGGAATTTTGGCCTGTCACTCATGCTGTAGGGCTAACAGTTTTAAACTGCAGGTGAAGCAGCCAAATGAAATTTAAGTTTTTGTTGTTGTTGTTTTCCGAAAGGATCTCTCTTGGGAACCTGCCAAAGCTAGTGTGATTTTCCTAAAACTCAAGCCACTTCCCTGTGCAACAGGAAATATCATTTTTATTAACTTGCCTATGAGATTTTCAACAATTTCACCTTCTTAGAGATTTGTCATTTAAAGATTCTGAAATTTATAATGGGCAAAAAGGCTTAATGAAAGCAAGTAGTGTTATCAATTTAAAACTCCTGAGTTAGGATAAATAAACTGATAAATTTTATGTATCTAGATACAATCAGGGGTACCAAATTTATGTAAGCCCTGTGATAAACATTAAAAATTTGCAACAGGCTGGGTGTGGTGGCTCATGCCTGTAATCCCAGCACTTTGGGAGGCCAAAGTGAGTGGATCACCTGAGATCAGGAGTTCGAGACCAGCCTGGCCAACATGGTGAAACCCTGTCCCGTCTCTACTAAAAATAGAAAAATTAGCTGGGTTTGCTGGTGCGCACCTGTAATACCAGCTATTCAGGAGGCTGAGGAATAAGAATGGCTTGAACCCAGTAGGCGAAGGTGCAGTGGGCCGAGATTGAGCCACTGACTCCAGCCTGGGTGACAGAGTGAGACTCTGTCTCAAAAAAAAAAAAAAAGTTGCAACATTTTGTTAATAAAATATTTGAAATTGGTGTAGAAAATTGTATCTGTTAGGCCATAAGATATTAGTTAATACATCAATGTTTGCCTAACAAGGAATAAAATTAATAATTAAACAACTTGTCAAAAAATTAAGGATACAGCCAGACACGGTGGCTCATGGTCGTAATCCCAGCACTTTGGAAGGTTGAGGCAGGAGGATCACAGGCTCAGGAGTTTGAGACCAGCCTTGGCAACATAGTGAGACCTTGTCAGTTAAAAAAAAAACAAAATTAAGTATAAAATGAAACTCTCTTCTAACTCTCCAGTATAAATTCCAATTATTTGTTAAAAATAGAAGTTCTATTACTAGCAGGTTCTTATTTTCCTCTAAAACAGAGGTAATGTTATGTTGATTGACTTTCCAACTTTCAGAGCTTAGTTAAAAAGGTAGAAGAGGATTTTTGTGGAGTCTGAGAACTACAAACACCATGTGAAATCTTAAGAAAAAAGAGCTACTTGTTTCTTCTTGTCTTTTGGTGCCTACTTATTGGCCTCTCATTGAATAATTAGTTACCCAGGCAGGATGGTGCATGCCTGTAATCCCACCTACTTGAGAGGCTGAGGCAGGAGGATCGCTTGAGTCCAGGAGTTTGAGATCAGCCTGGGCAAAACGGCGAGACTCTGCCTCAATAGTAATTTAAAAAAAGAATTAGTTAAGATACCCAAGTACAGTTTAAGTATAAAAAGTATTATAATAGAAACTTCATATAAGTGGAATTGTGCCCTATTTGTGTTTCTGTGACTGCCTTATTTCACTCAATGTCCTCAAGTTTCATTCATGTTCTTATATATTACAGAATCTAAAATAGTCAAATTCATAGAATTGGAGAGTGAAATGGTGGTTGCCAGGGGCTGGGGGAGGGAGAAATGGGGAGTTCCTAATTAATGGGCATAAAGTTTCAGTTAAGCAAGACAAATAAGCTCTGGGGATCTTCTGTACAGTATTGTACCTACAGTCAACAGTACTGTACTATATACTTAAAAAATTGTTAACAGAGTAGATCTCATGTTAAGTGTTCTTACCAAAATGAAATCAAATGAAAAAGGATTTGAATAAACATTTTTAGGTTTGCAGCTTTTAATCCTCACAATAATTCTATGAGATAGATGCCATGAGACAAATGAAGCACAGAGGGATGCAGCACTTTGCCCGAGGAGTGCAGCTGTGAGCAGCGGAGCTGGGGTTCCCACCTGGGCTGTCTGCTTCCAGAGCACACTCGCTGAACACTCACTGTGCTAGACAGCACAGCCATAAATCCTCAGAGCCCGTGATTTGTGGTGTTCCCTTCAGCAATCTCTATTAGTCAGTTCTCATACTGCTAATAAAGGCATACCCGAGACTGGATAATTTATAAAGAAAAGGGGTTTAATGGACTCACAGTTCCACATAGCTGGCGATGCCTCACAATCATTAGGGAAGACAATGGAAGAGCAAAGAGATGTCTTACATGGCTGCAGGCAAGAGACGCGTGTGCAGGGGAACTCTTCTTTATAAAACCATCAGATCTCGTGAGACTTATTCACTCTCAGGAGAATGGCATGGGAAAGACCTGCCCCCATGTTTCAATTACCTCCCACAGGGTCCCTCCCACAACACGTGAGAATTATAGGAGCTACAATTCAAGATGAGATTGGGGGGGACACAGCCAAACCATATCAGTCTCTATCAAGTAAAAACTCATTTTCTTCAAAAATTTTATTTTGGAAGACAGCTATCTATACTAACATCATTATTTTGCGCACATCCAATAACTACACATTTATATCTGGCATTCTATTTGTTTCCTCGGGCTGCTGGAACAAATTACCAAAAAAGGTTGACTTAAAACAAAAATGTATTATCTGACAGTTCTGGAGGTCAGAAGGCTAAAGTCAAGGTGTTGACAGCCATGCTCTTTTTGAAGGCTCTAGGGGAAAATCCTTCCTTTTCTCTCCCAGCTTCTGGTGGCTCCAGGCATTGCTTGGCGTGAACCGGTATCACTCAAACCTCTGCCTCCATCTTCACAAGACCTTCTCCCCTGTGTTTCTCCTCTTCCCAAATCTCCTTCTCCTTATTAAGACACTAGTCACTGGATTTACAGTCCACCCTAAATCCAGGATAATCTCATCTAGAGACTCCTAGCTACATCTGCAAAGACCTATTTCCAAATAAGTTTATATTCACAGGGATGAAAGGAATGGTTAGGACTTGGATGTATCTTTTTTGGATCACACTTCAACCCACTACAGGCATAAAACTGCCTGTGTTATTAATGATTTCTGTTAGAAAGTACTATTTCTGTGCTTTGACTGTTAATAAATTTATATTAATATGTAATAGTAATAGGCCTATTGTGCGGTATGTCATATTTTCTCTTATAGCTAGATCTAATAAGATCCATTTGTTTTGCAGCCAGCAATAGAACATCAGATAGCCAATATGATGCTTTAATTATGAGCAATTTGGTACCTATGTATGAAGAATTCAGAAGTAAGTATGAATTTAGAGTATTAATTTTAAAATAGTTAAGTGACTCCTTGAACTTCCAAACTAAACACATATTTTTTTATTGCAATTTGTTCCTGATATTAAGAGTCATTTTGTTCTAATGGTTTAAATATAGGTACAGAAAGGATCCCTCACATAGTTTCTTTTCAACTTACTTTGACTTTGAGTGACTTCTTGCTAGAATTCTGATAATTTGTTTTTAACGCTTAATTTGATCACTGCCACTCACTAAAAGTAAATGAAAGGTAAATGTTCATCCCCAGAGTAATAATTAAAAGGCAACATGTGTGTTCTGATCATTTTTAACACTCGCTGTCCCATAAGCAACTCAGCCCTAGGGAGAAATTTGGAGGCATATTTAACTGTAATTTCAAGATGGTAACTACAACAACAAAAAGCTATCATCAATGTGGCTGTTTATTTTTGCCTGTGAAGCCTATTCTGGAGAATTACCCAATCATCACTGGCAATTACTAAAGCAGAATTTCATGCTATTTAAATGTACTTGTCTATAATAGAAAATATTGTCATATTTGACTGAGGTGGACATTTTAAACACTTTACGATTTTATTTTTAGAAATGTGGGACTACTTCCACAGTGTTCTTCTTATAAAACATGCCACAGAAAGAAATGGAGTAAATGTGGTTAGTGGACCAATATTTGATTATAATTATGATGGCCATTTTGATACTCCAGATGAAATTACTGAGTAAGTGATTTGACTTTTTGATTTATCAATAGGGTTTCATGAGGGGAAATTCCAATATTTTAAGTAAAGCTCAGTATTTTAAATATTACATAATACATTCATAGACAAATGTTATTGTTGACTATTTTCAATCTGGTCTATCTAAATATTTAGGAAAAAACTTATATTGCAAAAAATTTAAACTAATGGGCAAAGAAAACACTTCCTGGAAAAGTTTAGCAAAATTTTATTTGGAAAATTGCTGAATTAATGGGCAAATATAACATGAAATTTTGTAAAGGCTAAGGAGGTAGACAAAACTTGATGTACTATCAATGAATATAAAACCAATCCAGCAATAAATGAAAAAAAGTCGAGTAAAGGCTAAGGTAAATTTTACAAGAATAGTGAAAAGTGAAGTAAAGACTATAAGGTAAATTTTACAAGAATAGTGAACAATTCATAAAAGCATTTCCCAGGAGACAATGTAGGTAAATTTCATGCAGAGAACTAGTCCTAACTAAACTGTACATTTTAGTACTAAGCCTGGTCATAACAGGTTGCTAAGAATTAGTTTTGAATGCAGAGCACAGTAATAGAGTTTTAGAGAAGTTTCATCTACCATTTCTCTTTATTATCAAAACATCTGAAGGACCAAACTAAACAATTGTACTGTCTAAGCCTAGATTATGTAAAGCAATGATTTCTACCCATACCTTCTGATAAAGTAACATTTATGACTACTAAGTATGTGGCCTTTTCCTGTTTTGTTCACCATGTCCTTATTTCAGTGTTGAATGAATACTGAATCAATATTTCACTATTGACTCTACCTTTCACAATTTATTAATTCTAATAATTCTAACTTTGACAGCATTTTACTATATACTAGGTACTTTTTAAAGAACTCACATATACATCAGTCAAACTGCAAAGATACCCTAGTTAGGTTCCATTAGCCCCCAGTTAGAGTTAAGGAAACTGAGGTTAAACAACTTATCTAAATTCTGCAACTAATAAGTGGTAAAGCCAGAACAGAACCCAGACAGCCTGGCTCTGAGACCATGTTCTAAATCACAGTAATACATTTCTATTTATACCAGCTTGTATTCCCTTGGTGGAGTCAGATTTTGCACTTAAAACTTTTGAAAGCACTTTTATGTTCATTATCTGAAACCAAAGTACTGTCACATCAGTTGTATGGATTTATCCGCATGTCTACACTGTGAAGTTGATAGCACAGAATCACTTCCTTGGAAAGCTGAGGAAACTCGGTAAATGATAGAATTAGAGAATGAATGAAAGTCCAGACATTTTGTGGAAGTGCACAGCTGGAGGTGGAATCTGGGCTCCTTCATTCTCAGCTTCTGCTGTATTAGTAAACACTGCTGTGAAGTATGAAGTCAACAAAACGAGGAAATGCAGGAAGCTGAATATCATGCTCTGCTTTTTTTTTTTTTTTTTTTGTATTCTAACATTTTTTCATGTTAGAATGACCAAGCTTGGACTTCTACTGTAATCTCTATTCTGGCTGATGGGAGTAAAACGTATGTAAGACTTTGTGCTTTTTATTTATTACTTTCTTTTGCTATATTTTTACTTTGGCATTTCTTTAAAACTATATAAAGATATTTACTGGCCTGGTGCAGTGGCTCACGCCTGTCATGCCAACATGTTGAGAGGCCGAGGTGGGAGGATCATTTGAGCCCAGGAGTTTAAGACCAGCTTGGGCAACAAAGTGAGAGCCCATCTCTATTAAAAAAAAAAAATCCAAAGTACCATTAGAAGTAAATATATATATATATATATATATATATGTGTGTGCGTGTGTCTTTACATGGTTCTTTTCATATATATATTTACATATTTATATCAGCTTGTATTCCTTTGGTGGAGTCAGATTTTGCACTTAAAACTTTGTATGTAAGTTATTTAAACAGTACCTAGCATATAGTAAAATGCTGTCAAACTTAGAATTATAAGAATTATTATTTTACATATATATGAAAAAAACTATGTAAACACACTTATCACGTTTAGAAGCAAAAGTATAATAACATCAAAACATGTTTTCAATTATGTTTGTAAGACATTTAGCCAACACTGATGTTCCCATCCCAACGCACTACTTTGTGGTGCTGACCAGTTGTAAAAACAAGAGCCACACACCGGAAAACTGCCCTGGGTGGCTGGACGTCCTACCTTTTATCATCCCTCACCGACCTACCAACGTGGAGAGCTGCCCTGTGAGTATGCTTTGGGAGGGTCCAGGACCCGAGAAAATGAGTCAGAGCTCATTTGGGCTCTCATAAAAGTGGCTCTGACTAAAACATATTTTTTTAGGTGTTTCATGGGAAAAGTTGTAATACAAATGACTTCATTTTTAGGCTTTATTGATCTTTATGTAATTAATATCAATTTAAACATATATCTGCATAGTTGAACATATGTATACCTCATGTATTTTATTTATATATGTTTTATTCACATTCACTAATAATGAAAGAGGTGAAATCTTGTTAATCTCTTTTTTCTTTTTTTATTTATAACATGACAATTGTATGTATTTATGAGGGTAGTGTGATGTTTGAATGCATGCATACTTTGTATAATGATCAAATCAGGATAATTAACATATCTACCACTTTAAACATTTATCATTTATTTGTGGTAATAACACTCAAAGTCCTCTCTTCTAGCTACTTGAAATATACAATACATTGTTATTATCTACAGCCACTCTACTGTGTGATAGAACCACCAGAACTTATTTTTATTCTGGCCACAAATCTTAAAGTTCTTCCCCATGTTAGCACTAAATTAATGTTTCTGAATGAGTATGTACATGTAAAAATTCCATCAACTTGAACCATGAGGTGTGAAATTGATTATACACACACACATAAACACACACACAGTTCAAGTAACATTCTTTTTTTAAGCATTAGGCTACCTCAAAATCCTTTTTGGATCAAGGAAGATTATATGTAAGTAGTTAATTTGACTTGCATATAAATTGCTTATAGAAAAAATATGTGTCCTGGAACTTAGGTTTTACTGAAGTCATTCAACAAATATATTGAGTACCTATTAAGCACACAGTATCATGATAGAAACTCTTTAGAATGCACAAAGGAGGAACACATTGTCCCTGCTTTTAAAGAGTTCATATACAACTTCAATTTATATATGAGATATAGGCACACAAGTTAGTCAGTCAATAATACAAGAATTATTCTAAAAACCAAAAAGTAAAAGAGGTTGCAAAGTTGGGATCAATTGACAATGTTAAAAGGATTTAATATTTGAAATTAAAATCACATTTGGCTGGAATGATCAATAAAGATTTCATAAAATAAGGTGTAAGTAGGGCTGTGACCCGAAGGATGGATAGAATTTGAGTATATTGAGAAGACTACGAAGAGTCTTCCATGGAGGGTGGGTATGAAGAATGAAGAGTATTTAGTAACTGATTGGATACAAGAACCCTCACCCCAAAAGGAAACTCAGTGATGAATCAGATTTGAATGTTGGTAATTAGGAAAAAGGCAGAAAGAGGAAAGTTAGGAATGAGAACTTTTTGGCAGGTAGATAGGATAGGCTAAGGATAGGCATTTTAAGTTTGTGGAAATGGGCATTGATGTGGAAAGTCCCATAGGCAATTAGAGCCTCAGAATTAAAGCTTGGGATCTAGGCCAGATTGGGATTCATCTATGTTCTTTGAGGTGTTCGACACATGAGTGCCTTCACCATGCTGTACACTATAGGAAGTACTCACAATTAGAAATCCAGTAAAATATTAGAAGAAAGGCATAAATGATGTAAGAGAGGAACAGATAAACTGCTGTAATAGGATTTCAAAGGAGAATTACTTCCTGACAGGGAGGGTGACACTTCAGTTGGGTCATGCAGATACAATTTTACTTGAGTATTTAAATTGTCCAAAGAAGGTGGCCAAGTTTAGAGGCTGACTAGTGAGCCACTCACTGTTCTTAAAATGAGGAAGAAGAGTTTCTAAACAGGAAACTATCAGGAGATGTTGTTGAATTGAATCCCTTCATACTTTTCCTGTCAGCATTTTACTTGGTTGAGACAGGGTAAGCCATTATTCTTTACTTCCTTTTCCAATGACAGAATCAATGACTGATACGGTGTGGTACTCTTTACCATGAAATCTGGATTAAACAGTTCGTTATTACAGAGGTTCTAGGTAGATATGATGGAGTAATTACAATGAGTACACAAAGAAAAAATATTTGCTATCCCTGGACTGGGCCCTTTTGACCTTCTATCAGGACTCTTGAAAATGAATCTTAAGTAGATTTGTGATCTCCTCTCTTCTTCTGATCTGTCAGTGTGCACTACTGCCAACTTACTCATCTTAAAATTGAGTTTATATTTTGTCATAGCCTCTCACCCCAAAACTTTTGATTATCCTGAACAACAACAACAACAGCAAATACAAAGAAACAAACAAAAACAACTTCCAGCCTGTACTTAAGTCTCTTCACAATTTACCCTCAGTTGACCTCACAGGCTTCTGTTCCAGGCCAATTGGAGTCCTTGAAATTACTTGAACACATCTTGAGTTTGCTTTCCTCATCACTGTTGCCTATGTTCTTCTCTCCTCTAGAATTTCCTTCTTTTCCATCTGCTAAAAAGTCCACCTGCTAAAAAGTCCACCTAAAAAGTCAAGGTAAAGTGCAAATAATATGAAGCTTTCCTTGATTATTCAAAGTAGAAGTGATCTCTCCAAAGTTAATAGAGCATCATCTCTATTGAATAGGACATCATCAGTAATAAGTTGGACATATCCAAGATTTTGAGGAATTTGCAGTATTGTAATAAGAATGTGACATCTATATAGATAATTATAAGACAAAATGCAATGAGTATAAAGCAAACTTAGGCCAAGCTATGATTATAAAAGAGATTGCAAAGTTATTAAGAGTAGCTGTCAATTAGATATGGGGAAGGGAAAGGCAAGATGAGAAAAAGGCAGCTATGACTAAAAATCCAGGGCATGACTGACCAGGAAATGTATACGATAGATAATCTTTTGTTTTGAGAAGGATGGATTTGCTCTTGGTGGTCTTCAGTTTGACAGACTAGTTGAATATTTAGGAGGATATATGAGAAATAGTATAAAATAGAACTTAAATGCATGGATTTTGGAGTTGGACATCCTGGGTTCAATGAAAGACTTGGTTTATTTGGGCAAATATGTTAGTTTCCTCATCTATTATATCTAATAAGTATAAAATATTCACCTCCTTTTATGAAGTTAGTAAAGATTGAACAAAATAATCTATATAAAACCCTAAGACTTCCCAATATAAAAAAATGGTGGCTATTATAAAGGAATCATATCATGATGAAGTTACATTCTAAAGTCAACAGAGGCCAGGCGCAGTGGCTCACCTGTAATCACAGCACTTTGGGAGGCTGAGGCAGGCACATCACTTGAGGTCAGGAGGTCAAGACCAGCCTGGCCAACATGGTTAGACCCCGTCTCTACTAAAAATACAAAAATTAGCCAGTTGTGATGGTACATGCCTGTCATCCCAGCTACTCAGGAGGCTGAGGCAGGATAATTTCTTGAAACTGGGAAGTAGAGGTTGCAGTGAGTGGAGACTGTGCCACTGCACTCCAGCCTGGGCAACAGAACAAGACTCTGTCTCAAAATGAAATGAAATGAAATGAAATAAAAATGTCAATAGAGAGTGAAACTGAATCTCCTATACACAAATCATCCAGAAAGTGTAGTACATTCACAAACTGTTTCTTAGTAAGTCTAAACCAGCCAATATTTCCAATAGCATTTGGATAGGTAATTGTGCTTTGATGCACCTGATAAAATAGATGGCATGCTTTCAGCATTGCATTGTATGAAAACTCTGTACTTTAAATATTTGAATTACACTATGTACAGAAGTACTCCTACTATTAAGAGGTTCGAGGGAACTGAATCAAGCTATAGGAATGATGGATTCACAATTTTTAGCTTTTTTGTTTTTTTTTTTGAGACAGAGTCTCGCTCTGTCGCCCAGGCTGGAGTGCAGTGGCGCGATCTCGGCTCACTGCAATCTCCGCCTCCTAGGTTCACGTCATTCTCCTGCCTCAGCCTCTCCTAGTAGCTGGGACCAGAGGCGCCCGCCACCACGCCCGGCTAATTTTTTTGTATTTTTAGTAGAGACGGGGTTTCACCATGGTCTCGATCTCCTGACCTCGTGATCCGCCCGCCTTGGCCTCCCAAAGTGCTAGGATTACAAGCGTGAGCCACCGCGCCCGGCTGATAGATTCACAATTTTATCCCACATTTGGTGTAAGGAATTAGATCGTATTTCCATATTTATTTTGTCCTTTCCTTGTTCCTTTCATCTTTTCTTCCCTCCTTTTTCATTTTCCCTCCTCCTGTAGTCTTTGTACTGTAAAATTCTGTCAGATAAATGAGAATGTAGCCATGAGTCCAAGTGACTCATTGTAAGTTACTCAGCAGATATGGAAAATATAGGTATGGAACTTGGAGGAGAAATCAGAACTGCAGATCTAGATTTGGGATTAAATCATGGGTGTGAAATACAATTGCCAAAGGGGAGAAAGTGGAAAGAAAAGATCCCAAATCAAATTGAGGAAAATATCTATGCTTCCAGGAAGTATAGTCATCTGAGGAAACAAAGTATTATCAACAGTAGAGCTATGGATAACAAAGGAGGAACTTCAGAAGCCTGGGGTAGTTGACTAATTGAAAAGTCTGAGAACAACCCATTCGGTGAGGTCATCATTGATAAAGTAGTTGCATTAGCATGATAGCAGCAATCACCGGACTGTAAGTGGCTAAGGAGAGAGAATAAGAACGTGGATAGGGCAGAAAAATGCAGAAATCAATATTGCCTCAAAAAATGAGTTGAATTTTGGGGATATACAATACTCTTAATTCTGTAACAGGTCATTTATACACACACACACACACACACACACACCCCACACACACACACACATATATAAATATCAAAGTATATTTAAATATAGCTCATAAAACTGTATAGCCTATTCTGTTGGCATGGACTGGTGCAGCGAGAGCAGTTGTCTACAGCTGGCTTTTGTTCAGATTATTAGTTGATGCCAGCGACTTACTCAGGTTAAATAGCTTAAGTATTGTCTCTGTGTAAATATAGTTTTGTGCTATGCTTTGTGGTCATTTCCCTGCAAATTTAAAAGAGGGAAACCTGTCAGGTGCTGGGTAAACATTTAGTTGGATGGATGCCAAGTAAGTCAGGAGAGAGTAGAATCATATAAACCAAATGGGAGAAAACGTTATGGAAAAAAAGTGATCAAAGATATTAGGTGCTACTGAAATGTGCAATAGTAAAGGCAGAATAGAAAGACTTTGAATTAGATTCCCATTGAAAGAACTCAAACTAACATAGTGCATTTTTTTTTTTTTTTAATATTAGCTCTCATTGTGAATCTGACACAAGTGCTTTAGAGGTTAGGAACAAAAAGCATTTCCTCTTACACTTCCTCTGGCTCAGATAGTGGCTATCTGTATTAAGCCTGCATACTTAAACAAGTAAACCACTGCGTCGAAGTCAAATGAGAATCATGAAAACACAGTAATCTGATTAAACAAACTTTGAAACTTTCTTATTATGTGAAAAGTTAACTGAACTTTAGCAATATCATATGAATACCAGAAAATTATTCTTTATAATAAAGAATAAAAAGTGTCATAGAAACCCATGTTTCTAAATTATTGAACTTTCACATTGTAAAAAAAATCCAAAATAAAATGGTCAAGAAATAACTGAAAAGATGCACAAATATAACAATAGTCAGCATAATAAAATATAAACAGGCATAAAACACTATTTTACACCCATGGTTTGGCAAACATGTGGGGAAACGGGGATTATCTTCCACTGCCTATAGAACTGTAAATTGGTATGAAGACTTTGAGGACTGCTAGGTTTAATATCTGATAAAGTTAAAATTGAATGTACTCGGCTGGGTGCGGTAGCTCATGCCTGTAATCCCAGCACTTTGGGGGAGGCCAAGGCGGGTGGATCACCTGAGATCAGGAGTTTAAGACCAGCCTGGCCAACATGGCGAAACCCCATCTCTACTAAAAATATTAAAAAATTAGTGGGGTGTGGTGGCGGGTGCCTGTAATCCCAGCTACTTGGGAGGCTGAGGCTGGAGAATTGCTTGAACCCGGGACATGGAGGTTGCAGTGAGCCGAGATCACGCCACTGCACTCCAGCCTGGGTGACAGAGTGACAATGTCAAAGAAAAAAAAAATTGAATGTACTCTATGGCCCAGCAACTTTATTAATATATCCTAGAAACTCATGCTCTTGAACACAGGAGGCATATACCAAGTTATTTATTATAGCATTATTTATAGTAACAAAAATTTTATCAATATGTAATGAAAAATTTAATTGTTCTGCATTTAAATAAGGAAATATCACAAACCACAGCTAAGAACAAGTCACTTAACAAGACCTAGATATATCACTATAGATTACAAACATTAATATCGAATGAAAAAAATTGTAGAATACCACTTATAATATTAACATAAGTTTAAAAACTCATCAGTACTACATATTGTATAGTGATGTACAGTAAAAGTTTGAAAAAACAGACTGGATTCACCCTGATATAAAGATGTTTAGTTCTGAACAGAGGAGAACTGGGGACTTAACTTCGTCTGCAATATTTAATTTCATTAAAAAGTTTATATCTGAAGTAAACATAAAAATGGATAAATTTTGACTACAGTGTTCTATGTTAATTATAGTATACTTTGTACTTTTGTTTTATTTTTATTTTTAAAAACTAAATTTAGCTGTATCAAATTAAGATTTAAAGAGGTAAAAGTCATGGGCAAAAAGACAACTTCTAAGCAATAAAAATATTTCTGTTCATGAAAAATACTGCCTTGTGAAAAAAAAAGTGTTGTGCTTTTCTTTTTCAGGAAGGTAAATCGGAAGCTCTTTGGGTTGAAGAAAGATTTACAGCTCACATTGCCCGGGTCCGCGATGTAGAACTTCTCACTGGGCTTGACTTCTATCAGGATAAAGTGCAGCCTGTCTCTGAAATTTTGCAACTAAAGACATATTTACCAACATTTGAAACAATGATTTAACTTAATAATGTCTACTTAATGTATAATTTACCGTATAAAGTAATTTTGGCAAAATATAAATGTTTTTTTTCTGGAGAATTGTAAAATAAAATTTTCTATTTTTCCTTAAGTCCCCTAAAAGCCATAATTTTTATTATTCCCTTTTCTCTTTTTCATTCCTATGAATATGTATTATTTTAAAGTTTTATTATTCACACAGAGATGATGCTATATTACACCTTCCCTTTTTTGTTGGTTTTTTAAACTCTAATCTCATGACAGATTATACCTTCCTTATTACTTGTTTTATCTCACTCAGAATCTTTGTATTTTTCTGCCCAGAATTATCTAAACAAAAGGGAGAACAAAAGAAGTATGTCTCACTTGGGAACTGAATCAACTCTAAATCAATTTTGTCACAAAACTTTTTGTATTTGACTGGCAATGCTGATTAAAATTAAAAATGCACAGAACTTTTACGCTGTAATTTCACCTGTAAAAACTGTCCCAACAGATGTGCTTGGTACAAATGCATGAAAATGACATCTTTTATGATAGCAAAAACCAGAAAACAACCTAAAAGACTGGTTAAACAAATTATGGAATTTGTTTAAACAAATATTGTTCCATCTCTATAAAGACAGAAGTAGATCTATATATATCTTGAATGTATCACTATTATTAAGTGAGAAAGCAAGTGGTAGAACAATGTGTGTAGTCTACTGTCATTTTTCAGGGGTTGGCAAACTTTTCCATAAGGGACTAGATGGTAAATTTTTTAGGCCATACAGTCTCTCTTAAAACTACTTCCTCTGCTGTGGCATCAAGAAAACAGCCATAGATAATATAAAAAAGGAGTAAGAGTGGTTGTTCTATTAGTCTGCTTTCACATGGCTATAAAGAAATACCTGAGACTGGGTAGTTTATAAAGAAAAGAGGTTTAATTGATTCACAGTTTCGCATGGCTGGAGAAGCCTCAGGAAACTTACAATCATGGCAGAAGGAGAAGGGGAAGCAAGCACTTTCTTCACAAGGCAACAGGACGGAGTGAGTCTAAGCAGAGACAGGACGGAGTGAGTGTGAGCAGATAAAATGCCAGACACTTATAAAACAATCAGATCTCATGAGAACTCATTCACTATTATGAGAACAGCATGGGGAAAACTGCCCGCATGATCCAAACACTTCCCTCCCTCGGCATGTGGGGATTACAATTCGAGATGAGATTCGGGTGGGGACACAGATCCAAACCATATCACCTATGTTCCAATAAAACTTTATTTACAAAAACAAGTGGAGGGCTAGATTGGGTCCCTGGGCTGTAGTTTGTCAGCCCCTGTTTTATATAATAAAATCTGGGCTGGGGGAAGCAGAAATTAATAGAAAAAAGATAACATTTTTATTTTTTGCTCTTTGTACTGCCTAAAGTTTTTTTTTAACTCTTATATGTATTTCTTTAATTTTCAAAATAGAGTTATGAACCAAAGAGATCCCAGCAATTATTTCAGGGTCAATACTATTGGTCAGATTTTGGGGTTGCTAGACTGGCAATTTTCCAGATATTTCTCTGATATAAAGATAAGTTCATCTAGGGACACAGGCTTTGTAGCTCATGAAAAATCTTGTGACCTGAACTTCAAGGAAAACAAATTCAATTGCTTTCTCTTTCTATTAGAATTTCAACTGAATTATGGTTATTAATTACAACCAATTAGGATGTTTATTCTCACTGGATTTTTTTTAACATAGTTTCTTCACATGTAGAATTTAGGTAAAAAATTTATGCAGTGCAAAATGTGCAATACAGAGAGGCTGCAAGTTAAGACACAAATAGGAAATTATTTCCCGATACATAGCAACAATGTTAATACTCTTCATACAGAGACAATTTTTCCAATCAATGTTCTCCTGTCCCACCATGGCCTGGAAACTAAATAAGATCACCTGGAATTTAGAACTCACAACAGGAAGATAAATGGTGGGTGTTTACAACCCTGAACTGAGTTTAATAACCCTGGATTTCCTCATTACTTCTGAGTTGGTCTGAAAGTGGCTAAATTTTTGACATAAAAAGAGAAAAATTAAAACTACATTTTTTTTTTGAGATGGAGTTTCATTCTGTCACCAGGCTTGAGTGCAGTGGCGCAATCTCAGCTCACTGCAACCTCCACCTCCCGTGTTCAAGCAATTCTCCTGCCTCAGCCTCCTGAGTAGCTGGGACTAAAGTTCCCCGCCACCACGCCTGGCTAATAAAATTACATTTTTTCCACAGAGATTGTGCAATATTATACCTTCCTTTTGCATATTCATTATTCCATTAAAAAAGAAATACGTATATGTAAAGCCATCTTGAATGAATGAATATCAGTGATTTAATGGATCATGAAATTATAGAGGATTTGGTTTATCTACTTAATAACTTTTAGTATGTAGCCTATATTTACAATGAACTTGTTTTATTTTTAAAAATCTGAAAATGTAAACAATAAAGTTGGTTACACTTTAAAATATCATTTAGAAAGGATTTTATATGTACACAAAGTTTGCAAGAATAGTATAGGCCGGGCACTGTGGCTCACACCTGTAATCCTAGCACTTTTGGGAGGCTGAAGTGGGCAAATTACTTGAGATCAGGAGTTCAAGACCAGCCTGGGCAACATAGTGAGACCCTGTTTCTATTAAAAAAAGAATAGTATAAAGAACTCTTTATAACCCTTACCCAGCTACATCAATTAACATTCTCAGTATGTACATTTATATATAGTTTTATTTTTCCCCCTGTACTTTTGAGAGTACATTGTAGTCATTATGCCCATTAACCCTGAATACTTTAGTGTGCAAAGATCAAGGACATTAACTCACGGTAAGTTTAATGTTGGTACAATACTATAAATAATCTAATTTATGAACCTATCAATTTTTTTCATATTTTCAACAATTCTTTAATGATATTTTCTTTTTTGGTCTAGGATCTGAAAGAGAATCATTCATTGTATTACTTTTTTCTCTTTGGTCTCTTATAATGTACAACAATTCCTCAGCATTTAACAAATAATGTTGATACTTTTGAGGAGTCCAGGTCATTTATTTTGTAGACCGTCCCTCAACTGTGTTTGTCTGGCATTTCCAGATGACTGGATTAATACAGTGCATTTTTGGCAGGGACATTACATTAGTGACATTTGTCCTCAGTGCTTCATATTTGGAAGCACATGATGTTCATTTGTGCCATCATTAATCCATGCCAGATTTGATCACTTGGTGATGTTAGTGTTCATAAGTTTCTCTTCTGTAAAGACAGTATTTTTCCCTTAGTAATTTATAAGTTATTTGTAGAAGGATATCGAGACCATACACATATCCTGTTTCTCATTAAATTTTTACCCAACAGCTTCAGTATCCGTTAATAATCTTACCCTGATTCAATTTTTACGATGGTAGTTGCGAAGGGAGTGATTCTTAAAAACTCCATTATTTTACATTTATTAGCATTCTACTATAAGCAAAAATGTTCTCTATTTATTTATTATTGTTTGTACAGACTCATTTTTTTTATTCCAACAGATTAGAATACATTAAGATCATTACTTATGTCAGTACTCAAATTGTCCCAGATTTGGCCAACAGGAGCTTCTTTAAGTAGGGTCCTGGGTCCTTTGGATATACCCCATTATTTTTTGAGGACTTTCTTATTTTCTAGTACAAAAAAAAAATTAAGGATTATTTTGTACTTTCCCTGCACTAACTCTGGAATCAGTTATTTCTCCAAAACACCCTGGTTCCATTTACTGGGCACTGGTGCTCTAATTGCTTCTGGGGTATCATAACATCTAGGCATCTTCAGTCAACAAAAGTGGAATCTATATCTATGTCTCTTTGCCTGTATCTATCTTTGTGTTCATAAATACTATAAACTTAAGGTAAAATCCTAAGTCTTCCACTGATAGAACAGACCCTCTTGTGGCCAAGAGGACCCCAGAAAAACCTTAAAACTGAGTTTCTGGCCACGGCCAGGAGAGAGGGGAGGTCAGACATGCCTCGTTCTACCTACTCTCTTTCGTGGTTTAGACACAATTGACCAGCATTAATGTTGAAATAGATATGGTAAGACTGACAGAATAGACTCTGTGGCAATAAGATAACCAAATTATATACAAGACCAAAGGCCATGTCAGGCAAGGATGAAGTCATGCACCCTACACTTAAAGAATAAACTGCTCTATTTATGTATTTATTCATTCATTTATTTATTTATTTATTTAGAGATGGAGTCTCTCTCTGTCGCCTAGGCTGGAGGGCAGTGGCGCGATCTCAGCTCACAGCAACCTCTGCCTCCTGGGTTCAAGCAATTCTCCTGCCTCAGCCTCCTGAATAGCTGGGATTACAGGCACATGGCATTACACCTGGCTAATTTTTGTATTTTTAGCAGAGACAGGGTTCCACCATGGTGGGCCAGGCTGGTCTCGAGCTCCTGACCTCGTGATCCACCCGCCTTGGCCTCCCAAAGTGCTGGGATTACTGTCGTGAGCCACCGCGCCTGGCCTAGAATAAACTGTTCTAACTGCCACAAGGGTTTTTTTGGTTTGTTTGTTTTGTTTTTTCTCTCAAGCACTGGCTTTGAGATAAGCAATATTAAAACAATTACAACTCATCTTACTGATGCTGACTAACTGAACCACTGTTATACCAGCTATAACTACAGCTTTGATTGGACAAGAGCCTGATTTCAGTAACTTTCTTCTGATAGGGAGACCGCCGACCACGGACTGGTTCTGACTGGTTTACAGAGGTTGCTCACTTGTGTGATTTTGTAACCTGAAAAGATCTTTTGATGTATAGGGCCCAACTGTAATACATTTGACAAGAACAGGTGCATTCAAAGTGGTATGGCAGTAGACATAACTGTAATACTTTTGAATGTTAAGTCTCCACCCACAGGTGAACATGGGTCATATGTTACGTGCAGATTTGCTCAATACACGTGTCAGGACCACCTTCATGAATATTTATAGCTCCTCCCATAACCTGTTAAATATGTATTTTTAGCCAGCCTCTTCAGCATAAAACTGCCACTCCAATCTTTCCTGCTTTGAAGTGCTTGTCTGGTCTTAGCTGGAGGAATACTTCCCATCCTGTGGGGTGACCATTTTGCAGGCTGTAACCATTTACAAAAAATAAAGTCTCCTCCTTTTCCAAACTCACAGATTTGTGATTTTTTTAAAGTTAACACCACATGAATAAAAGCCATGAATTCAATTACTATCCAATACTGCATAGTTTTCCTAACAACTTTCTATTTTGTAATTTTATCTTCCTTCTCCAATAGTGAGAAATTTGGTTCCCAAAATCGTCAATATATTTATCCATATGCTCCAATACATGGAGAGTAAGAATTGCAGACTAACACCACTTAAAGAAGGAAATTTACCAAGTAGAATTCAAGAAGTGTTTCTAGGCTAAGAACTCGGTCAGAATATTGTTCCAGAATTATTTGGACTTGTTTTTCCCCCTTCAGTGTAGTTACATTATTCATTTGAGATATAGTACTGCTCATTTGTTTCTATTTATATTCTGTTAAGGAGTTTCCCCATCCTTGTTGAGTCAAGTTTATTTGTTTTAGTGTATAAAATATTAACATGATTTTAAAAGCCAAAATTAGATGAAAAGGGACACCCAGAAGAAGTGTCCTCCCCCCACTCTTTCTTTTTCCATCCACCCTGTGTTTACGACCAACATCATTTGTTTCTGGTTAATCATTTCTGTATTTGTTTTTGCAAAAATAGGCAGATAGATATATTTTTCTTATTTTCCTTTTTTTATGCAAAAGAGGCATATTATATATTCCTTTTGAACTTTTTTATTTTTTTAATATCTTTTTTATTTTTATTTTTTTTTTGAGACAGGGTCTTGCTCTGTTGTCCAGCCTGGAGTTCAGTGGCTCAAATAGGACTCACTGCAGCCTCAACCTCCTAGGCTCAAGCAATCTTCCTGCCTCAGCCCCCCAAGTAGCTGGAACCACGGGCATGTGCCATTACACTTGGCTAATTTTTTTTTTTTTTAATTTTTTGTCGAGACAAAGCCTCACCATGTTGCCCAGGCTGATCTCAAACTCCCCTGAGCTCAAGCAATTCTCCTTCCTCGGCCTCCCAAAGTGTTGGGATTACACCATGCCTGGGTTTCTTTTGCACTTTTTAAAAAACTTGATGGTATATCCCAGAAGTCACTCCATACATATAGGTCTTCCTCATCCTAGTTTATTGCTGCATAGTACTCCATTGTGTAGATGTATCATTTCATTACATCAGTCTCCTATGTAAAAGCTTTTAGGTTGTTTCCAACATTTTGTAACTACAGATATCCAGCAATTAATAGTATTATATATATGCAGTTTTGCATTATTGAAAGTGTATCTTCTGGGCAAGTTCCTAGAAGTGGGTAAACATATATTGTGGTTTCATTTTAGAAAAAATAAAAGTCCTATATTGGCACAATGGTAATTCTTAAATTGGTGTATTTAAAATTTTAATTCACTGAAAATAATTTATTTTTCTTAATTATAAAAGTAATACATATTCATTGTAAGACTATCCTAAATGTATATATATATCTATATTTATATATGCAAATATTTAAATCACACATAATCCCACAAGCAATGATTACAATGACTAAACTCTATTAATATATGGCTCTTGGGTATATGTAGTGTTTTAATATGGGATTTGGGGAAATGTCGATTCATGTTACTTTGATTCAGTGTTTTTTTCCTCAGGGGAATTTCAAATTTTTCAGAAAATACTTGTGTCTTGGATATTTAGAAAATTATTCTTGTGGAAAGCATAACTTATCGGAGCAAAAAGAAATTACTGCTTGACATTTCAATAAATGCCTTAATTTTTTATAAATTACCCAAGACATGTGTAGCTGAGAATTAATGTAGAATCATGCAGGTGTCGTTAATAATCCATAACATCAGCTTCCATCACCAATCATCACCTGACTCAAGTTGTTTTTTGACTTTCAGGTGATACAACTATCCCAAGCAATGTAATTCCCTTTCCTTTTTATTCTGATGACAATGAAATATGTAATAAGCCAAATTTTTGACAAGTGCTTTTCATATAGATGAGCATTTAATACAACAGAATTGCTTGCTTTTGAATAGCGGGAACCACATATTACTGCAATTTTCAGTTGTATGTATTTTGAGAGACAGGCGTATAGGAGGGATATTTTTGTGAATTCCAATGTTACTGAATCAAGGATCACAATGAATTCTTGTTGGTAGAAAGGGGACTTTCTAATGCAAGTGAGGTCAGCTGAGATCTTGGGAACAGACTTGGAAAGAAGGGAAATTCTCAACATTGGCTTATATTCCAGATGTAGTTTAAATTCTGAAATTTTATTTTTATGCATTTTTTGATCTTTCAGGGTATTTAGTGCCATAGTCAGAATTAAGAAGGCTCTGGGTCTGTTCTTCCAGAAAATGTCACTAGCAAATGAATTTTCTGGGCCAGTGGAAACTGCTTCCCCTGCTGGTAGGTAGGTTCAGGTAGCTAGAGGGGGATAAATTGGATAAAGAGGTGCACCTATTGATGGGCCAAGGATTCACCTCTAGCCACTAATTTAGTTGGAATTTAGTCTAAGAGAGTCCATCAGTGTTTGGTTATTTTAGAACCAGTAAATGAAGATTTTAGGAGTCTGTGTTTATGCTTACAAATTGGGCTGATCTTGATGTAAACTCCGTCTGGTTTTGGCACTTGAGTTTATTTCCAAATTATATTTGAGTTCTTTGAAAATCCTCTTCCCCTAGGGAAATCTCTTTCCTTCCTCCGCCCCGTCCCCACCCCTGTATCACCACCACTCTCCCACCACCACTTGTCATTTGTTTATTTTGGGACGGCTGGGCATGGGAATGGAAACAGGACATAAACTCTAACAGTTTTCAAAAACACAAACAAGGCTGTTTGAAGAAAGGACTTCCTCTTTACACAGCATCCCTGGCAGACCACAATCTCTCCCTCAATCAGTGGACTCACGCTTGAACAAACTTCCAGACAGGAACAAACTTCAGCCTTCCAATGACAGAGAATCCATGCAATTCAGACTTATCCCAAACCCACAGGATAAACTTAGCTGGATAACAACTCATAGTAAAGGGCAACACTGGACTTAGAGCTAGGCTGGTTCTGTTATCCTAACATACCGTGTTTATTAAGGTGTAGAGATTCGTAGGTCTAGGAGAAAGCTGGAGAGGCCAGCAAGTCCGTTTCTTAAGGACTAAATAAATAACATTCTGTTAACATTGTTCATACGTTTATAATGTCAGTCTCGAGACTTTACAACAGTTTTCGTATTCCTGAAATTAAGAAAATATGTGTAATGATTAACACAACGACTTCCTCCTGTCTTGTCTTCTTAGCGTGATAACCACAAAGTTTGTTTATAATCGTCTCCTAAGGAATCATCTGCTCTCATTTGAGTGTTAGAAGGCAGTAGAGTATTGATAAGAGCATGGGTTCCTAAGTTATAGACACCAAGGTTTAAATCCTGTCTTCCTAGCTGTGTGATCTGGAACAGGTTCCTTAAACTCTACAATTTGGTTTTCTCTTCTGCAAAAGGGGGATCATTTAATACCTACCTTAGAGAGTTGTTGCAAGGATTCGATAACTTACTAGATATAAACTGTGTCCATCAGAGGCTGCCATGTGGTAGCATTATCCTCTCTCAGGCATATATAAAGCACACTTTTTGAATTAACCAGGCAATTCTGCTTCACTTGGGTTTACGCACAAGTGATTCAAATTTGTGGATTGTGTCAGCTTGATCTTTGCCCTATGATTTGGAGGTTTGACTTCCATATTTCCTGCCAGATGAGTTAGTCACATTAATAGCATCCTTCATCATGGTTTGTGGTTGCCCTGATCTTTAAATTTGGTCGGCCTCTATTACAATCCCCATTTATTGGTTAGGTCCCAGGATATTTTTATCCTGTGGCCACATTAACAATTTTAAAAAAAAGGAACCATGGCATGGTCAATATTGTTCCTTTTGGATATTGACAAAAAACTGCAACAGATTGGCCACAGTGGCTCAGATCAACAGGCCATGGTAGTGGATACATCCTCCAAATCTGTCTAAATCTCATCTCAGAAAACGGGCTTAGTTTGCAGAGATTTCATCATCAACCCTCACCTCAAATTCTGACATCAGCCTTTCACAGCATTTAAGCAAAGTTTTCCACAAATTGAGAACGGAAATTCAGAATCAAATCTTCAATTGATTACTTTGATATAAGAGAGTTCATCAAACGACTCACGGTCTTCCTCTCTTGCTATATCTGAATCTGGAACCACCTGTCTTCTGTAGTCATTCAGATGTCTGGTCTTTCACGACTAGACATGTCTTGCCTATTCAAGATCTCCTTAAATCCATTTATTCAGTGAATGTTTATTGAGCTCCTTTTGTGTTACAGACACTGTTCTAGGCGGCTTTGGATAATCAAGGAACAAACTCGACAAAGATCCTTGCCCTTTACGGCCTTATATTCTAGCAAGGAAGACACAGTAAACAACAGGTACAGCAAATAAGAAAATTAAATTATGTGTGTTAGAAAGTGATAAATGTGGCCAGGCGCGGTAGCTCACACCTGTAATCCTAGCACTTTGGGAGGCCAAGGCGGGTGGATTGCCAGAGCTCAGAAGTTCGAGACCTGCCTGGACAAGACGGTGAAACCCTGTCTCTACTAAAATACAAAAAAATTAGCCAGGAGTGGTGGCGTACACCTGTAATCCAAGCTACTCGGGAGGCTGAGACAGGAGAATCACTTGAACCCAGGAGGTGGAGGTTGTAGTGAGCCGCGATTGTGCCATTGCACTCCAGCCTGGGTGACAGAGGGAGACTCCGTCTCAAAAAACAAAAACAAAAACAAACAAAAAGTGATAAATGCCACAGAAAAGAAAAGGAGAAGTAAATAAGAGTAAACAGAAGCTGTGTAGTCCCAGCTGCTCCAGAGGCTGAGGTGGGAGGATCACTTGAGCCCAAGAGGTCTAGGCTGCTGTGTGGTGTGATTGTGCCACTGCACTCCAGCCTGGGTACCACAGCGAGACCTTGTATCCAAAGAAAGAAAGAAAGAAAAATTGAATGTAGGGATGTTTTGAAGTGTAGGTTGCAAGAAATATTAAGCAGAGCAGTCAGGGGAGACCTCTTTGAGATGCTGAAATCTGAGCAAAGATTTAGAGAAGGCAAAGTGTTAGCCAGGCCGATATATGGGGAAGCAGTCAACACAGGGACATGCACTGTGTTCAAGGAGCAGTAGAAGCCGGCACTGCTGTTAGAACACATTTCTTTTCCTCTCAGACCTCTTATAACCATTTCCTAAGATCCATCTCAAGAATAAGAAAGTAGGCTGTGTTCAGTGGCTCATGCCTGTAATCCCAGCACTTTGGGAGACGGAGGCAGGAGCAGCGCTTGAGGCCAGGAGTTGAGACCAGCCTGGGCAACATGGCAAAACCAATCTCTACTAAAAATATGCACACTCACACACACACACAAATTCGTTGGGCGTGGTGGCGCACTCCTGTAATCCCAGCTACTCAGGAGGCTGAGGCACTAGAATCGTTTGAACCCGGGAGGCAGAGGTTTCAGTGAGCCAAGATGTTGCCACTGCACTCCAACTTGGGGCAATAGAGGAACAGAGGAAGACTGTGTCTCAAAAAAAAAAAAAAAAAAAGAAGAGTAAGAAACTAGATAGAGAGGAATTTATTTTCTAAAATTACAATCAACTAAAAAAAGTGTTCCGATTCTGTGGGAGTTTTTTTGTTTGTTTTCTAGTTAGCAAAAACAAGTCTACTGGCAATAACCCCAAGTATAACTGCATTTTACACATTTTATAGTATTAAGATACCATATGAAACTGTCATTTTTGTAAGTCCAAAACTCTTGAATACTGTCAATTGCATATGTTTTGTACCTTAACCTCAGAACTTCTGATGACACTATTGCTCTTAAAATTAAAGTGTATATATCACATTTATTATTTTTGAAATTATTATAGACTCACAGAAAATTGAAAAAAATAGCACGAAGAGCCCAGTATACCCTTTAGCTAGCTTCCCCCAGTAGTAACATGTTACATGGCTATGGTAAAATATCAAAACCAGGACATGTCATTGGTACAATACTGTTAACAAGTCTACAGACCTTTTACAGATTCCACCAGTTTTTACATGCGCTCATAAGATATTGCTTTTTAAAGTTTACACAACAAATTTTTTTTTAAGCAACTCTGAAAGTAGGTACAGATGCAGCAAGTGAGGTTCAGAAAATTTAGAGTATTGTTTTTAGCCTAGTGTATCATCCCCCTCCGTGCAGAGTATGGGATGGCCAATGGCGTGAAACCAACTGGATTTAAGGCTCTTTCTGAAAACTTTTTTTTCTGGGACCTGAACTATTCCCATAGGAGAGGTGATAAATTCTTCCAATTCTTTATGCCTCTTTTGAATTATATATATTCCTAAGAGATTAATGCGTTCAATTCTTAGTTTTGTTTTTCTGGGATATGGAGAGAGAGTATTTGCACAAGTGCTGTGGGTAAAGCTTTGAGGATAAGATGCTGATAATGGGGGAATGATCAGCAAAATGGCAGACTGGAGCTCTCCAGGGCAAATACTCTCTCCTCCCTCACATATTTGCTGCAGGGGAGCTGTATTCATTAGGTATGTCTGGGACAACCATGGAATGTGCCTGCCTCAGACAAGATGGCTGATAGTTTAAGAAACAATGGCTAAAAAAGAGATCAAATATTAAAATCTGAAATTTCATTGTCTTTATTTAAAAATAAGGATAACCTAGATAATATGCAAATATAAATTTTGAAACCCCAAAACAGCAAGGTGAAAGTGGAAAATAAAATTATCTTGTGTTTCAAAAGGCAATTAAAGAAAAACAGCACACCACACTGTAAGACTGGAAACAAGTTGTCTGGAGGTTTTAGCAGTGCCAATGAGTAAAGTTTCCATATAATTCAATAACCAAGTAGAGTCAGAGTGACTCAAGACTTGTCTGGAGTTTAGACTTATTTGACGGAAACTTCGTAGGGCAGGTTTTCCTCTTTCCCCAATTTGACTTTACAAGCCAAGGCCCACATACTTGGAAAGAGTAACTGGACAATTACTAAATGGTTGCTGAGTGATGGTGTAAATAGTTGGAAAAAAGCTTGAATTTGGATTCATGACAGCTATCAGATAAGTCTTATTCTCATGTTCTATACAGTTTCATATGCTATTAGGACACACTGCTGTTGAAGAAGAAGTAGAAATTGTCTCTGTATTTTCAATTAAAATTCAACTTAATTAATCAAATGTGTTATACAAACGTATATACAGGAAAGGCTTTTTTAGAGTTTTCAGAAAGTTTTTTTAAAAAATACTTGCATTGGAGGTCCATGTGTTTGCAGAAACTACTGTCATGGGCATTTACAATTATTTTATTTGATTGTATATATTTAAGGTGTACAACATGGTATTTTGATACGCATATACATTGTGAAATGGTTAATAGAGTCAAGCACATTAACATACCCATCATCTCACATAGTTGCCCTTTTTCTTCTTGGTAGCTGGAGCATCTAAAATCTACTCTTTTAATAAAAATCCTCAATTTTAAGAGGCCATACAGGTAAAGGCTCTCACACAGAGGGAACTTAAGTCAAAAATCCCAGTCCCATCACTTAGGACTTCAGGGCTGTCCAGACCATTGTCCTCAGAAACCAAAACTCAGGGAAAAGACAGGCTGAGAGCAGAACTGAGAGAGTCCCTGTCACTTTCATATTGTATATCTATCCCTATGTGTTTATGGATATATAACTCTTTTGTATATTCACCCATCTGGTAAAAATTATATTCTCTTTGCTGCAGAATTTCACCACCACCACACTTTCCACACACACACACACACACACACACACACAGTTGTGCTGGGTAAATATTGTAAATATTGTGATAAATTGCTTTAGATGGAGGATAAAACATTCAGGGGTCAGACTTGACTAACACTAGATAGTGATTTGATCTGTTTTCTGGTCTGTTTTTGCTGTGGGGGTGATGGATGTTGCTGGCTACATGCCTGGGTTTCTTTTTCAGTAACTGAGGAATCAAGTCAACGGCTGGGGGCCGGGCGCGGTGGCTCACGCTTGTAATCCCAGCACTTTGGGAGGCCGAGGCGGGCAGATCACGAGGTCAGGAGATCGACACCACGGTGAAACCCCGTCTCTACTAAAAATACAAAAAAATTAGCCGGGCGTGGTGGCGGGCGCCTGTAGTCCCAGCTACTCGGAGAGGCTGAGGCAGGAGAATGGCGTGAACCCGGGAGGCGGAGCTTGCAGTGAGCCGAGATTGTGCCACTGCACTCCAGCCCGGGCGACAGAGTGAGACTCCGTCTCCAAAAAAAAAAGAAAAAGAAAAAAAAGGCTGGATTTGAATGTCAGCACAATATACAGGATTTTTGAGAGAAAGGTATTTGGAGGCAAATCTTGAAGCTTCACTTTTTTAAATTTTGCAGGGTGGTGGATGATGTGATTTCTCTTCCTCAATTCCCCTAGAATTCCTTTTCAGTAAAGTTGATATTATTAACCAAGTCACTGTGGTGTTGGATCTATTTGGGGCATGTGGCAAAATGCTGAGTTTGGCCTCAGAACGGGCACAGGGTGAGAAGAGAAACTCCCAGGGGATTTCAGGCTCATATGGGTCACTTGGACTTCCAGGCAGTGATCCATTTCCACTTAATTGAAAATGCTGCTAGGAGTACATGGTTATCTGTTGTTAATACTTTCCCTCGAAGTTTAGAATGCTGAAGCAAAAAAAAAAAAAAAAAAAAAAAGACTACTTTCCTAGGTGAGTATTTTCTTCCCCGTGTACTTTATTATTATATTTTTATGTCACTAACAAAAATTTAAGCACTTGTTAAATTTCCAGCGGAAAACTAGGACATTTTATAAGTGGATATTTTGGACTATCCAGTTAACAGGAAAATCTCAGGGGTAAAGAGAGATGAATTAAACACTTGTACTGAATTTAAAATATTATCCTAAGGACTAAAAATAACCTCTTAATTCTACTTATTACAAAGCTATAAATATTTACTGTAAACAGAGAAATATTGATAGGCAAAAGAAATAAGCATTCATGGTATCATCAAGCAGAACAAATCACCGCTAATATCAGGATGTGTATCCTTCTAGCACTGCTAATATCAGGATGTGTATCCTTCTAGCACTGCTTGTATAGGGTCATAGGCTGTGTATTGATTATTATCTGCCCCTATTTCCAAGCACTGTACCAAGTGCTCTGCGTACATTATTTCATTTAACCTTTCCTTTATACTATGAGGTAAATGCTATTTTACAGATGTAGAAACTCTTGGCAATTCAAAGCGGGGTAGAATTGAACCTTTGGAACAACTTTAGCTATCCAGACCCTGGCCTACTTTGAAGAATCCCATGAAGAGGTTTCAGGGATATCAAGAAATCTTGACCAAACTCAAATCTCCTAATATACTCAGGAAATAATTTGGAAGTATCCAACATAAAAAGAATTATCTGCATGTAATAGAATGTATCCTCATACTTGGTCAATTTCCAAACATAAAAGTGTTAAGGTTGCCAAGGGAAGAACAAACCTGTCGCAACCAAAATACTCTATGTGGCTGTGTTTGAACTTTACCTGTCTTCGGTAGATTTGTTAGAGCAGTTAGCATTATTACTACCAATTACTACAATGATTGATGATAGTGATGGTTTCAAAAAAAGAATACGAAAAGGCAACATGATGAAGCGAAAATATCTTTTGCTATAAAAAGCACACAAGATAACACTTTCCAGCTTTAACAAGCTATGTACTATTTCATCATGTTTAAATTTAAGTCTGCTTAACAGACATACTGTAGATTTGGGAAATGTGAAAACTTTTTTCCAAATGAAATTGTTAAAGGCAAATCTGTGATATATGACTCACCTGCAAGACTTCCAAGAAACCAGTACTCCTGGGTTTCCTTACACGTGGTGATTCATTCTTCCAGGATGTTTAAGCAGTTGTCCTAGAAGGTGGGTGGCAAAGAAAAACTAACAGGAAAAAGTAAAGAATAGAATATGTCTATTTCTGCTATTTGCACCTATTTTTTGGACTGATATTTTAGTTTTTCATTTTCAAATCTATGATTTGTGGTAATTCACTTTGAGATGTGTTATGAGGGACCATTGGAGCCATTAGGAATTCAGTCTTTTTAAGTAGATCCTTCCTTCCTTCCTTCTAACTTCCTTCCTTCCTTCCTTCCTTCCTTCCTTCCTTCTTTCCTCCCTCCCTCCCTCTCTCTCTCTTTCATTCATTCTTCCTTTCTTTCTTTTTTTTCTTTCTTTCTTTTTTTTTTTTTCTTGAGACGCAGTCTCGCTCTGTCGCCCAGGCTGGAGTGCAGTGGCGCAATCTCGGCTCACTGCAAGCTCCGCCTCCCTGGTTCACGCCATTCTCCTGCCTCAGCCTCTCCGAGTAGCTGGGACTACAGGCGCCCGCCACCACGCCCGGCTAATTTTTTGTATTTTTAGTAGGGACGGGGTTTCACCGTGGTGTCGATCTCCTGACCTCGTGATCTGCCCGCCTCGGCCTCCCAAAGTGCTGGGATTACAAGCGTGAGCCACCGCGCCCGGCCTCTTTCTTTTTTTTCTTTTTGAGACAGAGTCTGACTCTGTCGCTCAGGCTGAAGTACAATGGTGCAGTCTTGGCTCACTGCAACCTCTCTCTCTTGGGTTCAAGCAATCCTCATGCCTCACCCTCCTGAGTACCTGGGACTACAGGCCCATGCCACGACGCCTGGCTAATTTTTTCTGTATTTTTTTAGTAGAGACGGGGTTTCACCATGTGGGCCAGGCTGGCCTCAAACTCCTGGCCTCAATTGATGAGCCCACCTCGGCCTCCCAAAGTGCTGGGATTACAAGCATGAGCCACCACATCCGGCCTGGTCTTTTTTTTTTTTTTTTTTTTAATATTTTGTTCTTGGTCTTTATTGTGTTCTCACTGTCACCCCTGCCCCGCCGCCCCGGCCCCGTTCTCTCTCCTGGTTTTGGGTTGTTGGATGTCACTTCTCTCTTTGCTGTTGTGTGACTGCCTATACCAGCTCTGCCTGTCACTTTTCTCACTTGCATCACAGAGATGGTGTTATGGGCTGACTTGTGTTCCACTCAAAATTCATATGTTGAAGTCCTAACCCCAGTACCCCAGAATGTGACTGTATTTGAATGCAGGGTCTTTACAGAGGTAGTTAAGTTAACAGGAGGTCATTAGGATAGCTGTAATCCTATATGACTGGTGTCCTTATAAGAAGAGAGAATTCAGACACAATTACAGAGGGAAGATGACCTGAAGACTCAAGGAGAAGACTGTCATCTACAACCCAAGAGAGAGGCCTGGGACAGATCCTTCCTGGAGAAACCAGCCCTGCTACACCTTGATTTTGGACTTCTAGCCTCCAGAAGTGTGAGATAATAAAATTCTACTGCTTAAGCCACATAGTCTGTGATATTTTGTTATAATAACCCTAGCAAACCAACACAGGTTGATTTGGAAATCATCTAACAGGTTACTTAATACAATAAAAACTAACTATAAATAGACTTGTGGTTGTAAAGTTTAAGAACAAATCTACAGTGAGCTCCTATGAGCTTCATGCTGTGAACACTGGCTATGTCAAATCATTTTATGCTGCCTTCTTAGATGCAAATATTCATTCATCCCATTATTTACTCAATCAATGAATATTTACTGAATCCTTTCTGCATACCAGACATTGAACCAGACATGGCTCAATGAGGTCTTGGTGTAGCACCTGGGGGAGCTTACAGTCTCAGAGAGGGAGACAGTCATGTAAAAATGAGTTGTGGTCAAATACTACAAGTGTTTAGGATATTAATGAAGTGAGAAAAAAAAGATCAGATGGTCTTGAATTCTAGAAGGTGAGCTCACCAGATAGTTGAATTCCAAATACATGCAATATTATGGTGTGTGTGTGTGTGTGTGTGTGTGTGTGGTGTGTCTACCTACCTACCTATATCTTTTGACATATCAGCACACTCTCACATTCTGCTTGGTTTCATTGCCTGTTGCAAACTTACAGAGATAAGTGGATTATGATGGAGTGGGAAGTAGCAGTTAGAAGACATGTGTTCACATCTGGCCTCTGTGATTTATCTAACCAACTGACCACAAACAAGTCACTCAGCCTTTCTGAGCCTCAGTAACTTCCAAACTGGTTGTTTGGGGAATTAAATGAGATGTCAAGGGCTTTGAAAAGTATAAGATCTTAAATAGTCCAATTATGATTTATTGAGAAAAAAATTGGATCTTCTCAGGAAAATAAATAGTTAAAATTAATAAGTGGCAAATGAAACCAGAGCTAAACCAGGTATAGGGAACATGTTGTTATCTAAACTTATTCTAGGTATTTCAGGTATTTCAGTGACTTCTTGTGTGCAAAGTTTGGTTTTCATTGTGTTTACTATGGCAATACCGGTCAGTGGTGCTTCCTGCTTGGTTGGAAATTTGAATATTTATTACCCAATGTATGTAGGGGTAGTTGAGGATGCTCTTAGTCGGATTAGGGACATCCTCTGATGGGCAATGCTGCTTTGTGGTTAGACACATGGACTCTAGAGCTAACTCTAACAAGTAACTTAACCTTTTCTTGTGAAAATGAAGATAAAAATGGTATCTGCTTCATTATAGCATTATTATGAGAATTAAATAATCCAAAATTTATAAAGCACTTAGGAGAGTGGCTTGCACATAAGAGCAATTTAAGTGTTAGATTAATAAATTCTGCATCTCCGAAGTGTCAGCGTTTACCGACAACTGTAGGTAAGCTTTTATACCCAAGGCTGGCTTTTACTCTGCTTCCTTAGCACTAGCAACGAGTTCTCAGAAAACCCCTGGACTCTCCATTCTTCAGTGATAATAATCCCTCTGTTACTGCCTCTTTTTACAAGTTTGGGGTGGGGGCAACAGAGTAACAATTGTTGACATCATCATCCACGAACTGTAAAAGTCCCAGTGTGGGGGTCTCCTGGAAAAGCAATGAAACTGCCTCTTCCTTCTCCTGAGATTCTTTTTGGGCTCACTGGTTTGCTCTGCTCCTCTAGAAGGGCTTTGTGGTGCTTTCGACATCTCTGGTGAAACTGTTACTGAATACAATCTTTCACAAGGGCAGTGTTTCAAAGCCTTAATAATGAGCTGGCTTGAGCTTTGGCAATTTATCTTTAAGTAATAATTGGCAAATGCTCAAAAACGCATGAATGATACTTGTTGTGATATTGCTTAAAGTAATAGTGAAAAGTGAGGAATGATCTAAATGTTGGACATAGTGGGCTGATTAATACATGATGACATCATATATTGCAATTGATAGAGCAGTAAAATAAGATAAATTTCTATTTTTATATGAAAAATTGTTTTTGATATGTTGTTAAGTAAAAAGCAAGTCACAAAGCCATAGGTAGAATTTGATCCAATTTTATTTTTTTAAAAAAGAGGTAACTTTTGGTTGTTTATATTTGAATAGAACAGGTTTGGAAGAATCTGTACAAAAATATTAATGATAATGACCTCTGCATAGTGGTATTTTGAGTGGTTTTAATTTACTTGTGTTCTTTTTGCTTACCTGTATTTTCTAAATTTCCTGCAATGACTATGAATGGAATGCCTAAGGGTAAGAAAGGAGAAAAATATCTTAAAAAGGAACTTCATCGGTTTGGCTAGTTTTTGTCATCAAATTATTTGGACAAAAAAGTGTCTGTGCATTCCAAGAGGTCCATAGCTCGCCTTAGGAACGTCACGCTTTCCTGCTGACTCTACAGAAGGGCAAATGCCTGTGGCTTATGTGAAGGCTGATGGTGTAAACTTGAGTGCTGAAAAGTGGTACAATGTGTATTTACTTCTTCCTGCCTCCCTCCCCATCCTGCCCACATTATCCTCAATGGAAAAGAGGATATCTATTGCACAAGGTCAAAAGTACTCTACTATCTAAGGTCTCACGAGGGAGAAAAGGAGAGAGCAACCCTTATCGCGACCTAGTAATCAATGGTGAGCTCTCTAAACCACAATGGCTCTCTTTTGCTAAACTAATTATCTTGGCTGAAAGAATATCTTTGAGCTACTCCCAACAGACAAGTCTCAGTGATCAGGATAGCAGTTTGGAGCTTTTGGCTAACAACTGCTAGGGGTGCTGCCAAAAGGGCTCCTAAGCCTGTTCTCAGGCTTTTCTGGCAGATTTTCAAAGCCCAGAAATCGGAAAAAAATACAAATGGAAATAACAGAAAACTACAAGATTCCTCTCTCTCAGTGCTTCCTCGGCCAGCCTGAAGCTCTTCTTCCAGGCTGAGCCTGCGGCCCTGGCTGTCAGGGAATGAGCTGGAAGACCTGATCTTACACCTGTGGCTTATTATTACCCCTGGCAGGGGTTTCCTCTGGTTTAGTGACCAGACATTGCAGAGCCCACTGATTCGTTTCTTATCTGGCATTTTCCTTTTCGTTAGAATATCACTAACTGAGTTCAGGCATCCATGGACCTGGCATCGGGGGAAGGACCTTGGTGAAGAGAAACATTTTGGTGTAACAGTGACGAACTAGGGCTCTGGGACTGAGTCACCACTTACCAGGCTTAGGCAGAATTTCTAAGCCTCAGTCTTTGCCTTTGTAAAGTGGGAATAAAAATAATATCCACTTCACAAGACTACGGTGAGGATTGAGTCAATCTTGAACTTAAAGTGCTTAACCAGGCCTGGCATATAATAAATATTTAATAAAAGGCAGCATTAGCGAAGAGCAGTCTTGAGGAAGTTAAGGACTGACCTGACTCCAGTTTGAGAGCTGGAGGGAGGACCAGTTGGATCATCCATGACAGGAATCCGTCGCTTTGGGAATGTGCTTCTCCATTTCCAGCCACCTCCAAAGCAGGGTAATCTGGACAGTGACTTTTTCAGTGAAACACAGTGCCTTTCTATTCTATAATGGTATTTTTTGTTTGTTTTTACTCTTTTTCTATTATTTATCACTATATTCACCCTCAAGGAATCAAAACATGATATTTAAAACAACTGTTTAATAAAGTGATGTTTTTGACATCTTTCTTCTTGGTCTGTGTTCTTACTTTTTTATCTATGGCTCTCTTTAGTCATAAAATGTCAGATGTGCAGAATCTGCTTAAAAAGCTACCAGGCAAAAAGAATTCTGCCTCTTATGCTGTCAGTTTCCTTGTAAAGGGAACACCAGAAAGCTCAGAATATTTATTTAAGAATAATTAGAAAAAGTGAACTATTAAATACTAAAATTAAAGAAAAGTCATCGAATCTACTTAAACTGCTCACTGCAGCTGGCAGCAACTCATTAAAAGTCAGTTTCAAAATGTGATAGCTTTCAAAGAACCTTTTTATATATTTTCTGAGGTCTCTCTGAAAGGATTCCTTTCTTCAGGAACATTGCTATTAAGGACGGCCTGTATAAACCAAAACTAATTTGTAGGTAAGCACGGCTTTTAAAGGAATAGAAGCCCGATTCAGAAATGTTTACTGAACTGGAGTAATTGAGCTGACTTTCCCACATAGGCATACCAATTTTTCTCATTTCCAAAATGAACCAGACATTTTAAAGTCCTAAGGTCCCATTTATGAAATCAGCTCCTATGTCCTTTGCACAGACTTGTACTATGTGATCGGTATACTTTTATATGAGATTGGGTAGCTACGAGTGACATTTTAGGCTGTACTCTATGTGTCCTTTCAGATGACAAAGTCCTCTGTGATGTCAGGGAGCGGTTTCTCTCTATCTCTGCCTCTTGGTTAAACTTTTGCTCTTAAGAATAGAGTATTTATTTGTTTTTTCTCTTCTGAATCATGACTGACCTTAACTGCTCATTACTTTTACAAACAAGAAAAATTAATTAATACAAGAGTGATAATTCAGAGCCAGTGTTTCTGGCATGCTTTGGGGAGAGATGTTCTGTGTTTGTGTGCATGAGACCATGCATTTAAAAGCTAAATACAGCAGGACGTGGTGGCTCACGCCTGTAATCCCAGCACTTTGGGAGGCCGAGACGGGTGGATCACCTGAGGTCAGAAGTTCAAGACAAGCCTGGCCAACATAGCAAAACCCTGTCTATACTAAAAATACAAAAATCAGCCAGGTGTGGTGGCACATGCCTGTAGTCCCAGCTACTCGGGAGGCTGAGGCAGGAGAACCACTTGAACCCAGGAGACGGAGGTTGCAGTGAGTGGAGATTGTGCCACTGCACTCCAGACTGGGAGAGAGTGAAACCCCATCTCAAAAAAACAAAACAAGCAAACAAATAAAAGCTAAATATATGAGGATTAAATGAGATAATACATTCAAGGAGTTCCTGACTCAGAGATGTTCAATAAATGTCCAGCTGTTTCCTTCCATTCTACTCCACCCCACAGCACCATTTCTAAGACCGAGGCAGCCATTACGTACTCCCCAAATCTTTTCTCTCAGGCAAGCACCTGGGGTTTTCTTTTCAGTTGCTTTTCCCAGGACGGTCTCTGTACCCCACCCCAGCATCTTTGTCATTGTCTTCAACTTAACTACACTCCTTTTCATCTCAATTGTGGTTCCAGGAACTGAATTCAATACTCCAGTTGAGGAGACCTCCACCAAATGGAATGGCCTCTATATCCTCTCTGAATAGGACTTCTCTTACCTATCTGATATGGCTTGGATCTGTGTCCCTGCCCAAATCTCCTGTGGCATTGTAATCCCCATTGTTGGAGGTGGGGCCTGTTGAGGGTGATTGGATCATGGGGGTGGTCCTTCATGAATGGTTTAGCACCATCCTCCTGTTGCTGTTCTCTTGATAGTGAGTGAGTGGGTTATCACGAGATAACCCATTTATGTCTTATCACATTTTGTTTAAAACTGTGTAGCACCGCTGGGCGTGGTGGCTCACGCCTGTAATCCCTTTGGGAGGCAGCACTTTGGGAGGCAGAGGCGGGCGGATCACCTGAGGTCGGGAGTTCAAGACCAGCCTGACCAACATGGAGAAACCCTGTCTCAACTAAAAATACAAAATTAGCCAGGCACGGTGGCACATGCCTGTAATCCCAGCTACTCAGGAAGCTGAGGTGAGAGAATCTCTTGATCTATATATAAGCCAGAAGCGTCTTCTACAAGTTTCACCATGCATTGGTCAGGGACCTATCATTCAGTCAGTTGTGAAGACACCCACTTTATTAGTGTCTTTCAAAAGCCTTTGTCAAATGCTATCGGAGATTCGGCTGTACTCTGGCTGTGGCATTGCCTTTATTTATTGGCTACTAGAAATGAATACAGTTATTTCTCATAAGGGTGGAGTTTTTTTTTTTTTTTTCATTCAAAAGGCATCCACTAAGTGCTGGGTACATGGTAGTCAGTCAGTAAGTGATTTTTGAATGAATGAATAAACTTGAACTTCATGAATTGCATGGGTTCCTGTTACTCCCTCTGAATGGTTTTAACATGTTTTAAAGCCAACCTATAGCATGTGCAATTTATTTTAGAAACTTTTAATGATAGCTGCCCTACTATCATCTGCCTCTTAGCAAATATATGTCAATTGACTTCCTTTTTTTTTGAGACAGGGTCTTGCTCTGTCGTCCAGGCTGGAGTGCAATGGCGTGATCTTGGCTCACTGCAACCTCCACCTCCCGGGTTCAAGCAATTCTCCTGCAGTCGCAGCTACTCAGGAGGCTGAGGCAGGAGAACTACTTGAACCCAGCCTCTTGAGTAGCTGGGATTACAGGCGCACGCCACCATGCCCGGCTAATTTTTGTATTTTTAGTAGATATGGGGGTTCCACCATGTTGTCCAGGCTGGTCTTGAACTCCTGGCTACAAGAGATCCGCCCGCCTAGGCCTCCCAAATTACTGGGATTACAGGCATGAGCCACCCGGCCTCAATTCACTTCTCAAAAGCAATTAGAGGTGGCTTCAGGATGCAAGAGAAGTTTCCCTGGGTGTCCACCACTTTAATTTGTGGGAGTCATGCGGTTCAGAGAAGCATCCCTTTCTCTCTACAGTCTCACACATCAAACGCTTCTCTATCCTCTCACCAATGTTTGTTCTGCCACTCTTCATCTGAAGTCCATTCTTCTTGAAAGAAAACTAAAAAGCAAAATGGAATGTTTTGCTGTTTTCACTCTGTCGTCTGCCAATATTATACTATTTGCCCCAAGAAATGGGCCTGTCTTTCTTATTCTTCTAATTTTGGCTACTATTAATGATACCATTTTGTTGTCCTTAGGTGTTCATGATGTAAGAGCCCCTGCTATTAGAGAATTGTGTGTTTCGACTCTGGGTGCATTCTATTCTGGTAACTAACTGAACTGCTGAAGTTCCTGCAGAAGAATCCAGAAGAACCGATTCTGTGAATGATCTTTAACATTTTGAGTAGTACCTGGGGTGGCGAAGTGAGCAATAATTTTTAAATATTAAAACTATATTTATGATTTCTGGAATATTGTTTGAATAATGTAGCATTTTTAAAACTATTTCACATAAAATATTGTGATACAGATAATAACTACACCTGTAGAGCCTGTGTCACACAAGGTGCTTCACGTGTAATTCTCACAACACTACTGTTCACATTTTTACATTGGGGAAACTGAGGCTTCAGAGTATGTAGTAACTCACCTAAGCTCACCCAACTCGAGAGTACCAAGCAAGCACTCAAACTCAGGTTTGCCTACTCAAAGCCTGCACTCTCCACTCCACTACCCTGCCTGCCAACTTTCATTCATCTATTTGAAAAATATTTCTTGAGCACATGATATATGCCAAGAACTGTTCTAAGTGCCTAAGATACATCGGTGAATGAAGACAAAGTTTCCCACCCTTTTGAGGCTTAGATTCTAGTGGGAGAGAGAGACAAATAAACAATATAGTTTTATATAAATTTACATACATGATAACAGGTGCCAAGTGCCAGGGGAAAAAGGAAAAGGAGAGCAAATTAAGAGGAATCAGGAAACTGAGCACTGAGGGTGGAAAGAGGTCATCCTATTAAATGTAGGGTGAACGTCATTGAAAAGGGGTCATTTAGGAGAGGAGGGAGTGAGCCAAGAATATCTCTGGCTCTGCCAGGCAGGTAGAACAGTGAGAGCAAAGGCTCTGAAGCAGGAATGTACTTGGCAAGTCCCAGGACCAGCAAGGAGGCCAGGATGGTAATGTAGAGGGAGTGAGAGACAGAGGAGCAGAAGGTAAAGTCAGAATGGAAATAAGGCCTTGTTTGGAACACGCAGGCCACTGTCCTCTGAATTTAATAGGAGGCAGAAGGGAGGGAGGTGGGAACATCTTGAACAGAGGAGTGACACACTCTGACTTAGCTTTTAGCAGGCTCACTGCATCAGCTACATTGAGAACAGACTGTTAAGAGGGAAAATGTAGAAGAAAGCAAGCCATTTAGGAGGTTATTGCAAAAATCCAGGCAAGATGTAATACCACTTAATGTTCTGACAATCCACACCTCAGTGGTATCAGTGGTGGGAGTGAGAGGTGATCAGATTCTGCATGTCTTTTGAAGACAGAGCCACAGATTTGCTGAAGGGTTGGATATAAGGATTGAAGGAGGAGGAGAAGCGAAGATGAAACTGAAGTTTGTCCTAATCAACCGAAAGGATAAAATTGACAACTAAAACAGAAAAGGACAGGACAAGGCCGGGTGTGGTGGCTTGCACCTGTAATCCTAACATTTTGGGAGGCCGAGGAGGGAAGATTTCTTGAGCCCAGGAGTTTGAGGTCAGCCTGGGCAACATAGAAAGACCCCATCTCTACAAAAAGCACAAAATTAGTTTGGCTGAGTAGCTGGGACTTGTGCCTATAGTCCCAGCTACTCAGGAGGCTGAGCCCAGGAGTCTGAGGCTGCAGTGAGCTGTGATCATACCACTGCACTCTAGCCTGGGTGACAGAGTGAGACTCTGTCTCTAAAAAACTAAAGTAAAAATAAAAATAAAAAGGATAGGAGAAAAGGAGCTTGGCTTGACATACTGACTGAAGTTTAGATGCTGATTAGACATCTAAATGGAATTGCTGAATAACCAGTTGGACACTTACTATCAATTTATATGCATCCTAGTATAGTTTATTGATGCAAATTATTTACATTTAAATGGTTTGAATTATTGGTGAGCACTGGACATTTTTCGTAGTCTTTATTAGCCTATAATTGTATTTGTCAGCATGGTTATTTGATTCTGATCTACCACATGACAGCATTCTTTAGACTCTAAACTCCATGAGGGCAGGGGTTGCCTTTATTGTTGCTCATTCTGTCATTGTACTTCTATCACCTAGCATCCTGTCTGGCAGGCAGTAGGTGCCCAAGGCACATACCAACCACTCAATAAATATTTGTTAAATGAATAGATATCTGTTTTAAAAATGAATACTTTATTATAAGAGGAATGCTGCTCTGAAAATACTTAGAAATAAAAAAATGTTTTTGAGGTCTTCAAATTTCATCACCACGTTGTTTCACTAGAGGTTTTCACTAACTTGAATTCAGTATTAAAAAATGATTTTGTCAGAAATTATATTCTTCATAAATATGAGATTTCAAAAAGATTGAAGCTTGTGACTTTTAAGATATCTTGTAAAGATAATAAATGTATATTACACATATGTACTTATACGAATGTATAAATTGGCCCCTTCACATGGCAGGCATTTTTGGAATAGCAATGTATATCAATGGAAGAGCATTTATTTGATTTTTAAAAATCACAGTAACAGAGAACTTCCCTTGAATGCCACACACTTGTAAAGAGAGAGCCACTTTTTTGTAAATGCTATGGATTTAAGTAGACAGCAATGAAACAAGAGTGTATGGAAATGGTGGGGGGAAAGTAGGTGAAGGATCTTGTGACCAAAACCATAGGGAGATTGGATTTTGAGATACTTGGCACCTGTGTGTGTATAACTGCTCAGTGGGTTCATCTTGCTTGCTGCCTAGACAAAGCCAATTTATCAAGACAGGGGAATTGCAATAGAGAAAGAGTAATTCACACAGAGCTGGCTCTGCAGGAGACTGGAGTTGTATTATTACTCAAGACAACCTCCCCAAGCATTCGGGGATCAGAGTTGTTAAGGGTAAGATAGTGGGTTGAGGGAAGCCAGTGAGCCAGGAGTGCTGGTTGGTTAGGTAGCATGAAATCATGGAAAGTTGAAGCTGTCCTCTTGGGCTAAGTCAGTTCTTGGTTGGTGCCATAAAATCAGATAAGTGAGTTTGTCAACCTGTCGGTGCCAGCTGATCCATCAAGTGCAGGGTCTGCAAAATATCTCAAGCACTGATTTTAGGAGGAGTTTAGGGAGGTTCAAAATTTGGTAGGCTCCAGCTGCATGATTCCTAAACCATAATTTCTAATCTTGTAGACTGTCCTACAAAGGCAGTCTAGTCCCCAGGCAAGAAGGAGGTTTGTTTTGGGAAAGGGCTGTTATTGTCTTTGTTTTAAACTATAAACTAAGTTCCTCCCAAAGTCAGCTCAGTCTATGCCCAGGAAGGAACAAAGACAGCTGAAAGGTTACAACCAGGATGGACTCAGTTAGGTTAGATCTCTTTCACTGTCTCAGTCACAATTCTACAAAGCAAGTTTCTCATACTCCTGAGTGACCAGAACACAAGGAAAGTAAATGATGTGCCTTTGGACTGATTAGTGTCCCCAGTGGGGAGCTTTTCTGGAGCCCTGGGGTCATTTCTGTTCTCTCTGCTATGGTTGAGGAAAGAAGTGACCAAGACCTTTAGTGTATATTCTACTTACTTCATTACTATGGAGATTTTTCTGCATACCTCATTCTGAGATAAGGGAGAGAAAACAAAATCTCAGAGGAGCAGTGCTGCATAAATTCGAGTAGGACCAACCGTGCAAGCTGGGAGTATCACTGTTCATTTGGCTTATGTCCATGATGTTCTCCTAAGCACAAAAATTTGAACTGCTTGGTTGAAACTGGACTTGGATATGGAAAAAGTGAAATCATGTGTCTGTATCTATTTTTACAAGATTTTCAGGTCAATGGACGGGCCTGGAAAATCTGAACAAGCCAAGATTCCCTACAGCTTGCCTAACCTACATCTGGCTCTCTAAAGAGAGCACATCCCTCATTCATCAGAGAAATCCATCAGGGAATAAACCAGATTAAAAAGGACAGACAGATCTAATGATATCCATCTGCTTATTGCTTCTTAAGATTTGAGTATATTTTGGTGGTGTTTTCCATGCCTCCCTCTGCAAAGTAGGTGACAGAGTGTGCCTTTGGCAGCTACACATAGCAACACCAGGCAGTGCTTGGGAGCCCTGGGCAAATTTCTTAAACATTCTAAGCATCAATTTTTTTTTTATCTATAAAATGGTATAAAAATAGAATATTTTAGAAATTTTGTAATGGGTTAATACATGTGAAGAGTTAATACATACCTACTACAGTATCCAGCATAGAATAAGTGTTCCAAGTAGTAGCTTTTAACACAGAGAAATTGTATGAAACATCATTGTCATTATGAAAAGGGTAGAGTGGGGTTAGAATCATTGATTTTCAGTCTCTGCTGAATGTTTTCTGCTCTTGAATTCAATCTGTGTGATTTTGACCTATTCTTAAAAATCTTCTCTTCATTAAAATAGTACAATGACATTTGGATACTATGAAATATAAAATAGATTAAAATAGTTTGAAAGGTAGCAAGTCTTAACTATCTAAGTATAACTATTGCATCGAGAGGCACACATTTTTTCTGTGTGGAGACAAATATAGCTGATCTAGTCACAGGGATGCCCTGTGACAGATGCAGGTGAATTGTATTCCCTTTGAATTCATAATCTCCTCTCCTATCTTCCACAGGTCATTATCTTATCTTGATATTCTTAGTGGTATATCTCTGATAGGCAAAAATGCCTATTGCCTATCTCTCTTTCTCTTTTTTTTTTTTTTAGATGGAGTCTCACTCTGTCACCCAGGCTGGAGTGCAGTGGCATGATCTCGGCTCACTGCAACCTCTGCCTCCTGGGTTCAAGCAATTATCCTGCCTCAGCCTCCCAAGTAGCTGGGATTACAGGCATGCATCATCATGCCTGGCTAATTTTTGTATATTTCATAGAGACGGCATTTCACCATGTTGGCCAGGCTGGTCTCAAACTCCTGACGTCAAGTGATCTGCCCGCCTTGGCCTCCCAAAAGGCTGGGATTACAGGTGTGAGTCACCACGCCCAGCCAAAAGTGCCTATATCTCTCATTGTATATTTTTTCCGTATACTTCCTCTGCTCTTGAATTAATTGGCTGAAAAGTCAAGAGCAAATGAAACCCTACAAACATATATCTCTGTAGCAGCTGAGAGCAAACCCAATTCCTGACACAAACGTATGTAACTGCCATTTAGGGGATCAAGAAACATACAAGGATGATGCCTGAAACTGACAAAGGCTCCAAACAGGGTAGAACATCTAGGTGTCTATAGTAAATCCTTTGACTTCTTTCTGGAGGAAAGGATATATCGTCCTCCTGGCTCCCCAGGGGGGCATCCTACGGTGGTGTTTCAGCATCTGTGGGTTTTGCAATAGTAGGGAGATGATGGTGAGAATTGTCACCTATCTCACTCACAATGGCCTCTGTGGCCTAGCCACTTTACCTCTTCCACCTCATCTGCTCTCATCTCCTCCCCACTAACTGTGCTCCAACCATATATACTTTCTGGGCATTTTTCAGACAGGCCAGGCATGTTCTGGCCTCAGCTATGCACTTGCTGGTCCCTTTTCCTGTAACACTCTCCCCCAGATATCCTTCCTCACCTCCTTCAGGTCTTTACTGGAATGTCACCTTCTCCGTGAGACTTCCCCTAACCATCGTAATTAAAAATTGCAATCACCTCCCCCTAACATGTCTTCTACCCATCCCTACTTAATGTTTCTCCATACAGCTTACTGCTTACTACATTTTATTTATCTTACTTACTGCCTGTATCCCCCACTAAACTATAATACCATGAAGACAAGGGTTTGTGTTTTGTTTGGTCCCACCTACATTCCCAGGGCTGGCCATGTAGTAGGCTCCCAATTTCTATCTGTCCAAGTCATGGACGGACACCCATAAGAAATGGGCATAGGAGCCTTGATGGTGCTGGTAGACATGGGGTGGGAAGATTGAAGAACCGTGAGAATTTGAAGGACCTGGTGAGATTCAGCCTATTTCTGACGTGTTAGTCCTGGTTAGGTCTTCTGGGTAACCCACCCGCTGATACTAAGTAAGAGCACAGTTTCCTCAAAACAGTGCCCCAGGAAGATGGCCCAGGAACACAAGGGTCACTGGGACAGAGCACATTGTGTGGTGGAAGGGTGTGGATAAGACAGGCTTAGGAGGGTAGGGGCAGAGAGAATGCTGGGCTTAACACTTTAAAATGCAAATAATCTTAAGAGGGACAATAGAATGTATTTCATCTAGTATTTGTGTTTTAATGGAGAGAAGTTTATGGCAACTCAGGAGCTAGTTCTGATAAGCACAAGGAGAGAGGATGAGGGCACTGAGCATCTGAAATGACTTGAATTCCTGGTCTCAAGTGATCCTCCCGTCTTGGCCTACCAATGTGTTGGGATTACAGGCATGAGCCACCACACCCTTCCTATTGTGGGTTTTCTTTATCCTCTATTGGCCAAGCGATGTTCCAGCTTGTTCCACTTGCCTCATCACATGAGGAGTCTTGGTTTACCTTTTGTTTTGTTTTGTTTTACAAGTTTCTGTCTCTTTCTTTTATCCAGATAACTCATGCTATCCCAAGAGGAGAATGCTGTCAGGGCTAAAGTGCAATAAAGTAAGGCTGGGGAATAAATGAGCAAAATGATTCCATAGTCCACTGGGCCCTCTGTGTGTGCCCTCTTTCGTCACAGTCATTTCAGATGCTCAGTGCCCTCATCCTCTATCCATGCACTTATCAGAACTGGCTCCTGAGTTGTCATAAACTTCTCTCCATTAAAATACAAATGCTAGATGAAATATATTCTATTATCCCTCTTAAGTATATTTGCATTTTATAGTAAAGTGTTAGGCCAAGCAAAGGCATTCCCAATATAGTAATTATGTAATTTCAGCATCTGCTGGTTAATAGTGGGATTGTGGAACCTAGTAACTTTGTTTCTGAAATCAGAGTCTAGGCTACTGCGTGCATAGATGAGATGAATGTGGCCTCAGCTAGGGAGACTTCTGCCCTCAAATCTGTACTTTCTCAAGCTGGGGATCCTCAGGGTCTTTGAAAGACAAGTCTACGTAGAGTAAGTGCTCCATTTTTGAGTAGAGAATGCAGAGACCATAAAATCTTTAGCCTTTACTTCTCAGAAATCACCACTGATTCCAATAATAACTTCAAATATTCAGTAAATCTCAGGTATAGAAACTGGCCAATTCTTTATCCTTTTTGTCAGTTACCAAATGATTACTCTGATAAAGATGGTAAAGACTTCCATCTTTACTCCTCTGTATGGAATGACCAACATTACAACATGATGTACCCACAAATATTTAAAATAAAGAATTTTTGTCCAGGTGCAGTGGCTCACACCTGTAATCCCAGCACTTTGAAAGGCCAAGGCTGGTGGAACACCTGAGGTCAGGAGTTCCAGACCAGCCTGGCCAACATGGCAAAACCCCGTCTCTACTAAAAATAAAAAAATTAGCCGGGTGTGGTGGTGCATGCCTGTAGTCCCAGCTACTAGGGAAGCTGAAGTAGGATAATTGCTTGAACCCGGGAGGTGGAGGTTGTGGTGAGCCAAGATTGTGCCACTGCATTCCAGCCTGGGCAACAGAGCAAGACTCTGTCTCAAATAAATAAATAAATAATTTTTCAAAAACAACAAAAACCATTACAACACGTATGCATTAATATTTCCTGACACCACTAACATACGTACTTTTAACTTTCTTACGGGTTTTCTGAGAACTATTAGTGCATTCTGCAGAGCTGCCTTCCAGGATTTGGAGACTAAAAAGCAGTTAATCATGTAAAATACTTTCTGGGTATAGTAATGAAGTCTGGTTTCACTGTATTTTTCTATGTTTACTTAGCAAAAGGCTTAAACAAGCCCACAGTGATAAATGTGGCCAAGTTTCCCTTCCCCTTCATCCCTCTCCTTCCTTCTTCTTTCTCAGGAAATTGGTGTGGAAAATCACTCTGTCCTGGGATGGCAACTCTCCTTGTATCCAGACTTATCCAGAGCTCCCTCTGCTCCTTCTAGGCACATGACTTGAGCTTCATGTGCCACCATGGGCATTGAGATTACGGTTTCCACAAACAGACAGACTGAGGACGAGAAGCCTGGAGGCAAATGCCATGAGCTTCTGTGCCTTGGGCCATGGATCCTATGGAGGCCAGGTTTCTCCCCCTTGCACGCTGTGAAGCTGGTAGCATACATGATTTTAACTTTCTGATGGGTTTTGACACCGTCAATACAGACCTTAGCTCTGCCAGAACATCAGGCAAGTTCTCATAAGAAGCAGAAAGACAAAAAAAAATCTGGATAGCATTTCTCAATGTTTCAAAATCCATGCCTTCCTTGGGAAAAAATAAAATAAAATAAAAGATTTGAAATTTCAAAATAAGCACTTTTATTTGGCTTTCCAACTATACACTTTTATCACAATATTGAATATGTTTTGTTTCCAAAACACACATGCGGCCAGACGCAGTGGCTCACACCTGTAATCCCAGCAGTTTTGGAGGCCGAGGCAGGCAGATCCCCTGAGATTGGGAGTTCAAGACCAGCCTGGTCAATATGGTCAAACCCTGTCTCTACTAAAAATACAAAAAATAGTCAGGCATGGTGGCTGGTGCCTGTAATACCAGCTACTTGGGAGACTGAAGCGGGAGAATCGCTTGAACCCAGGAGGTGGAGTTTGCAGTAAGCCGAGATTGAGCCATTGCACTCCAGCCTGGATCATAAGAGCGAAACTGTGTTTCAAAAAAGCAAGCAAACAAACAAACAAAAGGAAAACATATGCCTCTTTGAAAGTCTAACATCCCCCACAGAGGATCATAGGGCTGAAATGTGGGTGATCTCAGCAGGGTCCCTCTTCTCCCTGGGCTTAGGGGAACAATGGACTTGTCCAGTTCCCCGCTCTGTCTTGGTTTCACCTTTGTTTATTATTATTATTATTATTATTATTATTATTATACTTTAGGTTTTAGGGTACATGTGCACAATGTGCAGGTTTGTTACATATGTATCCATGTGCCATGTTGTTTTGCTGCACCCATTAACTCGTCATTTAGCATTAGGTATATCTCCTAATGCTGTCCCTCCCCACTTCCCCCACCCCACAACAGTCCCCGGAGTGTGATGTTCCCCTTCCTGTGTCCATGAGTTCTCATTGTTCAATTCCCACCTATGAGTGAGAACATGCGGTGTTTGGTTTTTTGTCATGCCTAGTGTTTTGGTTCTATTTGGTTCTATCAGGAGTGTGTGGCAGGCCGCCCAAGGGAATGGATTTGGCAGTTATGCCAGTGATTTGATTAAGAAGAACAACCAACTGGAATAATTTGATTTGATAAGCACATTTTCTTTTCTTTGGCAGGGCAGGTAGAATGCCAGGCAAGCCAAGGGATTATATTTTTATGAGCTTAATTGTTTTTCATTGCAAGCTTGTTATATATCCAAGAGAATCATTTCAATGTGCTGTTTCTTTAGAAGGATAATATCTTTCAAGGACTTCTTTCTACTATTAGTTAAAGAGTAATTTTAAATCGGCAAAATATTTAGTTATTCCTGATAATAATAACTGTATTATTGGGTCTAATTACCTTATGTATATTATATTATAATAATAATACATTTTTGGAAAGAAAGAAACAGATACAGAAGATATTGAAAGTGAGGAAAGGGAATCAAGGAATATCCAGAATCTTCCTTAAGAAAGGATAGTTAAATATTGCTTATTACCTGAAAACTCTACATGTTGCCTGGGAGAAACAGACCCAAAGGAAGAGAGAATAGGCCGGGATGAGGCAGAAAGAAGTAATGTTAAGCAAGAAAGAAACCTTATGTGATTTTTGGGGGAACGAAGATAATTATAGTGGGGAGAGGTGGAGAGAGGGCAGGCCTGTTTATTTCAGCACAGAACTTATTAAAACACACTTTTATTTTTAAACTCAAATTTTACTTTAAAATAAAGTATCATTTTCTTGCATGGAGTTCTGTATATTTAGAAGTTTACTTTGGATCCTCAGATATGTCTACAAACTTATGCAGCTATCCCTCTGGGTAGAATGTGCTTAGGAGCATAGGAAAAACCAGTTTGCCTTCTCTGTGGTTATAACCTGTAGATTTTTTTTTTTTGAGGATATAAAAACTTTTTTTCAATATTCATGGTATGAAACTAGAAATGATTATTAATTTAAAACATAAAATATTTCCAGGTTTCATTTGACAATATTTATTTACTTTGAAATATTACAAAATAAAATGCAAGAAATTTTATAGGAAAGAAACCATCACTTCAAGTGGCAAATTCACCCTTTAGGAGTAGTTTGCCTTTAGTTTATAACTATTCAATGCTAATTGCAACAGGAAGATCATCACCAACCTAAATGGTCTCTTAAAATTTACAAAGTGTTTCGTGTCCAGAATCTTTTTTTTCCTGTCCTAAATTGTTTATTAGGTATTAATTGTACAAACTTTACTTGTATTCGCAGTAACGGTGGAGCTAGAGAGTAGCTGCCCAGTGAGAACCACCAATAGTGTAGTGGAGCTTATGGCCCTTCCAAGGCCCCGGCTCTTTCAGCCTGCAGATGTCAGCCCACGCATCTCCCTGTGCTTGTGGACCAGTTTTTGGTGATCCATCGGGTGTCAGGATTTCTTCTGAAAGCTTTATGGAATGGATCGATGAGGATAACCTCAAAAAATTTGTATGTGGAATCTTCACCAGCCCAGTAAGAATTGAGGATTCTTAGAGCCCCAAAGTGGCGGCCAGCTCGCTCCTCTACAAAGCACTGAAGGCTTCGAGCAAAAGCTGGTTAACCCCATGATGGACAGGCTTGCCGTAAGTTACACCCTTAGGAACTGGACGTTTTCAGCCACCATGGCGAACACGAATCCTATAATCTTGCTTGTCCTTGTAGCCTAGTCGGCGTGCTTTATCAGGCCAGGTAGGGTGGGGAGCCCTGTGGAAAGCAGAGAGCTGGTGGTACTACCAGCAGTGGACCCTTAGAAGAAAGTGCATGACATCAGACTGCTTCTTTCTCCATAGCTCCTGGATGTACTTGTATGCACCCACCTTGGCTTACCTGATGGCTGCCACCAGAAGGAAAGGCATGTCCAGAATCTTAATTAATATTTCAAATAGCTCTTTTTGAAATTGGCAGGGCAGGTAGTATTATTATTCTCGTTTTTTCAAATGTGGAAACCACAACAGAAAGAAGTCAAATGACTTGACTACGGTCATGCCACTTTCCATAGAGAAACTAGGATTTCAATAAAGGCATTCTGATTCCAAATCCTTTTTCCATCATATTGTGCTACTTCCTTAACTACCTGTATTTACAAACAGCTGCAGAAGCCCCTGAAATAATTCATTTTGGATGCAGTCCATTTAGGATTCATGGATCCTGGGCACAACCTAACCATACTCTTTCCCTCTTTCCTGCTACCACTGCCCTTCTTTTCACCCACTCCTCAAATACAAATCTAATAAAATATCTGTAACCAAAGGAGGAACTTGTGTGAGTAAATATATTTAAGAAGCAGATTTCCAAACATGCTGGAGCCTAATAAACAAGTATTTTTAAATATGTTTTATGACTGCTCTGGGGTTCCACAGAAACAGATGGACACAGAAGTACTTAGGATATATTTGGCATGTGATAGGAAATGATATCATGAGAACAATGAAAAGGGATGTGAAACACTGAAAGCGTAACATAATACAAGCAACAACTTTCCCTGCTGTTGCTTCAAAAGGTCGAAAATATAGCTTCACGCTCTTCCCAGAAATGACCAAAGAATTAAGGAATTACTTATCATACGAAGTATCACACAATGTCTTGTTCTGCCATGGATCCAGGCCCCATATCTCACACAAAGATATCTCAGCTTTTGAATACCCTTCAAAAACTACCTATTCTCTGCTAGAAAACAGGACTCCAAACCTGCAGAACTGGGCCCACTCTTCCTTTTTCAAGACCAGTACCCACCACCTTGAAGATGAGCTGAGACCTTAAAAAAAAAAAAAAAATACATGCCCACCTCTGGATGTAGCTCCCCTGTCCCCTGTCAGCCAGACCAATAAGTAGGGTCAAGTGACAATACAGCTGAGTTGTGTGAGCATCGGGCCTGCGAGGGGAGAAAAAGGACTTAGACCAAATGAGACACAGGATACAGTTCCCATATACCAGAGTCTCTGGGGAGAAATTATGGAACTGGATTCTGGGTGTGCTGAACTAAGGGGAATTGAATATCATAGACAAATATTCAATACAATAGTTATCAATATGGCAGCCTTCTTCCTTAACACAGGATTTAACACTGGCAGGATCCACTGAAGATGATGGTAATGCATTGCTAGGCTGGCTTTGAAAACTTTGGGAAAATGATGGCTCACACTCACTTTATTTGAAATTCCACAACTCCATGGTACAAAGTTGAGTAAGGGGGATCAAGAGGCTCACGGTAGCAGGCAGGCTGCAGTGGCAGGATATACAATGTAAGGCCAAAATGTTCACCAACTGGCTATATTTTGTGGGAATGCCAAGGAAGCAGTTTGCCAGACCCATAAGGAATATACTAGTGAGAGGATGCCAGCCAGAGTTGTTGTGGAGTTCAGTGATGTTCTTCTCTGGAGTTCAGGGCTGAGGATAGGAGAAGCTTCACAGAACTGGGCTCCCAGAAAGCCATGGTAATAATGGAAGCCAGGTGGTGGCACTGACGCTTCAGAAGCCAGGTGGGTGCAATTATGATAATGAACCGCACTGTAGAAGTGGCAATCATAAGAGCCTGAGCCAGCAAGAGCTATGACCATGGTTAACAGCGCATGGTATTCCCAGGGCAAGATAAGCGGGCAGACAATAAGGGTATCATTCCATCTAAACTACAAAAGAAATCAAGAATGGATAATCAGGAGGTTGAATATAGAAATTAAAATGCCACAGTCTCCAGTTTGGATTCCAGACCTAAGCCAATTTTCAGACCCAAAATTCATTGACTAATGGAGTGGCTTGGTCCCCATAAGGATGAATCACTATAACACCACAGCAAGTGGATATATTAATGATTCTTCCTCATTCCTTCTCAAAGGCATCTACAGCCATTTACACAGGCAACTATATTCTGAAGAAATGGATATACCTTGACATTTTGAGAACTGTTGAACCTAAGGTCTACCTTGATATTGACAGCCAGAGACCTGAAGCCCCATCATGGCCACTCTAGCAGAGTAGGGGTATATGGGAGGCCAAGCAATGGTGGAATCCTGGTTCATGTCCAACTCACCTGGAGCCCATGGATTAACAAAGTGTTCAGTTCCCCAGTCTCTGAATGCAAGATTGGAGTGGACATACTTAGTAGTTGTCAGAATACTCATTTGGAGTTTTTGACCTGTGCAGTAAAAGCTATCATACAGTGGGAAGGCCAAGTGGAAATCTCTGAAACTGCCTCCACCAGCAATATAGTACACCTAAAACAATTTCACACACCAAGGGAATTGCAGAAGTTAGTGCCACCCTTAAAGATCCAAAGGGTGCCTGGGTGGTAGTCCCTTTTATGTTCTTTAATTTACTGGCAAATGAAATGCATGGCCCCTACATAAACCAGACAGACCTTGGAAGACAGTAGCCCCAATTGCAGCAGGGATTTTTATGTGGGAGTGGGTAGCAGTAGCTTCATGTGTGTATTAGCCCATTCTTGCACTGCCAATGAAGACATACTTGAGGCTGGGATAATTTATACAGGAAAGAGGTTTAATTGACTCAGAGTTCAGCATGGCTGGGGAGGCCTCAGGAAACTTACAATCATGTTGGAAGGGGAAGCAAACACGTCCTTCTTCACATGGCAGCAGGAAGAAGAAGTGCTGAGCAAAGGGGTAAAAGCCCCTTATAAAACCATCAGATCTTGTGATAACTCACTATCATGACAGCAGCAGTATGGGAGTAACTGCCCCCGTGATTCAATCACCTCCCACCGGGTCCGTCCCACAACACATGGGGGTTATGGGAACTATACTTCAAGATGAGATTTGGGTGGGGACACAGCCAAACCACATCAATGTGCCTTGAAGGGAGTTGAGAAAGATCAGCATAGCTATAGTCAAAAAAGAGAAATGGAAGAGACCAGAAATATCTTCAAATACAGTTGAATGGTATTAAAGATCCAGCTAAGTTGAAGGCCATGGGATTCTGATGACATCCATTCTCGGAGTATGTGAGTTTTCATGCTCAGAAGCCTAGATAGAGGGTCTGGGCTGCTATATTAGTTTTCTAGGGCTGTGATAGCAAAGTACCAAAAACTGGGTATCTTAAAATGATAGATGTTTATTCTGTCACTGTTTTGGGTGCTAGAAGTTCAAAATGAAGCTGTCAGAAGGGCCACGCTCTCTCTGGAGGCTCTAGGGGAGAATTCTTCCCTGCTACTTCCTAGTTTCTAGTGGCTCCCAGCAATCCTTGGTGTGGCTTGGCTTGCAGCTGCATAGTCCCAACCTCCATCTGCACTTGGAGTTCTTCCTCTGTGTCTTCATATCATTTTCCCTCTGTGCATGTCCGACTTGTGTCTGTGTCCAAATTTCCCTTCTTTTATAAGGACAGCAGTCACTGGATCAGAGCCCACCCTAATACAGCATGACTTCATTAACTTAACTAATCCCATCTGTAAAGATTCAATTTCCAAATAAGGTCCTATTCAAATGTACTCGGGGTTAGGATTTCAACACATCTTTTTGGGGGACACAATTTAAACCATAACTACTGCATAGGTCATGAGGTTAAAACATAATGGAGCCAGGCATGGCAGCGAATGCCTGTCCCAGCTACATGGGAGGCTGAGGCAGGAGGATTAGTTGAGCCAGGAGTTTGAGGCCAGCCTGGGCAACATAGGGAGATCCTTGTCTCTTAAAAAAAAGAGATATGATGGATGTTGGATGTGATAGACTGGGATAAAAGAAAAGAGTTCAAGATCATGTTAAAGAACAGGAGTAGTGGAAATGCAGGTTGGCTGAAAGAATAAGTGGCTCTGGTCAGAAACTAGAGTATTGAAGTTTATATTTTCTAGGCAGTTCCAGGTGGATATTAGATCCAGAGTGGAGCCGTGACCTGCTGAGAAGGGTGAGCAGAAAGATCATCAGATTTAGCAGGTAAAGGAACATTATGCCCATGAACATTAGCATTGCCCATGATCATGGTAGGAGTTAGAGTATGAAGAAATTCTGTGGGCAAGATATAAGTGATGTCTGTGAATAATCAGTGGTGATCAGAAGAACACAAGAGAATAATCAGGAAAGAAGGACAGGACGATATAACCCAAGGATTTCAGGAGTATGAAAAAGGAATAGTCAACAAAGCTCTTAACAGCTTGATCCACATCCATTTCAATGTCACACATCAGGCTTTCACTTAACGGTTTCAACAGTCACAGATGATCATTGCCCAGATCTGTTATTGCATTAGGGATTGTAAACAGATGGTATTCCAATTCTATCACTCTTTTGTTATTTATTAACTGAATTTTGATACAAAGAATAATAGTCTCTCATCAATAATTTGGTTATCCTGAGGTACTATTCAAATAGGAAGAATAAGATAAATGCTTTATTTATTCCACTTATGTATCAATTCTCAGAATAATGAGTTTGTTTCTTACCATATTCCAAAGGTGATAAATCAAAAAGATAAAAATTGTTTTGTTAATTTATGGATTTAAGGTGATCCAAATCAAAATACTAACATGATATTTTAATTACATCAGCTTATTCCAAGTTTGTAAGGAAAAACAAAAAGGTAAAACTTGCTAGAAAAACTTCGGGAAAAGAATCATAACGAAGGAAGACTAGATGTAGCATACATTAAATATGTTACAAAGCTGCAATAATTAAACAATGTGGTTCAGTTATATAAATATGTCAGTAGAGAACCTCAAAATAGTCTTCGGTACAAATACAATTCAGTATATGATAAAAGAAATATATACTATATTCCAAAGATGCTTGCAATTTTCTTCTTATGATCTGATTTTGACACTTCTCACTCCTACAAGCTAACTTCGTGTTTCCTTTTCTTGAGTTTGCATGGGCTTTGTGACCAATGTGGAGGTGACACTATGTGACTTTAGAGGCTAGGTCTAAATGCGGTACCTATCACTTGACTCGTGGGAAGTGAACCCAGCCACCATGTTTTGAGGAAGTCCAAGCAGACACATAGAGAGACCACAAATAAGCATTGTGGCTGATAGCCCCAGCTCAGGTCTTAGATAACAGCCTGTATCAACCAATGAGTGAGAAAGTCTTCAGGTAATTCCATTCCCCAGCACCCCAGCCCTCAAGTATTCCCAGTTGAGGACTCCAAATATCATGAAGTAGAGACAGCCTTACCTGCTGTGACATTTCTAAATTCCTGACCCACAGAACTTGTGAGCATAATACAATCATGTGCTGTTTAATGATGGGGATATTCAGAGAAATGGGTCTTTAGGTGATTTCATTGCTGCGCGAACATCATAGAGTGTACTTACACAAATCTAGATGGTACAACCTACTACACACCTAGGCTACAAACCTGTACAGCATGTTAGTGTACAGAATACTGTAGGCAACTGTAACATAATGGCAAATATTTGAGTATCTAAACTTAGAAAATGTACAGTGAAAACAGGTCATTATAATCTTCTATGACAACTGTTGGATATGTGGCCCATCATCCACCAAAACACCATTATGTGGCATGTGACTATCTAATGGTTTTTCAGTTATGCCACTAATTTTGGGGTGGTTTGTTATGCAGCTGTGATGATTGGAACAGGTAGGAAAAAGATATTCAATAGATGGCTTTAGAAAAAATATGTAGCTGTTTGTAAAATAAAACCCATATCTAGAATTAAAAATGACAAACAACTTAGAATAAAGAATTTTAAGTATGACATAAAAACCTGAAACCATAGAAGATCAATAAATGTGACTACATAAAAACAAAATATTGCATAGAAAAAAAAACACTTAGGAGCAAAAGTCATAAGTAAAGTCAAAAGGTCTTGACTGTATGATGAGTCAATAAGTAAAAGCCCAGGAGCCTGGTAGAAAAATGAACAAACAAAAAGGAATGGCCAATTCCCAGGAGAAGGCAAAGCAAATTATTACATAAAGAATGTCAATCTTATTATCTGAGAAATACAAATAGACCCCTCAATGAGGTACCCTCTTTTTATCCATCAGATTGCAAAAATAAAACTTGAGCAGTATAACCATGGATTTAAAAGAACAAACCCTAAATTAAAAGCCTGCCTGTGTGACTAGTTGTGTCACCTTGGGCAAATGTGTTCATCTCTATTTGCCTCAGTTTCCTCATCTATAAAGTGGTAATGAAATAACAGTACTTATCTCTTAGAGTTCTGTGAGGATTAAATGACTTAATGTATATAAATCATTTAGAATAGTGCCTAGAATGTAGTAGATACCAACATGTGGCTGCTATTATTGTTATCATTATATATTGAGAAGTTGTGGGGGTGGGACAGGATCTGTCATGCATTGCTTGTGGGAGAGTAAATCCATTCACCCTACGTAGAGGACTATTTGCAAGGATCTTTAGAGACTTAAAAAAGTGACCCAGCATTTTCACTTGTAAATGTGAACCCTACAGATGTAGTCACACTGGGAAATACAGTATGTGCAAAGATATTCTTTGTAACATTCTTGGGAGTTACAAGATTGGAAACAACCTCATATCCAACTCTATACAGAGGGAATTGGTTTAAAATGTAGTTCATTGGTAAAATGGACTGTATCGAAAGGACTGGAAAACTTTTAGGTTTCTTATGAAAAGAGATGGTGATCCCTGCCTCACGCAGAGGACTGATAGAGGCACAGCTCTCTAGGTGGTTCTGTTTTGTCAGCACAAGTGAAATAGTCCCAAGTGGAGACAATCTGCAATCACATAGCTCAGCGCCTAGCATATTTTAAATGTCCAATAAGTGGCAGCTGGTATGATCTTATTATTTATCATTATTTATTTTCTTGACATAGTAGAGTCGCATGGCAACAAGGCTCTCTATGAGGCGCCTATGATTGTTTCAATGCCCACTGGAATCATGGTTAGCTTGAAGCCCAAATTTGCTCCACAAAAGCAACTCCACCTCTCACAGTGGCTGCCAGACTGGGCTGTCATCAGCAGCTGTTTCCCAGCGGGCCGTAATCACGGCTTACTGCCGAAGAGCATACTCAAGTGAATCCTTAAAGTCCTTTTTGTCTCTGAGATTATTTCACTGTGTTTATAATACAGCAACTGCTGGAGAGCTGAGCTGCCCATTCATCTCTTGTGGCAGCCTTAACTCTGAGCTGAGGAGCCTACTGCTTCCTTGTGGACAGACTGATAACGGCCTCACATTGTGACCTACAGAGTCTCCATCCCTGTTTTCAAAGATACATAATAATTTACTAAAATAAAAACTTGCTGCATTTTACAGTTTGTGATTCACAAGGTTCAAATGTCTCCATTCTGAAGAAAGTGTAAAAATAACCAAAATGCATCTTTATATTTCACTTTTTCCATTTGCACAGAACTTATTCCTATGAAGTGCCTACACAAGTTCAACTTTTTATGTTTGAGGAGAAAAAACAAAAGACATTCATTTCCCTATTACAGCCCTCAATAGAATACTTGCTAATTACAGTGTCTCAGAACTTAAGTTAAATCAAAACAAAAAATATCTTTACTGACTTCCTTCCTCAAAATCATTCTGTGTCTTGCTTTCTTTTCCAATCTCCTTTCAAATGTATAACTTCTAAAATTTGCTGCAACTTCCACTGTTTTCAAAATATATATTTGAATCTATTTTCAAATGTATATGACTTAATTTACTGCTTCTCTCCCTAATTTTCAAATGCAAATACCCAAATCACTTTTCAAGTGTATATTTTCATTTATTAGCCCTTTGAAGTTGGTTTACTTATGAGTTCAAATGCCTTCCTCCTCTCTGATTTATAAAACTATATCTGGCAATGTTGAGGGACCTTGAATTATTCTCATCTATAAAAGGGAACCCATAAAATTGGTGGCTTAAGGACTGATGTATGAATAGTCTCTAGTTGGTGACTCATGGCCAATCTGTCTCATTTCTTCCTATATACACATTTTACACAACCAACAAAATTCATGTTTCAAAATCATCTAGTTCTGTGGTCTTATTTCCACTTCCTTTAGTTCTAAGCCCTACTTGTCACTCAAATCTTGGTTCAAGCATCACTTCCTCAGGGAAACCTTCTTTGACCACATCCTATTCCTGCTACAGATTGGTTCAGCTACATACATCCAGTTATATGTTCTTCTCCTTGCCCCTGGTCCTTTTTCACCGGAGTATTTATTACAATTTTTACATTTATAATTCTCTGCACTTCATTTGATTCATATCTATGTCTCTTCACTAGACTAAACTTGAGGAGCCTGATGTTCTCTTACTCTTGCGTACTGCGCCTAGAATAATGCTGGCCTCATTGTAAGAACTCTGTAAGTATTTGGTGAATAAATGAATTTTCTTAAAAAAATCAGTGAACGAAGAGGTGAAAAATAAATGAATGGCTAAAGTTCCCAGCACCATGATTAGCACATGGTGGCACTTAATAAAATGCTAGCTATCATTATTGTTAGTTCCCATTCCTGATCAGATCAATTTGCTGAGTGTTTCAGTTTGTGGAAGATGTGATTATGCTTTCAGAAACTGGAAGTTGGCCAGGCACAGTGGCTCATGCCTGTAATCCTGGCACTTTGGGAGGCCGAGGCAGGTGGATCACCTGAGGTCAGGAGTTCGAGACCAGCCTGGCCAACCTGGTGAAACCCTGTCTCTATTAAAAATACAAAAATTAGCTGAGCATGGTGGCACGTGCCTATAATCCCAGCTACTCAGAAGGCTGAGGCAGGAGAATTGCTTGAACCCAGGAGACAGAGGTTGCAGTGAGTGGAGATTACACCACTGCACTCCAGTACATATATACGTATATGTACACATATATATACACATATGTACACATATATACGTATATGTACACACATATGTACACATATGCGTATATGTACACACATATGTACACATATATACGTATATGTACACACATATGTACACATATATACGTATATGTACACACATATGTACACATATACGTATATGTATATATGTATAATGTACATATACATATATATATTTTTGCCTTGATTTTCTAAATCATCTTACTAAAAGAGTTAATTTTTAATGTTCACTTTTTTCCTAGTCAGGAAATAAATTGCCAATAGTAAACAAAGCTACTGAAACATTTTTCAATCTTCAAATTTCATTTTAATTTGAATATATTTTAATAAAATTATTGCAGTTTAAACACTTTCTTTTTTCTTTATTTTTTTTTTTTGGAGACAGAGTCTTGCTCTATCACCCAGGCTGGAGTGCAAGGGCGCCATCTTGGCTCACTGCAAGCTCTGCCTCTCGGTTTCACACCATTCTCCTGCCTCAGCCTCCCCAGCAGTTGGGACTACAGGCGCCCGCCACCATACCCAGCTAATTTGTTTGTATTTTTAGTAGAGAGGGGGTTTCACCATGTTAGCTAGGAAGGTCTGGATCTCCTGACCTCGTGATCCGCCCGCCTCGGCCTCCCAAAGTGCTGGGATTACAGGTGTGAGCCACTGCGCCCGGCTGCAATTTAAACACTTTCTAAAGAAAAAGTATAATCCAAATAATAAGGGAGATTTCTTTATATTTAATGTTTTTATGCTATAATAAAGTCAATCTTAATATTTGATCCTCAGTTTGTTGATAGCAAGTTCTCAGAATTACTTGATTTTAGATCTACATGGAAAATTTGCAACTTGTACATAATTACCATTCCATTCATCTTACATTAATTTCTTAAAATGATTTTACTTATAGTTCATAGACAATGAAGATATTTTTGGAAGCCGTTTTCTCCCATTGGAATAATTTTGTACATAGAATATTTACACATAGTATTATTCCTGTAAATCTTTCTCTTGGAACCAAGTATCACAACTCATCCTGTCTTTAATCGGCTTGCCAAACTTTCCAGTAATCTTATTTATCTTTTTCTGAGTTGTAGAAAAGAATTTTCCAAGATATGGATGCGTGAAGAGCTAACTTAATCACCTCATTCATTCAGTGCCTAGATGCCAGCTGCACGTTTCTGGCCTCTCTCTGTCCAGCTGTGATGAGCTTCAGTGCATTCGAGTGCTTGCACTGCAGGTCTTGGAAGAAGCAACACTGTCATGCCTATGAATCTGTGTACGTGGCTTCTTCATCCTGAAATATTATCTTCTCTCTTATTCTTTGCCTAAATCTTGCTGGTCCTTCAAGATTTGCTCAGGCATCACTTTCTTTAGGAAGTCTTCTATGACCCCAGTACTTTTTGTGTGTAATAAAAGAAATCAACTAAAATTAGATCATGACAAAAAGGAGGGACATTGTTTTAAGAATAAAGAAATACTTAAAACGCAAAGACAGTAGGTGAGGGAGAGTAGAGCCACGCAGGTCGGGGCTGGGGCCCGACGATCAGGTCACTTCATGTTCCCTCCTGTCTCCGTTTCTTTCCAAGAGCTCGCTCCATGCTTGCCTTTCTGTGTATAGCAGATTCGTCTGCTGACTCACCATGCACAAGGCACGGCATGGTCTCCCTCAGCCCCTTTTTCTATTAGGTTGGTGCAAAAGTAATCGCGGTTTTTGTCATTACTTTAAATTGTAAAAACCATGGTTACATTTGCACCAGCCTAATACATCATGATCTTCCAGCTATGTCTGCTGCAAAATTCTCAAGCAACAGAAAACCTCAAACCAAGTCAAGGAAACCTCAGTCCCAGCTGAGTCAATGGGTTGCTGGATTTCTGTGAGGCCTCCCCCACTGTTCAAATTAGTCATGGGGCAGTGCCATGTCCCAGGATCTGTAGGGCTGCCCCTTCTAGTGGCTGTCAGGAGAATAGGTTTTTCCAAAGTGGACTACAGGATAGGTGTAAACAATGATGATCAAAAGGACTATGGCTCTCAATTCGGAATTGGTACCTTTCTGAAGGGCTCCAATACATTGTACTTTTCTTTCATAGCTGTTAACACACCGAATTGCAATTAACTATTAATATATTTCTCTGTCTTCCCCACTGGGCTAGAAGTTTTTTGTAAGAATGGGCCATTCTTTTTTTCTTTTCTTTATCCCTATTGTTTCTAATACAGTCCTTGTTATACAGTGTGTTCAAAGGGCAGGTATAAACATTTGCAATCGATTTTCCATATTATTATGGTAATTATATGTTAATTAATTAAATATATTAATATGGTAATGTTTTGCTTCTCTGTTCTGGAATCATAGAGTCCAAGAGCTCTGGTTTTATTTTCTTCATAGACTAGACCTCACCTCCAGTTTTCTCTTGATAAAAGGGAAGAGACAGTTACCAGCTGCATGGAGGCAGAAAAATAATCTGGCCTTCTAACAGCTTCTTAAACAGACTGTCAACCAACTCTCTTGTTTTCTAGTCCTACCTTCATCCTCTAACAGAACTACCTGGTGCGGCTCAACCTGGTTGCATCTCTTTTTTTTTTTTTTTTTGAGATGGAGTCTCACTCTGTCACCCAGGCAGGAGAGCAGCGGCGCAATCTCGGCTCACTGCAACCTCTGCCTCCCAGGTTGAAGCAATTCCCCTGCCTCAGCCTCCCGAGTAGCTGGGATTACAGGCACCTGCCACTACACCCAGCTAATTTTTGTATTTTTAGTAGAGACAGGGTTTCACCATGTTGGCCAGGCTGGTCTCAAACTCCTGACCTTGTGATTTGCCTGCCTCAGCTTCCCAAAGTGCTGGGATTACAGGCGTGAGCCACCGGGCCTGGCCCCTGGTTGCATCTTGACTGTCTCCACTTCTGTTTTAAGGTTAAACTTTCCTGGGTCTCCTAAAGCAATTACCAAGTGTCCATTTGTTTGTCCATCTAATATTCTATTAATCACCCTCTTTGTCTTTATGGATTTATGTCTTTTAAAAAAAACCAAGTCTGACATGGTGGCTCATACCTGTTATTCCAGCACATTGGGAGGCCAAGGCAAGAGGATTGCTTGAAGCTAGGGCAACAATGCAAAACCCTGTCTCTACCAAAAATTAAAAAACTAACCAGGTGCATTGGCTTCCACCTGTAGTTCCAACTACTTGGGAGGCTAGGGTGGGAGCATCACGTGAGCCCAGGATTTGAAGGCTGTAGTGAGGATATGATTGTACCACTGCACTCAAGAGTCTGGGTGACAAGAGAAAGATACTGTCTCTAAAAAAAAAAAAAAAAGTCAAGAAATTGAATATAAATGTGTATGGTAGATCCATCCTCTTTTCCCAGAAGTTCCTGTTTGTATTAATTCATTTTTTATTTTAAAAATTTTCCATTAGTGAGGTATATGTTATATACACCAAATGTTTTGATTTTAGGTGTACTATTCAACAGATATTGACCCATATATAGTCATTCAATATTCCAGTTTCTCACTAGAGCCACTTATTCCTTCAACCACCCTCCTTTCTACTACTCTTGTTCTTTGACATTATCATGACCTCTTTTCTTTTCTCCCAGTTTATCACATCCGTCATGTCTTAACCTCATTCAGTACTTGTGGTTTGAATTGTGTTTCCCAAAAAGTTATGTTGAAGTCCCAAATCTGTAGGATCTTTAATGTTTGTGTCACCTGTTTCATTTACAACGTTGGGAATTTGTGACTTCTTTTTTTCCTGATAGGTATGATTAGAAGTTTATCAATTTTATTAAGCTTTTCAAAGAAATATGTTTTGCTGGGCATAGGGGCTCAGGCCTGTAATCCCACCGCTTTAGAGGCCAAGGTGGGTGAATGACTTGAGCCCAGGAGTTTGTGATTTAGCCTGGGCAACATAGTGGGACCCAACCTCTACAGATTTTTTTTTTTTTTTTTAATTAGCAGGGCATGGTGGTGAGCACCTTTGGTCCCAGCTACTTGGGAGGCTGAGGTGGGAGAATTGCTTGAGCCCAGGAAGTCAAGGCTGCAGCCGTGATCTGTCCACTGCACTTCAGCCTGGGTGACAAAGTAAGATCCTATCTCAAACAAACACAAATCTTTTGATATTATTGATTTCTGTAGGTGTTTTTTGCTTTCAATTTCATTAATTTCTGCACTTTTCCTGTATAATTTTCTTCCCTTTGCTTATCTGAATTTAATTTGTTCATTTCTCTCTTTGTTTTTTTTGAGACAGAGTCTTGCTCTGTCACCCAGGCTTGAGTGCAGTGGCACGATCTCTGCTCACTGCAACCTCAGCCTCCTGGGCCCAAGTGATTCTTGTACCTCAGCCTCCCAAGTAGCTGGAACTACAGGCACGTGCCACCATGCCCAGCTAATTTTTTTGTATTTTTAGTAGAAACAGGGTTTCACCATGTTGCTCAGGCTGGTCTTCAACTCTGGGGCTCAAGCCATCCATCCGCCTTAGCCTCCCAAAGTGCTGGGATTACAAGCATGAGTCACCACACCTGGCTTAACTGGAGTAGTTCTAATTCCATTTCACCCTCTCATGCTGTGTGTCTTACTTCTGTGTATGTTACAAATCCCATGATAAATTCACATTAATTTGGCTCAATTGAATTATACTTTAAAGAGATAAAAATGAGAAAAATTATATTTATCCAAACATTTATAATTTCCTTACTCTTTATTCTTTTTTATGGATCTAAATTTCAGCCTGGTATCATTTTCCTTCTGCCTGAAGAATCTCCTTTAATATTTTTCCTAGTGCAATTTCGGGGATATATTCTCTGTTTTGTTGGTCTGAATATGTCTTTATTATATCTTTGTTTTTTAAAGACATTTTCACTGGGTGTGTAGGTCCATTCTCACACTGCTAAAAAGAACTACCTGAAAGTAGGTAATTTATGAAGAAAGGAGGTTTAATTGACTCTCAGTTCCACAGGCTATACACGAAGCATAGCAGGCAGGCCTCAGGAAACTTACAATCATTGCTGAAGGGCAAAAGGGAAGCAAGCACCTTCTTCACATGGCGACAGGAGAGAGAAAGAGAAGGGGGAGGGGCCACACACTTTTAAGCCATCAGTTCTCATGAGAACTCACTCACTATCATGAGACCAGCAAGGGGGAAAATCCGTCCCCATGATTCAGTCACCTCTCACCAGGTCCCTTCCCCAACACTAAGAATTACAATTCAACATGAGATTTGGGTGGAGACACAGAGCCAAACTACATCACTAGGTAAAGAATTAGTTTGATAAATGTTTTCTCTCTCTCTGTACTTTAAAGCTGTCACTCCATTTTCTTCTGGCTCAAATGCATTCAGACAAGAAGCCTTCCATAATTCTTATCTTTTTACCCTTTGTATACAATGTATCTTTTTGTCTAGCTGCTTTTAAGATTTTTAAAAATACTCTTTTTCAGCAATTTGACTATGAGATGCTTTGGTGTGGTCTTTCGGTGTGTATTCTGCTTGGCATTTGTTAAAATTCTGGAATCTGTGGGTTCATAGTTTTCTTCAAAATGGAAAAGTGTTATTCTATTATTCTTTCAGATATTGTTTCTAGCCATCCTTTTTGTAGAATCCTAATACACATATGCTAATTAGATGTCCCTTAGGTACCTAATGCTCAGCTAATTTCTTTTTGGTCTTATTTTTCTCTGTGTGCTTATTTTGCAGTTTCTTTGTAGCAAATATTCTCCTAGGTAGGTGAACAGGACGGCCATGTTCTTGCCTCTGGCTTAGCTCTCTGCTTCCCATGATCATACATAACCAGCTCTGATGATTACATCAGTAGAAAAAAAATTGACATCCCATATTAGTGAATTTTTTTAAATTGTCAAGATTTTTTATATATACATGTTATGGTCGTATACTAGCAGGGGCATAAATAAGTAATAATTTTTGACAAGAATGATGAGAGTTTCTTTGGTTTTGTTTTCCTGTGTGTGTGATTTGATCTCTAATCAACCAGAATTATCCATTTGCCTCAGAGAATGGGGAGGGAGATAAGGTAGGGAGGCTCGGCTTCATTATGCCAATTATACAAAAAAAGAAATTATTATTGTTAGCTTTCTGCTGCAAAAATAGAACTTTTATTACCCAGCAAAGCAAGGTGCTGTTAAGAGAGAAAATGATTTCTAAACTTCTTCAACTCTCACAAGCATTATTAAGAGTATGGTCTGAAAGACTTGAATATTCAGTTTACTATAAACTCTGGTTACAAAAAGTCAGGAGATGATGTACAGGAAGTCTCTGCTACCCTGGAATGAGAGAAAGTTGACTCTTTTGACTCTGTGGAGTGTGGAAAAAGAGTGAAAAGAGTTAAGGGGAGCTCCCAATTACACACCTTTATGATGCCTTTACTTTATGGTAAGCTGAAATCCTAGATTTGGGGCTAAGTGTTAGGTAAGGTTGGCAGAAAGCCTGAAGTACAGATGTTTGTACCCTGCATTTTGATTGGACCTTATGGAGGAGGAGACTGTTGGATGAATGTTCCCCTCATCAATACGCAGGTGCTACTTCCAGGAATAAACAGCTGCACAGTGTGTCTAAGCAGAATCCAAGGTAGCACTTTGAAGCTTCACTGACTCTCCTGTAGGAAGAGAGCAATCCAGAAGCTACCCCATGACATTTGGGTCTATGTTAGGTACCTGAGTTGAGAGTCACTGGAGTAATACTGTGGACCTCACAGTTAAAGATAAAGTTATCCTAACCCAGAGAGCCAAAATTAAAGAGCGTAAACCATGGCTTTATGGAGAATATGGCTGTATTCAGAGGTGTCTGCCACTGTGCCATGAACTGAGGTAGAGTTTAGCTATAACAAACTTCTCAGCTTTGATGAAGCTAAGAAAACAAGTCAGAAGTTTGCCAGCAGCATCTCAGAGGATACAAGTGGAAAGTTCCCAGGGACCATATCAGACCAGACACTGAGCACATAGATCAGCAATGACATAATGAAGAACTCAAAGAGAAGCAAGCCAATGCAAGGCCCATCTCACACTGTCACAACAACCCTGTCCAACTCCTGCCAATAAACATCTAGACACAATCCTGGGAAAGATTAAAGGCAAGAGAGAAAACAGGAATAATGAACACATCTATCTCCAAACACTGAGTTATCCCAAAGATACTGAAAAGTACTGCGATGATACAATCTCATTTCCCCTCCCCTACCCCTACCATCTCAATCCCTTCTTACCCAGTGGGATGAAGGCTTAGGAAGACACTAGACCATTGTATGTATACACATCTGACTAGAAATGTGTAGATTTTTGTCTTTTCCATACATTTCCTAAAATTCAGATTAATATCCAAAGAACAGACACGATGCCCACAATAAGTAGAAGGAGTGGTCCTTTATAGCAATTTGTCTCAGAGGAAACTGCCCATGGAGACTTCATAATTTTAGAGAATTTCAACAATAAATAGGAACCAGTGAAATTCTGATGAATATTTGTTATCTTTGCTATCCAGCACGAAACTCCCTTTCTTTTGGAACAACATATCAATTATACATTGAGGATCCAGCCCCTTCTTAACCATCTTAAACCTTAACTCAGCTCAACACATTTTGGCTCTTTCTGTACTATGCCAATCACTGAGTTATCCTAAAGGATAGAAAGGGATTGAGATAATGTGATTTAGCATTTATAGAGTAGACATTGGCATAGATAGGGAATTCCTAGCCTACAGTTCAAATGAAGGCTGAGGAAAAATTTTAATCCTTTGCAGATGTAACTGGTACACCTTTAGGACAGAGTTTGCAAATTAGAAGCCTAAGGATAAGTCAGTCTCACAGGTACATTTTTTTTTTTTTTTTGGCTTCCATGGTGTTTTTAAAAATACTGACTCATTTGCCAATATTTAAAAATTGAAAAAAAATCTAATTTCTAGTACTTATTTAAAAATCCAGATATGAAAGTGAAAAGAGTGGCAAATTCATTCCACAAAATGCAAGTATTAAAATGAACAGTACTCTCAACAACACCCATTTCAGGGTTCTGTAAATTGATCATAGGCAGTCAAGCTGGGCCTTTTTTACTCCTGAAAAACTGCTGGAGCTTTAGATAACAACAGTGGGAGTTTGTAGCTTTTAGCCACTGTAGGGATAGACTTAATTTGATAGAATCATAGTGCAGTGTGAAAACACTGCTTTGTTAAAGTGACAACACTGGTAAAAACAAACAAACAAAAAACAGAAAAATAATCAGAATTCAGAGTTGTTATACATTTAAAAGTCAAGTTTTCAACTAAAACTACAAGATCATGCAAAGAAGATATTATGACTCATACACAGGGAAAAAATTAGTGTGTGTATGCAGATATATATATATACATATATGTGTGTATATATACATATATATGCCTACATGTGTGTATATATATACATATATATACCTACTCTTAATTTCTTTAAAAAGCATAAGATTATTTAAAGCTATGATTGTAACACTGCAACACTGACTTTACAAGACATATAGATTAACATATGACAGTAATAACAGAAAAGAGGGATGAATATGGATTTGTATTACATGAAAATTGCTATATTTTACCAGAATTAAGTCAGTTTCAATCTGAAGTAGGTGATAAATTGAAAATACATATTGTAACTCCTAGAACAATGACTAATGACTAGAAAATAACTTTTAAAAAAGCTAAAATTCAACAGAGAAATGAATATGGTATAATAAAAAGCATTTTTAACACATTCAAAGAAGTAAAGGAGGAAGAGAGAGACAAAAAATTAGATATAACAAATAGCAAACTGGCAGGCATAAATTGGAACATCAATCATTACATTAAATATGAATGATTAAATACTCAATTTAAAATGCAGAGATTGTCAGACTAACCAAAAGCAAGATTTTAGATTTAAAGTAAAAGAATAAGGAAAGATATATTATGTAAATGGTAACCATAAGAGAGCTGGATAAGCTAAATTAAAATGAGAAAAAAATCAGTTTTAAGACAAGAAATAGAACACTAGAAAATTTAAGGCTAAAAAATTATCAGCATAGAGATGAAGGATGGCATTTCATAATGATTAAATGGATAATACATCAGGAAGATTTAACAATTACAAACATATACCTACCCAACAGTAAATAGCAAAATAAACCTAATTGAAAGGACAAATAGACACCTCAATGATTATAGTTAGAGATTTCAAGACTCCTCTCTCAGCAATTACTTTTTAAAAAACTAAACAAAATTGCTAAGGATATAGACCTACACAATGCTATCGACCAACTTGACCTAATTAGCATATACAGAACATTCTACTCGACAACAGCAGAATTGACATTCCTTCCTGGAGTACCTAGAACATTATTTGGGAATAGAATATGCCAGCTATAAATTTCTGTCTAATATTATACATATAATATTGATTTCAGATCTATTATAATATCTAATATATCTATTAATATATAACATTACATATTAGAAGGAAATGTATAGTTTTAAATGTTTACATTACAAAAGAATAAAGATCTGAAACCAATCATATAAATTCTCACTTTAAGAAGCTAGAAAATTATTCGCATATCAAACAAAGTAAGTAGAAGAGAGAGAAAAATAAAAAACAGAATAGAAACCAGTGAAATGAAAAACAAAAAATAATAGAAAAATCCATTACACTAAAAGTTGGTTCTTTGAAAAGGTTAACAAAACTGACAAACTTTTAGTTGGGCTAGCCAATATGAAAAGAGAGAAGACAGAAATCTCCATCAAAACCAGAAACAATGGAAGGGGCATAAGTATATATATTACAGAAGTTAAAAATATCATAAGAGAATATTATGAACAACTTTATGGACAAAATGATGGAATGGAAAAATTCCTAGAAATTACAAAAAAACTGACCTAGGAAAAAAATACTATATCAAGTAAAGCAATTAACTTTTTTTTTTTTTTTTGAGACAGGGTCTCACTCTGTCACCCAGGCTGGAGTGCAGTGGTGTCATCTCAGCTCACTGTAGCCTTGACCACCTGGGCTCAGGTGATTTTTCCCACCTCAGCCTCCTGAATAGCTGGGACTACAGGCAGTACCAGCACACCCAGCTAATTATTTGTTTTTACTGTAGAGATAGGGTTTCATCATGTTGCCCAGGCTAGTCTTGAACTCTGAGGCTAAAGCAATTCACTGGCCTTGGCCTCCCAAATTGCTGGGATTACAGGCATGAGCCACCATGCCTTGCCACAATTGGCTTTATAATTAAAAATCTTTCCACAAGGAAAGCCCAGGCCTGAATGGTTTCATCTCAATAATTCTAACAAACTCTTAAGGAAGACTGAATACCAGTCCTACACAAACTCTTTTGGAAAGTAGACAAGGGAAAAGAAACACTTTCTGAGCTAACTTTATATGGTCAGTATTATAGCTGACACAAAAGGCAAATAAACATGATAATAAAAGGAAATTACAGACCAAAGAAATATAGGTTGGAAGGGAAAAAGTAAACCTGTCATTATTTGCAGATGACATGATCTTGCATTTGGAAAATTCTTAGGAATCTACCAAACCAAATCAAACCAAACTACTAGAACTAATAAGCAAGTTTAGCAAGGTCACAGGATACAAGATAAATATACAAAAAACTAATTGTATTACAGTATATTGATAATGAACAAATAATATGAAATTAAGAAAATTATTCCATTCATAATATCATCAAAAACATAAAATACTTAGGAGTAAATAAGACAAAAGAAACCAAGACCTGTATGGTGAGAATACACACTGCTGAAAAAATTAAAGGCAATCTAAATAAATAAAGTGATATCCCATATTCATAGATTATAAGAATAAATATTATTAAGATGGCAATTCTTCTCAGTTTGATTTATAGGTTAAACATAATCCTATGAAAAGATGTAGACTTTTTAAAAATAGAAATTGACAATGTAATTCTAACATTATATGGAAATGCAAGGGGCTATAATAGTTAAAATCATTTTGAAAAGAAAGTTGGAGGTATGCTAACTTATTTCAAAAATCACTATAAAGCCACAGCAATAAAAATGTGGTATTTGCATAAGCATATACACATAAATTAATGAAACACAACGGAGTTCAGAGATAATGTTAAGTGAAATAAGACAGGTCCTAAAGACAAATACCATATGATTTCACCTATATGTGGACAAATTTGAACTTACAGATGTAGAAAGTAGAATGGTGGTAACCAGGGGCTAGTGTAGGGTGTGGTGTGGTTGGGGAAATGCTCATCATAGGGCCAATCACCATAGGAATGAACTTCAACATTTATGGTAAATTAAATTTTGACATAGCTGCCAAGGTAATTCAATGGAGAAATGACAGTCTTCAACAACTGGTGCTGGAACCATTGGGTATCCATGTGTACAACAATGAATTTAGACCCTTATCTCACACATTACACAAAAATTAACTCAGAATGGTCCTAGACCCAAATATAAGGGCTAAAATTACAACACTTTAGAATAAAACATAGGAGAAACTTTTGTGGCTTTGGTTGAGTCAGAGATTTCTTATATATGATACCAAAATCAGGTTCCATAAGAGAAAATATTGATAAATTGGATTTTATAAAAATAATTTTAAAAACTTTTTTTTTAAAAGACATTAAGAAAAAGAAATTGGATAAAATATTTGCAAATCATAAATATGATAAAAGACTTGTGTCCAGAATATATAAAGAACTTTATAACTTAATAATCAGATGAGAAACAAATCTGATAAAAATGGGCAAGAGATTTGAGTAGGCATTTCATCAAAGAAGACATATAGATGGCAGATAAGCACATGAAAAGGTGTTCAACATCATTCATCATTAGGGAAATACAAATAAAAGCCACTTTGAGGTACCACCAAACACCTATTCAAATGGCTATTATAAAAGACTGAGAATAGGAAGTATTGCAAAGTATGTGGACTCCTTACCCACTGATATACTGAGAATAGTAAGTGTAGGAGGGGCATATGGACTCCTTACATGTTGCTGGCAGGAATGTACAATGGTACAGCCACATTGGGAAACAGTTTCTCTGTTTCTCAAAAATTTAAATATACGCTTTGCATATGACTTAACAATTAAACTCCCAGTTATCTACCCAAGGGAAATGAAAATGCAGATTCACACAAAGACATGCACATGAATGTTCATAGAAGCATTATTTATAATAGCTCAAGCTGGAAATAATATGAACGTCCAGCAACTGGTGAAAAGATAAAATATGATATATCCAAACAATAAATTACTACTATGCATAAAAAGAGACTACTGATATTTGCATCAGCATGGATGAACTTCAAAACATTATGCTAAGTGAAAGAAGACAGACACAAAAGACAACTTAGTATAATACCATTTAAATGAATTTTCTAGAAAAGGCAAAGCTACAGACAGAAAGCAGAGAAGTCTTTGGTTGGGACTGGAGTGGGAGTTTTTGATTACACATGTGCAGAAACAAACTTTTTGAAGTGACGAAATTGTTCCAAAACTGGATTGTATTAATAGTCGCACAACTGCATAAATTATTAAAAATCACTGAACCCATATTTTGCATATAATGGGTAGATATGATAATAGGTAAATTGTACTTTAATCAAACTTAAAATTCAGGTTACCTGGCAACCCTACATTTTGTTTGAAATAGAGGTGTAAGAGATAATGAAGGAGTGGCAGATACTGTGGTCAACCAAAAAGTGAAGGACTAGACAGCAACTTCCTGTAGTAGGTAATCAGCGACAATCTGGGGCCAGTGGTGTGGGGGGTAAAAAGAATTTATGAAGATACCTGTAGGTAAAGAAAGTCATATTTATTACAGCACATATGAAAATGTGTGGCAAGGAACAATGGGCAGGCCAGCAAGAGAGGAGCTGACTGCAAGGAAACAAAGGCTTGTTGGGGATGTTCTAGAATGGTGCTAGTGCTGTGTGCTGAAGAGGGCTTTGTGCAGTACTGGTAACACTGAGGTTGCAGTGAATTAGCTTGCATTTTTTTTTTAATCACCCAAGGGTCTGATGATTGCTGAGTGCAGGAAGATTGTGAGTTATTTGTGCAAGAGGGCTACATGTTCTGGACCACGAAGAAAGGCAGACTTACAGCTTATCTGCTTTATATTTTTGCTTTCCCTCGGTCCTGCCATCCTGACTCTTTTTCCCTAATTAGAACCCCACACTCTCTTTGGATGGTATATGCATTTTCCATTTTCCCAGTTTCTATTACTCTCCTTTGGATCTTACACTTCTGAATTCTCTCTATTTATTTTGTTACCTAACTGATCCATGTAGGCATCGCTCCTTCATCCCAGAGCAGCAAGAATCCTTTCCTTACCCTCTTTGTAGACGCAGGCCCAGTAACAGGTCTCAAACCTTCCCAGAGATTATATATAAACCATGCATAATATAGGAGAAAATTAAATCTTTTTATTCTCTCCCTTAGGGGTAGTGAGTGGTTGATTTACAAATGTAAAGGATAGATTTAAATGTTTGTGTAAAGTTGAAATGTCAAACATTTTGTTGGCATTTAGAGATATCATCTGAAAGAGCATTTTACAGATAAGGAAACCAAGGCTCAGAGGCTTCTGATAATCTGCTCAAGGTCACATGGTTATCCAAGCTTCTTGCTCCAGGGGACATATTTTTGTGCTTTCAAAAAAAGAAAAATCAGGATGTCATACACATTCTTAAAAATAAATTAATGCCACAGAAAAATGTTTTCCCTAGGCCTCACAAAGATTAAAGAGGCTTGTGGGGTTTTTTTTCTGTTTAGATTTGGCTAGATGTCTTTCTTGTTTTACTGGTGAATTAGAAGAAAGCTGGAAAAGCTCTGGAACAGCTGCTAAAATAATTACCCTACAGCATATTTCATTTTTTAATCGCTAAGAAAAGTTGTTTCTCAACCTCAAAGTAATAAACATTGATAAATTGTTTTCATTTGGTGTTTTGACCTTATCTACAACCAAAGCTTCAAGCACCAAGACAGAAATGTTTAAATATTTATGTGTTACAATAAAACTTAATAGAAAACTTACACAAAATCTTAAATTATCATCTTTACTGCTATTCCAGATTAGAGTATGCAATCACTAAAACAGAGTGATTTAGGATTAAGGATGAAAGATTCATTGTTCACCTTTGCATTAACCCAAAAAGTTGTGTTGTGGCTTTATGTCTCATGACCTTATTGTACTTTGGAATGTGATGGTGAAGCTGTCCCTCAGACCATTTAGAATAAAGAAGACTGAGGCAATATTTCACTATAGGCATTGCAATGTCTATAGCTAAACCTGAAAATGGCATATCTGACCCTTTTTTTTTGAGACAGAGTCTTGCTCTGTTGCCCATGCTGGAGTGCAGTGGCATGATCTCGGCTCACTGCAACCTCCACCTCCCAGGTTCAAGCAATTCTCCTGCCTCAGCCTCCAGAGTAGCTGGGACTACAGGCATGTGCCACCATGCCCTGCTAATTTTTGTATTTTTAGTGGAGACGGGGTTTCATCATGTTGGCCAGGTTGGTCTCAGACACTTGACCTCAAGTGAACCACCCGCGTCAGCCTCCCAAAATGCTGGGATTACAGGCGTGAGCCACCGTGCCTGGCCTTGGCTCATTTTTATTCCTCCGATTTTAGACTTCCAATTGGGTTTTTGTAATTACCCATATTAAGTCCCAGCTGGCACAGATGAGGCATGAGCATTAGGCAGAAGCCACATCCTGGTGACATGTGTGCCAGGTCTGTCCTGCAGATGTGCTACATTTTGTTTGGCTTTTAAGTGTGCTACATTTTGTTTGTTTGAAGAAACTGTTTCTCTGAATTTTGTAGACAACATTTTGCAACCGGAGAATTCACACAAACGTTTAAATTTCCTGCTTCTCTTGAAAAATCTGACCATCTGTCCACACTGGGCACACAATCCTGTTGAATAGATGCTGCAACCTTTAACATGGCACATGGTTTGCCTTTTGCAGTGTGTATAGGGCTGCCTCAGTCAAATACGGTGCATGGCATATTGTGCTTTCAAAAAAAAGAAAGAAAAACCAGGATGTCATACAAAATCTTAAAAATAAATTAATGCCACAGAAAAATGTTTTCCCTAGGCCTTAAGATGTTTATGACCCTGGAGACTACACACTGTTTTCCAAATGCTAAGTCTTTAAAGTGGTTCGTTGCCTTGAGATGCAGACAATACACTTCTTTCATTTGTTTTGTCAGGTTCAAAGTCACTTTGGATAATGTCTCTGTTGAGTTGCTTTTAGAGGTTTTGACACTCATTTGACCAGTCTCAGTGGAGCAAATCTTTGTCCTTGAATCTGATTTTTGGAAAGAGTCAAAGGAAAATTTGGAGCCAAGTTTGGGGCAGAAAAATTTGTGCGATTATGAAATAGTGAAAACCTGTTTCTCTTGGGTGGTTTGTGAGCTGACTCAAAGGTAACTTTTTTAAAAAGTTCAATAATGCTTTGAGGGAAGGCTTTTACTTCTTCCAGATGTCAACTGCCCTTTCTACTAAGCTGTCATAATATTGAAGCAGCTTTGTTGTCTGTGGTGACATCCGGGGTTCTTGGTCTCACAGCCACAAAGATCAAATATGTGGACACACACAAAGGGTGAGGTTTAGAGCAGAATTTTTAATAGGCAAAAGAAAGAGAATAGCTCTCTGCTACAGAGAGGGGTCCCGGAAAAATGGGTTGCAATACGTGGTGAAATGCAGGGGTTTTTATAGATGAACTAGTAGGGAGGCGGTGTCTGATCTACATAAGGAGCGAAAACCCGGTTTTGTGCATATGGCATGAAAAATCGGTCAGGACCAGGTGTGTCATCTGCATAGGGGTTAAATCTTTGGCAGCCCCGGCCCCAATCTTCTACTATATAGGCAGGTAGCTACTCCATGTTGCTTATTTCCTTCTTACTGTGCATGTGCTAAAAAAGAGGGGAGGTGGAACCTCCATGGTGGACATGCCTGGCCCCAGTAGCCCCTTCTGTCTGTGCCGCTGCCGGCATCTCCCGTGCAAGCTTCCAATTTCCTTACTTACGTTTGCAGCCCAATCTTCCAGGTTGCTCTTTGTTAGAAAGGAAGTGATTTCTTGGGCTGCTTTTTGTTAGAAGGTAAGTTCTGCCGAGGACTCTTTTGCTCACACTACCTGCCTAAATAATTTCTTTCTATCTCCTGTATCAATAGCCTATGTGTGACTCTATTGTGCATATATGACTTAGGTTTTAATTATTTTGTTTACAAGTTGGTCCTACCCCCCCACCCCCGCTTCCACCACACTTGAGGAAAGATACATTTTAATTCATTTTTTATATGGTATGCATAGTTGGAGGCCAAAAGATGGAGTTGAAGGATTCATTACTTGATGAATGAATGGATGGGTGGATGGATGAGTCAGTATAAACGAAGAGCATCCCAAGTTGACTATTTTGAAGGGGATAACATGCATTTTATATCTGTTAAACATTCATTCTCATCTGTAAACATCTGTATATATTCATGTATTCAAAATGTATCCAAAATTAATTGTTTTCCTTGGTACGTGAAGTCAGTCCTGGGTATTGCAAAGTAGTTCAAAGTCATTGGTTTCCCTCTGTCTCACTTCACTACACACTGGTGATTTTGCTAACTGATGAGCCAGAAAATGTACAAGTTCCAGAATCAAAGGTAAAACAAAACCCACCAAGAATCAGCTCACTGTTAGCGTCCTAGTTGAAAAATAAGGCTTATCAAAGTATTGCAGATTGCATTAACACTTTTGATATTGCTAGGTATCAGTGTCAACCTCAGGAGAGGGCAACACCAACTCCTGAAACCTTCAATACAGAAAGTCTAGAAAAATAAGCAAATATACATAAAAACAATAGCGAGAAAACTCCAGAAACCACATAAAACCGAGGGAAACGAAACATCCCTTACATGTGTGTTCAGTGTATGTAAACCCACGTATTTTAAGTGGACGATTTCTCTCTGAGTACCTTAGGTAGTGGGGGACAGGGCTCAGAGGGGGAGAAACAGAAAGTCGCCTTCCTCCATGCTTCATTTGCATTTCCATCCAGAAACTCACAGGTCAACCCCAAGACTCCACTCTCTCCCGCCTTTGAGAAGCCGGACCGGCATCAGAGGCTGCATCCTTCTCCTCCTCCCCGCTCTATTTTGGGGCCTCATGATCTCATGCCCTCTGCAGACCACACGCTGCAATTCCAGTCCAGCCCGCGCCGCGAGGCCACGCAGGGCGATTCCTGCAAGTGTCGGGAGGGTGGCCGGGGCGCGGGGAGGGGACGGCTTGGGGGGAAGTTTAAGACACGCCCACGTAAGGGACCCAAAATAACCCACACACAGAGTGCCCGAAATCAGACAGGAAGCCAAATAATCCGGGGCGTTGAGTCGCTTTGCCCTGACTGCGAGAGCCGGGTGTAGGGCGGGGAGCCGAAGGTCTGACCGCGAGGGGCGGGCGCGGCGGGGAGGGGAGGGGCGGGGCGGGCGGCGCGGGGCCTATTAAAGGCGCGGCCGGGCGGCGGGGCCGGAGCGCCCGGGGCCACGATGGAGCGCGATGGCTGCGCGGGGGGCGGGGGCCGCGGCGGCGAGGGCGGGCGCGCTCCCCGGGAGGGCCCGGCGGGGAACGGCCGCGATAGGGGCAGCAGCCACGCTGCCGAGGCGCCCGGGGACCCGCAGGCGGCCGCGTCCTTGCTGGCCCCCATGGACGTGGGGGAGGAACCGCTGGAGAAGGCGGCGCGCGCCCGCACCGCCAAGGACCCCAACACCTATAAAGTACTCTCGCTGGTAGGTCCGCGGCCAGGCCCCGGCGCCCGGGAGGGCTGGGAGGACCGGGAGGGCGGCCCCGAGCTCCTGCGCTCGCAGCGCAGTCAGCACCGGGCACCGGAGAGAGGCATGGTCCGGGAGTGCTTCTTCGCCCGCGCGCTCTCCTCCGCAGCCTTTGCAAGTGCCCCACACCGCCGCCCCTGCCAGGTACCTTGGCAGGGCAGGATGGTTCACTCTCACTTGAATTACGGATGCCTATGAAAGCAGGCTGTTCAAAACGGTCATCCTTAGAAATACTCGACCCCCTGCCCCAGGAGATTACGGGTTTTTAGAGGAGAAAAATGTCAAACGCGAAAGTTGTTGGTCTTAAGAAGGTGCATCAATGTGTTGCTTCCTTTGGGGGGCTCTGGGCGCAGTATACGTGACTTCACTTGGGTTAACTGGTTGCAGTTGAAGAGTTAGCAGAGCTCTTTAAGTTTTATTAGGAACTCTAGGGAACACTTTTTCCCTTTCGCTCCGTTTTGGAATTTCCTTGCAGTTGCTCAGAAATTCCATGGATATTCAAATTATGTGACTGAAGAAACCTTTATGATTCTTTGCCCACTCTTCTAACCATAGGCTACACGGTTTGTGTTGCTAACAAAAGCTACCTATTACTCCTCTGCTATTTTGCTATGACAGCTGCAGGACCCACAGTCAACTTTATGAAATGTGGGGGTTGGCTTTTATTCTGAATTCATGGTGGGAAGTGCTGATTGAGAGAAGGCCTGGATTCCTGGCTGTTATTAATTGCTGAGGCCTTGCGTAACTGTCCCCAAACCTCAATTTCTAATGTGTGAAAATGGGACAACATCAACTCCCTTGTGCATTGCATGGGATTATTGTGAAAATCAAACTGAAGAATGTATGTAGGGAAGTAAATTGAAAACAGCAAGGAAATAGAATCATTTTTATTGTATTATATGGAAATTACAGATTTCTATGTATAGTGTACCCTAAAATATATCCCCTTACATATGATTGAACAATGCTTTATAGAAAAATTTCTAATTTTTGAAGTCTCCTTTCATTTTGTATGCATTTCCATTTTCACTGTATTTGGGATATCGTGGAGATGCTATACTTTGAGGAATCAATCTTCCTAGACTTAAGAGATGGTGCCGTATACTTAGTACTTAAAAAGAATCCTAAGGTTCAAAGAATAAGTACCCCAAGCCACACGTTGTTTGCATCTCAAGATAAAATTTTGCATCTTATAACACTGTTTGAGTCCATAATAACAAAATATTGATGAGAACTTAGCTCTTGAGTCACCTTTTTAAAATTTTGTTAATGGAAGACCTTAGCTTTTACAACCTGATCACTTAAATTGTTTAGTATTAATACCTTGAGGTGTTTCACACACGATGAGGTAGTCGATAATTGTATGTGGAATCTGTGTAACTCTAGTGTAAAGCCATTTCTACATGCCTATAAATCTTTACAGGTTTTCCAATTGCAAAATTCAGTTTTTAAATTTTTCTTGCTCGTTTACTTATACATCCACAACAGATATCAGTAAAGGTCTACTTTTGGAACAAGCTGTCCAGTCTTTGAGAGCTACAGTCAACTGGTCAAACAGCATTCTGTGTGATGATGCTACTCTGGGCATTTGACATAGAAGGGTCCTAGGACTTACTTCCACAAGTAGGACTATTATGGACCTTTTTAATTCATTAATTGGGGTCTTTTGCATCTGTTGAATTGGAAAAAATTCTTACTTCATATCTTCTGATGGAACACTGTGAGACATTAACATACAAATGTTACCAAACGGACCTGGTGCGGTGACTCAGACCTATTATCCCAGCACTTTGGGAAGCTGAGGCGGTTCCATCGCTTGAGCCCAGGAGTTTGAGACCAGCCTGGGCAACACGATGAAACCCCATCTCTACAAAAGATACAAAAATTAGCTGGGTATGGTAGCATGCGTCTATGTCCCAGCTACTTGGGAGGCTGATATGGGAGGTTCAGCTGAGCCAGGGAAAGTTAAGGCTGCAGTGAACCGTGATTGTGCCACTGCAGTTCAGCCTGGGTGACACAGTGAGACCCTTTATTGTTGAAATTGCTATTTAGCTACTGAACTGAAAGTGCAAACTGATATTCTTCTTTCCCTTCCCTACTTCAATACCTTTTCCCCCCAACCCCTTCTCCCCCGAGAACTTCCCCAAATAATGGGCTTCCAAAGGGAAAAGGCCCCAAAAGCAACCTGACAATTGTCATCAAAGAGCTCTGGGATATGTCTTCTAGAGAGGAGCTGCAATTATAGAATTCCTTTTTTTTCAGATTAAACCTCAGCACACTTTTCATAAAGCTGCAGAAACAGATTGAACTAATTGCACCCTGGGGTTGGGATTAGGAGAGGCCCACCACTATGATCCTCAGCTACACTGTTTTAATTTAGCAGGATAAATAGAAGAGTTGCCTTGCCTTGCAGAGGCAGTCATGTTGCAGTGGCAATATAATTTTTACATTATTCTGCAGTTTTCTCAGATAAACTAAAATGATGTAGATGTGTGAGAATGGATGAAGAAGTGAGGATTCTGTCCTACCCTGGCTTCTCCCCATTGTGGTGTTTGATCTTAGGAGAGGGCCACCAAGCTGTGCTTTAGAGGCTTTTGGCCCTGGGCCCTGGAATGCTTGTGTCTAGGTACTGAGCCAAACTGAGGAAAACAGTAAGAGGGAAAAACAAGTATTATTCTCTACATGCGTCAGTAGGTATGTTAAATATTAGATGCCTTTCCTTGGTTGTAAATGAAGTTTTGAACTGAAGTGTAGCCTTCCACCTAGATGTATTGACTTGGAGATGTATTTAAATATCCCTCTTGTTTCTTGGTGTGGTTTTACAGTCATGTAATTCTCAACTGCATTGCAATACATTTCTCCAGTTAGCTCCTCAAAAGCATTTTTTTCTTCTGCTATACTTATGAATACATGTATCTGTGTATCTGTGTATGTGTAAAGGGCTTGCGTATGGGTGGTGGTCACTGAAGACTACTTTCATGTTTCAGTGAAAGAGTTCTTTTAAAAAAAAAAAAAAGTTGCCCTGAGTATATGCTATTAGCAGCAGTTACAAATGGGTTTTTAAAGGAAAAAGGAAGAGGCAGTTCCTAAGTTGTTTATCAAGCATTTATGTTACAATAACAAGCTATTGGTTGGCTATACATTGTTCTTTGTATCACACATTCCAGGAACATGAAGATAGTGGGTGAGGCAGCTGTCAGGAACAAAATGCTTTTAAAGAATTGCCCCTGGGAATGGGTGCAGTGATGTGACTGAAGTCCCATTCTCATGTCACTCTGGGCCTGATAAATTTTGCATAGTTTGCATATCTCAGACTGCTCTGAGCAATTTTTCTTTCTCATTTCCTCCTTTTAGTAAAAATCTTTCTCTTCTTAAAATACTGAAGATCAACATTTGGATATAAGTTTGTCCCACATTGCCGGGAAGGCTCCTTTCCGGATAATCTTGTCCCATGTCAGAGGGAATGAGACGGGCAGAAGTACCATAACTTAAGAACTTAGTGAGGTTCCAAGGCTGAGTTGGTAGGCAACAATTCAGGGATTGGATTGAAAAATAAGGGGACAGAGCAGCGGGATCTCAGGTCATTCATTTATACTGGAGTTGAGGTGTGTTGGGTTATTTCTAAGCATCTAGCTATTACGATGAGTTTTTTGTTATAAAATTTTGTGGTAGACTTTAGACATCTAGAAATACAAAGCATAATCAATTTAAGAATCAAAAAGATGACACAAATAAGGACAATTATCAACAAAACAACTTGAAATACAAATATGAAGATTGTTCCTATTCCTGAAGGTAACCAAATGAATATTTTAATCCACTTCCTGTCCTGGTCTAAAGAACAAAGTGTTGAAGATCTCCACTGAGGAAGGTGTCCACTCAGGCAGGGCAGCCTGATATTGGCCCTTCTAACGTGGCTAGGAGTCCTTTATTTGATGGTATTTTCTATTAAACAAAATCTTCCAGGTTGGAGACCATGATCTTTGATGTTTTTGTCTCCTAAGAGCTTGCTGTTAAAAGAATCCTTAATTAGTTTAGAATTTTCAATGAGAAACTTATAAGGCCTTGACAATAATGAAGAGTATCACCTTGTTAATGGAAAAACCAAACTCTGTTAAATATTTTAAAGAGCTTTATCCTGAGCCAAGATGAGTGACTGTGACTCAGGGAAACACTTTCTCAAGGAGTCCTGAGAACATACACCTGAGGCAGTTGGATTACTGTTTGTTTTTATATATTTCAGGGAGGCAGGAGTTACTGGCAAAGACGTAAATCAGTACATGAAAGGTATACATTGATTCCATATGAAAAAGTGGGATATCTTAAAGCAAGGGCTTACAGGTTATTTATTCAGCATATTCAGAGATTTTTTTTTTTTTGAGACAGTCTTGCTCTGTCGCCCAGGCTAGAGTGCAGTAGTGCGATCTTGGCCCACTGCAACCTCCCGCTCCCTGGTTCAAGCGATTCTCCTGTCTCAGCCTCCCGAGTAGCTGGGATTACAGGTACACGCCACCACTCCTGGCTAATTTTTTTGTATTTTAGTAGAGACGGGGTTTCACTTTGTTGCCCAGGCTGGTCTTGAACTCCTGAGCTCGGGAGTTCCACCCACCTCAGCCTCCCAAAGTGCTGTGTTACAGGCGTCAGCCACCTTGCCTAGTGATGCGGAGATTCTTTAATTTGCAATTGATTAAAGGAGTAAGGCTCTGTCTAATACTTGGAATCAACAGGAAACAGGAAGGGATGTTGTGGCCGTGTGTGGTGGATCACACCTGTAATCCCAGCATTTTGGGAGGCTGAGGCAGGCGGGATCATTTGAGGTCAGGAGTTCAAGACCAGAATGACCAACATGGTGAAACCCGTTCTCTACTAAAAATACAAAAAAAATTAGCAGGGCATGGTAGTACGTGCCTGCAGTCTGAACCACTTGGGAGGCTGAGGCAGGAGAATCGCTTGAACCGGAGGGAGGCAGAGGTTGCAGTGAGCTGAGATTGCACCACTGCACTGCAGCCCAGGTGACAGAGCAAGACTCTGTCTCAAAAAAAAAAAAAAAAAAAAAAAAAGAGATGTTGTAAGTTAAGCATGCTATGTAGCAAGATTGATGGTTTGCACACATGACTTAACCCTCTCCTTGCATACCCTTAAGGTCTTGTTTATAACTAGATGTCTTATTGCCACAGAGACTGTTTTTGCGGTCTTATTTCTATTGTAACATTAATGCTGGTCAATTGTTACGCCTGAACTCCAAAAGGGAGGGAGTATAATGAGGCGCGTTTGACCTCTCTTCCTATTTTGACTGAGAACTCAGTTTTTTGAGGTTTCTCTGGGGTCTCCTTGGCCGAGAGTGGGTCCACTCAGTTGGTTGAGGGCTTTGGATTTTATTTTTAGTTTACAACTTTTCAGGAGAGCTGGTTCATAGGCTCCTTCATCCAGGTGCATGGATCTTTCCATTCTTATTTCAAAAGGAGAAAGCTGATGTTTTCCAAGCAGGGTAGAATGTAAGTTAAGCAAATGGAAGAGCCTTAGGCCAGGGAAGGTTAAAGCTTTCTGTAAGCTTTGCCAATTAACTTTTCATGATTCCATTTATTTATTCTTCCACTCTGGAAGACTGAGTGTGGTTTGCACAATGGAAATGCCGATCCATCCAATCTCAATCAGCTTCAACCACACAAGATAAGATATCTGGCGGAGCATAGAGGCTAATGCCTGAAATCCCAGAACTTTGGGAGGCTGATGTGGGAGGATTGCTTGAGCTCAAGAGTTCACAACCTACCTGGGCAACATAGTGAGACCTCATCTCCACAACATGTGGTAGGACTTCCAAAAATGGAGAATGCAATGAGTTCATGCTGGTACCAAGCACTGATTTTAGAGAAAAACACCAGGTGGTGGTGGGAAGTCACTGTGAATCCTGCTGACCTAAAGAAAAAAAAAAACCAAGGCAAAATTAATATAATTATAGAGCTGTATTTGGGCCAAGTTTGAGGAATGCAACCCAGGAGCATAGATTCAAGTTGCCCTGAGTATATGCTGTGAAACAGTTCTTTATAAGAGGCAGAAGCTGGCAGTATTTGAGATTTGGGTGTAAAAATTATAATTCAATTAGCTTCCTTTTCCTTCCGTTATGATCGATTATCTTAACTGTAGAATATGGAAGGAAGAATGCTCAAGCTAAGTCTCTGCTCTTAATCAGACTTGGAGTTGACATTGCTCCTTTGGTTTATAAAATTTGTTGTCTGTCCAGCCATAGTTGAACATTTTAATTCATAATAACCAGAGCATCTTAAGAGGCCAGAGAAGTGTTCTCTGTGTCCCTTATGGTATTTGTTTCACATATTCTAATAAAATACATAAAGGATTCCTAGGAACCCAAGACTGTTGTGTTTACTATTAGGCAGAGGATAGTACCTGACACTCAGTGTCAGCTTTTAATTGCTTGAATGAATGTACTGCATTTTTAGTTAGACTGAGCCACACTTTGATTTGGAAAAGGGGAAGATGGGAAGACTGAATACACAAGCAGGGACCCATTAGGGTCTGTGATGGTCAGGAATCCACATAGAGATGACACTTGGGTATAAATTCAGGGGTAAGATTAAAACTGGGATATAATTTTATTTGGGTATAGGGAGATGGAGGAGGTAGTGAAGGAACAGAAGTACCCAACTAAGGTGAGGGTGCCTAAGAAGAAGGCAGACGGGGCCTCTGTGATAACTTGGATTCAGAATCAGAAATCTAGTCAGTGAACATTCTCTCAGGTACAAACACTCCAAGTGTGGCAGTCGGCACATATGAAGGAGGGCCTCCTTCACTTACACCAAGGCCTCTTTGGTTTTGATAACTTTGCTGCCACACCCTGAATTCAGTGTTTGTGATTCTTCGCTCTTCTTCAGCATTACTTTCTGTCTCTTCCTTTCTTCTGCCTTGAATCTTGTTCTGGTATTTCTTTCTCACCATTTATAGCTCAGCTGTTTCCACTCCATGTTGTCTCTTTCTCAGGGATACGCAGCTACTGTTTCAAAAACACTTTGCTAATTTCTATTTCACTTGTTTAGTTAACTTTGGACACTCAGTTTTGTCATCTCCTGCCCCCATCATATCCTAATCATGACTCTGAAGAAAATCCCTGGTGGTCACATTGAGAGACCTTATGTGTTCTGTATAATAAAGAACTGGGGGCCATTAACCTTTCTAGAGCATTTACAGAAATTTTTATCTATCAGCCTTTTTTTTTTTGAGACGGAGTTTTACTTTGTCGTGCAGGCTGAAGTGCAGTGGAATGAACTTGGCTCACTGCAACCTCTGTCCGCCTCCCGACATCAGGTTATCCTGCCTCAGCCTCCTGAGTAGCTGGGATTACAGGCACGCACCACCACACCTGGCTAATTTTTTTTTTTTTTTTTTTTGTACTTTTAGTAGAGACAGGGTTTCGCCATTTTGGCCAGGCTGGTCTCGAACTCCTGACCTCAAGTGATCTGCCCGCCTCGGCCTCCCAAAGTGCTGGGATTACAGGCGTGAGCCACCACAAAAAAAGACTCTTTTTATCTTAAGTAGTAATATTAAAGGTAAATGAAAATAGTTTCATATTCAATTTTGCTCTCAAGTTTGATGAATACCATTGTAAAATATTTGTGTGGCATTTAAGATACAGCAAATGTATTTCATCTATATTGTGGCCTTTTTGTACAAGCCAGAAAACTTTATCGTGATTTATAACTTCTTTTTTTTTCTTGCTATGGGGAGAGGCATTTAAGTTCCAGACAACTTAGGAACAAATAGGCATTTGGAATACAACTTGTAATTAGAGATCTGCTTTTGGTTAAAATAAGCATGCCTCCATCAACCATAAAATATCCCCCAAACAAGAAAAAATAAACAAGAAACCTTTTAGCAAATGAGCTCAGGGCCGAGCATAGATTACTCTTCTAAGCATAAATCTTGTGCAACAAAACCTGATACTCAGAATTCTGACCCAACTCGAAAATCCCTTGTCATCAGATAAAAACTAAGTTATGCACTTACCAAGGAAAGACAACGTGGTAACACATTTAAGGTTTTTCAAAAGAGTGACCAGAATGTTCAGTTAAATATTAATGAGAAGACTATCTTCTGAGTATTCTAGTTATCTGAGATTTAGTTACAATTAAGATAATATCTGTGGTGTCTTTGAAAAATTATTTTTACCTTTTTTTACTTTTAGTTTTTAGAAGAAGAGTTGGTAGAAATGTAGGTGGTAGAAGTTTAGATGGTTGCAATCATTTTTGTAGCACTTGGTAGTTTTTTTTGAGGATCAATATTGATCCTCAAATATTGATTTGGAGGCTCACTCAGGGATTCAGTCAGGTTTCCATGCAGACATTATTGTGCATAAAAACCACCTAACCACCTGGGAAGTGTTAAAGACAGATTTCTAGGCTCCAATCTCAGCGATTATGATTTATTAGATTTGGAATTGACCCAAAGAATCCACAATTTTTAACAAGCACCTCAAGTTATTCAGATGTAGGTGATTCATTTACTCTACTTCTAGCAACAATGGGCTAAATTTATAGGCAAAAGCCGCACTGTTAGTAAGTAATAGACTATGATGGTAACTGGAAGGACTTTTATCTACAGATTTTTATCATGGACTAATAGCTAATGCCATCCCATTCATTTGCTAAATGTTGTATCCTATTCATTAAGCTTGGCCTGCCGTTGGGTTTCCAACTCTCCTTTGCCCGCTTCAGTATAACAATATGTAATTAGAACCTAAGAAATTTCTGGTGTGGTGATGCTAAAGATTGCCTCTATATTGAGATATATATGTGTCTTTGGTAGTTCAATGACTAGACTTTCCCGGGTGGAAGTCAAAATTAGTGCACTTGATCAGTGTGAAGTCAACAATCAACTGTTTCTGGGAGCTTCCAAAGTAGGTATACTTTTGGGAAATTGTGCTTTTCTTCTTAGTTTGAGTTTCCTTCTTGGCTTATTTTTAAATGTAGTAGAATAGAAAAATAGAGAGTTTTGATAGAAAGTGATTTTGGGCTGTGTGAGGTGGCTCATGCCTCTAAAGGAGGCCAAGGCAGGAGAATCACTTGAGGCCATAATTTAAGATCAGCCTGGGCAATATAATTAAACCCCATCTCTCTCTCTCTCTCTCTCTCGCTCTCTCAATCTGTCTCTCTTTCTCTCTCTCCATATATACACACACACACACACACACACACACGTGTGTATGTACGTATCTCCATATTTTATATATATATGTATAATATGCATAAGAAAATCGTTTTGGAGGAAGTAAATTGTCACAGCGAATTGTCACAAGTGTTTCTCATTTATGGATTGACCATTTTCTCACTGTATTTGAGGACTTTGCACAGACTTAGCTGGCAAACATCCTATAACAGGTCTGATTTGAGAGTCTTAAAAAAAATCACTATCTTGGTTTTCAGGTGAATATTTTTGAGAAAGTAGCTTGTTCCTAAAGGTGTGTTTCCTGATCCCCTTCCTGCTTAGAAAGCTTTTTTTGACATTAGCAAGCATCTGGGGGGTCTTGATGATCTCTTATGGTTAGAGAGAGAGAATTGAAAAGAAACTCAGTAGATTAAGACATTATTTGCCCTTTCACTGTGTTGACTTTTACACCGTGGTATTAAAGGAGGGATGGCACCTTAGCAGAAGTCATTGCAATGACACCAATTGTACAAGTAGTCATGCACTTGCAATAAAAAAAAAAAGCCATTTCGCTAAAAAGAACACCTTAGATGAAGCAATAAAAACGTCCTTGATAAGGCTGAGCGTGGTGGCTCACGCCTGTAATCCTTGCACTTTGGGAGGCCGAGGCGGGCGGATCACGAGGTTAGGAGATCGAGACAATCCTGGCTAACACGGTGAAACGCCATTTCTACTAAAAATACAAAAAAAATTAGCCGGGCATGGTGGTGGGCGCCTGTAGTCCCAGCTACTTGGGAGGCTGAGGCAGGAGAATGGCATGCACCCAGGAGGCGGAGGTTGCAGTGAGCCGAGATCGTGCCCCTGCACTCCAGCCTGGGTGACAGAGTGAGACTCTGTCTCAAAAAAAAAAAAAAAAAGTCCTTGATGAAGCAGATTTAATAATCTGAAACCTAGATTACCTGTCTTTTTGATATTCTATGTGACACAATTGGAAGTATGCATGTAGCATATCTGCTGCATACTGAAGTACTGTTTTCTAGAGGAAAAGCAGCTGTGCAGTTGTTTAAGTTGCAAGCTGGACTAATTTTTTTCAAAGAACACCATTTTTATTTGAAAGAACTGACAAGCTTTTTATTTAGACTTATTTATTTGACATATTTTCTCAAAAATGAGTGATGTTAGCTTGTCCCTTCAAGGAAAACCTATGAAGCTATCAGCTGTCTATGATAAAATCTGAGCTTCCAAGCAAAAATTGGAATTTTGAAAAACTTGTATTTGCCATTTGAGTGTAACAGCTTCCTGATCCTTACACAAAATTGATGAAGATAGCGAGGAATGTGGTTTTTTTTTTAATGTTGTTTAATGACGTGTTAACATTTGGAAGAATGATAGAACTTAGTGAACCAATATTTTCCAAAGGACGAGTGGATGATGTTACAAAATTATGCATTGGTATAATTTCCATTCAAAGTGCAAGATAGACTAATGGATTTTAGTGTAACAGTATGAAAAGTTCAGTAATATCTTTTCCATTTTTATGCCATAATTTACTTTTTTCAAAAGACAAATATGAGATAAAAATTAATTCAAGAGCACAGATATATGCATATTATCGAAATGAATACAATGTGATTTATAAATGAGAACAAATTACCAATGAACAGTATTTCAGAAGTTGAAAAGGTGACACTAAATGTTAAATACACAGCCTTTTATTTATATTCTTCAGATTCAGTTTTTTTGTGAATTTAATATAAAGATGAGGGGTTCATTTTGCAACCTAAAAATACTTATTGAAACTATATTAATACTTTAATAAACTATACAAAAAAGATAATGAGACAAATGTGCATTTGTGGAACTGCATGTCAGTCAGCCAGTTCCCTGCGAGGGAATTCCCAGCATTACCTCATGCATCTGTGAGGACACAGAGCAGTCCCTATTTAGACACACACATTTGTCTACTGCTCCAGCATGGCCAGCCCCCACTTCTTGATGGTTTCTTTCTGCTGTGAATATGCATGTCCAGTTGCCTGCTTCGTAGAGCAGACATTTACCTTCCTCAACCACCAGCCATTGGAGGAGGACTGAGGCCACGCAAATGATTGATTCGACCCATTCTTTGGGGAGAGTTTCCCTGGTGGCCCTCTTCCATCATCATATCTGGAATCAGATGAGTTTCCATAGCTTCTTTTTTTTTTTTTTTTTTTTTTCGCATCTTGCTGAAGCAGAGTTTTGAAAAGCAAAACCACAAACTCAGCTATTCCCTAGAAGAAATCTGTTATCAAAGATAATCTCCATGGAGACTGACTCCAGCTGTCCAACCCTTGTCCATTCCAGATGTAAACCATCTTGCCCCCCTTCCCTGCTTCGGAGTGACTGGCCATAGTTTAAGAAATTACTACTTTTAGAATTTTGGTGTGGTTTTAAAGAAGAATGCCCATAATCATCTGAAAAGGCATCTTAGGGTTGTTAGTAACTTTTAGAAGTATAATGGGATCCTGATAAGAAAAATTTTGTGAATATATTTACAAATATTTAGAAAATAGGTATACATTCAGTAATATTTTCAGTAATATTTTTAAGAACTAGGGGATGTGAGGGCGATCTGGCTGCGACATCTATCACCCCATTGATCACCAGGGCTGATTTGGCTATCTGGCTGGCTAGGCGGGTGTCCCCTTCCTCCCTCACTACTCCACGTGTGTCCCTCCCGAAGATGTGCGCTCGGTTGAAGAAGATGACCATTTCCCATAGACGAGAACCAGTCTTTGGTCAAGGGTATATGAGTAGGTCCACTCCCCTGCTAGAACCTCCAAACAAACTCTCAAGAACTAGGGAGAGGAGAGTGAAAATTAACCTAGTTACAATGATTGTATCCTTACATTCTTTTATAAATTTCAAAATACTTCTACATCTCCTACCTCATTAGTCCAAACCACGGCTCTGCTGTTATCCGTCCCCATGTTAGAGATGAAAAAATCATGGCTCAGAGAAAGTTTGGAGACTTTCCAAGATCACAAAATTAATAATTCTGTTAATCTCATCTCTGTAGTTTATTGGTGAATAGTTTTGGAGTCAGACAAAATCAGGTTTAAATCCTGGTACTGTTACTAGCTGTTTGAATATAGACAAAAATGTTTCCTAAATAGTACCACAACTGTAGCATAGAGACAAAATCATATTAGAGTGTGTTAGGAGAAGTAAATTACATAATGTGTACAAAATGGTGCATAATATGCCCTGAATAAGTGGTTTTTTCTTGTTATTGTTGATAAGCTTCAATGTGACTGAGAATTTTTTATTTTTCCTTACTCAGAAGGCACTTTACATCCTTACTACCCAAAGTGTGGTCTGCAGACTGACATATCAGCATTATCATCTTAGAATTTGTAAGAAATGCAGAATCTTGGGCCCCACCCCAGACCTACCAAACCAAGATCTGCATTTTCATAGATCCTCAGAGGTTTGTCTGAACAATTAAGTTTGAGTACCAGCACTCCATAAGGCTATGAGACAGCACAGAAGGCACCACATCTGGAATTTCCGTAGCTGGGAATTCTAATTAACCCTCGCTCTGCCACTGACTTCATACATGATGTTGTGATTAGAAACCTAAAACAAAATGAAAAAACTCAATGGGCCTCCATGACCTCAACTGTGGTTGCATTAGGTTGAATTGGTGCTACCGCTGGTTGCATTTGGCCCCTTTCCTTCCGTGAACCTCAGCGGCACATGGATACAAGTAGCCCCATTGCTCTTGCACGTATAGAACACGGCATAGTCTCCTCCCTTTGCGTATGCCGTATCTGTCTTTCAGGAACCTGCCTGTGCTCTCCTGTGTTGCTTATAATTTAATTGCCTTCTTTTACTCTGCACTGGCTTGTCCTTTAATTACTCTTTATTGCCCTTAGCTTTGCCAATCTTCTGTCTTTGCTGTTACCTGATAACATTCAGATGTTTTTCCAATTCAGCCATCCATCTATCAAAATATCATGTAGATGGTGCTTTCCATCGCACGATCAATGGAACTCTCCAATTCCAAGTTTCCACTGCAGTCCCCTCTCAACAATCAACAGTCTACTTGACACAAAACCAAAACAAAGGAATCTTATACCAACGCTTTTTCAGGTGATGTAAAATCAGGTTAAATGTCCTTGGCCCAGAGTTTATTCCATAATACTTCATCATCCAAACACACTAGCTTCCTATAAACTGCCACCCAGCACCATTTCGATTAGAATCTCTGGGATACTAGGAAACAGGTGAATGAAATATTCATGTGGGAACAGTGTGGTTGAGGAGCGTTATGAATAGACGCTGTTGGTCTTATCTACTTTTGGATTAGTCGGGGAAATAAGCAGGAAACAACTCTGCTTGGACACGATTTATTTGAATACCTTACTAATCAGCACAAAGGAGGTAAATGTGAAGAATATTGACATATATAAGTATTTATACATTTGTTATCTCTTAGAAACTTTCAAAGAAAAAGAATATTGAGTATTATGGAATGATTCAAGCAAAGGTCTTCAGAGACAGGGATCATGTAAAGGGTCTAAACTTGAATCACAAGAATCATTTGCTATGTGACCTTTGAACAATTACTTTCTTTCTTTGACTTTCGGTTTCCTTAACCGTAATATGAGGAGTTGGATTAGATGGGTTCCTTCTAGTTCCAAAATATTTGTTTTGAGAGCTTATAATATTTTCCCCCTTGTTATAAAGATACTTTCTATTGCAAAAAATTCAGACAATATAAAAAAGTATGAAGAAGAAAATGAAAATTGCTTTTGGGTTTTTTACCCTCCAGGACTTTTCTATGTGTACATATCACTTTTTTAAACAAAACGAAGATGAGATCACTTTGTGCATATTATTCTGTTGCCTTTTTTCATTTATATTCCATTATGAAAGTTTACCATTAATAGACAGCTTTCTAATGTACTTTTCATAAGTAGGATTTTGAGACTTTTATTTTAGTATCCTCAATTCAGTAGGTAATCTTTGAAACTATTTCTATGCATACTTTAGACATTCTCAGTCCCCAAGAATTTCCAGCTTTTTGGTACGTGTTTGTTTTCCATTGTATTCATTCCTCAGCTCCATCTCTCTTGCATATGTCTCTTTCTCATGGTTAAATTACCAGTTTTTCTAAAATAATGACTTCTCTGTATTATGTTTCTGCTCAGAATTTTTCTGGGACTGCCACAGCACACAATGAGAAAATATATACTCCTGAGCCGAGACTAGTTTTTATTTCCCACACTGGGGGTAACAGGAGACGTTAATCACTGTAGGGCTCACCATGAATAGTTTCATCCATTCGTAGCAGTGCTGAAAGTCTGTGACATATGTGTTCAGTCATTTATGAGTTAATATTTGTCAACCACTTAGAGTAGACCCTTGCTGGTAGTAAGTGCTATGTGTGTTTGTTAAATACATACATACCTATTTGTGTTTACTATTTGTCTGGCCCTATGCTGAAGACTTATCTCCTTTAATGGGTACAGTTCTTTGAGGTAGGAGGGAGCAAATCTGTTGGCTTGGGAGTGTCTGGCCTAGCTCCCATACCTCAGTGGGACTCAGTGTCCTATATGTTGTATAGTACATGCAATATTATGTGCATACTTTGTATTTAGGAGTTTGTAGGGCTCAGATATGTTTCAGTCAACTGCTGCTGTGATGGCACTTTGCCCATTTAGAGAGTCAAAAAAGACTGAAGATGCCTATCTCTCTTCAGCATTCCACACCTCTGAAGCACGCCTTCTGTGATATTCAGCTCAGCCTTGTACAGTTCTCCAAATACACTTTGTACAGATTATATCTGTTTTCTACCCCATAGTGATTTTTTTAACCTCTCCTTTTCTCACCCAACATCAGGCACCCACCAAGACCCAACTCAATGTGTCCTCTCAAATGAAACATTCTTTAGATGCTCTTTGGCCCCATCTCCCTGTCCCAGAACCACTCAATTGCTACTGAATCCTGTTGAGGCCATAGAGCTTAGTAAGGGCCAGACCCTGGAGCCAGATTGCTGGAGTGTAAATCGCATCTCTGCCAATAATTGCTTTGGGTGTTTGGGCAGGTCCCTTCTCTGTGTCGTAGCTTCCTTGCCTATTAAATGGGGATAATAATAGTACCTCATAGGTTTGTTTTGAGGGTTAGATGGATTCATATTTATAAACTAATGAGAAGAGTGCCTGATAGTAGATGCTCGATCAGGGTTCAATATTGTTATTGCTATGGTTTGTAACTATTTAACAAATATGTAGAGTTTCTACTGTGTGGGCAGTCTGGTGCAAGAGGCTGGGGGCTAAATGGTCAAAGGGAAAGTTTACTTACTGTCTGTTTTTTGGGTTTTATCTGAGGGGACCAGATATTTATCAAAGAATTACACAAGAATATCTCAAGTTGGAGCTGAAATAAGTGCAGCCCAGAAGCTGTGTACGGGTTAGAAAGGGAATAGTGAGGGGGAATTAGCCTTCTCCAGGAGGTCTGAGAAGGCATTTCTTAGGAAGTGACAGGCAAGCAGAAGAGGATTATGAGAAAAGGCAGCAGCAGGGAAAAGGCCCTGGGAGAGGAGACGACATGGCCCATCCCAGAGCTTGGAGGAGGCCAGGATGGCTGGTGTGCAGCACTGAGTGGAGTGTAATGGGGATGAGGTGGGAAATGTTGCCAGAGCCATCTCCAGGCAGGATTTTTGTTGTGGTTTTTGTTATTGTTGGTTTTTTTTTTTTTTTTTTTTTTTGAGATGGAGTCTGGCTCTGTCACCCAGGCTGTAGTGCAGTGGCGCCATCTTGGCTCACTGCAACCTCTGCCTCCCAGGTTCAAGTGATTCTCCTGCCTCAGCCTCCCGAGTAGCTGGGATTACAGGCGCCCGCCACCACGCCCAGCTAATTTTTTGTAGTTTTAGTAGAGACGGGGTTTCACTGTGTTGGCCAGGCTGGTCTCGAACTCTTGACTTCATGATTCACCCACCTCGGCCTCCCAGAGTGCTGGGATTACAAGTGTGAGCCACCGCCCCCAGCCGGTTTGTGTTTTAAGAGCAATTGGAGGCCAGGCGCAGTGGCTCACGCCTGTAATCCCAGCACTTTGGGAGGCTGAGGCGGGCAGATTACTTGAGCCAAGAGTTCAAGACCAGCCTGGGCAACATGGTGAAACCCCATGTCTACCAAAAATACAAAAATTAGCCTGTTGTGGTGGCACACACACAATCCCAGCTACTCGGGAGGCTGAGGCACCAGAATTGCTTGAACCCGGGAGGTGGAGGTTGCAGTGAGCCGAGATGGCGCCACTGCACTCCAGCCTGGGTGACAGAGCAAGACTGTGTCTCAAAAAAAAAAAAAAAAAAAAAAAAAAGCAATTGAAGGCAATTGTAAATCACTGAAATATTTTTCTGTTTGGTTTCTTTTTTATTTTTGTTCTTAATGACAAGGTCTGATTTACTTTTGGAAAAGTCATTTTATAATAGCTTTAGTGGCACAAACAAATCAATGGGAGCCTGAAAACTATAATAGCTTTAGTGGCACTAACAAATCAAAGGGAGCCTGAAAAAAAAAGAGTACACTGTTTTTTGTTTTGTTTTGTTTTGTTAATTGACCACTTCGTAAATTTTTTTTTTCCTGCTAGATTTTGAGTTCGTAGATGTGTTCACTCCAAGATGATAACCACTAGCTACATGTGGCTATTTAAATTAAAATTTCATTTAATTAAATTTTAATGAAGCAAAAAGTTTATTTCCTCAATCACTCTTGCCACATCCGTAGTGCTATGCAATGACACACGGCTAGTCACTTTCATATTGACAATACAGATCTGTGGAACATTTTTAGCATCTTAAAAACTTCTCGTGGATAGCATGTAAAAATTGTGATATTATAGTTTTTAAAAAATACCTTGATAGTTCTCCAATTAACAATGATGAAAATGTACATAGTACTTGTTCAAGAAACATTTACTAGAAGAGAAATTAAAAGGGTTAAGATATCAATGTTCTTATAAATATTATTTTAAGATTCCTTATCCAAATGATTATTGAATATGATTAAGTTGATTTCAGCCTAAATATATACATGAAGAGGTGACACATTTCTAAAATTCTGTTCCCTTTCTAATTATAAGCTCATATATTAATTACTAATTTTTTTCATAATAGTCATCCATTTTTCATCTTTATTAACTTAGAAAATTTTACTTCTTATTTAAAGCCCTGGAGCATACTTTTAAAAATGATTTTGAAGCATGGGTCTCTTCATTAGGTCAACATTTGTCTAAGTACATCTATAAATATTATCTTACAGGAAGAGGAAGGGTATTGAGCAAATTCTCTTCAACAATCAGACAGCTCTGTTTTAGGGACTGATATCCTTCCAGTTCGGGAGGAAGTGTTTCCAGCTAATTTCCAATGAGCTCCAGATGAGTAAGCTTTGACAGTTCACCCACATGAGGGGACAAATTCATCAAGCTACTTTTCCCCAGAGGTAAACATTGCAGCTTTTTGCACTGAAACAGCCCATCTGGTAGCATCTCACTATTGTTGTTGGTCACAGCACAGTACTGCAAATTACTCAGATACTGGATTTCTTCTGGAATGAAGGTCAAGTGGTTATAGCTTAGATTCAAATAATGTAGTTTGCTGCATAGGAAAAGCTGCAAGGGCAGATTCTCAATATTAATAAGTCCCCAAAAGAGCTGCTCTAGGTTAGATAATGCCCCAGTTTATCCAGGAATATAAGTAATGTTATTGTGCCATAACTTCAAGCAGGAAAGATTCTGAAGATGCTGACAGCTAATGATCTCTTTCACAGTTTTAAGGTTATTTTCTTTTAGGTCTAACTCATGCAAATTATTCAGGCTGAAATGGAATGCATTCCAGGTCACAGCTGATCAGTTCTAGGCTTTTCTTATTGACCATCATTTTCAAGTTGTTCAGCACAGCCAGTTTGCTTCCCTCCTTATCAAGGGACAATTCTGCAGTGAAGGCAAGAGGTCTGCAATGACTTGTGGGATCTGGGAGAGAGTGCTCTTCAAGTAGAGGGTCCTTGGATTTTTTAAGTCCTGAAAGCCTTCTAACTGCACAGTACTGAACTGTTCAGGGAGAACACAGCCTCCCTGTGTCCGACAGAAAAGGTTCCTACACAGGGGAAAGATAAGGTTCCTTCAGATTCTTCAGGTGAAATACCCAGCATGGGATTTTTCCCATTTCAGGATGCTTCAGGCAGAGGATTTTAAAATTCTGCTCCAAAAGGCCAGTGCAGGATGGTCTACTACCAGAGATGAATGGTCCACATGAAGATCCTTGAGGTTGACCAGCTGTGAGACGGCAGAGGACAGCTTCACCTCTGGGATCTGCTCCAGGCTTAGCAACTCCATTTCAGTGAACTCAAAGACATTTGTCTGGAAGACCGTTGAGCATAAAAAGATGCAGTTCTATCTTGTCTTGGACATTTTCCACAAGCTAACGTTTCAATTTCTCAACTGTCCATTTGTTACTGAGGTTGATCTGTTTCAGTTTGTTCTCACTGACCTCTGATAGGAATATGGAGAAGCGTCTGGAATAAAAAGGATCATACTGATTAGCCAGATGAAGGATGAAGGCAAAGTCGTTCTTGACATCAGGGATGTCACTATAGTTGCTTTTTTCTCTTAACACCTGAAAGGAATATTGCTTCAGGGATCTCCTCAGCATCTACCACAGCCTGTAGGAGGAGGTCAGACTGTAGAGTATATCCAAAATGGCATAAAATGAAGCCAGAAGCTTCAAGATTTCTGCGAAGGAATAGACACACTGGTAGGCTTATATCCTGTAAAAGCCTACATGTCAACTGAACAGTCAATTTAAAGAGTGATGCAGGTTAAAAAATATGGAACATAAGTTATGATGAGCACAAAATGACTTTGACTATTATCTGCTTCAGATACACACTATAAATGATGCCCTTCTGCTCCATGTGCATGCGGAATCTTCTCACTTTTTCAAACATGGCTGTGGCCTGTTGCCCCTCCTTCTTGTCCAGGCCACTGGAAGTTGGGCTTTCTATACCAGCTGACTCCAAACCGGGCTGCGGGTGGGGCAGTGACTGCTTTCTGGAATCTATGTCAGTTGAACACCCTGAGGACGAAAGCAAAATCTTGGACTCGGAGAGTTTCAGAGGCCTCACTGACTGCTTGGCCACTGTTTCTGACAGGGTGCAGGTGGTCCATGGAGAATCGAAGCACTTACAAAGGATGGCCACAAAATGCTCAAGCTTGGAGCTGGTACCTGGGGTAGTGAAGCCATAAGTTGCTGCAGGCTGCAAAGAAGAGTGTGTGCAAGAGCACCAGGTAGGGGAAGAACTTTGCAAACCAATGGAGCTGTTTCTCGTTAACAGACAGCATTGATGTAGGAGTACTGCTGTCAGTGGAGGTCGTTCTGGATTCCGAGTGGGAGCGGAAAGTGGTGTCCTGGGATTAGAGGATGTTTTTATGCTGGCTTTTAGATGTTCCAAGGCATGGTGCAGTGATTGTCAAATTCCACTTTGTATGAAGACAGCACAGAACCCTGCTCTGTGTCAGCTGGAGAGCTCCAGCCAGCATGTCCACATGATCAGCATGATGTAATACCAGAAGACATCCTACCATGATTTTAAGATGTGATAAGGTGTCTGCTAGTAAACATTTTAGCTCGGTTAGTGTAATCATGACTTTCCCTTGTAGGAGGACAGAAATATAATGAAAAAATATTAAATAAATCAGAAATGCTTCAATCAAGTGATCTATACCTTTTGAAGTCTCTTAGACATACCATCTCTGTGTTTGTCTTCATTCCTATGAATGCTGGCCGACTGGAACCCTGCAATTAGTCTCAAATTGAAAAATTTCCTGTCTTTGGCCACAGGGTCAATGGTGGATGAGGCTAATGAGTGTGATATTGAAAACACGGCGTTTTCAGTACCTGTGGGCCATCCAGGTAGTGAGGTACAGTAGGCAGCTGGAAAACAAGCCAGAGCCCTGTGTGACTCCAGCCCCGGGCCCCAGGCCCGCACATTCCCCTCCATTACCAATTTTAAATAAGTTGTCACTGTAATTGTGATTGAATAAATACTAGGCCTTTACAGAAATTAAGTGGTGGTTTATATCTCCCATTTCCCGTCCGCAGGAAGAATTACTAGAAATCCTCTGTTTAGTTGTCCTTTTGTTTGTTTCTACTGAGCCCATCTTTCAAGGATAAACACAAGGTGCCCGAATGAGTATGTTTCAAAAATTATTTCAGAAAAAAACAGCAAATAAATTACAGAAACTTAACTGCACATTATGTTCTTTCCACCCTTTGTTTTTCGTCTCTGACCCACTATCTGCGTAGGCAAGATACTTACCTAGGCAGGAAAAGCTATGTTTTTTGGATAAGATTCATGAGGCTTTTCCTTGCAGTCCATCTGTTGGGTCCTCTGCCTGAGGGCAGAAAGAGCTGTTCTGCACCATTAATAAAACTGCTTTCCTCCCTTTCCTATCTTATGAGCTGAACTAAACTTTACAATTCTTTTCTAAAGTAATTTAGTACTACTTTTATTTAACGACATGTCTTTCTTGATAGTTGCTGCAAAGGAGACCAACTATTTTCAGGATTGGGGGACAATTTTTCTTTTTTTTAAACCAACTGAAGAAAGATCTAATTAAAATATGTTTTTGCATCAAAGAGATTTGAAAATTAGAAAACAAGATAACCCTCAAAATGGGGAGTTCTTTGCCTATATTAAATTTAGTTTAGATTGTGCTTTGGGATGTCTGTCTATCTATCCATCCATCCATGTATTTATCTATCTTGGTCTGATTATTTACTTTTAGAGTCCAAGTAGAAAAACAGAGCTCATACTCAGTAACTTAATCAAAAGAATTTAATATAGGAAACAAATACCAAAAGTGTTAGAAGAGCTAATGGTCAAACAGGGAGTGGTAGGACCCTTAGGCAACCCTGAGAAGAGTAACAGAAGGAAGCCGCCACCACCTGGAGAGCAGGAAGGGCAAAAGAAAAAGGTGATGAAACCAGAGCTTGGGAGCTAGGGCTTCGCTGTAGCAGCTGGGACCCTGGGCAGATGCAGCCACTGCAGGGGTCCCACCCGGAGCAGGGAGGACAAGGTAGATACATTCTGATTTCTCCTTTCCTCCCACCCTCCAATGTTCTCTTTCCTGTTGGCCTCTCTTGGTCTGATGCTTGGAGTCTGGGAGCCTGGGAAATGTAGTAGTCAAAGTTATTTCTCTGAGTTGGCAGATCAAAAGAAAAGGCAGTAACACAACTTGGGTTTCTTGGGAAACAGACTGTTAGATGGAAATGAGCATGCCTGGGATTTCATTAGAGTATGTTCTTGAGATCAGCACCTGTGGAAGGCAAGACGAGGAATTGGGGTCGTACAGAGGATTAATGTGAGCTGCAGTGCTCATTGGGTGTGATGCTCATTGGAGGCTGTGCACCTGTGGAAGGCAAGGCAAGAAAGTAGGGCTGTGCAGAGGGTGAAGGTGAGCTGCAATGCTCAGTGGATATGATGCTCATTGGAGGCTATGCCCACTCTACGGACCTTCTTAAACTAGTGTGAGACCCTCTAGAGTGGTCCAGGAGGGAGCAACCTGCCCCAGGAAGGAGGAGAGACTTTGGGCAAAGTGGCTGTCTTTAGCTGAGACACTCCCTATAGGTGACCACTCCCAGCAGCTGGAGGAGTAGTGGTGCCTTTATCTCTGAAGGGGAGTCCAGGCACCTGACCACAGTGTCCATCACAGGCAGGGAAAGGATGTGAAAGCACTGTCTGCACATTGTTGATTTAAAAAAATAATACATTGATGAAATGTAAAAAGTGAAAGTTCAGTTTGCCTTTTTAGCTTAATTCTGTTTATGATTTACATATTTCCATGTCCCAGGCTGTAGATCTACCTAAATTAAAATATGTATATTTTAAAAGATTTATTGATAAGAAAATGTTTACAAAATAGTATTACATGCAAAAAATGAAACAAAAATTGTATATCGAATCATTTGTCAGTTATATACGTATATGGGTTTGAGTGTGTAAATGCATTTAAAACAATAATAAAAAAAAATAGGGCCAGGCTGGGTGGCTCACGCCTATAATCCCAGCATGCTGGAAGGCCGAGGTGGGTGGATTGCTTGAGCTCAGGAGTTCAAGACCAGCCTTGGCAACATGATGAAACCACTGTCTCTACCAAAAATACAGAAAATTAGCCGGGCATGGTGGCATGTACCTGTAGTCCCAGCTACTCGAGAGGCTGAGATGGGAGGATCACTTGAGCCTGGGAGGTGGAGGTTGCAGTGAGCCAAGATCACGCCACTGCACTCCGGCCTGGGCAACAATGTGACAGCCCATCTCTCAAAAAAAAAAAAAAAAAAAGAAAAGAAAATAGATCAAAAATTTTAAAAAATGAAATGGAATTTTTTTTTGGTAGAATAATATGGATTCATGCCTGTTTCTCTTTTCTCTTTTTTCTTTTTCCTTTCAATAAACATACTGTTTGAGAATAGTTTTAGATTTATAGAAAAGCTGTGAAGCTTGTGCAGAGTTCCATATACTCCATGCCCAATTCCTCTGTCATTAACATCTTACATTAGTAAGGTCCATTTGTTACAGCTCATGAATCAACAGTGATACATGATTATTAACTGAAGTCCATACTTTATTCAGAATTACTTGTTTTTTCCCTAATGTCTTTTTTTGTTTTTTTGTTCCAGTACCCCATCCAGGAATACCACATTACACTGAGTTGTCAGGCCTCCTTAGGCTTTTCTTGGCGAAGTGTCTCAGACTTTCCTTGTTTTTGATGACCTTGACAGTTTTAAAGAGTATGAGTCATGTATTTTGTGGAATGTCCTTCAACTGGGATATGTCTGATGTTTTTCTCATGATTATACTTGACTGACGTATTTTTGGGAAGCACATGACAGATGGTAAAGTGCCATTCTTAACACATCATTTCAAGAGTTTCTGCTATTAATGCTATTAATAGGTCTTGTCATTGATGATGTTAACCTTGACTACCTGGCTGAAGTAGTCTCTTTCAGGTTTCTTTGCCATAAAGATACTCTTTTTTTGTCCCTTTCCATACTGTACCTTTGGTAGAGAGTTACATTCCACCTCCCTGATGGTGGAGTATCTGCATAAATTATTTGGAATTCTTCTGAATTGGAAATTTGTTCTCCCCCTTATATTTATTTATTCAGTCTTTTTCAGTATGGAGTCATTAATGTCTAATTTATACTTTGAATTATAACTCAGTACTCTGTTTTTCATGTTTTTGCTTAACTCGTTCCAGCCATGGCCACTTGGCAGTTAATTTCTGTGACCCTTTGACGTGTGTATGTTTGTAAATGTTTAGCACTTCCTTACTTTCTGGCCCTACAGGATGTTCCAGGCTTTTAGGTTCTCTTGACTTGTTTTTTTTTTTCCTTACAGATTTCTTGATATTATATAATGTAAAACTAGTGTGTATAATCAAAAGTCAGTTTCTCCACCTTGCAAATTAGGAGTGGGCTTACATAAACCTTTGTGCCTGAACTCTGCATTTCCCAAAGGTGGGCATCACACCACCCATGCCTCCATTGCACTATATGTGTGGATTCGTTTTCAGACATCTCCCTTTCTCCAATGAAGTGATGAATAACCAGGTTATTACCTCAGAATGAAGCTGGCCAGATGTGCACTTTACCTTGGGAATGATTTAGGCATAAGATCTGGGAGAAGGAGAAAGGCAAGCGTGCTTCCTCCTGTGGGCAGGGAGCCATCTTGGTTTGTGTGATCAACCTGATAAATTCATCTCTGTTCAGCACCTGGTCATCAGCTCTGTAAACTCAAAAATCTCTCATAGTTTTTGGTGTGTCAGGAGTCCACGAAAGGCTTTACTGGACCTTTGTGAATCAGGGTCTGTCATGCAGCTGCAGTTAGATGGTGACTTACAGTTGGAACAGCAAGGGCTGGGGCATTTAGGGGCTGGCCAGGCATCTTTCTCTCTCTGCATTCAGTCTTAGGGCCTCCCCAGGTGGTCTCTGTGCACGGAATGGTTGGGATTCCTCGCAGCATGGTGACCTCTGTGTAAGGGTAACTGCTTACATGGAGGCTGAAGGCTTTAAGAGCAAGTATTCCAGTGATGGATCTACATAAGTTTAAAATAATTGGATAGGATTTTATGTTGTTTGGATTTACCAAATTTTATTATATTTGCTCCATTATTTATAAACAGAAATTTAGGTTATTTGCAAGTGTTTGCAATTCCAAACACTGCTACAATAAATATCTCTGTGTGCATATCTTTGTATGCTTTTGTGAGGATTTCTAGCAGATAATAGAAATGGAATTGCAAGAGTGGTAAATATGCACACTTTGAATTTAGGTAGATTCATCGAAATGACCTTTTAGAAAGGAACTTAACACTTTGTGAAGACAGTGTCAAAAGAGTATTTCTCCTCAGGTGCTTGTCAGTGCTTGTGATTATCAATCTTTTTAATGTTTGTTCATTTTGTTGGGTAGAAAAGGGACTCATTGATTTGTAGTTCTTTGATTTTTTTTAATGAAAGTGAATGTTTTATATTTTTATTAGCTATTTTCTTTAAATAGTTGGTTTATTACTTTTGGTATTTTTAAAAATTGGGTTTTTTTCCTACTTGATTTTTATACCCTATTATCTATTGTCATATATCAAAAATGTCTTATCCTAGTTCCCCATCCCAATGTGGTGGATTTTTTTTTTTTTTTGGCTTTACAGGAATTTTCAATTTTTATAAACTCAAATGTATCAACTTTTCCATTATAATTTTTGGATTTTGTGTCATACTTGTAAAGCAAAATTGTAAAAATATTTGCTCATCTTTTCTTCTGGTGATTTTATTTTATACCTTTAAACATTTGCTCCATTTGCCATTTTATTTTGTTGTCAAGCAAGAGATAGAAAGTTTGTTTACTAAGCACTTTCCTCAAGATCTTTTTTCTCAATAGATTGCCTTTCTTAAGATGCTGAAGTAAATCAGTACAATAGATAAAGAAAGGCCACAAAAACAGCATTTTTGCTACAGTGATAGTCCTACTGAAGACAGGAGACAGTTAAAACCATCAGACCAAGAACAGAGGAGTGGATGTTTAATAATTCTGTGATTACTTCTGGGGGTTAACTATTTGCGGATCTAAATAGAAGTTCCAGTGGCTGGAGTCTGCATCTGAGGAGGGACCCTTTAGCCTTTTAAAGAGTGATTCTGCTGTGCAGTTGAGGTGTTTTCTGTCACTCTCCTTATTGATGAAATGCTTGTGTCTCAAGATTCAATGACGGTCTACAAGTCATGGAGTGAAGATGAACATCAAAGCTCAACGAAACCATTACTTTATACTATGAGATGGATGTTTTATTCTTTGACCTTTAACTTCAGAGAGAAATGACCTGTGAAAGCACTTGGTGAGATCTTAGTAAAGAAGTGATTTGCCCACTGAGGCAGAAGTTATAGGTGCTGGTTTTCTTTTTCTTCGAAAATGTTTGATACTTATTGAAACAAAAATGAAAGAGCATAATAGGAGAGGAGAATAATTGCCCTAGAAATATCAGCTGTCTGGAGGGCTTGCAGAAACCCAGGAAAGGTTTCAAATATAAAGGGCCTGCTGCAGGTGAGTTTCTGACCCCTTTTCTGCTTTGCCTGGGGAAGTGAGGCTCCTGGGCTGGTGTTTCAGGAGCTTCTGAAGACAAGCTTCTCATTCTAATAGCCTGTGTTCAACCAAGAATCTTATGTATGTACATATTTGAGGTAATAGTCGTTTTGTTTTTTTTTTCTGAGATGGAGTCTCGCTCTGTCGCCCACGCTGGAGTGCAGTGGCGTGATCTCAGCCCACTGCAACCTCCGCCTCCTGGGTTCAAACAGTTCTCCTGCCTTAGGCCCCTGAGTTGCTAGGATTACAGGCGTGTGCCACTACGCCAAATTTTTTTTTTTGTATTTTTAGTAGAGATGGGGTTTCACCATTTTAGCAGAGACGGGGTTTCATCATGTTGGCCAGGCTGGTCTCGAACTCCTGACTTCGTGATCTGCCTGCCTTGGCCTCCCAAAGAGCTGGGATTACAGGCGTGAGCCACCGCACCCAGCCGAGGTAATAGTCTTTAAGAGAAGAGGGTACAGGATATAGGGTCAGTGGTTATTCAAATAAAGGTATGATTAGTTTCCAGAGAGAAGTAAATTTGTAGACATTTTACATTTATTAGGTACCATAGAAAATATTTAGTCCAACTCTTTATTTTTATTGATAAAGGGACATAAATAATGTAACTTTCTCAAGATCACAAAGCTCCAAAAGTAATACATGTCTTAATTCAGATATGAAACCATTGAGAGTTACTGGTCTCTTTGTGATTATGGTCACAATTTCACCAAACTTATATTTTTAATTGAATATGGCTGGAATTTTAATGTGTAATTTACTTACAGTTTAACTGGTAAAATATGAATCATTCCTGCTTTCTTAAGCCAGTCATTTAATTTGATACTTCATTTTAACCTTTCCTTCTAAAAAAATTATTTTGTCAATTGTCATTACCAGCTCCCATGAGTTACTGATAGAAGTTTTCTTTGAGTCTGTTCTTCAAATGCTTATTTATCAGGATAATTAATTAAAAAGAGAAATGATGTAATGATTATTTGCTTAAATATCAGAGGTACTAAAATACCTTTTTCTGGATTACTAATTTTAGTTTAGAGAAGAATCTGATAGTTTTATTTGCCCAAGATACTAGTGCAACCAAGTCTATACTATGTTTATCTAAAATAATTGTTTATTTTTATTTTTATTATTTTTTTCTTCAACTTCTATTTTAAATTCAGGGGTACATGTGCAAAATGTGCAGGTTTGTTTCATAGGTGAACATGTGCCATGGTGGTTTGCCGTACAGATCATCCCATCACCCAGGTATTAAGCCCAGCATCCATTAGCTGTTCTTCCTGATGCTTTCCCTCGCTGCACCCCTGACAGGCCCAGTGTGTGTTGTTCCCCCCTCATGTGTCCATGTGTTCTCATCATTTAAAATAATTGTTTTGAGCTGCATTTTCTATTACCAGTGACTGCTAAATTATATTAGATTTAGGGGATTGTGTTCTCTTTCATGTACATCATATCATACTTGAAAGTTAAAAACTATACTTGCGATTATCTTAATTTTTCATTTAGAGAAAGGTTAAAGGCCCAGATCCCCTAAGTGACATATGGGGACCACTTAAGGATTTCCATCTCATGTCGTAATCGTAAAACTTCTCAAACTTCTCTGACTTTATTTCTCTTGTCTTCTGTTCTTTTAAAAGAAAGATGTGACAGAAAGCACAGAAGATCCCCAAAAAGAGTGTGTGGTTTTCTTTTTTATTTTTTGAGATGGAGTTTTGTTCTTGCTGCCCAGGCTGGAGTGCAATGGCATGATCTCAGCTTACTGCAACCTCCGCCTCCTGGGTTCAAGCGATTCTCCTGCCTCAGCCTCCCCAGTAGCTGGGATTACAGGCACCCGCCGCCATACCTGGCTAATTTTTTGTATTTTTAGTAGAGACAGGGTTTCACCATGTTGATCAGGCTGGTCTTGAACTCCTGACCTCAGGTGATCTGCCCACCTCAGCCTCCCAAAATGCTGGGATTACAGGCGTGAGCCACCACGCCCAGCCGTGTGTGTTTGTGTGTGTGTGTGTGTGTGTGTGTTTTAATGAATACTGTTCTCTTTATTCACAATTAGCATCCACTTAGACAAAATCTTATTGTTCTCTTTATTCACAATTAGAATCCACTTAGATAAAATCTATTAAACTCAGCCTGCTACTAATTTCCCCCACTTACCAAATAATAAAAGAAGTTGCTGTTTTTTTAAATGCATGAGATTCATGACACTGACACAAATTAGAAGCAAGTACTGTTTGACATGATGGCATACGTCCAGCAATTTCATTAATCATTATTGTAAAAAAAAAGGGTTGATGGTGGATTCTTGGAAAGTCAGACAAAATTGTTGTGATAAGTCTTTGAAGCATGTTTTTGTGGACTTCTGTCTTAACATTACTCATTTTAAAGCCAATATCCTTCCTTTTATGTTTGTGGAAAGTGCAGTACTGTCATCCATAGGGCAGAGATTCTTTTTATCCATAGAAGCAGGAATCCCTTTTTAGGGAAAGTGCTTGTGATCTTAGCTTGCTTAGAGCTCATGCAGAGAGGTCCTAGACGTGCTTTAGCAGCTGGGCTTGAGCAGGTAGTGACAAGGACTACCTTATGTGTGGATCTGTGCAGAGGCAAAGGAAACCAGTAGGGTTCCCCTCTGTTACGTTGCCATTAGCCTACTGATTGCTTCTTGTCAGTCTTTACAAGCAGTGGTTTGGTAATAAATGACCTTGCCCACCAAGAACAAGAGTGAGTTTTCTAGCTTATTTGGGGTTCCTGTTGTCATTGTGTGTGTGTGTGTGTGTGTGTGTGTGTGTGTGTGTGTGTGTAGTTTAATAAATTACTTTAAAGTTTATAAAGGCCAGACACAGTGGGTCATGTCTGTAATCCCAGCACTTTGGGAGGCCAAGGCAGGCAGATCGCCTGAGGTCAGGAGTTTGAGACCATCCTGGCCAACATGGTGAAACCCCGTCTCTACTAAAAATACAAAACTTAGCCGGGTGTGGTGGCGCATGCCTGTAGTCCCAGCCACTCAGGAGGCTGAAGCAGGAGAATCGTTTGCACCTGGGAGGTGGAGGTTGCAGTGAGCTGTCATCACTGTACTCCAGCCTGGGTGACAGTGTGAGACTCTGTCTCAAAAAAAAAACAAAACACCCAACCAACCAAACAAACAAAAGTTTATAAAATAACTCTTCCATTACTTCTTTACTACTTCCCCTTCCTTCTATCATTGTCATTTTCAACCTATGCCAGCTGTAAGTTAATAGATATTCCTATAATGATTTCTGTGAATCTTGAGACCTGTTAATCAGATAATAAATATTACTATTCCCATAATTGCCAAGGCTGACATAATTATGAGGATGTAGGGCATTCTGCTCTAAGGCAATTATCATATTAGATGTTCCGAGGCATCACATAGGCAGGCATTAATATGTAATCTTTAGTGTCTTCTACATGTCTCTTTTGCTCTTAAATCATTGAGTTAATTTTATTCATTTTATTTTTCATTTCTAGAAATTTTATTTTTTTTAGCTTTCTAGATCTTTTTAAAATAATATACTGTTTTCCGTTACTATTATCTATCTTACCTTATTTCTAAGTTTGAACACTATTTGAAGAAATGACAATTCAAGAACTAGTGAAAGACACCAATCTTTAGATTCATGTAGCTTATTGAATCTTAAGTAGAATAGATAAAATAGATATATGTTGACAACAGAATAACATTGTAGAACACAAAGTTGAAAATAAAAAAGTTTAAAGGTATTGGAGAAAATAAGACAGATTCACTTCAAAAGGATGATAGTCTTGATTACTGGATTCTCAGTGGCGATGATTAAAGCATAAGGTAGTGTAATGATATCATCACTGTGCCAAAAGAAAATAATTGCCAAACTGGAATTTGCATATCCAGTAGAAATATCTTTCAAAAACAAGAATAAACCAAAGACATGTACAGACTAACAAATACTGAGAGAGTCTGCTATCAGGAAAAATCTAAAAGATGTACTTTAGGCTGATGATTCCAGATGAAAGCTGAGAAGAAAAAATGCATAAAGAGAGTGGTAAATATTTGGTAAGTTTAAATGAACTTATAAAACAATGATGCCTTAAGGGGTTTACAAGTTAGAATAATAGTAATATTAAAAGAAAAGTCTGAAAAGCTATAATCTAAGCATCCATATTAACAGTAAGAAAAAAAAAAGCGAAACCCAGAACATTAAGCCTAGATATGAAAAGAAAGAAAAATAAGAGTAAGACCAGACATTAATAAAATAACAATAAGCATACAAAAGAGAAGATAAGATTACTCCTGGTTGGCCTCATTAAGCAAAAAACAAACAGACAAAAAAAGGGCAGCAGTGCGAATCATATCAGGAATGAAAAAGAACACAAATAGAGAGGCTGCAGACATTGAAAGTATAACAAAGGGTTATTATAAACAACTTTATAACAATATGTTTGAAAATGTAGGTGAAATGAAAAATTACAGGAAAAATACAACTTATCAAAATGACCCAAGAACAATTAGAAAATCTAAGTAATTCTGTAACCCATGAAGAGATTGAACCACAAATTAGTAAAGTTCTTACACAGATTTTTCTAGGCCCAGATACCTTCACCACTGAGTTCTTCAAAACCTCCAAGGAGAAATAAACTCTAATCTTACCGTCCTTACAGCCTAGTTGATGAAGTTAGCATGGCCTTTCACTTGAAGATCTTTTTACTGTTGTTGTCCTGGAATTTTACAATGATGTGAATCGGTATGAGCCTTCTTCTATGATTTATTATTTTGGATACTTGATATTAGGACTCTTTGATGTGAAGTTTTGTATATGTCTTTTTGAATCCCATTGAATATACTTAATAAGATGTGTTTTTATTTCTAATTTTTTTTCTCTTCCCCTCTCCCCTTTACCCTTCTGTGTTCATCTTAGACTTTTGTTTTAGGCTTACCTCAAGTGACTGGTGAATCGTGGTGATTCATTTATATTTAAGGATGAGAGATTAGGTAGATTTCATGGAGCTTTGAGTATTCAGGCAGAATTTGTTTACTGGAGTTTGCTTAAGGTAAATAGGCAGAGAAGGAGCTTACTATTATGCTGAGAACCCCTAAAATGCCAGAATGAGGAAGAGTTTACTCTGGGTCACTAATACCCACACTAGTCCTGTGGTTGTCCTGTGTACTGAATCCAGAAGTACATGGGTCCGTTGGAGAAACTTTGGAAAGTAAATATAAACACAAGAAGATGACAAAATAACTTGTAAGCCCATCCATCATCTGTACATTTATGTATAACCAAAAATTGGGACCATATTACCCATTCTGTTTTATAATCTGTTCTTTGTACCCAATAATGTGTCATTTTTCCATGTCAATTAAATATTCTTCTAAATCATCACTGTTAATGGCTGTATAACAGTTATATAAGTGGTCTATATTTGTTTAGCTATTTTCCTACTCTTGGACATTATGTGTATGTCTATTTTTTCTTATACATAGTACTGTAATGTATATATTTACATCTACATATTTGTACATACTTTCTTAACCTTAGTATAAACTCCCAGAAGTACAAATAATATAGATGTTTTATGGCATTTGTTTTAGGATTTTTCACAGCTACTTGTACCCAAAATGCTTGGATCAGTCTAGGGCTGCAATATATTAAAAGTGCAGATAGATATGAATCTGTAGAAATCTCTAATATATTAATACAAATTCATGTTTATATGGATTCCCTTTTCAGTAGCATGGGCTGGAAGGCCACTGTATACCTATAACTAAAATGTCTAGTACCATCATTTCCTGCAAAATAATATGCTGTATTTCTTCTCAGATTCCTTGCTCCTGCATGGTCGTCAGCTACTGTTGAAAACAGATGACTGTAGAACTAAAACAAAAAAAGGAAAAATGTTAATGCACTGGTTTATGGCATTTAAGAAAATAGGAACTGGGCTGTCCTACAGCTGACAAACATTGGTAAAGTTGTACTATCCCTTTGGAAGAATCTGTAGTGGACCCAGTCCTTTCAGTGATTGGATACTTCTAGTAGGAACTACCATTTATTCAGTAACCTGTGCCGTTGTCACCAATCTAGGCATGTTTTGTACATTCTGCCGAAGGCTCCTGCCAACTTTATGAGGTGGGTATTATCACCACTTCATAGATTTAAAAATAAGGCTTAGTGAGGATTTGAAATATTCCCTACTTTCACAGCTGCTGGTTGTCTAGAAATCAGAAGAATGCAAGCCGCCTGAGACCACTGCAGTTGTTTTGTGCACAGGTGTCTCTCCCACACTAGGTCAGTGCTTGAGATGTAGTAGGGTCTCAAGAAATATTTGTTCAATGCTGAATAAATGAATTGAAAGGTGGGATTTGAACCAAAGTCATTTTGAACTTGAAGCTCTTTCTACCAGGCAGATGTCAATTTCTTCAGTTTTCGTGTTTCACTGAGAGATTGTGAGATTTGTTCCTATGTGATGTGCTTGTTCAGTGCTGGATGTCTCTTTTCCTGATTTTCATGTGACTAGTTATGTAAACAGCTTCACACCAAGTTTCACTGCAGTTTGAGAGGATCTTCTTCAGATAAATCTAGTGTAACTAAAATGATACTGGGTGCATAAGAGACCAAGCATGCATGAACAACTGCTTGAGTGGACTTAGGAACTTTTTTTTAGAAGAGATTCTAACTTCTGCTTTGAGCTTTTGTAATGCTCCAAAGTTCTTCAGGAATGTGTTGTCTTTGAGTCTTCCTTTGAATCTCTTGTAGAAGTTTCTTGGCACTGGATTTACTCAATAGGATCGAAACCCCATCCTCCAGCAAACGAAATCCCGTGAAGACTCCCAGCACCACGCTGGTCTGAATCCTTACAGTTCTTTTTCAGAAAGCACGCAACTTTGGTCAAAGATCAGAGGACCAATAGGCAATGTAGTCAACTGATACATTTCAAATGGCATTTTTATACCATCCGTCACATTGGAATACCACATCCAGCAATCTCCCATTTCCTAAACAAAATTTTGTGTGTATATTTTTTGTAGGTATCCTTTATGTAAAGCAGACAGAACGTCACTTAACAAACTGACTTTGTCAGCTTAGATGAGGAAAATTAGGGGATTTATGGTTTCTCCCCATTTATGTTTAAATCACAGCTTGCTGATGTTCAGCTTAATGATTATTTGTTGAATGTTTACTTTGTGCAAGGCACCATGCTAGACGTGGAAAACACAGGACTGAGTAAATAAATCCATGCCTCTCGGGAACTCACAGTCTAGTCAGAGACAGGCAAATCTTATGGAGCATGGTAAGAGCTGCAGTAACTAGGGGTGAGGAAAGACCTAGAGAAACATGGTGCTAGCATCTCCTCGGTGAAGAGGGTCCAGCAAGTCCAAGGCCTCATTTCCCACCGGCCTCATAGCATAGCCTTCCAGTCCTGTCACTTTGGGATTTGTAAATCCAGTCCTGTCACTTTCATATTTCAGTGTCTGAACACACTCCACTGACCGCCCCCAGGCTGCCTCAGGACCCTTTCCCCCCCCCTTTTCCCTCCAGCCCCTTCCCTTCCCACTCCTACCTGCCTCCTTTACACTCTGCCTGCCTATGTTCAAATCTTGCTGTGGATGCTTATCAACCCCCGGTCCTTGGCAAGTTACTAACCTCCGTAGCTCACCTTCCTTAAACTGTGTTAATCATAATCTGTCTTGTGATGTTATAGTGTGGATTAAATGATTTAATATAAAACTCTTAGAAAAGTGCCCAGCACATAGGAATTACTAGACAGCCATGATTGTTACTGTTATTTTCTCCTTCCCAGGCTGGTGGTGTCTTCCCTACCTCTGTGGCTTTGCATGAAGCACCGTGGCGTATATATGGTCACCACTATGTCATTTCTTAGGTTGCTTCTAACTATGTCATATCTTTATTATCAGCCTATGGCATCATTCCAGAGTTGTTGTTGCCTTTATTAGATTTATAAACTCTGACATTAGGACTTCACCACAAATTAATTTTTTTTTTTGTATTTCTCCACAGAATCTCAATACATTGCATCTTGCAGATACTCAAACCTTTGTTTACTGACCGAGGGAGAGGTCCCTTTTTCTCCAAATCTCTCTTTGTAAAGCCTTTTGAAAGCCTTTTCTTTTCTGCTCTCCACTGTGTTGTTAGTATGTTAGCATTTTTTACATGTTTCTACTGAAGTCCATTGCAATCATTCGTTCTAATGCTTCCCCCGGCCAACTTCCTTTGTTTCTCTGTAAGGGTAGGAGTTGTTTTCTTTGTATCTCTGGTCTTTAGTGCAGGGACTGCACATTGTGGACACTCATATTTCAATGAATGCCTGGTACAGAAAGAATAATACACGTGATATTAATGCCATTGTATTTGAGGGAATCAGTGAGGGAAAAAAATTTTTTTTTTTAGTATTTCTTTTGACTCACTAAATGTCTAAGAACTAATGATTTAGTTAACTAAAGAAGCAGGAAACTCCAAATATTCCAAGAACTTTGCTTTTACTTTCTGTCTCCCAGTTTCTGGTTTTCTAAGATAAGATGTTTTTCTATGGTTTCTTAGAAAATATGAAAATTTGAAAAATACCTAAATTGTTATGGAGATTAAAATGGATGGTAGATTATGACATTGATGAGTTAAACTGCTTTGACAAGAAAATTCAAACTAAATTAGGTTTCACAGCTCTGAAAATTGTTGAAGGGGAATTTCCTACTAACAATCATTCTGATTAGGTGTTTTGTAACAGAGTAGTAGATATTCTAAATTTCGTCTTTTTTGGATGTGACCGTAAATGAGAAATGATCGTTTCTATTGTCATACTTTTGTTTCAGTTCTGTGCTATGCCTCATCTTATAAAAGGTAAATCAAGAACTTCTTTTTGACAATGAAGAGGTGATTTTTAAAAGTCAGCATGTGTCTTCAGCTACTTAACAAGAGGATAAAGAGCTGTATATAAACCATGTGTATTTTAAACCAATGGTTACCATTTAAATGCTTGCTTACCACCTAGTCTTTCCATAGTAGTTTTCCTGTCCATCTAGTTCTTCTACTCCAATACCCATATCCAATTGGTCCTGCCCCTTTCAGCCATTCCACCCATGCCTTAATTCTCTTATCCCCTTTTGTGTTCTGCTTTCCCCACCTTTCCCTCTCCCAGGGCGTGTCATCTTTTTTTTTTTCCCATTTTCCCACTTCCACTCCTAGAATTTCAGGCCATTCAAGTTTGTTATATTCCATGATTTCAGATTAAGCTGAGCTCCCAGAGCTTGAGGGTCTTTTTACTCTTCCCTTGTTGACAGTCTTTGTTGTCCCCACTGATTTGTTGCCATCTTTCACATGGGATGCCCTAAGCCCTCTCTATTCCTTCCACACTCCCACCCAGATGCTTCTTACTTGGTCGAGAAGATTGAAGAGGCTCATCATCAGCTGTTTCTAGCTTCCTTTTGCTATACCTTAGTTTGTTTTGTGTGTGTATGTATGTTTTTTTGTGTGTGTGTGTATATATCTTCCTCTCAGCCTTCTGACATGCCTATCTCTGAGGCTAACCCCCTGAGAGTATTTTATTGTATAAGGAAAATATGACTTGTTCAACCAGCTTCCTTAAAATGAGCTTAGGTTCTTCCCAGTTTTTTTGTTTGTTTGTTTTATGAATACAGTTTTGAAATAAACACCCTTGGACAGCTATTTTGGCAACTTGTGAGAGTACAGTTAGTACTAGCTTTGCATGATTCTCTGACGTGCGCAATTTCAGTTACCACAGTTTAATTAAATAAAACCAGCTCCCAACAACATAGTTCTAATTTCATTTACCAAGATATATTAACTGTGAGTAATTCCATAAAGTACAAACTTTGCTGCTAGCTCATCAATCCACAAATCACTGTGCGAATAGCAAGTGCAAATTATGGTCAGTGACCAATTGCATCATTTCTTTCAAAATCTTTCAGTGGTTAGCCCATGGGCATCTTTTAGTCAGTTCATGCACGGACAGCAAAGCATGTAGTTGTGCTGTTGCTTTACCTCTCAGAAGTAAACCTGTATTACATTTTCAAAAAGTGGATAATTGAAAAAGTGAATGAACTGATAAAGAATGAAAGTAAAGAAAAGAAAAGAGGTAATAATGCTGGAAGTGAAATGGAAGTCAAAATAAATGGAGTCGTGGAAGAAACAGCTAGCCATGGGAATGCTAACACTGCCATGGTGCAATAGACTCCAGATATGAAGCCAGAGGAGTCTAGTGAAGCTGAATTTTTTGACACAAATGAGGAGAGTGGTTGTGAGAAAAAGAATGAAGATATCCCAGAGGGAGTGACACTGCACAAAACTTCCTCTTGGAGACATTTCATAATGTTGAAGGTGCAAAGGTTATGTGAAAACATTGGAAACTGATCTAAACTTAGAAAGGAATATGGAATATGACAATTCTCCAAGGCATAGAAAATATTCTCACCTTGTATTGTGAGTTATGTGATAGATGAGAAGAAGGTAAGTACTGTTTGGACTATTCTAGATAAGTTTACAGATAAATACAATTTCAATTCTTTATGCTTTTTTTTTTTTTTTCTTGAGACAGAGTCTCACTCTGTCGCCCAGGCTGGAGTGCAGTGGCACGATCTTGGCTCACTGCAACCTCCACCTCAGCCTCCCAAGTAGCTGGGATTACAGGAGCCTACCACTGCCCTGGCTAATTTTTGTATTTTTGGTAGAGACGGGGTTTCACCATCTTGGCCAGGCTGGTCTTTAACTCTTGACCTCGTGATCCACCCACCTTGGCCTCCCAGAGTGCTGGGATTACAGGCATGAGCCACCGCACCTGGCCAATTCTTCCTGTTTTTAATGTTTTAAATTATAATACACTAAATATAGATGTTTTACTATGTTTTATTTTCTTATACATTTATAATTGACAGTAAAACAGTTTTTGTTGTTGTTTTGTTTTGGTTTTTTTTTTTTGAGCATCTTGCTCTGTCACCCAGGCTGGAGTGCAGTGGTGCGATCTGTGCTCACTGCAACCTCCGCCTCCCGGGTTCAAGTGATTCTCCTGTCTCAGCGCCCCTGAGCAGCGGGGATTATAGGCGTGCACCACCATGCTGGGCTATTTTTTTGTATTTTTAGTAGAGATGGGGTTTCACCATGTTGACCAGGCTGGTCTTGAACTCCTGGCCTCAAGTGAACCTCCAACTCAGCCTCTCAAAGTGCTGGGATTATAGGCATGAGCCACCACGCCTGGCCATTTGCGATGTTTTTGATAGATATTTTTAGAGATTATCTTTCCATACAGTTGTGTCAGTTTACACCACCATCAGAAGTTTAGGAGAATCCATTACTATTCTTTTCTGATACCTTGTTCTGCTTATTTGCCCTTGTTGACTTACTTGTTCAAGCTGTTCCTCTGATACCTCCTTATTTTAATGAATATACACACACACACAAAGAAAAACACACGTTTTCGCATCCTTAAAGAAGGCTAACCTTTTGCTCTCTTTGCAAAAAATCTTCCTTTCCTTTATCCATTTTATTTTGAAGTAAGACCTGCTGCCTCACTTTCCTTACCATTCACTTCCTCTTAAGTCTTTGCAGTCTCTTGACAGTAGGCACCTTGAGAGCAGAGGTCATGTCTGTTTTATTACTGAATATCCAGTACCTAGTCAGTACTCGATACTCCTCATTTGAAGGAATGAATTCATAAAAGCCTCTACCAACCATCCACTTGGTCCTATTCACCCATTCCTCCTGTCTCTATTATCTCTTCACCTTAGCTTTCCAGAAATACTACACCATCTTTCCATACCTCCACCATTGTCCATTCCCCTTTGCGTTTTCTTGGTTTCAGCTAAGATAGGCTGTTCATTATTCATCTGCCACCTTCCATGTGCCTGCCTTCCTGGAACCCTTCTTTATGCTGCCCTTTCTCCTAGAAGTTTGTTGTGTTCTGTCCTCTCTTCCCTTCCTCCAGTTCCGCCTGGCAACATCATGCCATCATTTCCCCCCATTCAGAGCCCTGCCAAAGGCTTGCTCTAGGAAACTCTTTCTGATCTCCCTCTCCCTAACCACCCCAACCTTTCTCCTTCTTTAAACAACTGTGGAACTTTGCAGGTGGTTTGTAGGGCCTACCAAATACGGGCCACTGATGTGCTGTTTTTGACTTCTCCCCAAATAGAAACTCCTTGAGCTATCTCTTATTTTTTCCTTCAGTGTATGACAGTCTTTGCGCATCATTGGGACTTGATTAATATTTTATTGGAGTGCCCTGTAATCTGATATTCCAAGGAGCTTTCAAGGAAATTTTGTCCCACCAAAAAAAATTGAGGATTGTTTTGTGGGTTATTCTACTCCTTTGTCTTCTAACTCACAGAAGTTCTGTCATGATTCTTAGGGGTTGTAGGGTGTGTCAACTTATTTTAAAAATGTCAAAGACCAGAAGAGTGGAGAATGGGAAAGTGGCAAAGCGTTAGCACTGGAAAGATGTTTAGAGATCACGTAGTCCAACCCTTAAATTTTATAGATGAATAAACTGGTATCTAGAAAGCTTAAGTGACCTGACTGAAATCGCACAACTAGTTTGTCGTAACACTTGGTCTGGGAGGTTGTCAGCTATCCCTCTTCAGGGCTCATTCCCACAAGGTGCCACAGTACATGTGAGGATATTAGGTTTGGGTTTGTGTAGAACTGTTAAAATAGGCATTATAATATTCCATATATTTCCTTTAATGGATTAATACATAGGAAATCCAGACTCTAAATAGAGTTTTCTCTCTCTTTCCCTTAATAATTATAATTTTTATGACTAATTCATTTATACTAACTGGGAGAGCTTCTAATTACATTAACATTGGATGGTATAGAATGGTTGGTTGACATTTGAGTCAACTTAGTGAAGTATAAAATACAGAAATGTATACAAATCACAAGTGTATAGTTGGAATTTTCAAAAAGTGAACATGTCTACGTGACTAGCCCCAGACTGGAAAAAAGAACAGCACCAACAAGTTTAGAAACATTTAAAGCAATAAAACATTTGGAGAAATAAAAGGATTTTGGAACTATATAAGGCCAGGCCTAGTGGCTCTTGCCTATAATCCCAGCACTTTGGGAGGCTGAGGCAGGAGGATCCCTTGATGCCAGGATTTCGAGGTTACAGTGAACTATGATCATGCCACTGTACCCTAGCCTGGCTAACAGAGTAAGACACTATCTCTAAAAATAAAAAATAAAATAAAATATTTTTTAAAAAAGAAACCATGTAATTTTCTCTTTTCTCCCTACAGGTATTGTCAGTATGTGTGTTAACAACAATACTTGGTTGTATATTTGGGTTGAAACCAAGCTGTGCCAAAGAAGGTAATTAGTCGTGTGTGTGTGTGTGTGTGTGTATGTGTGTGCACAGCCTTATTAAGAATGTGACTGAGGTAAACATTATCTCCTATTCATATGGGTACTCCATAGATACTGTCAATTCAACGCTGGTTTGAGCCTTCTTCTTGAAGCTCTTGTGTTATATTAGTCATGTAAAGTTCTACTTACAAAACATGGCCGGGGGCTCTGATGCTGTTGTCCTGGAGCCCGTGCTCCCTGACTTCCTCCAGGGACTCGGAGGGCATTCTTTACTGCTCTTTTCCCCTAAGGAGTTAGTTGCTGAAGCAGCCCTGTAGGTTACTAGGTGACAGTTACCATCCCTGGGCAATCAGAAACTTGTCAGTATGTGCTCTTAAGGTTCTGAAATTGCAGACATTGGTTGTTTCAAAGCCATAGTGATATTTTTCAAACTTCTAGATATATTTTTTCTTTCCATCAGTTGCAGAAATCTATCCAGCATTGACAAGATTACAATAAATGATTAAACTGGATCACAGTAAATCGTAGTGGTTATTATCTTGTCTTTGAGGTAGTTCCCCCCCATCCCCTCACAATAAAATCATTGATGGTCATTCTAGAGAATTCAGCTTTGAAAATTGAACAGGTTCTTCTGTCTGGCTATTCTGTGATTATAATATTAATTATTTAAAAAATTGTTAGTGATTATTAAGCTATCATGTACTGTTGAAAGGTAGTAATTTTATGTATTCAGTAAACTATTCAGAACACATGTATCTAAGTTTAACTGAAGTAAACAGTTACAGAGTTTAGTGTTTACCTATGTCATTTTTTAGCATGAAGTGATTCACTCCTGAGTTGACACATACAAATTGAAAAATAGCAATTTTAATCCAAGCCCAACATAGTATGCATCGTATTTTTAAAAATTATTAGGTACATATTAATGAGCTCCAAGTAATAGCTATTATTCTAATAGACTTCCCCGACCCCCACTCCAGGTCGGGAAAGTTCATATTTCTGACACTAGAAATTATTATCGTTACTTCGTCTTCTTAAAATTGCCTGATTTCCCAATATCAAATGAGAGGTAAATTCCATGGCAGTGTCTTTTTGGGTCAGAACACCATTAAACTCAAGAACTAAGATTATTTCTTTTTTGTTGTTGTTGGATGTCCATTATTTTCCATGCATTCCTTTTTTTCTTTTTTTTCTCATTGTCCTAATTTTCTAGCTCTCCAATGAAACCTGGCTTATTCAAGGTATCTAGTAATGAACTTCAACAGTAAAATTGTTGTGTGTCATGAAAAGTACTTTTCTCCCATGTCTACCATTTATTCATTTAGCAAAAATATGCTAATCTCAACTATATGGCATGCACCTGGCTGGGTTTTAGGGATACAGTATGCTGGGCAAAGCCAGATGTGGTCCTGGTTTGCCGTCTAACTGGGATATTAACCAAATAACCTAGTTACAAGTGGAATTAAGTAATTGAGGGGAAGGACAAGGTTTTATATGAGCTTAAAAAAAATGGAAATCAGGCCTAGCTGGGGAGTTAGGAAAGCTTTTTGGAGGGAGCCAGGCTGGATCTAAAGGTGAAACGGGTGTTTCAGGTCAGGGAGGGAAGAGCTATGCCAGGAAGCATGTTCTGAACAAACCCACTACTTCTTTACACCAGGATTGAGAGTGAGGCAGGCTAGGTAATTTTTCCTTTCTTAATCACTTCTAAAAAATTTTTGTCCCACATTTTGAAATTTTGGGGAACTCCATGCCTGCTTAAGCCAACTTTTTCATAGCATGAAATATTCAGAACAAGCCTTTATTCTGACTTTTATTTTATCATACCATGATCATTTAAGTCTTGTCAGACCCAGTAAGGTTTGTAATAATAATAATAATAAAGTTATCTTTATTTCCTACATCAGGAGATAAAAATCACAAACCAGGTACATAAGGTTACTTTCTGTTTGTATCACTTTTTGTGTGTATTTGTGAAAAGATTTTTGAGTTACTTTATTACCCCATCTGTATTTTCTAAAGTGGTATTTGAACCTAGTGTACACCTAACTTAGTTGTATTCGTTGATGTTTACTTTGAGTTATATAATGATTAGAAACACCTGACTTATTGTTCAATATTTTCAGTTAAAAGTTGCAAAGGTCGTTGTTTTGAGAGAACATTTGGGAACTGTCGCTGTGATGCTGCGTGTGTTGAGCTTGGAAACTGCTGTTTAGATTACCAGGAGACGTGTATAGAACCAGGTAAGGATGTGCAGGGAAAAATGGAGTTATGGTCATTAGGAAAAGATCAAGGAAAGCTCTGTGTCTTTCAGTTATGTGATGTACCTAATTCATTTGAATTTTTTTTAATTTAGCATACATATACATTTTGACATTAGCTTTTATATTTTCTTTCAACAGTTCCTTAAGAGAAAAAAATTTACAGAATTTCTTTGTTAAACATTTTATGGATAGCAGAACTTTGTCCATTTTTAATGTATGCTGAAAGCCTTTGTAATCTAATTTGCATTCAAATTCTAAAAGCCTGCTTGAAATATAGAAATATTTTCATTATGGTTCTTTGACAGCAAGAGATCTTATATGTCCACCTGTATTTTTAAAAATAAAACTCAGAATATGAAAATTTTCTTAGATGTGGAATTCTCTGCATATGACATGGAATAATTTTTAAATGAGAGAGATTTATTTATTTTTCATTAGTGTTTATTTTTTAAAGACAGGGACTTGTTCTGTCACCCAGGCTGGAGAGCCGTTGCTCGACCATGGCTCATTGCAACCTTGAACTCCTGGGCTCAAGAGATCCTCCTGCCTCAGCCTCCCAAGTAGCTGGAACTACAGGCTCACACCACTGTGCCCAGCTAATTTTTAAAATGTTTGTAGAGACGAAGTCTCACTACATTGCCCAGGTTGATCTCAAACTCCTGGCCTCAAGCAATCCTCTCACCTTGGCCTGAGAGTCAGACTTAGATTAAATTTTAGCAGGTAGAAGAAGCCAAGTCTGCATATGAATTGCATAGTGGTAAGGTGCGTCCAAATTTGAAAATGACAAAATTCTGGAGTTTTAGTGAAATAATAATAATTGGTTCCTACATATTTTACCCCATTAGTTCAGAGTGGCCATGGTAGTGGCAGATTCTGTGAGTGATTAAGAGCTGTCAAATCATTCACTGTTGCTCATGGATCATACTCAGGAAGACAGCAATTCTGTGATCCCTTTGGACATGTTGAATTTGAGACATAAAACACATTTTGCTGATGTTTGTTTCTAGAACATATATGGACTTGCAACAAATTCAGGTGTGGTGAGAAAAGGTTGACCAGAAGCCTCTGTGCCTGTTCAGATGACTGCAAGGACCAGGGCGACTGCTGCATCAACTACAGTTCTGTGTGTCAAGGTCAGGTGCTCGTTGGGCTCTGCAGCAGCCTGGCATCTTCCAGCGTCTTAGCTGGGCTTTACATAGGTGTTATCTTTTATATTAGGAGTCATGGCTATTGGCCAACTATGTTAGCTGAAAAAAATAATTTTAAAACTTTTTATTAAAGAAACTTTTAAACATACACATAGGGAGAGAGAGTATGTAATGAACATTATACCCATCACCCAGCTTCATAATTATGATTATGTACATACAGCCAATCATATTTTATCTATAACCACTCATTCCCCTGCCACCACCCTCTCATGTTATTTTGATAATAGCAGCACACTTGATGCTGTATTTGTGGAAAGATCCCTCTTACAGTCCTGGCTGACTTTTATGTCCCGGCTTCCCTCCTAGTAAATGGGGACACTGTCTGCTGTGCATTGAGAGAGTCAATGTGAAATTGTTTAGAAAGATTCGAGGGCATTTTGTAAGGCGATACTATTATGATGTCTCGTCCAGGTATTATTATTATTATTTTTTCAAATTTCTTGACAGAACCTGACTCTATACGAGAGAGAACTAAGACACCAAAATACCAAGGATTTTGATGAGTGGATAGAAGGAGAGGGTTGTAAATTTTGGCTGAAAATATTAGGAATTTGAAAATGGAAAAGATACCTTCAAGTTCTCACAAAAACAGTAGTATGTTTTAGTCTTACAATTATGCATCCATTTTTAATTCCTGATATCAACTAACTCTTATTTTGAAGCAGAATAATTCTCTTTATTGATTATACACCTCCAGAGTCATGTCCTGTGTTATCTATCAATCTGTTCACATACTTTGTTTTTGGAATCTGTCTTGATGTGTCTCACAAGCATCACAATTTTTATTACTGTTAAGTGTGTTCAATTCATTTTATTTTCTTGAAAATATTTTAGGTGAGAAAAGTTGGGTAGAAGAACCATGTGAGAGCATTAATGAGCCACAGTGCCCAGCAGGGTAAGATTATATTCTGAGGTATTAAGTTTTTCCTTTTTAGAAGTACAGCATCATTTTTTTCTTTCCAAATTAAGATGATAAAAATAATGAAATCACTGGTTTATTAAACATTACAGGTTGAGTATCCTTTATCCAAAATGTTTGGTATGAGAACTCTTTTGGATTTTGGATTTTTTTGGTTTTTGGAATATTTGCATTATACCAGTTTGAGCATCTCAAATCTGAAAATCCCAAGTGCTCCAGTGAGCATTTCCTTTGAGCATCACGTCAGTACTCAAAACTTTTGGATTTTGAAGCATTTGAGATGTCAGATTTTCAGATTTGGGATGCCCAACCTGTATTTTTAGCCAGATCTTATGTTTGGCAATGGTGGAACAGAGATGATTATGGAGTTATCCCTATTCTGGAAATTTATAGAAAAAAGAGAGGCCATGAATATTTAGTCTTTGCTATTGAAGAATGCTAGATAAAGATATTTGCATTTTCCTTTTCAGGAAGGAAGGATCTTTACTTTTATTTGGAGTTTTGAGAGCTGCTAAACTTGTAGAAAATTTGGCTTCTTTTTTTTTTGTATTTTGGTCCATTTATACATTTTTGGGATAACAACCTGTTTGTGAGAGATGATACATTTTTTAAAATAATTCATATTTGGTTTTTATGTCCTTCAAATATTTTGTACAAGGTCTTCCATATATGACACCATCAAAAAGAGTATGTGTGGAATTTAAAGGGTGAAGATTTTATAAAGGTGTTAGGTGTATTTATCTTTGTTCCATTTGAGGTCTACCATCTCATACATTTGAATTATTCATCTTCAGAAATGTATTTTTACCTCTTTAAAATGATAGTTTTCCCAGACTATTAAAATTTTTAAGCTGTATTTTAGTTCATTTGGTTCACGTATATAATTTTTGTTATATGTCTTCTTTTTTTTCTTTTGGAAGGAAGAGTACTTTGATTTAAGTAAGCAGTAGCAACAGCAGCCAAAACTAAACCTCAACCAAATAATTTCAACAGAAGAGCCTTTTTTTAAGGAAAACTTTTCATGTACCCTAAACTGTCTTTTAAATCCAAGGAATACTGGGAATGTTAGACTTAGTGAATTGCAAATCTTTCTTTTTCTTCTAAATATTGCTTATAATTTTTCAGTTGTAATATTGAATCTTTTAGTGGAAAACATAACCCTTTCTTTACAAGAAGATCGTAACTTAGGACACTTATTATTACACTGGATAATTTACCAGTATGTTTACGTGATGGCCCACTAACCTGCTTTTATGATTTCTGTTGATTGAATAAAACTAGTTTTATATGGACCTTTAACACTGTATACACTGGTTCTACAGAGTCTCTCAATGGAGCTATGTTACAGATAGTAGCTAGTGAAAACTGTATAAAAATGTTCTCCTTGTGGGGTTGCTTTTGTGTTTGTGTATGAGGGTAAGGTGGGAGGAGGCAGAGTTAAAAAGGCAAGGTAAGGTATTTCCTGTCAAATTTTAAATTTACTGAGTAAACTTTCAGTGGGAAGTCTTCTCACAGTTATCCAGTGTTATACAAGTTCCCTACCACCTACCATGTGTCACTAGATGCTGCAAAATTTCTGAGCCGTGGCCGTTTTGGGATAGCCACATGGCCATCATCCATAGCTATTCTTGTTTGTCAAGTATATTAGCATCCTCTGTGGTTTTTGGCCTCCTTTTTGAAATTTCCACACTACACGTTAACTCTTTGTATATGTGTGTATGTGTTGTTGAAACCTCATTGATCATTCCCAGCTTTGAATTATTTCTTTGTTGTTTATATATTTAAATATAGTATCTCTCAAACTTTTGTATTAAGTATTTATATCTTTTAAATATATTAAGCCTAAAAACTAAATACAGTATATAGGCTTGGTGGGTGGCTCACACCTGTAATCCTAACACTTTGGGAGGCCGAGGTGGGAAGATTGCTTGAGCCTAGGAGTTCGAGACCAGCCTGGGCAACATAGTGAGACCTCAACTCTACAAAAATAAATAAATAAATAAATTAGCCAGGCATGGTTGTATATGTTTGTAGTCCCAGCTACTTGGGAGAGTGAGGCAGAAGGATCATTTGAGCCCAGGAGGTTGAGGCTGCGATAGCACCACTGCACTGCAGCCTGAGCAACAGAGTGAGATCCTGTCTCAAAAATAAAATAAAAATAAAATAATAAAATAAATTAAATAATAAAATAGTGTGTAATATATATATACTATATGAAGTACTATTTACTGTAGTAAGAGTCCATATCAGAAAGTGATGGTTCAGGAAAAATATTTATGGAAATACTATATGCTGTTGTTTTTTATTGTTTATTTTCCTGCAAATTGGGAAAACAATATTATATTTTAGTAGCAATTGGTTTAGCTTTTGGAACAGCAGGAACCATGAATGGTGTTTCTGTATGGTGGCTCAAAATGATATGAATGCTTAATATATACTATTTGATGATATATATGTATTATGAAATGATAGAGCTTGTATATAAACATAAATGAATGTAAAATATACTTTGTAAGTATGCTTGCTGACTTTGTTAGTTAGTTTTCTTAAGATCACACAGACCTTAGTGGAAAATCTTCACTGGACCTGTGCCAAGAAGGGAGTACATCTTCATTGGATATGTCTTGTCTTTGCTTCTTTAAACATTTTTTTTTCTTTTTCATTACCCAGGTTTGAAACGCCTCCTACCCTCTTATTTTCTTTGGATGGATTCAGGGCAGAATATTTACACACTTGGGGTGGACTTCTTCCTGTTATTAGCAAACTAAGTGAGTAACTTCAGAGTTTACTGCTGGAATATCACGATTTCAGTGAGATCGACTAGGCAGGCAGTCTTTCTTGGAAAAGTACTGGCAGAACCTAACTGTTTCACTAAACTTTTTTATGGCAAAGTAGTTGAACCTGGTGTAAGGCACTTATCTTTAATAGTATGATTACTCTGAAGCTCTCCTTCAAAAAAATAAGTTAATACAGTTATCTTCGAATTTTAACCTTTGGCCATTTTTATATGTATTTATTCTTTCTCAGAATTTTGAATTCCTTGTGAAAAAGTCCCTTGTTTATTTATTTTACAAATATTATTATTATTATTTTTGAGACTGAGTCTCACTGTGTCGCCCAGGCTGGAGTGCAGTGTCGCGATCTTGGCTCACTGCAACCTCTGCCTCCCAGGTTCAAGTGATTCTCGTGCCACAGCCTCCCAGGTTCAAGTGATTCTCGTGCCACAGCCTCCCAGGTAGCTGGGATTTCAAGCATATGACACCACGCCTGGCTAATTTTTGTGTTTTTAGTAGAGACAGGGTTTTGCCATGTTGCTCAGGCTGGTCTCTAACTCCTGGGCTCAAGCAATCCACCCACCTTGGCCTCCTAAAGTGCTGGGATTACAGGCGTGAGCCACCACGCCTGGCCTTATTTTACAGATATTTTATTTCAGAAATAGAATTTCAAAAACTAAAGGTATTTCTGAGGTACTACGAGTACAGACATAGAATATTTGTCAGTTATTCTGTATTATCCTTTGGATTGAATTGGACTCTTCCAATTTTTTTTTTTTTTAAATCTCAATCAGGCCTTAATTAAGTGATTTTTCTATAAATTCCCCATAAAATAGTAGAATGGTGTTTTCTTAATATTGATGCCAAAGTTTTAAATCACATTAACAACCTTTAAGCAGCTACAGTGTAATACTGGACTAAAATAGAAGTAAGTAAATACAATTACTTTAGCTTTTTTCTGGAATTCTAAAATCTTACTTACCAGATTGGAGTATGTGAGGTGCTTTAAACATTAACATCACTCTTTGTAAATTCATATGTATGTCATTATGCTTGTCTTATGAAGTGCCAAGATAATTTTGGGAGAGTTTGAAAAATTTTTAGTTTTTAATTTCTACATGGAAGAAGATAGTTTTGTTTTGTTTTAATATTTTGCATAAAAAGTCTTTAGCTTTGCATGGACAAAGCTGTGTTCTTCCTAGCAGGCCTGTGGCCTTTGAAGTTTAAATACGGCCCTTTGTTACCATTATCAGGAGAGCTTGTCTCCATGGTGCCAAATGTGGCACCGTGAGTTTAGAGTTCAGAGGTGGAGGTACCTGTATATGAAGTTTAAAATAAATCATAAACAACGAGCCCAAGCCCTAGCTTTGAATAATTAGGGAATGTAGCCTGTAATTCTGAACTAATGGAAGGCAGTAAGATATAGAGACACATGCCAATTTGAGGGACATTTTTAGGCAAATGGTGTATTGAACGCTGGAATCATTAGTTATGTGTTCCCTCCTCAATAGTAGAGGCAGGAGAAAAAAAATGAGGCACCAGAACTAGATCAGCAGGGCATCAGGAATAGTCGGACTTATGCGCTTTCTTGGACTTGAAGCCACAAGATGCCTTTTGTCTTTAAAGCAGCTGAGTTTGTCCACGGTTAGCTGGTTCTAGATCTATGGCCTGGGACCCTGTCTTCCCAGTTACTCCTTCACCCTTGTTTTAATTTATAGACTTAGTTCAGTTTTCTTATTCTACCTCTTATGATTTAGGTATTTGACCACTAAGTAGTATCAAAGAACTTACAAGCATCATTTTATTATAACTTGTTCATCTTGAATGAAGTAATGTTATGGGTAATTGGCTTAATTATTTTAATGTTTTTCTGACTAAGAAAAATGAAGTCATCTTTAACACTGGATTTGTATCCACAGTGTTGCTTTATAATTCATCCTGAATTTTTATCTGATTAAAATCCCTCCTGGGCTAATTTTTTTTACGTGATTTAGACTGCTGTGGTACCACCGCTAAATGAGGTAAGCCAATTGTCAGATATATTTAATAACAATGTTTATTTTTTTCCCTTCTAGAAAAATGTGGAACATATACTAAAAACATGAGACCGGTATATCCAACAAAAACTTTTCCCAATCACTACAGCATTGTCACCGTAAGCTCTGCATTTCAACTTCTATCTGTTTGCAGAAGTAAGATGGGATTGTCACATTTTTTGAGGGAATAGATTTAAGATAAAAGAAAAACAACTTATTTTCCAATATGTAGTTAAGTAAGGAAACCCAGGTTCTGATCTTTGCTCTGCCACGAACTAGCTGTGGCTTTGGAAAGGTCACTTTACTGGCTGAATCTGCATTTTCTCATCTGTGAAAAGAGATGACTCAAGACCTCAAGAAACGATTTCCTGGTTTCCTTTCGGTGTTAATATTCTCTGATTCTTGTATCCTAGTTTTGGGGCTTACTTTATTTGAGCCAAAAAAACTCTCCCAAACTCCTGTGTTCACGACTTGTCTTTCTAATCATCTTGATGATGAATTTAAGCAAGCCACTTTGCCTGACTCCAAATAGGATTACAATCCTGTTTTTGTTTCAATGTTTCCAGATTTAATTTGAGTCAAATAAAACAGTAGAACTCACTAAGCTTTAGAATTGAAGCCAGAAAATTAGTATGTTAGCTTATATTGATCCAAGCTACTCTGGGACCTCGCCAAAAAAGGAATTTAGGAATTTGTTCTGCAGAAATGCTTTACTCAGCAATTTAAAAAGACAACAGCATTGTTTTCAAAATTTGAGAGGCTACCTTTTTTTTTTTTTTTTTGAGATGGACTCTTGCGCTGTCGCCAGACTGGAGTGCAGTGGTGCGATCTTGGCTCACTGCAACCTCCACCTCCTGGGTGCAAGTAATTCTCCTGCCTCAGCCTCCCAAGTAGCTGGGACTACAGGTGCACACCACCACGCCCGGCTAATTTTTGTATTTTTAGTAGAGTCGGGGTTTTGTAGCCTGCACGGACCTAGGGGGACTGAACAAAGTGGCGGAGGGGGGTAATGTGGGAATAAAAGACAAAGACAAAAGAGTGTATTTGGAAGAAGGGGTCAGGGGGTACCTTGCCTCTAGTGGACAAGGGCCCTGAGCTTTACACAGCCCTCCATATTTATTAGGCAAAAGAGATAGCGAGTAGGGGGCTGTGGTTGTCCGCTAATTGTCAGTTGGCCTTTTGGTTCACAGCAGGCTTGCGAGACTACATTCTTTGAGCAATAGGCTAGATTTCTCAGTAGATAACTTCAAGGAGCCTGGCGCCAGAGAGTGAGGCCCTCAGCAGACCTTTTGGTGGCAGGGCAGTGTGAGTTTGCCCACATCCTGCATTCATGATAAACAGTTTGCTGTTTGATCATATAGCCTCTATGGAATGCTGAGTTGGTCACGTCCCACGGGCCTTCAGCTCCCTGCAGGGTTTCACCATGTTGGCAGATGGTCTCCATCTCTTGACCTCGTGATCCACCTGCCTCAGCCTCCCAAAGTGCTGAGATTATAAGTATGAGCCACTGGGCCCGGCCGAGGCTGCCTTTTTTATATAGATCTTTATCCTTAGTATTACTGACTTATTTTCTCCTATTACATAATTTAAATCACACATACTACATAAAATCTTAAGTGGTTGTGTTTTGCCATTACCTGATATTTTTGTTTTTCTTTCCTTAAACTTATTATAATTCCATGTAGCTTCAGTTATCGGTTTCTTTTTGATGATTTTTTTCTGTGAATTTATTTAGCATTAAGTAAACACAACTTGCATATAATCTGTTTTTTATCTTTTTTAGGGATTGTATCCAGAATCTCATGGCATAATCGACAATAAAATGTATGATCCCAAAATGAATGCTTCCTTTTCACTAAAAAGTAAAGAGAAATTTAATCCTGAGTGGTATAAAGGAGAACCAGTGAGTTCTTTGTTTTTCTACTTAAAATAGTTTATGATTCTCATCTATTTCAATCAGAGTAAAATAACCAGATTCTCTAGAGCTTTTAATAACTGATTTCATTTAGTGTGTCTGTGGCCATTCTTTTGTAAAGGGAGATGAATGCTGATAATCCTAAACATAACTTGTATAATTGCATAAAAGGAGAGTAGTTTATTTCAGAGGTGGATTTGGGTTGTGCTGGGCAATTTTTCTTTTCTGATCAATTCTTCTTCTACCAGTAGCATATAGCAGTAGTATGGGGGTAATAGCTTTGATCTACACAAAACTACGTTGTTTTTGAAAGTCTTGGTTTTATTTACATGTGCTAATTTGGGAGGTTCTTTCCAATTGTAATCTCCAATTTACTTTTCAAGCTGTGTTCTCCTTTTTACTTTTTAAAATTATCCAATTCTTCAATTTACTTTTTAAAATTGCCACAATTTAAAAAAAATTCTTAAAAATTGCCACAATAATTATATAAGGTCTATTTAAATAATCATGATATTCCTCTTAGAAGGGCAAAGAGCATAATAGTTTGCAGGTTATGAATTCAAATTTTAGCTCTGACATTTAAAGCTGTGTGACTTTGGACAAATCATTCTGTTTCTGCCTCCGTTTTATCATATCTCTACTGTAGATAATATTGTTTACTACTTTGTAGGATTATTGTGAGGATTATGTGAATTCATAATGTAGCATGCTTGTAGGAATACTATTGAGAACCATGATTGGCAATAATAAGTGCTTAATAAATGTTAATTACATACACAGATATCTCAGCAAGTTAAAGACATGTATATTTGTGAATTTTTTTTTTCTTTTAAGAGAAAACCGTTAATTAGGGGAATAGCTCCAAAAGCTGCGGGAGTTAATCTCTGACTATTCAATATCTTGTTGCTGCTTGAGAGTCATCTTACATGATTATTGTGATCTAAGTGCTGAAGCTTGTTGACTTTAAAAACATTCTAGCACTAGAGAGGAATGCACTGGTGTTGCATGAATACATACTTTCCTAAGAGATGAATGTTTGCATGATTTCTTAATTTTCCTTCATTATCTGCTCCAGATTTGGGTCACAGCTAAGTATCAAGGCCTCAAGTCTGGCACATTTTTCTGGCCTGGATCAGATGTGGAAATTAACGGAATTTTCCCAGACATCTATAAAATGTATAATGGGTAAGTGAGATGAATTTTTTCTAGGATCTGTAACATAGAACAGCTTATTCTTATGTAATCTCCTTTTTATCGAATCCTAAGCTTTAGCATTTGAGTGATATGTTGGCTGAAATGAGAACTGAAGAACTGTTTCTCAAAGAGTTTAGATAGATGGTAAATGGACAGTAAAACTAGACAAGTGGGCCGGCCGCGGTGGCTCACGCCTATAATCCCAGCACTTTGGGAGGCTGAGGCGAGTGAGTCACCTGAGGTCAGGAGTTTGAGACCAGCCTGACCAAAGTGGTAAAACCCCGTCTCTACTAAAAATACAAAAATTAGCCAGGCGTGGTGGCGGGCACCTCTAATCCCAGCTACTCACAAGGCTGAGGCAGGAGAATCGCTTAAACCTGTGAGGCGGAGGTTGCAGTGAGCCGAGATCACGTCATTGCACTCCAGCCTGGGCGACAAGAGCGAAACTCCCTATCAAAAAAAACAAAAACAAAAAAAACAACAAACAAAAAAAGACTAGACAAGTGTTTTCTAGAGCCTTTCTAGAAACACTGATAATGTGTTTAGTTCAGATCTTCGGGCAGGCATGAAAAATGAGGTCATGGTGAAGGTAGAGATCTGGGAGTGGAGGGGTGGGTACTGCACATCTTAACTCTAGAAAGAAAAAGAACTGTTAACTGCCCCACAGGTTCACCTTGCACACTTCCTAGACAGATTGGGTTTATCAAGACAGGAGAATTGCAATGGAGAAATTGTAATTCATGCAGAGCCAGCTGTGTGGGAGACCGGAGTTTTATTATTACTCAAATCAGTCTCTCCGAGCATTTTGGGATCCAAGTTTTTAAGGACTATTTGGCAGATAGGAGTTTGGGAAGTGGGGAATGCTGATGCACTGGGTTGGGGATGGAATCATAGGGGGTCAAGTGAGTTTTTCTTGCTATCTCCTGTTCCTGGGATTGCAAAACTGGTTGAGCCAGATGACCAGGCTGGGTGGTGTCAGCTGGTATATGCAGTGCAGGGCAGGGTCTGCTAAATATCTCAAGCACTTATCTGAGATTTTACACTAGTGATGTTATTCCCAGGAGCAATTTGGGGAGGTTCAGACTCTTACAGCTGGAGGCTGCATGGCCCCTAAACTGTAATTTCTGATCTTGTAGCTAATTGGTTAGTCCTACAAAGGTAGACCAGTCCTCAGGCAAGAAGTGTTTGTTTGTTTTTTTTCCTGTGGTTTTTTTTTGGGCGGGGTGGGGGAAGGGCTGTTACCAACTTTGTTTCGGAGTTAAACTATCAAGTAAATTCCTTCCCAAGGTTAGTTCAGCCTATGCCCAGGAATGAACAAGGACAGCTTAAAGGTTAGAAGCAAGAGGGAATTGGTTAGGTGTGATCTCTGTCACTGTCATAATTTCCTCAGTTACAATTTTTGCAAAGATGGTTTCAGAACGAAGAGAAGGAAAAGATGAGTGTATTAAAGAGGACACAGATAGGAATGATTCTCTGCTATTTAGTATCTATTGTGTTTGTAAATATTATTAAAAAGAAGATATTAATGGTACCTCTGGATTTCCATTTCTAAATTAGTAAATATGCTTTCTAATGTAAGAAACTGATTAGAATAACCTCTCTGTGATATTTGAAATCCATGATGCATTGAGAAAAAACAAAAACTTTTTGATGGAAGAACCTCTTTGGCCGATTTGAGCAAGATTACCGAAATAATTTTATTTATTTTTAAATTATAAAATTTCTGTCACAAAATGAATACAACAATGCATTTAGAAGGGTGAACAGAAAATATCTTAAATCCCAGACACGAAATGCATAGCAATTTTCCTTGTGATCTCACGCTAGTTTGTGTTCTTTATGGTTTCCATGAGCACAGTGCAATGCCTCTTCTCCACCTTCTTATTTGCTGCTGTTTTTATTCCATGGACAGTAATTAAGAGTTTATGGGCTGGGCGTGGTGGCTCACTCCTGTAATCCCAGCACTTTGGGAGGCCGAGGCAGGTGGATCACGAGGTCAGGAGATCACCTGGCTAACACGTGAAACCCCGTCTCTACTAAAATACAAAATAAATAAATAAATAAATAACCAGGCGTGGTGGTGCACACCTGTAGTCCCAGCTACTGGGGAGGCTGAGGCAGGGGAATTGCTTAAACCCAGGAGGTGGAGATTGCAGTGAACCGAGATCACGCCACTGCGCTCCAGCCTGGTGACAGAGTGAGACTCTGTCTCAAAAAAAAACAAAAAAGAGTTTGTGTACTACGCATGGGGGATTCAAAGATTAATAGTATATGGTCTCTTGGCTTTTTAAGGTTTAGTAGAGTACACAACTAATTGTACTTGGGGTGGGGCAAGAACTCTGATTAGAGGTGTGTAAACAAAGCCTGTGTCCAGAGGAAGGCATATTCAATTCTGCTCAGGAAATACTGCATAGGGAACTGCTATCTGCTCCTCAGGTGCCTGCTTCACAGCTGTGCTGAGTCATCAGTGAGTGAGTGCTTCATGATGTATGCTTTGCAAAGTATATTAACACATGAGTTATTCATGTGGTATGCAGTTACTGTTTTCAGGTCCATGAATATTATCCTCAAGTAGAGGATAGCAAGCCAAGTTTTCAATCCAATTGCAACTTTTATCTGTGTAAAACCTAACTTTCATTCCTTCATTGGGAAAGTAAATTTAAGTTTTCAAATAAAACCCTTGATTTCAAACACAATAGATGCGAAATAGCATTTAGTAGCTCTTAATGACATTTTCAATGAAAAAAACTGTATTTTAAACCCAAACGATTGTCAGACATCTTTTATTTTTGTTTTTTCTTAATTTTAGTTCAGTACCATTTGAAGAAAGGATTTTAGCTGTTCTTCAGTGGCTGCAGCTTCCTAAAGATGAAAGGTCTGTAGGCAATTAATTTCTATTATAAATACTTAATTTTGTAGAAATGATATATTATTTTAAAATAGACTACAACAAAACTTTGCTATTTGCTATGATGTTTTATATCGAAATAAATTCTTTAGTAAATGATCATATCACATTTTGAAGAATTTCAAAGCTGTAAATTATTTCTCAGTAGAACTGTTACCCCAGTGTTATAAAATTTAATCCTTATCAATTGATGAATTATTTTTTCCATTCTGTTTTTCAATGTGTTCGTAAAATATTACATTTTGATACTGTTTGATTTAGACCACACTTTTACACTCTGTATTTAGAAGAACCAGATTCTTCAGGTCATTCATATGGACCAGTCAGCAGTGAAGTAAGTACATTTTTATCAGTGATTATTTCATTAAACCCAGTCACCAAACTGAACCTCGCTTTGAAGGAGGCTGCTAGACCATTCTGTAAGATTCTATGGTTTCTGGAAAAAGCAAGTATTATACACAATATTACTAAATGAAAGGATGCACTTTAAACAAAATAAGAGTTGGGAGAATTGTTTAGCCTGTGTTTTCCACAGTGCTAAATTGAACTGATGATGAATTAGCTTCTGTATTTTCAATTTGAAAGTTTTTATCCACTCCATCACCCCCTACCTTGGCCTAAATACTAAGTGCTTTTTGAGAATGTTGTAAACAGCTAAACCTCCAGTATGAAAATACAGGGTAATAAGTCAAATAGCGAGGAAGCCTCCTGTGAACTCTCTTCCTTAGGAGATATGTCTTTGGCCACCTGAGACCATGCTTACAACACAGGTCCCATAGAAGGATGGGAGATTTTATCAAAAGTATAGCGATATTTGAATAATTATTTTTTGTTGAGTATTTCCTAGGAAACTAGAGGTACGAAACAGCTCATGGACTAACACTTTCAGTGTAACATCTCGTTTGACCTGACACCCTTTCAGGAACTTAGGCAGCGCCTAGCTGTTTTTAATCTGTGTAGCACTTTAAAACAGCAAACACTGCTTTTGGTTTTCACGTGGCCATATCATTTTTGTTACCATTTTAATGGCAAAAAAACACAATGACTTTTGCAACAACCTAGTGTTTTGGAACACAGGAAGCATTAGAACAGAAGATGATCTGAAGGCCGGGCACCGTGGCTCACGCCTGTAATCCCAGCACCTTGGGAGGCTGAGGCGGGTGGATCACCTGAGGTCAGGAATTCGAGGCCAGCCTGGCCAACATGGCAAAACACCTGTCTCTACTAAAAATACAAAAAAATTAGCTGGGCCTGGTGGTGTGTGCCTATTATCCCAGCTACTCAGGAGGCTGAGGCAAGAGAATTGCTTGAACCCAGGAGGGGGAGGTTGCAGTGAGCCGAGATGGCACCACTGTACTCCAGCCTGGGTGACAGGGCAGGACTCTGTCTCAAAAAAAAAAAAAAAAAAGAGAGAGAGAAAGAAAATGATTTGAGTGTATTTTCTTTTACCTCTAAGTTGACTTTCCTTCTGATATCTATTTTGTCTGTGACCTAAGATATGAAAGGAAGTAAAAAGTAAGGATCTTGACTATTTTGGGTCATGATTAAAGTGAAAAGAGGTCTTGCCAGTATCCCTCCTGTCAGAATCCTTGCGTAGATATCTTGTGATCTAGTTGTGATCCCTGTGATTCCAAGGGATCAAAGACTATTAAAAAAACACTCTTTCTTAATTTCTAGGGCTTCACTCCCAAATTCCTATCAGTTCTCCCGCCCAGGTAGCCTAGGTTGGATAGTTGGTGAGCCTTAAGGACTCTTCAGCACAGAGTTCAGACTAAGCCTGGCCTGACATATCTATCATGATCCCTGTTTTTGAGGGTGCTGCTTGCCTAATTCAGCAACAGCAGAGGAATTTACAACAGCTGCCTAAACCATCTTCCCTTCATTTCCCTTTCCCTGGGTCTGCCCTAGATTTGCCCCTCTTAAAAAGTAGGTACTGCTTGGATCACTATCACCTTAGATAAAGAGAGTGAAGAGAGAAGCTGACCCTCATCTAGGTCTGTTTTTACCCTTTGTATTCTTTCCATCAAAATCCATCTCCAGCAGCTCCACTGTAGTTAGTAACTCCATTGTGCCTTCCTTTCATTCTGTCCTTCAACTTAGCAGAAATACTCCTGCTTAGAGGGAGGATAAGGAAAATGCATGCCAGCAATGTGGATGTGTCATAATTGGTCAAGGGGAAAAGTTTCTTGTAGCTGTTGTCTTGATTTGAACAATTGGCTACATGCTAGTGTGATTTTTACTCTTTCACTAAAGTCACTGATACCCAAGACTTGTGTCTGGGTCAATTTGGCTACAGAAAAATCCAAGGATCATTTTATACTTGTTTATAAGGTTACATACATTTTAAAATCATTGCTGCCTTTTCTAATTCACTAACAATGTGCCAGAGCACGTGCTTTTCTGACTCGTCTTCATTTAAGGTTGAGCCCATTACTTTTCAAATCATATCCATCAATTTGCAAACTCTGTAAACTCCAACATTACTGGCACACCAAAACCCACTTTATCCTAATACTTAAAAATTCCAGTTCATGTTGCTTGGATATCTTTGAATGAAAGACCTTGTCTTGTTTCATATTACAGTGAAAGAGCTTATCTCATATTACAGTGAAATATGCTGACAATGAATGACGATTAAGCTGATTCCACACATTACAGAAAACACACAAAACTGCACAAGAATTTTTCTCAAATGGTTTTGCAAGGAGAGAGGATAAAATGAGTGCCAGAAAGCAATTTGCCAATATCATTTGCCATTCTTTGTTCTTGTGATATTCATATGTAAAATACATGCAGTTTGTAAGGAAATAGTGGGTTGTATTCCTATGAGTTCTAATTTAGAAAATTAAATACATTGAATTATACGAAGCATTTCATGAATAATTTGAACATTTTTGAAAATTAGGAAACGTATTTATACAGTGACCATTTGAATGATCAGAAAGTATAAGAAGAAATTAATTGTGGAAAATGAAGTGGTAATTAAGAACATACCGGTTTCTGGCCAAACACTGTAGATTTGAGCTATTATTATTTTGACTTAAGTTGGGTCTAATCTAAGTAGTAGCATTCTGACCTCAGGAATAGATCAGCTAATCTCATTCCCAAAACTTAAAATTGAACATGTATAGAACTAGGACTCTTGCATTGTTAATGATCTGCAGTTATTTACTGTTCTTTGTATCTCTGACCCTGACCTGTCTTAGTCTAATGTGAATCAGCTCATCATAGTTGCATCCACTGGCCCTTTTTCTTTCTTTCTTTTCTTTCTTTCTTTCTTTCTTTCTTTCTTTCTTTCTTTCTTTCTTTCTTTCGTTCGTTCTTTTTCTTTCTTTCTTTTCTTTCTTCAGAGATACCTTTATGTATAAAGAGCCATTAGTGTGGGAGGTATCACATGAGGTTGTTGCTTCCCATTCTTAGGTCATCAAAGCCTTGCAGAGGGTTGACAGTATGGTTGGTATGCTGATGGATGGTCTGAAAGAGCTGAACTTGCACAGATGCCTGAACCTCATCCTTATTTCGGATCATGGTAATCTGAATTTGCGTTATTTACTCTTCAGGATAAAGGGCTGAAGAAAGTTTACTTGATTGTTCCCAATTTTTTCTGAATGTTATAGTTAATTCTTTTTTAAAAATGTAGTTTCTTATGGAAAGTCTTTAGGAAAAAAATACATTAAATATAAAATATAAGTGAAACACAGAATTCACAGAAACCTAAGTGCCTATCAAGCACAATACACCAATAATTTGAATAGCTAAAAAATATATATTTTCAACATTAAATTTGTGTAACTCTACAATTTTAGATTTGGTTGGAACTGATTATTATATCGTCAATTTTCTTTTCTTTTTTTTTTTTTGAGACAGTCTCACTCTGTTAGCCAGGCTGGAATGCAGTAGCATGATCACAGCTCACTGCAGCCTCAACTTCCTGGGCTCAAGTGATTCTCCTACCTCAGCCTCCTGAGTAGCTGGAACTACAGGCATGTGCCACCATACCTGGCTAATTAAAAAACATTTTTTTTGGTAGAGATGGGATCTTGCTATGTTGAGCAGGCTGGTCTCAAACTCTTGGTCTCAAGCTCCCACTGCTGCCTCCCAAAGTGGTGGGATTACAGGCATTAGCCATCGTGCCCAGCCTTCAATTTTCTTTAGCATGACAAATCTGACTTCAGAAGCATTATATATTAATTTTGATAATATTGTAATTTCACTTTTACTTACTGTGATCTTTGTAACACGCTTGTATACAGTTTGGGGACTATAGGAGCGGCATGCCTACAGAAAATAGAAAATAGGTTCTTTTTGTTTTTGTTCTTGTTTTTTGCTTCAGAAATAATTATAGAAATCTGTGTTTAGAAGCAGTCCTAAGAAGTTACATGCTAAAGAAGCTCCAGTCTTGGAATGAGAGTGAATCATACACATACACTCCCAGTTAATATCCTAGGTGGTTTGGGGCAAGTAACTGGGCTTTCACATTCAGTCTAAAAATGTGATAAGACATTCTTCTTTGCTCACATAATGATATTGTAATATATAAATAAAAAGAAACATTAAACAAAATTTGGGTGATGGAAAAGATTTTGAAAAAACTGAAGTGATAGGTACAGCTGAAATTCTGTCTTATCTATCAGATGTTCAACTAATATGAGTGCTACACCCATGTTTAACAAATTTAACCTTGGAAGTGAAAGAAGTTCTGCTCTGCATATTAAATTCTTTGTTAAAGTTACAGCATGTTTTGGGATTTTTTTTTTTCTCCTAGGCATGGAACAAGGCAGTTGTAAGAAATACATATATCTGAATAAATATTTGGGGGATGTTAAAAATATTAAAGTTATCTATGGACCTGCAGCTCGATTGAGACCCTCTGACGTCCCAGATAAATACTATTCATGTAAGTATATCTCTATGATAACTTTGAATATGGTCATATTAAGAATACCTTCCTTTAGGCCGAGCACAGTGGCTCACGCCTGTAATCGCAGCACTTTGGGAGGCCAAAGTGGGTGGATCACCTGAGGTCAGGAGTTCGAGACCAGCCTGGCCAACATGATGGAACCCTAAAAATACATATACGATACTATGCTATATCTATACTAAAAATACAAAAATTAGCCTGGCTTGGTGGCGGCTGCCTGTAATCCCAGCTACTCCGGAGGCTGAGGCACAAGAACCGCTTGAACCCAGGAGGCGGAGGTTGCGGTGAGCTAAGATCATGCCACTGTACTACAGCCTGGGCAACCGAGTGAGACTTGGTGTCAAAAAAAAAAAAAAAAAGAACACCTTCCTTTAAATCACTATATCTCTAAACTAAATGGAATCAGAGTTAATTTTTTTATGATTAAATCTCCAATGCAGAGCTTTTGTACACAAATGGATTTTATGGGACTGGATGCGAGAACACAACTTACCTATTGGTTATTCATGCACTTAGCATAATATTTGATGAGCTTAGTGCAATTTTATGTTGAAGTGTGTGTTTTACTTGTGTGTCAGGATAAAGATTATACTAGAAAAAATGTTTAAGAGAGAAATCCAACTACATTTATTCAAGTTTAATTAATGACACTCCATTAAAATTACTTAGTTTGGGATTAATATTCTGTTGTGAGGAGGAATGCTGGCAGAAATGATTAATTGTATAGGCAATTGATTCCTGTCCTCCCTTAAACCATTTCAGAAACAATAAAGAATGTATCTTTTACATAGGGAAGAATCAATTTCACATTTCTCTTGACCACATGTGGAACACAAACTGCCAAAAGATATTTTAAAATATTTATTCTTTTGCCAGTCAAGTGTATTTCTTAACTGTTTCCACCTCCGTTACCTCCCTCTCTTTTTGATTACCATCCATTATAACTTTCAGATGTGTAGAGCAAATTTTGTTTGTCTTTTTGATATAGTTAGTGAACTTGGAAACAGAAAGAAAATAAGCTTTTCTGACAATTACCGGAATTGGGTTAGGTTGGGCTATTTGGTAAGATATGTTTCAATAGATAGATACTATTGACTATTAATGAAGAAAATAGATTTCACTGCAGGAAAATGGTTATGCAGATATATTTACACAGTGTCACAAAGCACAGGCTGCGTATGCCTAATACCAAGTTTTAATTCGTATTTTTTAAATTTAGAAAAGTAGTACATGACTGTTATAAAACCTGTTATAAAAACTATACAGATAGACTGGGCGCGATGGTGGCTCACGCGTGTAATTCCAGCACTTTGGGAGGCCGAGGCGGGTGGATCACAAGGTTGAGAGATCAAGACCATCCTGGCCAACATGGTGAAACCTGTCTCTACGAAAAATACAAAAATTATCCGAGCGTGGTGGCACGTGCCTGTAGTCTCAGCTGCTGGGGAGGCTGAGGCAGGAGAATCGCTTGAACCTGGGAGGCAGAGGTTGCAGTGAGCTGAGATTGTGCCACTGCACTCCAGCCTGGTGACAGAGAGAGACTCCATCTAAAAAAAAAAAAAAAAGCTCTACAGGCAATAGCAGTCTCCAGAGATGTTTGGGATGGGATAGCTAAGCTGTACCATACCCTTATCTCAGGCCCTCAAGTTTCCCAAATTAAAGCAAAAACTATATATGTATGTCACTTTACATAAATATATAAAATATATGTATATAAAATGTATACTCTTGTCTGGATAATTTTCTCAAATTTATGTAATGTTTGGCTAAAATAAAATTTAGGAAGCTAGACAGTTATTGATTTGTAGTAGAAAGTATCCTAAGTAAATCCATGGGCATGCTATACAAATGCAGTTTTTAAATTAGTCTACTTGCCTTCTCTTTGAAGTTTCCTTATACCCCTCTTATTTGAAAATTCTAGAACTATCATTGAATATTGAAGTATACAAAGTAAAAAGAAACAGCTTCCCACCTGAAGTCCTCCTACTTGACAACTCATTTCCCCTCTCTGGAAACAACCGTTGTTAAGCTTGGATTATGTCTTCCCAGATAATTGAGATATTTGAATAATTATTTTTGTTGTTGAGCATTTCCTAGGGAACTAGAGGTACAAAACAGCCTTACAAAACACATACAGTTTTTATTTTTACCCAGTGAAACCATACCAGATCTAGATGGATAGATACTTTGAGGGATGGATGGATATTGGTTACTAACTGGATGGAAAGATGGTTGGACAGGTGGATGGTTAGTTAGATGGATGAATGGATATGTGGGTTAACAGATGGATGGATAGATAGATGTTCTGTAACTTGTCTTTCCCTTTAACAATATGACACTATATCATGGGTGTCATTACAGGGTGATCCCTAAAGGTCTGTCTAATTCCTTTCAGTGGCTACAATGTAATGACTTAAATGAACTCTTTAAAACCTGCCTTGGTATTTAAATATAGAGTTCGCATCTGACATTCTATATTTTTGTAATATGTTTTAATTATATTATACAATCGACTATTAATTCTTATGTTTTTTCCCCTCCAGTTAACTATGAAGGCATTGCCCGAAATCTTTCTGTGAGTATCTTTATTTTCCATTATCTAGATATTTTTAGTTTTGTATAATACATATTGAGAGAAAAGTTTCAGCATCTATTATTGGGATTGAAGGATTAGAATATTTTAGTAATCTGGGCCAACATGGAAATGCTGTGTAGTTTAAAGATCTTTAAGGTTGTATCCCAATAATCCAGGTTTGAAAAATTTTTAAGAATTTATCTATTGGCATTATAAAATTTATATGAGAAGAAGAAATAATTTTAAAACTATTTACAAGAAATAATTTTTAAAGTAGAAGGAAAAACCTTGTAGCTGTACCACCATAAACACCATTAGCATTATGATATATTTCCTTCCAGTCTTTTTTTATGCCTTAAAAAAATAAGTTTCTATGCTAGTGCTGAATTATCTATACTACATTTTATACTCATACATTTTAAGTCTGCAAGAAAACTCTTAGAATTGCACTTACAAGGATGTTTGAAAATAGAACCATTTGTGGTAACTTGAATATAATCTAGTGACACTGAGTTCTGGGGCTTTTATGCAGTAATAATTATGATTTCCTCTAAATATTTCAAGTAGTTTGGAAGATTTACTTTGTACATTATATAAGCGGTAAGAACTTTTAGCTGTTTTTTTCATCTGACTTATTGGGCCGGCTGATGAAATGTTTGTGAAAAAAATTTTCATATGAAGTTAGAAAGCAATTTCAAGAAAAGTTGACACTTTAGATATTAGGGAAATAATAGTTTTTCTTTACTGTTTGCAATTTCAGTGCCGGGAACCAAACCAGCACTTCAAACCTTACCTGAAACATTTCTTACCTAAGCGTTTGCACTTTGCTAAGAGTGATAGAATTGAGCCCTTGACATTCTATTTGGACCCGCAGTGGCAACTTGCATTGTAAGTTCTGACAGTCTCCCAGGTAAACTTAGCCTGATCGGTTAGTGATTCAGGGTAACCATTGGGCCCTTTCTAACAATATTGTTATGTGAAAACTGTATAAGTATGATTCTCTTCACTCTAACCCAGGATTTCTAATGTTGGCCTATGGATGTTTGAGTTAGATAATTCTTTGTTGTGGAGAGCTGTCCTGCACATTGTGGGATATTTGACAAGGATCCTTTACTTCTCCCCCCTAGATGAAAGTAGCACTTCTTCTCTAATGTGACAACCAAAAATGTCCCTCAGCATTGCCAAAAGTCCCCTGGGGAGGAAGGATCACCCAGACCATCCTTGGCTAAGAACCATTGTTCTGGCTTTTCATATCCATATTGATTACTTCTTATAATCTGCATTTGTTACCACTTGCCGTTTCATGTCTTCTGCACATTACAGTATGTCTAATTGTGCCTCCAAAGCCCAGCCAACAGTTGGTAAAAGCACTTTACTTTATAATAATGAGTAACTATCTTCATTATACACAGTTGTTTTTTCATTCTTCTTATACTTATCCATCAATAACTTTAGTTTATTGGTGTATTTGGCAAATTATTTGGATGGTTAATAGTGTTAATATCTCACAACTTGTTCATTAACTGTTTTGGTGGTTGCCAAGAAGCTAGTCATGATACATACCCCTGTCAAGCAAAACCTAAGCAGTGAACCAAAATTCAGTAAACAGGATTATACTGTCTCCACTCTTATTGGAGAGCTGGGCTTTCAGTTTTCAAAAAAAAATATATATATATATATATATGAAAGGAGAAATGGTCCTATCTTCATGAGAGAACTAATATTTAGTAAATATCTAAACACCATGTTGCAAGCATTTCTTTAGGCTACATCATTGAATTTTTACAAATAACTGACATGAGAAATTGAAATCAAAGAAGACAGTTAAATCTATGTAAACTCACAGGTAGTTAATCACACAGCCAATGTTCAAAACCACTTCTGTCTTTATGCTAGTGGTTTTTCTTCTGTCTACTGTATTGCGTATAGTTTATCTGTCCATGAAATAAAAGATAGAGGTGACTTCTTAATGCTTTTCAAAGGCAGGTGGTTTTATTTACCGTTGCGTTGGTTTAACAAAATAGTTACATACTTTTTATCAATGAAAATAATGTTATGATTATCAATTATGTTTTATGAAAGGACTTTACATTTTTAATTAATATATGTCAACATTAGGAATCCCTCAGAAAGGAAATATTGTGGAAGTGGATTTCACGGCTCTGACAATATATTTTCAAATATGCAAGTGAGTAAACCTATTATACTTAATTGGATTAAATCTAAAGAAAAAATGATATACAAAGTTTTAGACTTGAAAACAGACTGTGATTATATGTCTTGAATGAGAATTAATGAAACATACTTTCATAAAGCTATTTTTCTTTGAACATTAAAGAATTTTGTTAAAGTTTTATATTCATTGGCTATTACTAAAAAGTCAAAAAACGGATGTGGTAAGGATGTGGAGAAAAGGGAACATTTATACACTGTCGAAGGGAATGTAAATTAGTACAACCTCTATGGATCACTGTATAGAGATTTCTCAAAGAAATAAAAATGAAACTACCCCTTATCTAGCAATCCCACTACTGGGTATCTACCCAAAGGAAAAAAAAAATAATCATTTTATCAAACAGACACCTGCACTCGTATGTTTATCGCAGCACTATTCACAGAAGTAGTCATGGAATCAACCTAAATATTTATAAGTGGATGATTGGATTAAAAATGTGAGATATATATATACACACACATACCATGGAATACAACTCAGCCATAAAAAGGACTGAAATCATGTCCTTTGCAGCAACATGGATGGAATTGGAGGCCGTTATCCTTAGTGAAATAACTCAAACAAAAAGCAAAAAACCACATGTTCTCACTTTTGCTAAACAGTAGGCAAACACAGACATACAGAGTGGAATAATAGACACTGGAGACTCCCCAAAGGTGGGAGGGTGGGAGGAGTGTGAGGAATGAAATACCACTTATTAGGTACAATGTACACTATTCTGGTGAGGGGTAACACTAAAAGCTCAGACTTCACCACTATGCAATATATGCATGTAACATAACTGTACTCATACCCCTAAATTCATAAAAGTTAAAAAATTAATAAAATTTTATATTCATGTTTCATAAACATATGACATATCTCCTATTATATTTCTAATAATTATTTTTCATATTTTTGTGCTCTGTTGAGAATATTGCTTTACAGTTGAAGAAAGCCAGTGATATAATAGATAAGAAAGTATCATACTTATGTTCTGAGAAGGATAATATCTTACATTTACCCAGCACTTTAACATTTTCAAAATAAACTTACAATAATTATTTAATTTGATCCCTGCAGCTCTGTGTAAGGTGGGCAGGGTGAGGTTTATATTGCATGTCATAGATGAAAAAAAATGTTATCATTCATTCTGTTCTGATTGTCAAAATCAAGAATTGTAATAAAACTAAGAGACCTATCCTAGATGTCCTTAGATTATGTGTGTGATAGGGTTAAAACTATATTTCCCACAAAGTCCACTGAGCATGGTAGTTTTCCTCTTATCTTATCATAACCAGTTTGTATATGTACAATATGGATAACAGAATTTTTTGGACCAACCTGTAGACAGCTGACATGCACTGATAAACTTCCCTTTCTGGCCATCTAGGCCCTCTTTGTTGGCTATGGACCTGGATTCAAGCATGGCATTGAGGTTGACACCTTTGAAAACATTGAAGTCTATAACTTAATGTGTGGTAAGTGTGAACAGGTGGCTTTTTTCCCTTCTGAAAATAGGCCTGAAATAGGATTATCAAAAGCAGGTCACATTGTAGGCAACTTTGTGGAGATGATGGTGAGGCAAGACAGATTTTTACCTTCTTCCTGACTCAGACGCACTGAAGAAATGTGGGGAACATGTCATCTTATTATTTATCTGTTTGTTCCACTAGGCTGCTTGCTGGTTAAAGTACACCACTCGCAGCAGGGTGGTCTGCACACCCCCAGTGCCCAGCACTTTGCTAGGCCCTCGGCTTAGTGATTTGATTCTTGACTCAGAGCAGTGATAGAAGCCAGAAAAAAGAGATTGAGGGCAGTGAAAGGTGGACAAAACTTGTGGAACTTCTGGTATCCATAATGGTTGAATGTAGGTCAATGTCAAGGTTATAGAAATGAAGGAGGACCCATTAGGGAGATTCTTGGTTTACTTTGTACCTTCTGAAGTAGTCTTTTTATGGTGAAGCATTGTGTTTTAAATATTAGTTTCTTATTCTGATAATGGTCCTAGGCATTTGCAAAACCTTAAATATGTCTTAAGTATAATTCTTTTAGTGGGAGTCTATATAGTTTAAATGAGTTAATATATCCTAAAATACTTAAAACAGCACCTGGCATATAGTAAGTGCTTACTACATAAGTTTTGCTGTTATTACATTTAAGAGCATGAGTCTTAGACTCAGACAAAACTGGTTTTGAATTCTAGATGATTTAGTTAGTAACTTTGAGACTTGGGTAAAACACTTTGATTACTCCTCTACCAAATATTGATGATAACTTATAAAATTGTTTTGGGGAATAAATAAGAAAATATGTTAGCACCATGATTGGCATAAAATATGCATTCAACAGGTGGTAACTGTAGTTATTGTATGCTTTAAATATCAGAAATTTTGTAGTGAAATACAGCATACATATCAGTATTTCTATTAAAAATAACCTAGTCTTAAATACTCTAAAACCCAAGAGAGTTTTATACTTTTATTTTAGTTAAAGAGTAAAGGACTCATGTATTTGGTTTTAAAAAAGTAAAGATCATAGCACAAGTCTACTATTTGTTTGATTTGAAACATCTGAGTAACTCTACCATCTTGAAATTATACAGATTTACTGAATTTGACACCGGCTCCTAATAACGGAACTCATGGAAGTCTTAACCACCTTCTAAAGAATCCTGTTTATACGCCAAAGCATCCCAAAGAAGTGCACCCCCTGGTACAGTGCCCCTTCACAAGAAACCCCAGAGATAACCTTGGCTGCTCATGTAACCCTTCGGTAAGTATCGTCAAGAAGTTTGGTCCAGTATGTATGTTTTGATAGCACCCTCTGCATAGCATGAGCTGTAAAAATACTTAATATTCAAATTAGAATTTAGGAGTGGGGGTAGGTAAACATATGTTTTAATTCTAGGGGCACATGCAGATCTTTTGTAATATATCTTTTCTCTTTCTAGCTTTTGCATTTTCCGCTCTATTTTTAATTCCTTGGAGCTGTGACTTGACTTGGGTGCAGGTGTGGTGAAGTCTAGTTAGTTGACTTGGGTGCAGGTGTGGAGAAGTCTAGTTCAGTTCTTGAGCATCCTGAATTCGGGAATCTGTGCTGTTAACTCTAGCAGTGAGGTCATGAGCACATAGTAAACCAATCACAATGTACCTTTTTAAAAATACAATTCAGGTTGTTTAAATGTAGGGAGAAAAAAGATTTCTTGGTATGAAATGAATATATTACACTGTCCTTTTTTACTTCCATGTTAATATATCATTATTATAAAAAGATAAAATACTAGATAAGTTATGAACAAAATTGATAACATCCATAAGGGCACCTGTAATCCCCCAGCTACTCGGGAGGCTGAGGCAGGAGAATCATTTGAACCCGGGAGGTGGAGGTTGCAGTGAGCCAAGATCTCACCATTGCATTCCAGCCTGGGCAACAGGGCGAGACCCTGTCTCAAAAAAAAAAAAAAAATATATATATATATATATATATATATAGCAATTTGGAGAGTAGTTTATTTTATGCTTTACATTTTGTTTTAGACTTGAGTTAGAGTAGAAGAAAGACTGTTGGGGTATATAGATGAGAATTATAAAGCAGCAATCATATTCTTATTGTTTAATTACTGGTGTGGTGCTTATACTAACAATTTTGTCTTTTGCAACTGTCATTCCTCTCTTTCTGTCCTTTTCATCAAAAATGTAACTTCTATCCAGGCATGGTGTACCACACCTGTAATCCCAGTACTTTGGGAGGCCGAGATGAGAGGATTGCTTGAGACCAGGAGTTCAAGACCAGACTGGGCAACATAGTGAGACCCTGTCTGTACAAAAAACTAAAAAAATTAGCTGGGCATGGCGGCATACGCCTGGAGTCTCATTTACTTGGGAGCCTGAGGTGGGAGGATTGCTTGAGCCCAGTAGGCCAAGGCTGCAGTGAGTCATGATTACACCACTGCACACCAGCCTGGGTGAAAGAGCAAGACTCTTGCCTTTAAAGGGAAAAAAAAAACCCACTAATACAAGACTATTGTAAATGATCTTTGTTCTGTGTTGGAATAATCAATCTATAGTGGTTCTATGTTACAAAATTTAAAACATGTCTCTCAGTCCTTAAAAATAATTTTATAACCTTTTTTAGATTTTGCCAATTGAGGATTTTCAGACACAGTTCAATCTGACCATGGCAGAAGGTAAGGCATGCTACCCTCAAGCTCGGAATGTGAAGCAAGCGTTTTCTCATCAGTCTGAAATGCAGAGAACTGGCTTAGGGGTATTATTTAAGAATAACCAATAAAATAAAGGGAGTTCTGAAGGACCACTTGATGAAACACAGAGGTTTCTTTGTTTGACAGTTTAGACAGGCATAAGGAAAGAAGAGATATTTTGCAGTGGATATTGTATGTAATGTATTTAGTGGAAGCCGAATCACACTTTATGAACATGATGGAGGTGTTCTAAAATTTTTGATGATTTCTATAAGTTGATAATAGAGACTCAGATTCCCATTTGAAGTACCTAAGTTTCTATCTCACCTGGTTCTTAGTTAATCATACAAGGTTATATATTGATTTATTGATCTAAAGTTATTTCTGCATCACTTTTGACCAACAATCAAGGATATACAGACAACTGATGAAATTTTTCACTTATGACTTGAATGTTTGGAGTAACTATAATACACTCTCTCAGCCTTAAGTTACTTGGCACACATTTTTTTCTGCTAGAAGAGATAAATTCTGCATTAATTCTGATATAAGCTTGTCTCTATAAAATCCCTAGGTAAATGCTGGAGTTAGGAAAATCTTTGATATCTCCAAGGTGGCAAAGTATTGTGGTGAATGATGGCACTTTCAGAATAGAGTAGATCCAAGTTTGAATATAGCTTAGGTACTATATGTTCATGGAAAAAGTATTCCCTGTCAGCTGCTGTTTCCTCATCTGTAAAATTGGTGTATAACCTTAATTCATAGGGAAATGTAAAAATTAGTTATATGACGTGTACCAAGCACTTGACATTTGGAAAAAGGGCAATAAATAATATCTGTATTGTTACTGTTTTATTTAGTTTAGTCTCATAATTTCAATTCTGAACTTCTGCTTTCCAAGTACACATATCATTAAAAAAAATTGCTTTCTAGAGTGTGTCCTAAAGAATAAGTAATTAAAATAGTGCTTAAGAAGTTTTGATAATATAACTTTGAATTAACTGGAATATTTAGCAATTTCATATAGTGTCCTCATGGTATCTTGATATTACATTGATTTCAGTCTCTTTATAGGCAAAAATAACAGTGAACCTCACTTGTCTTCTTGTTTATGCTTCTACCCTTTGTCATCAGTTTTTTTTAATAGTTAAAAGTAAATCTTCAATATGATTAAGTAGAGGAAAGGATTAGATGAGTGTATCACACTATATATTATCATATAATGCACAATAACTACATTTATTTTCATCCTATGATCCAAGAGAAGATTATTAAGCATGAAACTTTACCCTATGGAAGACCCAGAGTTCTCCAGAAGAAAAACACCATCTGTCTTCTTTCCCAGCACCAGTTTATGAGCGGATACAGCCAAGACATCTTAATGCCCCTTTGGACATCGTATACCGTGGACAGAAATGCAAGTATTTGTCACCTCTTTATGTGTGGCTATTTCAAATTAATGATTAAGCAGAACATTAAATGCATAGTTTCTCACTGTTCACCTTGGTTTTATACTCAGTTCCCGCATTAGAGGAACACTGAACAGGGAGTCAGAAAAATTCACTTCCAGTTCAAGCTCTGCCACTGAGCAGGTGCATGACTTTGAGAACTCAGACCAAATTTCTTCTATGAAATGAGGGTTTTGCAGTAAAGAATTCTCTTTTGGGCCGGGCGCAGTGGCTCACGCCTGTAATCCCAGCACTTTAGGAGGCCGAGGCGGGCAGATCACGAGGTCAGGAAATCGAGACCATCCTGGCTAACAAGGTGAAACCCCATCTCTACTAAAAATACAAAAAAATTAGCCAGGCGTGGTGGCGGGCGCCTGTAGCCCCAGCTACTCAGGAGGCTGAGGCAGGAGAATGGTGTGAACCTGGGAGGCAGAGCTTGCAGTGAGCCAAGATGGCTCCACTGCACTCCAGCCTGGGCGACAGAGTGAGACTCCATCTCAAAAAAAAAAAAAAAGAAAAAAGAAAAGAATTCTCTTTTGCCTCCCCGACCCCAGTTTTAATATTTATTATTCCAATTTGTAATTGCATGAAATCAGCCTTAGGATCAGTCACAGTTACCCATTTCTAAATACATGGCTATGTGAGAACAAGTATTTCCCTCAGCTGTCCAAATCTAAGGGGGCCCTCACTGGCAAAGCCATTAAAGCTCAGTAACATCATTGCATGTACCATCTATAGGAAGACATGAGCCCAAACCAGGGAGAGGCCAGAATCCTGCCCACCACCAACGCCAGAGGAGTTAGGCCTTGAAAGGAGTGAGGGCAAATATCCCAGAATAAGAGCAGCCTTCCCCCTCACTCATGGCCCCCTGGGTGCTCTGGTAGAAGGAGGAATGGTGAAGGAGATGGTGCTGGAAAGAGAGAAGGGGGAAGTTGAGATTTTGATCTTATGTGGAATTGAAATTTTAAACTGAGCTGAAACTGAAAGTGACTGGCAAGGTACAGGATGCCCTAAGGGAACAACAAAGGGATTTGAGAGAGCATAGTGGAGGGCAGCGGTTTCATTTAAAAAATAAAATTATTTTTACTAATCAGCGAGACAGCCAAATAAAACAATAGGGATATGTCTGTTTCTATATAATTCCTATGTTACAAATATATAATACATATATTTATATAAAGTTCCTTGAACTTTGATTTTTAAAATTTTTCAATACTGTCCTCAAACACCAAACACTTAAAAAAAATTTTGACTTTGTAACTGATCAGTCTACACCATTTTTTATAGGCACCCCGTCCTATTTATTAATATTTATACCTTAATTATGGTGTTCCTTGATTCCATTTTCAGTTTTCTTATATAATTAAAATTATGACTTTACAGTCATCGCAATGCTTGAGGTTTTTACATTGCTGTTCAGTGACTGTCCTCCTTTGCTCCAGCAACTTTTGGCAGTGTGGTTGGCTATGGAAGATAGACTCAGATCTCTAAAAATCAACATTTTACTATATAAAAGCTTAAAATTGACCAGGCGCAGTGGCTCACGCCTGTAATCCCAGCACTTTGGGAGGCTGAGGTGGGCGGATCACGAGGTCAGGAGATTGAGACCATCCTGACTAACATGGTGAAACCTCGTCTCTACTAAAAATACAAAAATTAGACAGGCGTGGTGGCTCATGCCTGTAATCCCAGCACTTTGGGAGGCTGAGGTGGGCGGATCATGAGGTCAGGAGATCGAGACCATCCTGACTAACATGGTGAAACCTTGTCTCTACTAAAAATACAAAAAATTAGACAGGCGTGGTGGGTCACACCTGTAATCCCAGCACTTTGAGGGGTCTCCGGCGGGTGGAGCACCTGAGGTCAGGAGCTCAAGACCAGCCTTAAAACATGGTGAAACCCCATCTCTACTAAAAACACAAAAATTAGCCAGGCGTGGTAGCAGATGCCTGTAGTCCCAGCTACTGGGGAAGCTGAGGCAGGAGAATCGCTTGAACCTGGGGGGCAGAGTTGTAGTGAGCCAAGATTGCGCCACTGCACTCTAGCCTAGGTGACAGAGCGAGACTCCATCTTAAAAATAAATAAATAAATAAATAAAAGTTTAAAATTGTGTAGATAAAAACGTTCTAAACATTATTTCATATTAGCATAGCAGAATCTGAAAATATTTGCACAAATATGACAATTAGTATCTTTAATATTGTAAAGCATTTTTACACTTTAGTTAGAAAAAAGATGAATATACTAGTAGGAAAATGGAAAAATAGGGAAGGACATGAGCTGACAGCTAGAGCTTCATAATTTTATGATGTAGTTCACTTTTAAATATTAATAAAGCAATTTTCTTCTCTGTGCCTGATATCTGAGAATTCTTTTCATTTCGTTCTTCAGGACGGTTTCTCTACGGAAGACTTCTCCAACTGTCTCTACCAGGACTTTAGAATTTCTCTTAGTCCTGTCCATAAATGTTCATTCTATAAAAATAACACCAAAGTGAGTTACGGGTTCCTCTCCCCACCACGTAAGTTTCTTCCTCTCCTGACCTTCCCTTTTCTTATCCTCTTCTCCTCCTGTTTGTTTTCTTTCTTGTTTATAAATCCTACCATACATTATATATAATATATAATACATAATATATATTAATACATAATATGTATTATATATAATATATAAATACATAATATGCATTATATATAATATATAATACATAATGTATTATATATTATATATTTTATATATAATACATAATATATATTATATATAATATATAATATATAATACATAATATATATTATATATATAAAGCTATATATATGTATAGCTTTGTTTATTTATTGGTGAAAAATTGTGGATTTGGTCTATAACTACCAAGGGAAAAATTTTAATCATCTAAAATTTAAATTTTATAAAATTTTCTTTTTGTTGGGAGGGTAGTTGATTTAGTGCAGATATGGTAAGCAGAACACTTCATGGTTCCTTTCTGCATTTGTTTTAAACAATTAGAGAATATTGTGAAGTTGGAATATATATATCAAGTTGGAAGAGTATATCAAGGTTCTTAGGAAGGAGATCTAACTTTGTTGTTTAAAAAGAAAATGCGTTTGTCAGAGAAGTAGGTAAAGGTAGAGGCTTACGTATGCTTGCTTTTTCACTGATCCAGAACCTCTAGGGAATGGCTTTTTTGAAGCTAAGTATTCTATTTTTTGAAATGGCAAATTTGTATGTTGATGAGAAGCCATTTTGGGGCCGGCCTTAAAAGGCAAAAATCAGAAAGCTCCAGGTGCTCAACTACCATCAGCATCCAGTTCAGTTCCCAGAGTATGTGTCTGAAGTCAGAACTTGGCTATTGCATTATAAAAATAGACCAGGTCCAAGCCTCAAATTCATACAGAGAAGCCTTGTACGGTGTTTCGAGACAGACATCCTGTGATGTTTTTTCTGGGTAGCAGGTGTTGTTCTGGAGCCAGATGTTCTCTTTTTTCTTTTCACTGTGAAAAAGTGTAAGGAAAGAAGATTGTCAACACAATTCCTTTTAGTTGAAATAAGGGCAATAAAGTTTGAATATGTTTAATTTCGGGCTCTTGTTGTTAAAGTTTATGTTTCTTTGACATGCTCATCTTGAAAAGACTTAAATATTTTATTTTTGTAAAGGGCTTGACCAAACACGTTACATTTTCCCTTGACCCTGTACTTGGGAAAGTTTTACAGGTTTAAGATGGTACTCAGCTAATTTTAAAAAATGCTCCCCTCACCATGAGAAACTATAATTTCCTATGTTATTTGTGAAGAATGAAAAAAGTTGTCCTGTTTTCTCTTTGTAGAACTAAATAAAAATTCAAGTGGAATATATTCTGAAGCTTTGCTTACTACAAATATAGTGCCAATGTACCAGAGTTTTCAAGGTAAAAAATGTTAACTCTATATTTGATAATTTTAATGAATTTTTGCACATATAGGCATAATTCATATGTAATAGGACTTATGGTCTAAATTAAATGAATTAATACCAAATACATTCTTAAAGGTTTAACTTTGAGAATACTAGTACACAAAAATTCTACAAATATTAGAATTATCATATATTCCAGTATCCATTCTGCTTTGTATTTAATTGTTTGCAAACATTTTTGGTGAGAAAGTGTATGATGCGCTTCCTAAAGTTATCCAGCTAATACAGTCTGCTAACACTTGTATTAACCTTCATTCGGCTTCCTTATTTGACTTTTTGGAAGTTCTTGATAATTTTCTGTGTTTTCAAATGAATAGATTTTACATCATCATTAACTATTGCAGCATTTGACTTTTACAGGAATAAAAATATAGTTACTTAAATTGATGTATAGAATATCAAAATATAAGCATATAAGGAGTTTTTACTCTATATCTAGAATACTTGTGAATATTTCAAAGTTAATATTCAGATATTAATAGGAAATCTGAATTATATGCCTTGTTTATGTTTGCGATGTTGCTATGCTTAATGGTGACATGATCACAATTTCAGCATGATGTACTTGTTCAGGGATGCCTCAAAGAGAGCTGGGTTCAACGTTTGTCTGTGAGTCCTTTCAAAGGCCAAAGCTGAACAATGAATTTTTGGCCTCACACTAAGGTTAGAGCCAAGGCTGGGTGTGGTGGTTCATGCTTGCAGTCCCAGCACTTTGGGGAGGCCAACTCAGAAGGACTGCTTGAGGCCAGGAGTTCAAGATCAGCCTGGGAAACGGTGAGACCTGGTCTCTAGTCTCTACAAAAAATTTTAATTAGCGAGGCATGGTGATGTGCACCTGTAGTCCTAGCTATTCTGGAGACTGAGGCAGGAGCATCTCTTGACCCCAAGAGTTTGAGGCTGCAGTGAGCCATGATTGTGCCACTGCACTCTAGCCTGGGTGATATAGTAAGACTCTGTCTCTAAACAAAAAACAAAACAAAACAAAACAAAGACTGAAGCCAAACTTGACTTTATTTACTATAAATGCTAATTTTGAATCATGGTGTTAATTTATTTCACATGTCAACATGGTACCTTGTTCTTTTGAAACTACACTGGCTTCTGTCTTGTTTCAGTTATATGGCGCTACTTTCATGACACCCTACTGCGAAAGTATGCTGAAGAAAGAAATGGTGTCAATGTCGTCAGTGGTCCTGTGTTTGACTTTGATTATGATGGACGTTATGATTCCTTAGAGATTCTGAGGCAGTAAGAACGTATTTCATTACTCTTAAAAATAGGAATTACCATCCAGTAAAAATGGGATTACCATCCAGTTGAGTCAACAGGACCTTTTTTTATCCAGTGTCGTATGTTTATGTGTATGACACCTCTGACTACACAGGAAGCCTCTTGAAATATCTGATTAATTTTGATGTTTTGCTCAATGTTCAGTAAAATATTTTTAGGTAAACAAGTAGTGTTTCTCACCCATTCAGTTCAGTTGAATAATTTATTTTATTTTATTATTATTATACTTTAAGTTTTAGGGTACATGTGCACAACATGCAGGTTTGTTACATATGTATACATGTGCCATGTTGGTGTGCTGCACCCATTAACTCCTCATTTAGCATTAGGTATATCTCCTAATGCTATCCCTCCCTCCTCCCCCCACCCCACAACAGTCCCTGGTGTGTGATGTTCCCCTTCCTGTGTCCAAGTGTTCTCATTGTTCAATTCCCACCTATGAGTGAGAACATGTGGTGTTTAGTTTTTCATCCTTGTGATAGTTTGCTGAGAATGATGGTTTCCAGCTTCATCCATGTCCCTACAAAGGACATGAACTCATCCTTTTTTATGGCTGCATAGTATTCCATGGTGTATATGTGCCACATTTTCTTAATCCAGTCTATCATTGTTGGACATTTGGGTTGGTTCCAAGTCTTTGTTATTGTGAATAGTGCTGCAGTAAACATACGTGTGCATGTGTCTTTATAGCAGCATGATTTATAATCCTTTGGGTATATACCCAGTAATGGGATGGCTGGGTCAAATGGTATTTCTAGTTCTAGATTTTGAGCTCAGTTTAAATGCTGAACTCATTTAAGATCTCTCTGTGGGTAATTGTTAAGGTATGATCTTAATATATTTTCAGTCAGAAGATGAAGAACTCTATGGTGTGGCTACAGATACCCTGAGTCTAGGAATGAATAGGGTTATAAAGCTGTAGTGCTTGGAGTCTGGTGGCCTTGGGTGAATGTTATGGCTTTTACCCAACTGTGGCTGGAGGGGCATGATAAAAAGCAACTGTCTGAAGGAAACCATCAGTGGCGCTTTTTTAAAAAAAGAGAGGGAGAGAACATTTTGGAAACTGGTTGATCTTTATTAAAACAATAATTACAATAGTTTGGGAAGCAATTTTGCTGTTAAGTCCGTAGGAAAAAGACTGAGATTCCACTGAGATTCAGCCCCTCTCAGAACTTTCCTACTCTCCCAGGCTGACTGAGATATATGTGACTTACAAAATACATCGGAGAGCACATCAGTTTGTAAAGTTACAGTTTTTTACTTTCCCTTGAGGCATAAAGCTGCCTTAGAAGCTGTAGCACTGGAGAGGATAAAGAAGAGAACTGCATATGCTTCCTACCCACGGCTTCACCCAGAGCCCTTTGTTTAAATCTGTTTTATAGATTATGTTTCTACATAAGGTGATATTTGAAAACAATGATTCCACTGCCTTAAATTTTGAAAGATGTTGAAAAAACAAACACAGCCTTAAAATAGGAGAATGACTATGAGGTGAAGATGTTTGGGACATCTTTGGTAATATACTGCAGTTTAAAAATTAAGTTATTAAGGAAGAAAATCCAGTTAGAACAAACAATTCATGACAACATGTCCTCTCTGAAGGGGCTGGAATAGAAAATTCCTAACCAGTTCTTTCTCTGCCCACTATTTGTCTATAATGGCCTAGAAGTTAAGACTATCAGTAATGGTTTACACTCTTGGTCGTAGGTGTTCAAAAATGACATTTTCTGTTCTTTAGTGTTTCAATTTCAGTGTCTTTAGGTAGAACTAAAAGAATTCTAAAAGTCATTAAATTTCTACAGAAAATAAAAATTATTTGGGGTGTGTTTATCTGCCTGTCTTCTAATTATTACTCTCAATCTGGCAGAGTATGTTGAGGTATTGTGATTACTAGCTTCTTATATTTAATTATTTGTTTGAATTTGATTTTTATGTGTATTAAAAGCATGCTCTACTGAAATATTTATCAAAAGGAAGATAGTTATTTCTTTCTTAAAATGAATATTGGCATATTTTACAGAAAAAGAAGAGTCATCCGTAACCAAGAAATTTTGATTCCAACTCACTTCTTTATTGTGCTAACGAGCTGTAAAGATACATCTCAGACTCCTTTGCACTGTGAAAACATAGACACCTTAGCTTTCATTTTGCCTCACAGGACTGATAACAGTGAGAGCTGTGTGGTAAGTAGCTTTTGTATATTTACTTTGTATGTCGAAAATCTGGACATATGCATATTTATTTGTGTCACACATCTGACATTACAGTGAGAGAAAGCACAACTCTTGAATACACATGGACTTTGAAATTACAGGATGCTTTTAAATTTGATCTTTTAAGATGACATATCTTTGGGGAAGACTACCCTTTTCTGCTTTTATTTTTCATTTTCTTTTTTTTTTTTAGAGATAGGGTCTTGCTATGTTGCCCAGGCTGGTCTTGAACTCCTGCCCTTAAATGATCCTCCTGTCTTGGCCTCCCAAAGTGCTGAGATTACAGGTGTGAGCCACCCTGCCTGGCCCCTTTGTCTGGTAAAGATACTAAAAATCAGATCAGAATCAAACTTTGTATGGCTTAACCACTAAAGTCTAGGTTTATCTGAAGTATGGATTTTCTCTTATTTCAAAACTGGATTTATAATTTCAAAGTGTCAGCACTGTTATAAATTAAAGTTGTTAGACAACATTTCAAATTTTCTGTGTATCACTTAATTATAAAAAATCTTTCCCTTTCTTATCCTATTGTCATCCCAGTGTGTTTGGGAATAATTGTTTTATATTATCTTATTTGCTCAGAATTTTAAAAATCTACATTTTAGATTGGGACGTGAAGACTGCATAACATTTTAGCAATTTTTTTTTTTTTGAGACAGAGTCTCACTTTGGCTCCCAGGCTGGAGTGCAGTGGCGCGATCTTGGCTCACTGCAAGCTCCGCCTTCCGGGTTCACACCATTCTCCTGCCTCAGCCTCCCAAGTAGCTGGGACTACAGGCGCCCGCCACCACACCCGGCTAATATTTTTGTATTTTTTTTTTTAGTAGAGACGGGGTTTCACTGTGTTAGCCAGGGTGGTCTCGATCTCCTGACCTCATGATCTGCCTGCCTTGTCCTTCGAAAGTGCTGGGATTACAGGTGTGAGCCACTGCGCCCGGCCTTTTTTTTTTGGAGTCTTGCTCTGTCGCCCAGGCTGGTGGGCAGTGGCGTGATCTCGGCTCACTGCAACCTCCGCTTCCCGGGCTCAAGCGATTCTCCTGCCTCAGCCTCCCAAGTAGCTGGGATTACAGGCACCTGCCACCCATGCCCAGCTAATTTTTGTATTTTTAGTGGAGATGGGGTTTCGCCGTGTTGGCCAGGCTGTTCTCTACCTCCTGACCTCAGGTGATCTGCCGGCCTTAGCCTCCCAAAGTGTGGGGGTTACAGTCATGGGCCACTGCGCCTGGCCTATTTTAGCAATTTTTAAGTTTTCCCTTATGGTGAGCGAAAATATTTTTCTTTCAGAGTACTTCCCACATTTCCTTTTTTTTTTTTTCCCATTGAAGTGACACCAGGTAAGTTTAGACCTGAATCTGCAAAAAGATGTAGCTTTCATACCAGTCCCAACGAATGGGTGGTAGGTACCTGGAGTTAGGATCTTGAGACCCAGTATGAGCTCAGCAAGAAAGAGTGCTATATTCACTCATTCATTCACTATTATTTTGATTCAGCCGTTCATTCCTTTGATATTTATAATCAGGTGCTCCAGGTACTGAGGACACAGCAGTGAACAAAATAGTGAGCTCTTCTCTGGGCCCAAGAGTGGAATACAATGATCCGTTTGCCATCCCTGATGGTAGTAGTCTTTCTATATATTGTTAAAATTCATGAAGATATGTCTCTCCTTAATTGTTTCTATGATAAAGTTTCAGAATTACTTGTTCCTAGAGAACACAGTTCTCATTAAGTTATTTTTTGCCTTATTCTTCAGAATTAAATACAGAATAGCAAGACTTTAACTAGTTGGTTGCCTGATGATTATCTGACTCTGCTGAAAGTTGTCAGTTTTGTGGGCATCCTTGGATACATGCAGCTGTTCCCTGCTTCATTACTTTATTTCTTTTGAGAGATTATATTGTCATTGAATGTATCAATTAGAGTAGGGTTCTGCAGCAAATAACAGAAACCCCTTTGCAGTGGCTTAAGCAAGTCAGGGATTCCTCATGGAAGAGCAAGTCCAGCTGCACACAGTCCTGGGATGGCGCTTTGGGTCAACTGTACCATTAGGGACCCAGAACTGTTCCCTCTTTCTGCTCCACGATTCTTAGCATGTGGCTTTGGCCTACGTGGGCTTCTTCATGCATCTTTGTAGGTAACACATTCTCATAAAAACTAGTATTTGTGTAGTACATTTGCATACATCATTATGTTTGATCCTCAAAATAACCCGATGAGGAGGATACAGATAAAGGAATCAAGATTTATGTTAAATAACTTTGCTTAGTTTACCTGATAAGCTAGTCACAGAACCAGCCTCTTTTTAAAAAATTTCCAACTTTTATTTTAAGTTCAGGGGTACATGTGCAGGATGTGCATATTTGTTGCATGGGTAAATATGTGCCATGGTTGTTTGCTGCACAGATCATCCCATCACCCAGGTATGAAGCCCACCATCCATTAGCTATTCTTTCTGATGTTCTCTCTCCTCCCACCCCCTGCCCTCCAACAGGCCCCAGTGTATGTTGTTCCCCCACATGTGTCTGTGTGTTCTCATCCTTCAGCTCCCTCTTATAATTGAGAACATGAGGGTTTGGTTTTCTGTTCCTCCATTAGTTTGCTAAGGATAATGGCTTCCAGCTCCATCCATGTCCCTGCAAAGGACATGATCTTTTATTGCTGCATAGTATTCCATGGTATACATGTACCACATTTTCTTTATTTAGTCTATCATTGACCATATACACCGTAGTATTCCATGGTGTGTGTTTACCACATTTTCTTGATTCAGTCTATCATTGATGGGCATTTAAGTTGATTCCATGTCTTTCCTATTGTGAATAGTGCTGCACTGAACATATGTGTGCATGTATCTGTTTAATAGAATGATTTATATTCCTATGGGTATATACCCAGTAATGGGATTGCTAGATCAAATGGTATTTCTGCCTCTAGGTCTTTGAGGAATTGCCACACTGCCTTCCACAGTGGTTGAACTAATTTACACTCCCACCAACAGTGTAAAAGCGTTCTTTTTTCTCCCCAACCTTGCTAGCATCTGTTGTTTTTTGACTTTTTAATAATAGGCATTCTGAGTGAGATTCTTTACATTATTCTCATATTCTTTCCTATGCCATGTAATTTCTGTTTTCCCATTTTTTTTAACCCCACACCATTGAAGTTTCTTAAACCTGTGTAATGCAGGACCATCTGTTCCAGGTATAGTTTCTTTTTCCCAAACTTGATGCATCTAATTAAACAAACACGCATGATATGTATTAGAAGGAAAGCTACTCAAGAGGAGAGATGATGCCTAACAAATCATGTGGCATGTTCCACTTCAGAGCTGAAATCTCATAAATGATTAAACTGGGGAGATGGAGCACTTATAGAAGTGAACTGAGTGTTCTCTTGGTAACTTTTCTTTTATATTTCCTATTCTCCTAGCATGGGAAGCATGAATCCTCATGGGTTGAAGAATTGTTAATGTTACACAGAGCACGGATCACAGATGTTGAGCACATCACCGGACTCAGCTTCTATCAACAAAGAAAAGAGCCAGTTTCAGACATTTTAAAGTTGAAAACACATTTGCCAACCTTTAGCCAAGAAGACTGATACATTTTTTATCCCCAAACACCATGAATCTTTCTGAGAGAACCTTATATTTTATATAGTCCTCTATCTACACTATTGCATTGTTCAGAAACTGTCGACCAGAGTTAGAACGGAGCCCTCGGTGATGCGGACATCTCAGGGAAACTTGCGTACTCAGCACAGCAGTGGAGAGTGTTCCTGTTGAATCTTGCACATATTTGAATGTGTAAGCATTGTATACATTGATCAAGTTCGGGGGAGTAAAGACAGACCATACCTAAAACTGCCTTTCTGCTTCTCTTAAAGGAGAAGTAGCTGTGAACATTGTCTGGATACCAGATATCTGAATCTTACTATTGGTAATAAACCCTGATGGCATTGGGCAAACAGTAGACTTATAGTAGGATTGGGGTAGCCCATGTTATGTGACTGTCTTTACGAGAATTTTAAAGTGGTTCTGGATATCGTTTAACTTGGAGTTTCATTTCTTTTCATTTTAATCAAAAAACAAAAATTAGCAGAAGCCAAAATACTTCTGAGACCTTGTTTCAATCTTTGCCATATATCCCCTCAAAATCCAAATTATTAATCTTGTGTGTGTTTTTTTAATTTTTTAATTGGATTTCTTTAGATTTAATGGTTCAAACGAGTTCAACTTTGAGAGACAATCTTTGAATATATTTACCTATTATAAAATCTTACTTTGTATTAAAAAAAAAGAAAAATATTCCCATCCTGCTCACTGGTAATTAACATAGGTTTAAAATGCCTTCAAATGTGGCCCTTTAGACTGTTAAAATTGTACCTTATCTTGGCGAAACTTCAGAGCATCAGTCAGTGCATGCAAGGTGCCATTTTTTATTGAGATGCTTGGAATGTTTCTTTCTGTGCAGAAGACTTACCCTACCAGCAGCAGAGCTGTTTTCCATTGAGTGGTTCATTTTGAAGTTCCATAGTTTGAAGAGAACATGTCACCAATCACCTCACATCTTCTTGGTGGACATGATAAATGACACAATGAACTTGATTTCTTTACTACCTTGACTGTACCTTTTTGTCCCTACCTGTGAACCTTCAAAGACTGCATTAACTTTTAGGCTATGTAGGTCCAATTTAGGTATAATATCAGTATACCAAAGATTTTTATATGTCCTTCGTATGACCATTCTTTAACAGCCTAAGGGCCAGCTGCAAAGACTTTTGGAAAATACAATTTGCAATTCAAAATTCTTTAATAATTTAGGAAGTTTCTTTTTCTTTTTTTTTTTTTTAGTCCTGCAGTTTCCTGAAGCTCTGTATATATTTTTTTCAGCCTGCTTCTCTCTGTTGTTGAGATTAGGTAATTTCTATTCTTCCGTCTCGAAGCTCACTGATTCTTCTGTCTAATCTGTTCTGCTGTTGAGCCCATTTATTCCTGATTATTATATTTTAGTTATTGTATGTTTTATTTCTAAAATTTTCCATTTGGTTTTTCTTTATATCTTCTATTTGCTGAGAATTTCTGTCTCTTTGCTGAGACTTTCTACATTTTCATTTGTTTCAAGTGTGTTTATACTTGCTTGTTGAAGCATTTTTATGATGGCTGCTGTAAAATCCTGATCAGATAATTCCAACATCTGTCACCTCATTGTTTGCATCTACTGATGGTCTTTTTTCCATTCAGAAACATTTTCCTGTTTCTTGGTGTGTGGAATGATTTTTTATTGAAACCTGGATATTTTTACGTATTATGTTATGAGACTGTGGGTCTTATTTAAACCTTCTGCTTTAGCCAACTTTTCTCTGATACCACCACAGCAGGGGAATTAGGAGCACTGCCTCATTATTACCAGGTGTGGCTAGAAGTCCAGGTTCCTCAGTCAGCCTCCCTTGAGACTGAGTTACAGGGTCCCCTCGTTACTACTGGGCAAGGTGAGAATTCAGTTTCCCATTAGGTCTTTATTGATTCCTCCCTGGCTGGGATGTGCAGGGCACCTTTTGCAGTACCCTAGGAATCTCCACTAATGCTATGGGATAGGAGTGAACAGGAAGAGCTTCATTACACCAGGTGGGAATGAAATTCCCAGTAGCCTACACAGCCTTCTCCAACACCACTCTGGAGTTGTATTCTTCCAGCACACAAACATACACAATTTAACTCAAAGCATCTTAGCAGAGCTTAATTAAATGGATAGATGTGTGTTCCCTTTGCTGGATACCAAGAATACAAAAGTTGGGGAGTTGGGGCACCTCTTTACAGCTTGGTGAGAGTGTAAGTCTGGACTCCCCACTCAGCATTTGCTGGTGTGGGTGGGGCCATGGTTTTTTCCATGGTGTTTGGTTGCAGTACAGCCTTTTTTACCTTTGCTTGGCTACCCTTTTCTGGTCCTTTGGTAGGAGAGAGCAGGACTCTTAGGGCTTTTTTTCCCACTGCATTTGTTGACATTTCCAGGTTGCTGACTTTTTCAGCTCCAAGTTGGAAATATATGAGCTGAAAAGAAAATGTAGGGAACTCATCACAGTGTTGTTCCTTGGGCCCCAATGTTCCTAGCCTATTTTCTGTCTACTATTCAGAGTCTTGCTGTGTTTTAATATCCAGGATTTTTATATACTCTGTCTTTGTAGAAGTGTCTCACTGATTTTTATATATTTTTCCAGCACACAAACATACACAATTTAACTCAAAGTATCTTAGCAGAGCTTAATTAAATGGATAGATGTCTGTTCCCTTTGCAGGACACCAAGAATACAAAAAAGAACAAGTGACAATTTTCTCTGTCTTAGGGAGAAGAGGCAGCAGAAGTGTAAATGATCCCTAAAGAGTGATAGATGTTATCATGAAGCCACAGGAGGGGTGCCAGGCAGCACAAAAGAAACACTGGATGCTTCTTGGTAGTAGAGGCAGTGGCTTCCCAGCCTTGGGGCTAAGGCTTGTAGGGTGAATTGGAACTTTTCAGATGAGCAAGGCAAAGAAGGGACCTTCTAACATTCCTTGGATGGAACATTTTTGACATTTTCCCATTTACAGCTACTTAAATTTTCTACAAGTGTCACTGTGACCAACTTATGTACACATACTTTTTCTTGCTTTGTTATAATAATCTGTTCTTAAGGAAACTGTCAGTCTCTACATTCTATGCTGACTGTTAAGGAAAGAGCACTCACATCTGCTCCTACTTAGCTTTTTTTCTGTGGTTCTTACACAGTATTCCTTTTTTTCTTTTCTTGAAAGAGACTCCTCATTTCTTTTCTTTTCTTGAAAGAGTTTTAAACAGATAAGATGGCAAAAGTGACTGATCTCTACTCCCTCAGTTTGAATGGTAAATTTGAATGGTAAATTCCCATGAACATATATGGAAATATCTTTATCCTACTTTCTCCAATAAAGGCTTTTCTTAGCTTTTCAAATGCAAAGTGAAACCTTTATTTATCCTGATTTCTTTTTTCTTTTCTTTTTTTTTTTGAGATGCTCTGTCGCCCAGGCTGGAGTGCAGTGGCGAGATCTCGGCTCACTGCAAGCTCCGCCTCCTAAGTTCACACCATTCTCCTGGCTCAGCCTCCCGAGTAGCTGGGACTACAGGCACCCACCATCACGCCTGGCTAATTTTTTGTATTTTTAGTAGAGAACGGGGTTTCACCATGTTAGCCAGGATGGTCTCGATCTCCTGACCTCGTGATCCGCCCTCCTCAGCCTCCCAAAGTGCTGGGATTACAAGCTTGAGCCACTGCGTCCAGCCTATCCTGATGTCTACTGTCATGCCTCACGTCAGTACTTTTTTTTTTTTTTTTGAGACGGAGTCTTGCTCTGTGTCCCAGGCTGGACTGCTGTGGCACGATCTTGGCTCACTGCAACCTCCACCTCCCGGGTTCTAGCAATTCTCCTGCCTCAGCCTCCTGAGTAGCTGGGATTATAGGCGCATGCCACACCCAGCTTTTTGTATTTTAGTAGAGACGGCGTTTCACTGTGTTGCTAAGGCTGATCTTGATCTGAGCTCAGACAATCCCCCTGCCTTGGCCTCCCAAAGTGCTAGGATTATAGGCGAGAGCCACTGTGTACTTCTTAAGTGAGGTAAGTAACTTCCATAGAAAATTTCTATCAGTTCATTAATGAAAGAACAAAGAACCTGGCAGAACTTAAAAACGTTTCCAAAAATCAGATGAAAGAGGACAAACCTTAGGGAGAAGAAGGCAGATGCTCATGTTCCAGCAGGGGAAGTAGCTGTGTAGAGTACAAGGACTGTTAGGCCTGTTGGCCGTTCCTGTTTAAGGAGACAAGATGGGCATGGAACAGGGACCACCCCCTCCTCTGGGAGAAGCTGTTACCCCCTTCACTTTTCCTCCTCTGTCATTACCCACAATCACTCTCCTTCTTTGCACTATGGTAGGTGTTTACCCATCATAGGAATGGGCATTTGAACTTTGAAACTGAATGTGGTGATTACACTTCATGCTGAAGCTTATCACGAGTGCTATCATAAGCATTAAGTAAAATTTTATAATGACTGCAGTCCAAGACCATTTTCCCTGGTTTTTGGCCAGTCTAAATATTGTAAGAGAGAGAGAAGAAAAGTGTACAGAATATAATTGTCCCTAAGCTAAGAAATGTGGATGTTCAAATAAAACATACGTACAGAACTCTGGCTGCTTTCTTTTGTGGCTTTCTGTGTGGAGGATGGGTAGGGTCATGGGCGATGGTGCTTCTCTGCAGACATGAAACTGAGTCCAAGGGTTGTTGACAGTTAACCACAGCTGTAATGCTGAAAGGCAAAAAAATCCAAAGTTCATTTCAGGTTCATAGAGTAAACACTTCTGATCTGTGACCTATATCCTTGTTCTTGGTCTTTTAATTATATTTAATCATACTTCCAGGTAAAAACAAATAACAGGCATATGTATTCTTTAGTATTTAGAATGGTCTGGAACCAGACTTGGAACTTCTATAGATTCTTTTAATGTGAAATTTTTGTATTTATCCTCTCCATTATAGTGACTGAACAAAAAAAATGTTTACTAGAAATCATATTCATACCAGAAAACATAGATACGTGAAATACATTTTAATCTACTAGAAATGGAAGAATCCTTGGAAGAGGCATTATACTCATGGGATGTCAAAAGGAAGGAACATAAAAGAAGCCTCTTTCATCCTACTCGATGCTGTTGTTTTAAATTTAACTTTTTACTTGCCTGTAAATTCTCGATTCAAGGGATAGTTTTAGGATTTCAATTAAAATGACGTATTTTAAATGATATATCAGAAATTCAGAACTCAGAATGGAATATACTTTGGCTTTCACATAGTAGAGATACAAAATAATTGAAGAAATATATAGGAAATAAATTTTTTGCAGTGTCTCATACAGTGTCTCATAATTTTGCCCCACAATGTTTAGATATTTTTTACTGTTAAAAAATGTATGCATTTACTTAGATGGCATTGTGCTGGCTGTGACATAAAGGAAATAAAACAGGCATCTCCGAACCGAAAGTTTATAACTTAACTAAAAATTCTAAAGGATTTTAAATTAGACTGAAATTTTCTCAGTCCAATGAATGGATCTTGCTCAAATTTTTATAGTTTAAAAAATCACCGGCTGGGCGCGGTGGCTCACATCTGTAATCCCAGCACTTTGGGAGGCCAAGGGAGGTGGATCACCAGGTCAGGAGATCAAGACCATCCTGGCTAACACGGTGAAACCCCATCTCTACTAAAAACACACACACACACACACACACAAAATTAGCCGGGCGCCTGTAGTCCCAGCTGCTCGGGAGGCTGAGGCAGGAGAATGGCATGAATCCAGGAGGCGGAGCTTGCACTGAGCCGAGATGGCGCCACTGCACTCCAGCCTGGGTGACAGAGCAAGACTCCATCTTAAAAAAAAAAAAAAAAAAAAAAAAAAATTTCTGATGACACCTACAATTTTGGATTCTCTGTTATATTTTATATCTTGACACAATGTCACTGTCTGGAGAGTTAACCACTTGTATTAAGGTCCAAACAGAAACAAGATGGTAAATCTATGGGTCTTTTGTCTGTGTACTTGTTCATAAGCTATCTCTGCAGGTTTACTCAACAGCACACTTTAAGACATTGGCACTGGAATAGATTTGCCCAGCGCAGGGTTGACAGTAGATTTCAAAGCTGAGCTTACTCTGTGTCAGGCATTAGGGGTAAGTTGGAGAACAGGGCAGATGGGATGCCTGCCCCCTTGGTGCTCTCTTGTCAATGTTTTACCTTTATTTCAAGGTCCAGCCCAAAGCCATATCCTTAGGATCCATTGTTTCTGTGGTCAGACTTTCCCAGCGTCGGTGGTAACAGACAGTACATGCCCTCAGTCTAGTTATGTATTATGGTTGCAATACAACTACAGATGTGTAATGCAGTTGATTATTCCATAACCCATACACAGTGTTGTTAGATGGCACTGTGGCCTATTAAGAAATTTTACCCAGGACCCAGACTCCAAATCCAAATACACAACTTGCTAAAAGCAGTCTTTGCAAGCTTAACATGAAATAAAATAATTTCAAGGTGGTGTGGTTAAAGGTATAAGAGGATTGTTAGCTTCCACTTGGGGTTTCCAGGGACCTGGTGGGATCTACAGAGAACACCAACCTCTTAAGGAAACTGGGAAGCCCAGAGAAGCTGCGCCACCTAAACATTTCCCAGCCTGTGATCCTGTGAGAAAAGAAAAATAGCTCAGGGCAGCCTGAGCTGTGTGAGGCATGTAGAATTTATTAGGCCCAGAGAGATGTGAGTGTGAGACTCTATTCTTACCACCCACCTTCCCCCATGCCTAGGGGCAATTGTTTAAAGTAATTTCGTTCCTTATTAGCTGCCTCACTCATTATCCTCACATGCCTGGAGTTTGTGATGCAAAGAACAATGTATAGCAAGTTATGTTGTAACAATGTATAGCAAGCTTATGTTATGTTGATGTAACTTCTTGGTAAACAATTTAGGAACTGCCTCTTTTTTCCTTTAAAAACTCACTTGTAACTGCTGCTAATTGGAGCACACATTCAGGGCAAACTTGAATCCATGCCTCTGGGTTACAATTCTCAAAACTGGCCCAAATAAACTCTGCTTATGTTAAGTTTGCCTCAGTTTCTTCTTTTAGGTTAACATCAGTTACATTTGCTTAGACTGTATACTTTGAGCATATTCCTGAAAACTGCAACCCTGATGAGATTTATGTGTCCCAAGTGTACTGTTTCACAAGTGTAATCACCTGATGGGTTCTTCCTGCCCATTGACTAGACAAAACCAGTTCACTGAGATTGTGTGACATTGTAGTAAAGAAAGCATTTAGTTAATGTTAATCAGTTACATGGCTCAGAGGATAGGGTTTTTCAAGGATAGCTTGGTAGGCATGGGACTGGGGAATGGGTACTGCTGATTGGTTGGGGAGGCAATTATAGGGGTGTGAAAACAGTCCTCATGCAATGAGTCCACCTCTGAGTGGGAGACCACAGGACTGGTTAAGTCATGAGTCATGGGTCCAGGTGAAGTCAGTTGCTAGAATGCAAAAATCAGAAAAATGTATCAAAAGATCAATCTTAGGTTCTACAACAGTGACATTATCTATAGGGACAATTGAGGAAGTCACAAATTTGCTTCACTGGATTGAGTTGAAGACAGTGAGCCTGTGAGGCCAGAAGCAAGATAGAGTCAGCCATGTTAGATTTCTCTCACTGTCATAATCTTTGCAAAGGCAGTTTCACCGGGTGACAGCTCAATACTGTGGGATTGTTTTTTTCAGTGACTGTAACTCTGTAACTCTCATTTGGCATTTTAGCATCTGTATTAGTCCATTCTCACACTGCTGTAAAGATATACCTGAGACTGGGTAATTTATAAAGAAAAGGGGTTGTTTAATTGGCTCACAGTTCTGCAGGCTGCACAGGCTTCTGCTTCTCGAGAGGCCTCAGGAAACTTACAATCATGGCAGAAGGTGAAGGGGAAGGAAGCATGTATTCACACGGCCAGCAGGAGAGGGCAAGAGCATAAGGGGATGGGATACATACTTTCAAACCAGATCTCATAAGAACTCACTTATTATCATAAGAACAAGAAGGGGAAGTCTGCCCCTATGATCCAGTCACCTCCCCTCCAGCCCCTCCTCTAACAGAATTACAATTTGACATGAGCGTTGGGTGGGGACACAGACCCAAACCAAGTTGGCATATATTTCTTACAGAGATAGTTTCCTTTTCATGTGTTTATGGTCATTGTGTTTGTCTGTTTGCATTGCTATACAGGAATACCCACAACTGGGTAATCTAAAAAGAAAAGAGATTTATTTGCTTCACAGTTCTGCAGGCTATGTAAGCATGGCACCAGCATCTGCTTGGCTTCTTGTGAGGCCCCAGAAAGCTTCCAATCATGGCAGAAGGCAAAGGGTGAGCCAGCATGTCACATGGCAAGAGAGTGGAGCAAGAGAGAGAGGGAGGAGGTGTCAGGCTCTTTTAAACACTAGGTCTTGTGTGAACTCATAAGGTGAGAATTCATTAGCACAAGGACAGAGCCATTCATGAGGGATCCACCCCCATGACCAAAACACCTCCCACCAGGCCCAACTCTGGCATCGAATATCACATTTCAACATGAGATTTGGAGGGGAAAAAAACACCCAAACCCTATCAGTCATGTCTCCAAAACCATCTGTTATTTCTAGCATCATGTCTGGCACATCGGAGTTGCTCAGTAAAAAATGTCCAGATGAATGAATACCAAAGGTACAATCATGCCAAACATCCACTTAAGACAGCTAAGGAATAACAAGTTACAGAAATACAGCCAGAGGACAATTTCACAGTAATTATTCTTTGCCTCCCTAGTTTTCAAGTGCTAGAAGACACTTTCAATAGGATATTTTTTGAAAGAGTTTATTTATAGATATCCTCCTAGTGCCCAAAGCAGAATTTTTAAAAATAATAATAAAAGAATAAGAATACTTTTCAAGAGCCATTCACAATTGTTTCAGTTAATCTGTCCTGTGGAAAGTCTGCTGCCTGGTGAGCTGAAGGGAAAGCACGAGCTTTTCAGTTTTGACATCTCAAATGAAAACCTCTCACAAAGCACATAGTGTTTCTCCAGCGACAAGCTATCATAAACATTCACTGGCAAAGGTGGAGACGCAGGGTAGTGCCTCTTGGTTCTCCATCCCTCAACTCCAGGTAACACCTTCTGCTGTGAGGAAAAGCATATCAGTGCTACTGGTTTTACTACCCCAGTAGCAAACACCCTGGGACATCTGGAACAAATAGATTTTGGGCAACTTTCACACACTTCACCAAAGAAGAGAGACATTTTCTCACCCTCCCTCCTATCTTTGAAATTCAGGGCAATGGAGTTTAACATTGGCTAAGGTAGTAGTGAAGTGTATTAGAGGTAAACAAAATTATCCCATCCATCAGGTGTCTGACAGATAGTTGACAGTGAAACTGAAATATGGAACATAAATTTTCATAGACCCAATGAATCAGCAATATTGTGATAACCAAGACATCTCTGAAATAGATCAAATACAAATATAAAAATAATCATAGCTATCATTTACTGGGTTTTGTTCCAGACATTGTGCCAAATAATTTACATTATCCAAGGAAGAATTTGAACCCAGGACTTGGTAAAACTCATATATTTAAACAATACATTATATTGTCCCCTCTGAAAGCACATTGAAAATGTTCCTGTTCTTTCATTCAGTTCTATTCCATCAGTAGTTGCATTCTAAACTGAAAGAGGCCGGGCAAGGATCAGACTACATTGGTCGCAGTCAAGAGATCTTTATTGGAGGTATCGAGCGGAGAAGGAAGAGAAGAGAAGAGAAGAGAAGAGAAGAGAAGAGAAGAGAAGAGAAGAGAAGAGAGAGAGCCGCTGGTGTGCTGGGTTTTATATCCCTTGGGCCTACGTGGGGCAGGCCCAAGGGAAGGCAGGAGATGCTTCTTTCTGATTGGCCCTCCTTTGGCGGGTTCAGACAGTGCCCGGTCAAGGAGGGGAGAAGAACCCAGAACCAGCGCCATTAAGGCACCCTTGTCGCCTAACATTCCTCCCTTTCTTGTTTTTTAAGAAGTGGGGAAATGGGCATTGTAGTTCATCTGGCTACTTCCTGCTGAACAGGGGCATTGTGGGGGAGGGGTATGGGAGGACTGTGAGGGTTGTGGACAGGGCACAGTAGGAGTATAAGGCCAAGTAGGTAGGGCGCTACATATGAACACTTCCTCGGGTGTGAAGTCTATGAATGTTCCTTGTAGGTATAGGTCGCCCAAAGCCGTGAGCCAGCCAAGGGGCAGGGAGGGGTCTGCGATGAGCCAGCTGTCCGTGAGGAGGTCGTCTAGGAACTGGTGGAACCGAGACATTGGGCATTGGACCTAGGTTTAGCCCAGAAGGAAAAGAGAATGATAGTTATTTAGGGTGTTTGGCAGACTCGACCCTGGAAATGGCTGGATGAGGGATGCTGGATGAGGGGTTGTTATGGTAGATCTTATCTGACTGGTGTCGGCTGACTGGCGTATTGGTCGTTGACGTATTAGAAGGGTGTGAGGCCGTCTCTGGAGTCCTCTGCGTCTTCACAGGTTGCTAAAAGTTGGTAATTTCTGAGGAGAAGCTGGTTAAAGGTTTGGTTAGAGATGGAAACGATGAAGTTAGTAGTGGGAGCAGAGGAGTTATTGGCAGGCCTTGACTCGGATAAGGTGATGGCAGCAAGAGGGGGCTTTGACTGTGAAAAGGTAATAGGGCTGTGAAGGGGGTTCAGTGGTGGAGGAAGGTGAAAAGATATGGGAGGCGGTAAGAGGAGGTCTGTTAAGGTTTGCACATAGAAGTGAAACTTGAGAGAAGTAGTGTATGGAGATGGTGTTGAGTGTGCGGGTGATGGTTAGGGTTTGTGCTGGGTAGGACCAGGCATAGCTTGGGTATAAACCTCCTGTGGCTGACTGGCCCCAAATGGAACTGGATGGGTTGGAGATGTGAATGGCCCGGGACGAGGCATTGTTTTTGGTGGTGTAGTATATGAAGGGGGTTTGTGTGTTCTCCTGTTGGTAGTGTAGGTTTCTTTGATGGTGAACAGGTAGTAGGGTTGTGGGGAGAGTCTATGTTTCTGGAATGGGGGGAAGAGAAGGTGTTTTAGAGATGCAGATTTTGAGTGGGCTGTTTGGCACAGGTGTGCAAGTATATTTTGTAGGATGGTGTGGGGCCGGTGGGCTTCTTGTCTGATCCGGGTTGGTGGCTGGCTTTAACCTGGAAATATGAAGCCAGGGGTTTAGTTGTCCTGGAGATTCCTGGAGTCTAGCGGCAGTGGGGGTGCATAGTATGATTTGGAGGGGCCCTTTCCATTTTGGGGCCAGAATTATTGAATCGGTGTGCCCGGGTGGTGAATAAAATACCCAGCCACCGGGCGTGAGGGGGAAGGTAGTCTGTATGTTATTAGTGTCTGGTTGGAGGCCTTCCTGCCTTTTCCAAAGCTGGCAATGGATGAAGGACAAGAGGGGATAATTAATGTGTCATGGGATCAGTGGGGAGGTGGGATTAACGCCAGGAGGAAGTGCTGGATGACCATACATGACTTCAAAAGGAGACATGAGGGTGGGTTTCTTTGGGAGAACTCGAAGCCTGAATAAGGCTGTGGGGAGTAATTTCACCCAGTCTAGATGCAATTCTAAGGATAGCTTGGTGAGGGTCTCTTTGAGTGTGCGGTTGGTCCACTCGACTTTCCCGGAAGATTGTGGGTGATAGGGCAGTGAGCCAGTGAGGGGGTGGCAGTGTCCCAGACTGTGGGGTTGACAGATAGGGACAAGGAAGACGGAGTGTGGGGTTGGTCAGTTGAGTTGGCAACTAGGGCGAGGAGGGAGGCTGAGTCTGGGAGAGCTATGGGATTAAAAGTGATGGCTGCTCTAAACTTGGAAAGGATATCTCTTCCTAATAGGGGAAGGGGGCACTGGGGCATAACTAAAAACCTATGAGAGAAGAGGTGACCTGAGAAGGAGCAGGATAAAAGTGGGGTAGTTCTTGGGCGCATGGTTTGGCCTCCTACCCCGACTATAGGAGGGCCGGAAGTGGAAGTGACACCCCAAAATTCCCGCAGAACCAAGAAAGTAGCTCCTATATCGAGGAGGAAGGTGACGAGGCGTCCATCTACTGTGAGAGGCACCCTGGGCTCCTGTGCAGTGATAGTGTGCGTTGGTGGGGGGGAGTCCCAGGGCTCCGTCAATCATCAATGGCCAGTCCTAAGAGGTCGGGGGCGGGGACGGGGTCTGGCCCAACCCCCCTTCAGGAGTTGGGGCAGTCGACGGCCCAGTGACCGGGCTGGTGGCATTTTGGACATGGCTTGTGTGGAGGCCTGGGATTGGGACACTCACGGACCCAATGCCCTTCTTTGCCACACTTGAAGCAGGGCCCAGGGGGCTGATGGTGGGCAAATGGTGGCTTACGGTTACCAGTGTTTATAGCTGGCTGAGGAGGGGCTCGGAGAGCTTGAGCCAGCATTTGACACTTTTGCCTCCTCGCCTGCTTGTCACGGTTATAGTATACCTTGAAGGCGGTGGCCAGAATCTCGGTCTGCAGGGTGGAGGCACCTCTGTCTAGCTTCTTTAATTTGGCTCTAATGTCTGGGAAGCTTTGCGTGAAAAAATGGGACATGAGAAGCTGCCTGCCATCAGGGGCTTCTGGGTCTATGTTGGTATATTGTTGGAGTGCCTGTGTAAGGCGGTCAAGAAAGGCGGATGGATTTTCATGTTTCTCTGGTATGATTTCGTGAAGTTTTTCAAAGTTGACTGCCTTTTGGGCTGCTTTACGCAGCCCGGTTATTAAACAGGTGGCGAAGTGGTCCCGGGCAGCGACGCCAATTTGGGTGTTGTAATCCCAGTTAGGCTCTTGCTCGAGGACTGCTTGCGCCCCTATGGGCAGGGCTGGGGTTGTTTGGTGGACCTGGTCTGCATAAGTGTGGGCTTGCTCCCAGACTCGCCGGCGCTCCTCAGAGAGAAGGGTGTTAGAGAGGATCATGTAAATATCGTGAAAGGTGAGGCTGTAAGCTTGGAGAAGATACTGGAATTCTTTGATATATGAAGCGGGGTTGGAGGTATAGGAGCCTAAGCGTTTTTCGATTTGTGAAAGATCAGCCATAGAAAAGGGGACATGGATGCGAATGATGCCTTCTGCCCCTGCTACTTCTCGCAGAGGAGTGAGGACAGGGAGGTGAGATCTGGAGCGAGTAGTAGGAGGGCTGAAAGGTGGAGGAAAGGAAGTAGGAGAGGTTGGAGAGGACGGGGAAGGAAGGCCGGGGTTGGCGGAAGGAGGTGAGGCTGCCGCTGGGGGAGGGGCCCTTGCGGGCTGGGCGGCAGCCAGGGGGAAGGGATGTGGATGGTGATTTGGCGGGGGCTCATCAGCGGGATCAAAGTCAGGAGTGGAAGGAATGAGGGGGTTCGGGGAGGGTGACAGTTTGAGGGCCTTTAGGAGGAAAAACCCGTGGAGGTACGGGACCTCTGCCCATTTTCCTGTTTGCTCACAATAGTTAAAGAGATCCTGGAGGATACCAGGATCGAGGGATCCATAAGGGGGTCACTTGTTTTGGTTATCTAAGGGGTAAGTGGGCCAGTCTTATGTGCAGTATTTAATTAGATGTTTTGGTTTGAAGTCTGCCGCTAAGCCTAGGGCTGACAAATTGTTTAGGAGGCATAGTAGGGGAGAGTCGGCCGGCAGGGATGCGGAGCCTCCCATTGCGGGGCTACAAGAGGATATGCAGTGAGGGCTAAGTAGGGCGGCCCCTAATAGCCGAACACTGCGACGTGACTCAGAGCTTCCGGTTCGGTCGTCACCAAAGTGAAAGGACTGAGGGGCCGACTATGGCCGAGGACCGTGGGCCACCTGCTACCAGGACTTTTGAGACGAGAAAGGGAAGGGGGGCCCAGGCGGGAGACGCGAGGAGGAGAGGGAGAAAACTCCGTTCCCTGCAGGCCGAGTCTAGAGTAAGATTTACGGTGGCCGAGAGCGGGCGGCTGAGACGGGAGTTGGTCGGCTGGTGTTGGACACCAGGAGGGGAGACTTACCGAGATGAGGCCGGTGTTGGGTGGAGAGGTCGGCGAACAGGAAAATGGGCAAAGACCGGCCGGGGTCTGGACCGGTCCCACTGAGAGGAAGTGGGGAGTCCTGATCCGAGTCACGGCACCAATGAAAGAGGCCGGGCAAGGATCAGACTACACCGGTGGCGGTCAAGAGATCTTTATTGGAGGTATCGAGCGGAGAAGGAAGAGAAGAGAAGAGAGAGAGAGAGAGAGCCGCTGGTGTGCTGGGTTTTATATCCCTTGGGCCTACGTGGGGCGGGCCCAAGGGAAGGCGGGAGATGCTTCTTTCTGATTGGCCCTCCTTTGGCGGGTTCAGACAGTGCCCGGTCAAGGAGGGGAGAAGAACCCAGAACCGGCGCCATTAAGGTACCCCTGTTGCCTAACATAAACCAGTTATTCTGGCTTGAATTCTGCTGCACTGCACAAGACATTTGCTTTTTAATCATCTTCCTTTCCACTTTCAAGCATTTCTGAGTTCACAACAGTTGACATTCTTTCTAGTCCCTCATAGAGGAAGTGTAACTCTTTTTCTTTCAGACCTGACGCCTCACTTCCCACAAGGCTTTGTTTCTCAAATCACACACACACACCGCACACACACCCACACCTGTAATTCCCACCTCTGTACTGCTTCCGTCTCTCTTCTTGAATATGCTGTAGTCCTTCCATTTTTCTATTGTCTTTACCCCATTCCTTTTGTTCCCTCTGGCTCTCTCAGCCTTCTCTTTTTACTGTGGGACAGGACTAATAGTACTTGGTTTATATTTTCTGTCTTTATTTCCTTACTAAGCTCTCCCTTTTTTATATATCAGTTTCTGACCACCTCCCAACACCTCCCACCTCCCATAACCTCCCTTTTAAAAACAATAGAGATTTTCTAATGGACAGATTTTATTTTTATTTTGAAAATTAAAAAAAAATACTGTGAAGTATAAGGAAGAAAATAACAAGCATCCATGCAACCCATGACAGTTAACATTCTGCCTTCTTTGTTAGCTTCTTGATTATTGCATTAATCTCTTTTAAAAATATTTTTCATCACTGTGATTATCTCAAACATTCCTATATGTACCATTGATTTCATTTTTTATCAATGCTTATTTTATTACCTGCTATTTGTAGTTTATTATTTCTATATTTTTATTTTTTGGGACCTGCTATTCCCTGTTTTAAAATCTCCTTCTATTGTTTTATTGTCTTTTCTTTGAGCTTCTTTTTATTTATTGGATTTGTATTCCTTCCTATCAACCGGTTATATAACATGAAACATTTTTTCAGTGTTTATTCTCATTTTTTATCGCCTATATTTTCTTCTAAGTGGAGCAGGTGGAATGAGCCTTTCCTTTCTCCCTTCCTCTCTCCCTCCATTTCTTTCTTCCCTCCTTCCTTCTTTTATTCCATTCTTCCTTGTTTCCTCTCTTCCTCTGTTTCCTTGTTTTAACCCTGTAGCATATTTACTGAGTTTAATGCCATTTCTTTTTATGTTATTCACGATCGACATTCTATTTTACTCTGAGATGGATAGGTGACCATCTTCCAAATTGTGTCTGAGTTATTTGTTTCTTCCTTTAAGCTACAGTGTCAGGGAGGAACATTTTGTAGCTTATCAACTTTTCTGAAGCCAAAAGGAAGGTTGGGAGTAGAAGAAAGGATGGATTGAGGTTGTCCTCAGACTTTCTGTGATATCTGAGCTGTTTTCCTCTTCTGGAATTGTGTCTCATAGGAAGTTCCTCTTCATTTGAGGTATAAATAATTCCTGTGTTGAGTGCTGTTATACTTTGGCCCATTTATTTATCGCCTACCCAGGAGATATCACATCTCTGTCAACTCTGTTTTCTATTACTTTTTTCCTGTGCTCAAGTAATCCTCCTGCTTCAGCCTCCCAAGTAGCTGGGACTACAGGTGCATGCCACTGTACCTGTCCTTGTTTTCCCTTTCCTTGTTTCACCGGTTTTCCCATCAAGTTACCATTTTCCGTAGCGATTGTTTTATCTTTCCATCCTGCATGCTCCTTTGCAAAGTGACTTTGCTGCTCCCCCTATCAACAGGCAGAGCCTGTTTCCGCATCCTCTGAATGTAGGCTAGCCTTGGGACTTGCTTTGGCCAATAGAATGTGGCAGAAGTGACATTTTGCATTTTATAAGGCATCCTTAGGAGGTTTGCAGCTTCTGCTTTAGGTTCCAAAAATGGAGCTCCTACCACTATGAAAAAAAGCTCAGGTTAAACTACTTGAATGATGAGAGACTATCCAGTAGAGAGGTCCAGGCTCACAGCCAGCACCAAGGCCCCATATGAGAGAGTAAGGCCATTTTATGCCCTCCAATCCCAATAGAGCTGCCAGATGACTGCTGCGGCACAAGAAACCCCAGAAAAGCCCATAAGAAGAACAACTTATATGAGCCCAGACAAGCCACAGAATCGTGAAAAATAGGAAATTGTGCAAAGCCAATAAATCAACATATGATTTGTTATGCAGCATTAGCTAAATAAGACAACTGATTTCCATCCCAAAGTAGTCAGGAAAAGGAATAGGTAAACCTATATAGTCAATTTGCTTATCTTCATCTTTGAGGGAATTAGTGAGAAAAATCAGGGTTCTGAAAAGCTGGGGGTCAGAGTTCAGAGCCAATTCTGGCTCTGCTTGTCGCATTCAGAATCTCCTGTTTATTTCAGGAGGTTTAGATGTTTCTTCAATTAAGAGGGAGTATAAGCCACTCTTCTGCTATGCTCATTCGTATAATGCAATGTGTCATTTTAAACCCACTTTGGCCTCTCTCCCCTGGATTGGATGAACCTAATTATGGTTTGCTTGGGGAAACTTGGCTTGAGGCTGTGGTTCTCTAGCCTTACTGTCTATAAAACTCAGTAAACCCTGCTGACAGGTAGAATCCTGCCCATCACTCTCACGACAGTCTGTACTCTTCCTTATAAATACACACTAGGTAATTCTGAGGCTAGTGGTCTACACTTTGAGAAATACAATTGACATAAATCTAACATTTCAGAGAATAATAGGTCCAGTTTTACTTCTTTCCATCAGTTGTTTGTAAAGTTAGTAATTGAGACACAGCCTAAGCCCCAAAGCAAGACTCCATGTCTACAAAAGATACAAAAACAAATTAGCCATACATAGGGGTGTGCACCTGTAGTCCCACTTACTCAGGAGGCTGAGGTGGGAGGATCCCTTGAGCCCAGGAGTTTGAGGCTGCAGTGAGCCATGATCATACCACTGCACTCCAGTTTGGGCAACAGAGTGAGACCCTGTTTCAAAAAAATAAAATAAAGAATTGGAGGTCGGGCATGGTGGCTCTCGCCTGTAATCCCAGCACTTTGGGAGGCCGAGGTGGGTGGATCATCTGAGGTTGGGAGTTCGAGACCAGCCTGACCAACATGGAGAAACCCCATCTGTACTGAAAATACAAAATTAGCCGAGTGTGGTGGCACATGCCTGTAATCCCAACTACATGGGAGGCTGAGGCAGGAGAGTCGCTTGAACTCGGGAGGAGGAAGTTGCGGTGAGACAAGATCATACCACTGCACTCCAGCCTGGGCAAAAAGAGTGAAACTCTGCCTCAAAAAAAAAAAAAAAAAAAAAAAAGAATTGGGGCAAAGGTCATTTGGGTGTGCATATTGATTCCATACTTCAAAGGACGTAGTAGATGCATACCCATGTTCACAGCATTGTTCACAGTAACCAGGGGGTGGAGACAACCCAAGTGGCCATTGACAGATAAACGAATACATAAAATGTGGGATATTTATGGAATATTATTCAGCCTTAAAAAAGAAGGAAGATCTCACATATGCTACAACATAGATAAACCTTGATGACATTATGCTAAGTAAAATAAGCCATTCACAAAAAAGACAATGTATGATTCCACTTACATGAGGCATCCAAAGAACTCAAATTTCTAGAATGGGAAGTAGAATGGTGCTTAGGAGGAGCTGGGAGAATAGGGAGTTGTTTAATGGCTGTAGATTTTCACTTTTAAAAGATGAAACAGTTCTAGGGATCTGTTGCGCAACAATGTTAACACCACTAAACCACATAATTACAAGTGTTTAACATGGTAAATTTTACGTTATGTGGGTTTTTTTTAAATTGTGGTTAACCACAATTTTTTTTTTTAATGAGGAGGAAGAAGAGGACGTGTTGACAGCATAAATGGTAAATCCTGATTGTAGATGGAGAATTTACAAGTTTTTTTATGACTATGTTTCACAGCAATACTAAAAACAACAGCAATAAATACAATTGTTACTTTAGAAACATTGTTAACTCTATATATCAGACAAAATTGAACATAGCAAACTCCTACAGCTGCAGAGTAGTATACAGTTAGAGGCCATCTCTAAAGAGTTGCTCTCCCCCTGCTGGCAAGTCTTGGAATTGTTCAGTTTGGGGAAGGAACCAGGACAGCTAGAGAGAGAACGTTCTCAGTAAGATGCTCTTGTCATTAAAATGTAGGTGCTTTCATTCATCAAAATATTTCCTAGAAAGACACCAAACTCCCATAGCTATTATCTGAAGTCATTCACTTATACATTCTTCCATCTATTTCTTTTAAATATTTTAATTGACAAATGACAGATTGTATATATTTATGGTGTACAATGTAAAGTTTTGATATGTGTATACATTGTGGAATGATTAAATCCAATTCTTCCACTTCTTAAAATGAATGTACGACTTATTTGACTATAGCTCATTCATTCACCAACCTGTATTTAACTCTTAATATGCACTGTTGTGCTAAACACTGGGATTTCAAAGATGACATTTGTGCGGACCCAGGTTTGATACCTGACAGAGGGATATAGACATGTACATCATTAAATCAAATTTAGTAAAGAGTTGTAAGTGTAACAGAAACCATCTATGTACTAGAGTATAAGAATTGGGGCATAAAGGAAGCAGTAAAGGGATTCAGCAGGAGTATAATTAATATATTGGATTCCTGTCTTTTTTAAAATTTAATTATTTTATTTTTTGAGACTGAGTCTCGCTCTGTTGCCCAGGCTGGAGTGCAGTGGCACGTCGGGTCACTGCAAACTTCCCTCTCCTGGGTTCAAGCGATTCTTCTGCCTCAGTCTCCTGAGTAGCTGGGATTACAGGCACCTGCCACCACACCCGGCTAATTTTTGTGGTTTTAGTACAGACGGGGTTTCACTATGTTGGCAAGGCTGGTCTCAACCTCCTGACCTCAGGTGATCCACCTGCCTCAGCCCCTCAAAGTGCTGGGATTACAGGCGTGAACCACCACGCCTGGCCTTCTTGCCCTTTGAATTTACCAAGAAGAGGTAATTCGATCATGCATAGCACATAAATATATTAATTGTCAAAGCACATCCTCTCTCTATTTTTGTTAGTTGGATTTTTTTTAAAAAAGACTTTCATTTTGAAATAATTACAAATTCACAGGAAATTGCAGAGATGGATAGTACAGAGGTTCTGTATATCCTTTACCTGGTTTCCCCAGTGATTACATCATCAAAACCAGGGAGTTGATTGACAGTGATAAAAAGCGTATGCATAATTCTATGTCCTTTTACCATATGTTTAGATTTGATAAGCACCACTTCAATCAAGATATATAGCTATTTCATTACCACAGGGATCTTCCAAGGCTACCGCTTTACAATACTACTAACCTCCTCCCTCTAGCATCGTTAAACCCTGGCAAATGTTCATCTATTAAAGGATGACATTGGCACAGGAGATGACATCTAATAAAGAGACATAGACAAGTAAATCATGCAAATCTAATGCAGAGAATAAACTAAGCTTGTACCTGTAATAGCTTGTAGCTTCAATGTTATATAAATGAAATCATGCAGTATGTGACCCTTTGAGATTGACTTTATTCCCCCCAATTAGTACACTTTCCTGTAATCAAGCCAAGTTGCTGAGTGTATCAATAGTTTATTGCTTTTTTACTGCCGAGTTATATTTCTAGTTTGGAGGTACACAGTTTGTTGAATCACTCACCTATTGTAGGACATTTTCAGTTATTTCCAGTTCTTATCTGTTACGTATGACACTGCTATGAACAACTATATGCAGGTTCTTTTATGGACTTAAAGTTGCATTTCTCTGAGTTAAATGTCCAGGAGGATGATTGCTAGGTTGATTAGTAAGTGAATGTTTAGTTCTTTTTGAGAAACTGCCAAACAATTTTTCAGAGTGGCCATAACACTTAACATCACCATCCGCGATGTGTGAAACATCTAGTGTTTCCATATTCTCACCGGCATTATTTTACATTATTGTCATTATTTTTCATTGATTTGATTTGATAGGCATGCAGTGATAGCTCATAGTGATCCTAATTTGCATTTCACAATTGGATTAGATGTTGCATATGTTTTCGTGTGCTTATTTGACATTTATATATGCTTTCTGGTGAAATACTTCCTCACGTCTTTTGCCTATTTTCTAAGTGAATAGTTTAACTTTTTACTGTTGCAGATTGAGAGTGCTTATAAATTCTAGACATGACTCCTTTATCAGATATGTGGTTTGCAAATATTTCCTCTTAGTCTGCAGCTTGTCTTTTCACATCTTTACTGGGTCTTCTGCAGGACAAACACTTTTAATTTGGATGAAGTTTAATTTATCATTTTTTTTTCTTTTATGAAGTATGCTTTTGGTGTCATGTCTAAGAACTCTTCATCAAACCCCAGGTCCTGAAAATGTTTGCCTATGATTTCTTCTAACGTTTTATAGTTTACATTTTACTTTAAAATGTATGATTCAAAAATTTGAGTTAATTTTTATATAATGTGTGAGATTTAGGTCAAGGTTCACATTTTTACCTGTGAATATACAATAGCTGCAGGACAATATATTGAAAAGGCTATCTTTCCTCCATTACAATACTTTTTGACCTTTGTTAAGACTCAGTTCAGTGTATTTTCCTGGGTGTACTTCTGGGTTCTTTATCCTGTTCTATTGATTTATGTCACTGTCCCTCCATCAATACCATGTAACTTGTTTATTGTGTCAGCAAAGTAAGTCTTGAAATTGGGTAGAGTGAGTCTTCCCACTTGATTCATCTTTTTCAAAATTGTTTTTAGCTATTCTAGTTCCTTTGCCTTTCCATATACATTTTATCTTATTTTATTTTTGAAACAAGTTCTCACTCTATCACCCAGGCTGGAGTGTGGTGGCATGATCACTGTTCACTGCAGCCTCAGCCTCCCAGGATCAGGAGATTCTCCTGCCTCAGTCTCCTGAGTGACTGGGACCACAGGTGTGGACCACCACACCCGGCTAATTTTTTTTTTTTTTTTTAATTCTTAGAAACAGGGTCTTGCTCTGGGCGCAGTTCCCTGTAATCCTAGCAATTTGGGAGGCCAAGGCGGGTGGATTTTCTGAACTCAGGAGTTCAAGACCAGCCTGGGCAACATGGTGAAACACCGTCTCTACTAAAATACAAAAAATTAATAGGGCATGGCGGCATGCACCTGTAGTCCCAGCTACTCGGGAGGCTGAGGCAGGAGAATTGCTTGAACCTGGGAGGTGGGAGATTGTAGCAAGCCGAGATGGCGCCACTGCACTCCAGCCTGGGAGACAGCGAGACTCTGTCTCTAAATAAATAAATAAATAAATAAATAAGTAAACAGGGTCTTCCTACTTTGCCAAGGCTAGTCTTGAACTCCTGGGCTCAAGCATCCTCCCAGCTTGGTCTCCCAAAGTGTTGGGATTACAAGCAAGAGCCACTGTGCCCAGGACCATACAAATTTTAGAATAATCTTGTCTTTGTCCTTGTCAACAAAATTTCTTGCTGGGATTGTGCTGGTAATTGCAATAAACCTATATATCAATTTGGGGAGAACTGACATCTTAACAGTGTTGAGTTGTCTGATCCATGACCACAGTATGTCTCTCCATTCATTTAGATTTTTTATTTCTTTCATTGCTGTTTTGTAGTTTTCGGCATGTTTTTATTAGATTCACACTCAAGAATATTTTTAGCAATTGTAAATGCTACTGTATCTAAAATTTTACCTTCCACATTTCCATTGCTAGTATGTAGAAATACAATTAATGTTTGTTCTAGGAGGGTGTTTTGGTGGATTCCTTGGGACTTTTGCAGATAGACAATCATGCTCTCTACAAAAAGGGACAGTTTTATTTTTCTCTTTCCAATATGCATACCATTTATTTCCTTTCCTTGCTTTATTGCACTGGCTAGAACTTCTAATACCATGCTGAAAAGCGGTGCTGAGTGGACATTTTTGCCTTGTTCCTGATTCTAGCAAGAATGCAGTGTCTTTCATCCTGAAGAATGATGTTAGCTGTAGGGTTTTCTTTTGGGGGGGTTGATATTAGTATTCTCTGTTTTTAGAAACAAATATAACATCTGAATTTGTCCACCACTCTAAGGTGCAAGAAACTCCACTTTATTTAATTTTTCTCAATCAAGTTAAATCAGAATGTTAGTTGTTATGTTTACGAAGTTTCTATTTTTGTATTAAATAGTAGTTATTTTATTTTAATTTTTAATAAGAAACAGAAATTTTTATTGGCTCACATTTCTGGAGGCTGAAAAGTCCAATATCATGGTGCCAACGCTAATGAGGGCTTTTGTGCTATGTCATCCCATAGAGGAAGGTGAAGAGAGGGCAAGTGAGAGAGGAATGAACTAACCTTGTCCTTTTATAACAAACCAGCTCCCTAGATAATGGCCTTGATCCCCTCGTGAAGGTGGAGCCCTCCTGGCCTAACTACCTCTTTAATGGTCTCACCTCTTAACACTGTTGCATTAGGGATTAAGTTTCTAATACATGCCTTTTGGGATACACATTTAAACCATAGCACATGTGATGTTGAGCAGGTGACTCACAAAAGATTCATACTAAATAGTAGTTATTAAAACACACACACACACACCTAGAAAAAATAATAAATAATACAAAGAAAAATTTCACTCCTGGTAAAAATTTTTAATACCCATATTAGCATGTTCATAAATAGCTATAAATTTCACCTTGTTGTAATCATATGGAAAGTGGTGATTACATTAATAATTAGTTCATCAATAACTTTAAAATATCTTTTGTGCCTTCTTTTGAGTGTTTTTTTTTTTTTTTGAGAAGGAGTCTCGCTCTTTCATCCAGGCTGGACTGCAGTGGTGCGATTTCGGCTCACTGCAGGCTCCGCTCCCCGGGTTCACGCCATTCTCCTGCCTCAGCCTCCTGCGTAGCTGGGACTACAGGCGCCCACCACCTCGCCCGGCTAATTTTTTGTATTTTTAGGAGAGACGGGGTTTCACCGTGTTAGCCAGGATGGTCTCGATCTCCTGACCTCGTGATCCGCCCGCCTCGGCCTCCCAAAGCGCTGGGATTACAGGCTTGAGCCACCGCGCCCGGCCCTGAGTGTTTTTTCTTTCTTCTCATAATGAAGTCCTCTTCCTTGTGAAGTAAGAAAAGTAAGTCAGCAACTATATTTAGCTCTTGTAATTATGTTTTTGTATAATAGACAATGCAAAGTCTTTTAAATATTAGATCTCAGTGAAGTATCATCCTTGGATATTTTTAGTTTAGGAAATGTTAGGGGTATTTGATGTAAGGAGTGCCCATGAACTAGATATGCAGATGCCATGGGAATTTTTGGGGAACCAAGACGTTGGCTTGGGTGTTGGAGTGTCCATTGGGATCTTTGAACACTGAGAGGAGCATCATATGGGGAGAAATGCCCTCCCTTGTACCTCAGGGATCACTGAAGTCTGGGCCAATCAATGGGACCTTCACCGGTCACGTGGAAGCTCTCAGAATGACTGGCAATGGCTGCAGCTGCCACTGGGGACATTTCTCTGAACTGTCTAGACTGTCATTTTTTAACAGCTTCTGTCTTAACAACTGTAGTGACACCGCAGGACCAAGAACTGGATGTTACAGCTGCTTAGGGTTAAATTTGTTCTTGAGATGCAATTTGTCCTTGAGTGCTACATCTCTTTGCCCAGCAGGTGGCAGTAAGCGATTACGAGAAATATGGTAACAAGCATCAGCCGAAGAGACTTGAGTATACTCAGGGCTACTTGGAAGGATTAACTCTTCAGCATTCCGCGAATCTGAATTTAGCTTTCAATTTGGATATCAACTGTAATACTGTTTTATTGGGTGCCTCTAAACTGGTGAAGTGGTGCATACTGTTTGAGCGTAAACAGATTTTACAGCAGAGCTGCTTCAGTTGAATAGGGCCATAAGACCTGGAGGCTACCTACTCAGCGCCATCTTCCCCAAATACAGCAGACCATTGAGTCTTTGAAGATCCTGCTTTGGCTCAGCTTCTCAGTGGATCAACAGACCTGTAGTTCTTACTAGTCACCTTGAATTCAGCATATTCAGCATATTCAAACCAAGCAGTGGTGTGCAGGGGCCAGCCTTCACCTACTTAGAAGAGTCCATTGATAAATTGTCAGAGGTTTTGCAAGCTGGTTAACTTCACATTGGTAGTTTGAAATTATCCACAATGGTAGCATTTACAATAGAAGTCGTGTAATTCTACTAATGAAGATCTCCCCTCACCTCCAGCTGTTTATTCAATATTTATTAATATTACACTGATCTAAGCACACTTGCTTTCTCCCTGAACAACATCCCTTTTCCTGCCCATATATCCCATCTGGTACTGTTTGGATTTGTGTCCCTGCCCAAATCTCATGTCGACTTGGAGGAGGGGCCTGGTGGCAGGTGATTGGAGCATGGGGTGGATTTCCCTCTTGCTGTTCTCATCATACTGAGTGAGTTCTCATGAGATCTGATGGTTTAAAAGTGTGTGGCACTTCCCCCTTAGCTCTCTCGCTCTCTCATGCCACCATGTGAAGAGGTGCTTGCTTCCCCTTCACCTTCCGCCATGACTGTAAGTGATTAGGTTTGGCCATGTCCTCACCCAAATCTCATCTTGAATTGTAGCTCCCATAATTCCCACAAGTTGTGGGAGGAACCCAGTGGGAGATAACTGAATCATGGGGCGGTTACCTCCTTACTGTTCTTGAGGTAGTGAATAAGCCTCATGAGATCTGATGATTCTATAAGGGATTTCCACTTTTGATTGGCTCTTATTCTCTCTTATCTACCACCATGTAAGATGTGTTTTTTGCCTTCTGCCATGATTGTGAGGCCTCTCCAGCCACGTGGAACTATAAGCCAATTAAACCTCCTTTCTTTATAAATTACCCAATCTTGGGTATGTCTTTATTAGTGGTGCAAAAAGAGACTAATACAGTAAGTTTCCTGAGGCCTCTCAGTCATGTTTCCTGTTAAGTCTGCAGAACTGTGAGTCAATTAAACCTCTTTTCTTCATAAATTACCCAGTCTCAGGTAGTTATTTATAGCAACGTGAAAACAGACTAATACACCATCAATTCCCAAACCTTTCATTATCTCCCTCTACAAAGCTCAGTTCAAATTGTTCTTCCCCTGCAGTGACGCTGAACTTGGCCACTCTCCCACCATCACCTTTTCTTCCCTTGCCTCTGGTTTCCTAAAGCACTTTGTTTCTGTCACAGGGTAAAATACTCTTATTTTATAACATGTGTTTCTCAAGAACCTAGTGGCTAGACATTAGCCTCTGTGTTCCTAGAGGGGACTTTGAGGCCCGTGTCTGAGACTTCATGGTAACCTCAGTGGCTATGGTAGATTTTGGCACATGGTAGATAGATGCTTATTAAATGGTTGTGGTTTCTGTTTTTACCACAGAATAACTTTCCAGTTCTTTTTTATTCCATGATCTGACCCCAAGCAACCTATTAACATTACTTTTTTATTATGCATCTTCATGGTATTTGCTAGATTTTTCTCAAGCTGTGGCCCTTGGTTTGCCCCATATCCACCTCACATCTTCTTTCTCCTCCTTTGTGATGGCCTCCTCATGGGCGGCCTTTCATGTTGCCTTTAGGGTCTTGCTCAAATGCCATTTTCTCTGTGAAGCTGTTTTCTCCTTTTCCTTTTGATTCTGCCACTTTAAGTAATCAGATCTCTACAGTCTTGCATATGTCCACTAACTTCTATAATTCTGTGAAAAGGAGAAACTAAACTCATCTACTGTGGTTAACCAGACCACAAAGAGGAATGCTGGCGTTCATGAAGAATATTCTGAGAGCCTTGTCAAAGTCACTCCCTTGTCCAGACCAAACAGGAGTGTGGATGATAGAGATTTTGGATGTGGGTTGCGAAGGGGAGGAGGGCAAGGCTGGCAGAGGTGGAGTTCTGTCTATTTAAAGTAGTTGTCTGTTTGGCAGTGCACCCTGGAGGAGACAGGGCTGTCTGTGCTCTGGGCCATATCAAAGGTGCCCTCAACACCCCACAGTTCAGGTCTGTTAGCTTTCCTCATAAAACCATGTTTGGAGAGATAGCTTTTCAGAGGGAATTTTGGCTTGAAACTGGAAGAAAGCATGCCTGAAATTTAATTGGAAAGTAAGGGTATATCAAGGGAGGAAAGGCAGCAGCTTTGAAGTGGAAAATATCTTGCAAAGAGTAAAAATAGTGGCTTTTAAGTGGCATATGAGGAGGTTCAGTGGCCAGCCCTTTCATTAGCTGACTTCCTGTGTCCCACTGGGACTGTCCTCTGAGGGCTGATTGCTGCCTTTGATGCCTCTAACCAGCTGGTGTCACTACTCAGGCCGAGGATTTCAGGAAGACAGGTAGCTTAGCAAAGAGGAAGAGAAGGTTTGTTTCATGAAAGCTGATCTACCAATCAACATCTGGCAAAGGATTAATAACCAGAATATATAAGGAGCTCAAACAACTCTATAGGAAAAAATCTAATAATTTGATTAAAATACAGGGCAATGGATCTAAATAGACATTTCTCAAAAGAAGACATACGGATATGGGGGCAAGTGGGGGAATGCAATATAGCTGGCTAGACATAGCCAGATAGACACAGCCAGGTGGAGCAGCTCCCACAGAGGGACCCAGATAACTGGCATGCTTCTAACAGATCCTCAGAGGGAAGGCACTGAGAGTGGATGGAGGGAAGACACAGAAACTGGGCTGGAGGGGAAGAAACCTGGGAATGCTGCCTGGGGATATTGCTCACTGGGACTAATTTTTGGACCACAACAGCTCCAGGAGAATGAGTGAACTGAACTGGCAAGGAGCAACCTGCTCTCTCCACGGGCCTCTGGAACCCCCGCAGGAGAAGATCTCTTGATCACCATGGACACTCAAGTTGGCAAGAAGAGCTCCTTAGAGAAGTCGTGGGAGGGCAAGCAAGCTGATGTGGAGCCAGGAGGGTTTGATGTGGGAGCACCTGCAGTGGAGCACAGCCAGGGACGGCCATCTCCCCAGGCCTGACTTGCTCCCATAGGAGACTTTAGCCCTAGGAGAACTGTCCATCCTGAACTCTGCAGGGTGGTCTTGTCCATCAGACAGGGCTGATTTGACCCAAGCACCCCTTGGTCTGCTGGCCTTTCTGGGGTCCCAGCCTGGCCAGACCTGCTTGCAGGGCAGTCTTGGGTGCCCTGGAGGCCACACCATAGCTTCTGTGCTGGCAGATGGTATCCGACTGGTGGAGAGCTCCAGCAAGCTTGCCCCTAGGCCACACACCAGCCCATCCACCCCCTCCCCACACTGCAGCTTCCCTAGGCCCAGGAAACTCCTCACATCTCTTTGCTGGCACAAGTCTGCACAGGCAGGTTTTGCCTTCCTTGCCCTGCCAGTGCATGGGAGTGTAGTCTGTCCCCCTGCCCCTTCTGGCTGCCATTGAAGACAGAGCTTTGGTGGGCACAGAGCCAGCCAGCTCCACCCCTACCCCCACCTCAACACCTGGCCCTTGTGCTAACACTGTGCAGAGAACAGTGGACCTTCCTCCCACCCTGAGTGATCACTCCTGCTTGCGGGGCACAGAGAAGGTGTCCAGACCTGCTCACGCCAGTGCCCTGCCCCCAAGCCAACACCACATCCAGCAGGACCCTGCACCCAGTCTTCAGCATAGAGGTGAAAGATCTCTATGAGGAGAACTACGAAACACTGCTCAAAATAATCAAAGATGATACAAGCAAATGGAAGAGCATGCAATGCTCATGGATAGGAAGAATCAATATCATAAAAATGGCCATATTGCCCAAAGCAATTTATAGATTCAATGCTATTCCTATTAAACTACAATTGATATTCTTCACAAAACTAGGGAAAACTATTTTAAAGTTCATATGGAACCAAAAAAGAGCCTGAATAGCCAAGGAAATCCTAAGCAAAAAGAACAAAGCTGGAAGCATCATGCTACCCAACTTCAAACAATACTACAGGACTACAGTAACCAAAACAGCATGGTACTGGTACAAAAACAGACACATAGACCAATGAAAGAGAATAGAGAACCCAGAAATGATGACACACACCTACAACTATCTGATCTTCGACAAACCTGACAAAAACACATGGACACATGGACACATGTGAAGGAACAACATTTACTGGGGCCTGTCGAAGGGTAGGGGATAGGAGGAGGGAGAGCATCAGGAATAATAGCTAATGGGTACTAGGTTTAATACTTGAGTGACTAAACAATCTGTACAATAAATCCCCATAACACAAGTTTACCTATGTAACAAACCTACACATGTACCCTTGGACTTAAAATAAAAGTTATAAAAAGACATATAAATGGCAAACATGCTTATGAAAAGGTGCTCAACATTAATCATCAGATAAATACAAGTCAAAACTATAATCAGATATCATGTCACCCCCGTTAAAATGGCCTATATCTAAAAGACAGACAATAAAAAATGCTGGTGGTGATGTAGAGAAAAGGGAACACTTGTATACTGTTGATGGGAATGTAAATTAGTGCAAACAGTGTGGAGAACAGTTTTCAGTTTCCTCAAAAAACTAGAAATTGAGTTACCATATTATCCAGCAATCCCACTTTTGCTGGATATATATGCAAAAGAAAGGAAATCAGTATATTGAAGAGATATTTGCACTCCTATGTTTGTGGCAGCACTGTTTACGATAGCTAAGATTTGAGAGCAACCTAAGTGTCCATCAACAGATGAATGGATAAAGAAAATGTGGTACAGATACACAAGGGAATACTATTTAGCCATAAAAAAGAATGAGATCCAGTCGCTTGAAACAACATGAATGAAAGTGGAGATCATTATATTACATGAAATAAGTCAGGCACAGAAAGAAAAACATTGCATGTTTTCATTTATTTGTGGGATCTAAAAATAAAAACAATTGAACTCATGGACATAGATAGTAGAAGAATGGCCACCAGAGGCTGGGAACGGTAGTGGGGGGCTGGCGGGGAGGTGGAGATGGTTAATGGGTACAAAAAAATAGAAAGAAAGAATGAATAAGACCTACTATATGATAGCATAACAGGGTGACTATAGTCAATAATAACTGTGTGTTTTAAAATAGCTTAGAGAGTGTAATTGAATGATTTGTAACTCAATAGATAAATGCTTGAGGGGATGGATAACCCATTCTCCATTCTGTGCTTAGTTACCATTGAATGCCTGTACCAAAACATCTCATGTACCTCATCAATATGTACACCTACTATGTACCCACAAAAATTAAAAATAAAAATAAAAATCAGGTGAGTGCCTTCTATGGTTCAAGAACAGTCACAGGTGCTGGTGAGGGCAGGGAGGGAAGACACACAGATAAATATGTGTGTCGATTTTTTTTTTTCTTTTTAGTGCTTTGGGTAAAGTAAATTGTTTTCATTTGTCTGAGAAGATTGACAAATAAAGGGAGAAAAAAAACACATTTTTCTAATAGGAAGAGAACACTAAATATGACAATGAAGCTTTCCCATGGAGCCTGGACATGGCCTCAGAATATTCTCAACACAGAGCTCTGGAGAGCCACTAGCAGTCATTTCTACTTGAATGGAGTGGAGACCTATTCCTTATCCCATCCCCATCCCTAACTGATGTTCTGCTCCTCCTTTCTATTAACTCTTGGGGTGTGGTCTACAATTCCTGCTTTTGTATCCCAACATTCTCTCATGGATGATTATTTTAAATTATGTTTTGTAATTTTGAATCGCAAACTCATCTTAGGCTTCATCTGTAGAAATCCTCTATGACCTGATTTGGAGCTATGCCCCTCTGAAGAGGTTTCTAGTTTGATTTAGTCAGACACCCTAGAGATATTTGTATATTGGGACTAACTTTTATATTAATCTCCCGGCTTGGGGGTTCTCAGACTATATAGGTAGTGCTGTTTCAAACCTCAAGCAGTTTTATGGGAAGACTCACATATATAAATGGTGGGGAAAATTGTTTTCCTATCCAAACAGATGAAACTCTTTCTCCTTGTGCTAGTGAGTGGATTTTTTCTAACCCACCCCTTCAATGAGGTTTTGCTTCAGTAACTGTTCTGGCTTTATTGGGGGGTGGTCATGGGGTGATGGTTGTAGTTTCAGCTTCATCAGCTGGGTTCAGTGTTTTGCATTGTGTGCTCATATGGGTGCTAAAACTTCAGGCTTTCGGTTACTGGGACTGGAAACCCTCCTCCCTCCCAAGGTGGCCTCCGTGTTATTTGGCACTCATAGTCATAGTTTTAAATTTATTATTATTTGAAGGCCCTATAGAATTCCTCTTTTTTCTTGAGAGCTCAACAATGCATTTAAAATAATGTTGGCTATATTTTACCCACAGTTTCTAGGTTTGTAGTGAGAGAATGTTCAGTTTATCTACAGCTCAGAAACATAAATCCATCTGGGAAATTCTTAACACCTGAGGTTATTCATTCACGCAGTCCTTAGCACCCATAGTTATATTTAACAACAGAGTAGGACCAGTGACAGCTGCTCCTTCTCTGATTATTGGAGCCCTTTACAGATCTAGATACAGAAGACTGAGTCCTGCTTGACTCTCCCACAGCAGAAACAAATATTATATTACACGCATGACCCATATTACTGATTTTTAATATACAAATATGGTCACAATTTTTCTGTGTAATTTAAAAAAATCCAGATGCATGGATTTTATTCTTTATGCAAGAATCCAGTGTCTCTCTTTTAAGGTCTTACTTTCTCCCCCAAATTATTGAAGAACTCCTCAGGATTATTCAATATAAAGGGAGTTGGTCCTCTTCCAAGCCCCAGACAGAGAGCATTGGAGTCTTGTCCCTCAGTGCAGCTATCTAAGTCATTGCCACAACGTGTCGCTGTTGGACATGGGTCTTGCTGGGTTCAGATGCCAGTTGTTTGTAACTGCAATTTCATCCGTGCTGGTACTCTTATTTGTAAAATAAGGTTACAGTCTTAAAAAAAGAAAAAAAAAAGTTCACTCCAGGTTTTTAGCAATTGTAATGTGAAGCTATGGGAGAGTAGCTGGTCCTGAGGGCCTTTTAGCCTTAGCTAATGGTGTGCCAAACCACTTCTTTCTCACTTAGGTTTTCCTGTTCTCTTGCATTGCATTAGTATTTAGACTACATATATTTATTTCAAGAATATTATGCTTCCACATTATTTTCACTTCTCATTTAATACCGATAAAGTATTAACTCTCATGGATACAGTGCCCTGCTATCTCATAATTTTTTGATCCTCAAAACCCACTCTATGCAGGCAGCACTGAACCCCAGAGAGGGGCAATGACCTTCCCAGGGGATTTCTACAAATTAATAGAAAAACTGGAACTCCACTGCCTGCTGCACCACCACCATGTCTTTCGGACAGTACCTCTTGCCACATGATAAGCAGTTTGAGGTAAAAATCAAATATCTCCTATACAGCTGCACATACCCTTGCTCCTCTAAGTGGAATTCACCTCACTCATGGTCTGCTCTGAATCCTAGCAGTTGCAAACACAACACCAGTGGTTCTCAAATGTAGTGCTGCGACCAGGAGTATCAGCATCACCAGGAAGTTTGTTAAAAATGCAAATTTTCAGATCCCACCTCAGACCTACAGAGTCAAAAACGCTGAGGATGGAGACCACCAATCTTTGTTTAACAAACCCTATGCCAAGGATTCTGATGATTTGGGAAGCCCTGTCATAAAACAATATTTCATCTATTAGGAACTCCAGATACAGTGCTTATGGATATAAAGTTTTAAAGGCCTACAAAAATGTTTGTAAAGTTTTGTCTCCAAATTACAAAAGAAAATTACTGAAGTGTAAATCAAGACTAATGGACTGACAGCAGTGGCTCACATCTATAATCCCAGCACTTTGGGAGGCTGAGGCTCAAGGATTTCTTGAGGCCAGGAGTTTGAGACCAGTCCAGGACAACATAGCAAGACCCTGTCTCAAAAAAAAAAAATTAGCCAGTCATGATGGTATGTAACTATAGTCCTAGCTAGTTCAGAGGCTGAGGCAGGAGGATAGCTTAAGCCCAGGAATTTGGGGCTGTGGTGACCTATGATCATGCTATTGCACTCCAGTCTGGGTGGCAGGGTGAGACCTTGTCTCCCTAAAACAAACAAACAAACAAAAAAATATTTTATTAACTATCTAAACCACAATAGAATAATATGTCAAATTATTCAACTAATCTGTATTCTTAGAATTATCTATGTATATAATATGTTTTAAGCCTCCAAAAGGGACTTGTTTTGTAATTTGGTTCTTAAATGTAGAGATTCAACTACTCATATGGCATCTCTGCAGCTGAAGGTTAAAAATCTGGGAATGACAGTTGTCAATTTCTAGAGACGTCTTCAGATGGCCACACGATGTCAGTGTAATACAAAAGAAAGAGCAAATGATTCTATTGCAGTGGACTTCCATTGCGATGTCTTTTGAAACAAAATCACTAGGGGCAAGTGAAATGAGGAGGGAAAAAAAAACAAACTGTATATAATCCCATTAGTCTTTTATGGCAGGTCATGTTTTATTTTTATTTTCTTCCTATCTCTGCTTTTTTACCTGTGTGTTCTCCAATGTAGCTGGGTTAGATGTTTAAGTAACATCAAGGGGAAAAGAAAAAAAAAGAATTTTTACTTAGCACTTATATATGAGCTACTATGTACCTAGCACAAAATAAATGCTTCAAAGGATCCATTGAATGAAATACTAAATGTTGATATTTACATTGACATACAGGGCATTTATTACTGCTTCCTTTTAAGATGGGGAAAGGTTTAGGAAGGTTAAATTACATTCTAAGATCACACAACTGGTAAATGCGAATCCAGGATTTAAATGCAGGTTGTTGAAACACTAGAAACCCGTAATTTTTTCCCAATACCATGCTGCATCTCTGAGAAGTAGCGTTGATGATGAATATTGTCTCTAGACAATTTTTACTGTGCAAGGAGTATTGGTGCCATTAACTATTCCTTTGGGATCTGAAAATTTGTGAAATAATTTAGTCTTTTTGCGCCAGTATGTTCAATATATCAAATACAGTATATTTCCATCTAAGAATAATTATTCTTTAAGTATGAGAAATACAGATTTGCTATAGTTGAGCTGAAGTTCAAAAGTTGACATTTAAGGAAAAATTTTATTAGAGAATCTATTTTGAGAGTTTATTACTGCCTGTTCTCTTACAAGACTTGAAGTACAGCAAGTCTCATCAATCTGTTTTGTATTGGTTGCTTAGAGGCAGTCTGTGCATGCTGTATGGTTTGTCAACTATGCAGTCACCTCCTAAAAATGGTATTTATTGCTTGAGCATAAGCCTGAATGAGAGAATAGCCCACAGAAGCTATTGACAGATGATTGTCTCTTATTGTTACTACAACTAGGGCAGATGTAATATGAAAAGTTTAGCTCTTAAATACTCCTTTCATCCAAGTCTGTACTTAGATTTTTGGAAACACATCTCATTGCATGGTCCAGGGCTCTCCTACCTGCTACCTCTCTGCTCTGCCCTCAGTATTTTAGGAGGTGTTCTAATTAAGGAATGGAGGTCCAACACAAATAATTTGCTCAGCAATAAGTTCATACTGGCAAATAAGGATCTCTCATTCATTTTAGTCTTTGCAAGGTTGTAGATGATTATCTATTGCTATGGCAAGATGTTCTTGACATATTGAGAAGTGGAAAAAATGGTTATCAAATAGTTTGTACAGTATTTAACCATTAAAATTATATTTATTAAACAATTTAAATGTATATATATACACCAACGTGTAATAGAGTGCTGCTGTTCAATAGAAATACATGAGTCATGCTGGGCACGGTGGCTCACTCCTGTAATCCCAGTGCTTGGGGAGGCCGAGGTAGGCAGATCACCTGAGGTCAAGAGTTCAAGACCAGCCTGGCCAACATGGTGAAACCCCGTCTCTACTAAAAATACAAAATAAATTAGCTAGGTATGGTGGCGGGCGCCTGTAATCCCAGCTACTCAGGAGGCTGAGGCAGGAGAATGGTGTGAACTCAGGAGGCGGGGGTTGCGGTGAGCCGAGATCATGCCATTGTATTCCAGCCTGGGCAACAAGAGCAAAACTCTGTCTTAAAAAAAAAAAAGAAGAAATACATGAGTCATATATATAATTGAAAAATTTTCAGGAGTCCCATTAAAAAACTAAAACGAAACAGGTAAAATTCGTTTCAATGATACATTAATATATTCTTAAATATATTACTTTATACATTTATATAGTTATATATTTTACATAAGATATACAAATGTTTAGTATATTTATATTTAAATATATATTAATTAATCTATTAATAATATGTTTTAGTACTATATTAATAATATGTTAATGCTGCATACTAAAAGTGATATATTTTATTTAAGCCCAATACAATGTTGTTATTTCAATGTATAATCATTATAAAATTGATATATTTTACACTTTTTTATACTTAGTCTTTGAAAGCACATCTCAACTCGGATACTAAATTTCCATTGAAAATATCTGATTTATGTACAGATTTTATGAAATTTATGACTGAAAACATAGTCATATACTTAAGTTATTCTAGTCATATATTAAACTTTTTCAATAACTGAACAGAGTATTGCTTTTTAAAGTTAAATAAATTCAAATTAAATAAAGTTTAAAAGTTAGTTCCTTAGTTGCACTAGACACATTTCAAATGCTCAGTAACAATGTGTGGCTAGTGGCGACGGCTCTGGATATTGCAGTGGTAAAGGATTTCCATAGCATCTCAAATTGCATTTTCACGTATAGATCCAGAGGATGGCTTTTCCGGTTCCTGCCAGCTTGTCTTGCTTTCAACATCATTTCTGTCATCAGGCTCAGTTCCCTGTGTCAGGCCCCGTGTGAGCAATGACACTTATGGCACACGCTGTAATTCCAGGGATGGCACTCACGCTGTCGTATACTGTTACCAGCAAATACCATCAGGTCAGAAGTGAGCAGGTGTGCTGGGGCATCCAGCACACTCAACCACAGGCCTCTTTCTCCATCAGCCTCTTTTGTGACGTGTTCTGCTCAATCACCTCAACTTCTCTCCTAACCCTCCCGAGATTGTGGCGGGCAGCCAGGGCTCCGCTGGTGATACTTCTTTCCCCAAGAGCTCTTTACCATGAACGAGCAGCTCCTCAATGGTTCCATGATCGGAGACTGCTTGTGTCTTGCCTGCTCATTCCGTGAAGAAGATGGGACGAGGTTAGGCTTGAAGGTCAGACTTACACTTTTGCTTCTCATCTATCAGGCCACTATTACTAAAAATAAAAAAACAACAACAGCAACAATGAAACTCACAAAAAAAAGCAGTAATTAGATTCCAGAATTTCTCTTTCTGAGATTGAATGAAGAGAGATCTGATTTTATCATTAGAACCTATGGAAATAATTTTACTGATGATATAACAATTGTCTATGCTTCAAAACCTAAAACTTAGTGGCCTTCAGACTGAAAACATGAATTCGGTGGGAAATGGGAAAAGTCAAAGGACTGAGATGCTCCATCACAGTCAGAGAAATCCTTTAATCACTGAGGTCACCTGACTCTAAGAGTAATGGGGTTAGAAGTATAAGTATAAAAGAGTGATAGCAAGACTTCATTTTGAATCTTGGGAGCAGAAGTGCAACTTGCCTTAAGGAAGGAATCTGCCTTAACAACTGGGGTGACAATTTGCTTTAGACAAATCAAATCAAGAGGAGAGAAACACATCTGAAAAAATACAGGCTTTTCTGGGATAAGAGTCAGAGACTCTTAATTGGTAGATCAGTTCAGGACAGCCCATTGTCTAAGGAGGAACCTCTAAGACCCACTCAGGGAAGGCAGCATGCAAGGAGTCTGGACTGGGAGCTAAGAGGCCTCTCGGAAAACTAGAGAAAGAATGGTGTCAGGGCAAGAGTTCTGGAGTCGGGGGAGCAGTTATTTGGAGCGAGAAAATGAAGGCATATTTTTGGCTCCAGATCACGTTAAAAATGTGTAATACTTAAAATCAAGCTCTTCAACAGGCTCCACTTCCATGAGGCCACAGGGGTGCAATGTTTGCTGCTTACTACTTAAGCATCCTTTCACTTGCTTTCTCCCCTTCACTCCTGTTCCTCAGTTTTAATTTCAAGTTTCTAGCTTTTGTCCTGCTATCTCACACATGGCTTCTATTCTTTGGCCTTTGCAAAATGACTTTTTATTTTAGTTTCTTCTTAAGGTTCTATTTCTGAGATCCATTTTTGGGATGCATTTTTTCTCATCTGGAATAGTTTTGGGATAATGCATCGTTGGGGCTATTTTATTCCTTGGGCAGTATAGGCACAGAGGCTTTTCAGAGGGCCATGAAATGACTGAGTCCTGAAAAAATAATGCGTAGGCTCAAAATAATATCAGAAATGGGAAAATTGAAAGTAATAAATGTTAAATTAAAATCTTATGACTATAACACTATGTCAACTGTATTAATTGTAAAATTTAGGATGCATACTGATTTCATTATATTCGAAAATAATTTTGGAAGTTGGGATTTCTTACTTTGAAAGAATTCCTAAGTATACATGGTGATGATAGCTAACAAATCATAGCTAATCATAAATCAAATGCCACTTGTAAGCAAATAATTTCAAAAGCAAAATTATAAACATCCTTTCAAAAAATTGCAGTCTTGAATTATATTTAATGTGGGATGGGGGTTTGTTTTGATTTTTTAATATGCTGTAGAGAGGAACTTCCATAGTAAGAATTCTCAGAGCTTATTAAGGCCTTAAAATGACACTGAAAACCCCTTTCCACCGATCCATACCTGGCCGTTCCATTTCCCGGACAGGACAATTGCACATTGTAGCTAGCATGGTGTGTCAAAAAGAGTCAGTGGAACATATGAATTTCTAGCAGTAAGAATTTTGGCATCGCCGGGTGCAGTGGCTCACTCCTGTAATCTCAGCACTTTGGGAGGCCGAGGCAGATAAATCACCTGAGGTCTGGAGTTCGAGACCAGCCTGGCCTACATAGTGAAACCCTGTCTCTACTGAAAATACAAAAACTAGCCAGGCATGGTGCATGCCTGTAATCCCAGGTACTCAGGATGCTGAGGCAGGAGAATCGCTTGAGCCCGGGAGGCAGAGGCTGCAGTGAGCCGAGATGGTGCCATTGCACTCCAGCCTGGGGACAAGAGCAAAATTCCACCTAAAAAAAAATAAGAATTTTGGCAGCTTCATTAGCCTTTCCATTCTTTCATTTATTTGAATATGCAGATATTCCTGGGAGGATTACAGATGATGCTACCTAGTGGGTTGGTCCTATAGTCTGGAAAAAAGAGAACATGGGTTAAGTCTTTGTACATGGTGGAAGAATAGGCTGTTCAATTCTACATAAGAGTAGAATTGAACATAGGATCGAATACTTATCCTTATAAAATTTGGTGTGGCCAGGAGCAGTGGCTCACCCTTGTAATCCAGCAATCTGGGAGGCCAAGGCAGGAAGATTACTTGAGCCCAGGTGTTTGATACCAGCCTGGGCAACGTAACAAAATGCTGTGTCAATTTAAAATTTAAAAAGATGAAATTTGGTATAGTCTATTGGGGGACGGATACACTTAAGGTGGTTTTACAAATTTGGTCTTGTGGTAGATTGCATTGCTCTTCCAAGGATTCATTCTCGGCCCTGTGAGATAATCATGCATTTCCACCCGTTGCCATGTTCCTTGCAGAGCACCCCCCTTTGGCAGCATACACTTTCTGCACCAGGTCAGGTTGGCCGTGTAACTTGCTTCAGCCATTGGAAGTGTACAATGCCACAGCCAAGCAGCAGCTTGAAGGGGAGTTGTGTGATTTGGCTCTGCATCTTACTTTCTTCCCTCTGCCTCAAGAATGATGGTATGTCCCCACTAGGGGCTACTCTTTGAGCTTGGTTCCTGGAGTGAGAAGGTGCAAAGAGTAAAGCCACAGCAACAGAGGTACAACTGCCAACATGTAATTGTGCAAGAAAATAAACATTCGTTGTTACAAGCCACTGTGATTTGGGGGCTGTTTGTTTCTACAGGAACGCTGATTAATAGAGTTGTTCAGGAGGAAAGCTCCCTGGTAGTTCTTCTATTGATTCAATTTGAAAATGGGGCTTTTTGCATTAATCAGCAAAAAACAAAACAAAACAAAACAAAAACCAGCATGTTCCACTCTCCTAGAATAGTGTTGTGCATACCTTACAGTAACTAGCACTTTAACAGAATTAGAGAGTTAACATAAAGTTAATCCTTGTCACGATGTCACAAGGTTCCATGTCAGGATGCTGGGAGTGAAGTCATAGAGGTATTTGAGTGTCCAATAATGTTACTTATTTGTCCCTAATGACACCTCCTGGGATTTACTGAGGTAGGCAATTTGCATTTTTCAATTACAAGTGTGAAATATTCTTGTTGCCAATTTTGCTAGTGTTAGGAATTCTTTGCAAGGTACTTTCTGCACTTCATGGAAAATCAGCATAAAATAAATCAATTCAGTTCCCAAAGGCTTCATTTAACACACTGCTTATTTCCATATGGTGTGAATCTGTTCTTTCTTCTCTGAGCTTAAATGAAGTAACTTGACTCAGAAGAACACAACCTTTTATTAATTATAGAAAAGTAGAAATTGCTAAGATTTTGTTGTTGCTGTTGTTGTTTCTGGTTTATTTTGATTGACTGATTGATTGATTGATTGAATGCTACTTTTAAGTGTTCTTAGTGCAACGATCTGACCAGGCAATGAAACTTTAAACAGAGAGATTGTCTTTCTTTGGAAGCTTGGGATTATTGCACTATTCTGAACATTTCCATATTATCCCATGTGGAGGAGGCATAAGGTAATTTCAATAAACAACCAGAACGGGCCAGGCACAGTGGCTCACTCCTGTGATCCCAGCACTTTGGGAGGCCAAGGTAGGCTGATCATTTGACCTCAGGAGTTCGAGATCAGCCTGGCCAACATGGTGAAACCCCATCTCTACTAAAAATACAAAAATTAGTTGTAATAACTACAGGCGTGGTGGCGGGCGCCTGTAATCCTAGCTGCTGGGGAGGCTGAGGTATGAGAATTGCTTGAACCCGGGAGGCGGAATTTGCAGTGAGCTGAGATCATGCCACTGTACTCCAGCCTGGGCAGCAGAGCTAGACCCTGTCTCAAAAAAAAAGTGATAATAAAATAAACGACCAGAACAGTGCTTTCAAATCTCACTTTTGGTGTTGAACATGTTCTATATTTGTGCTGTCTAGTATGGAAGCCACTAGCCACATGTCACTATTGAGTGCTTGAAATATTGCTACTGTGACAGAGATGGATAAAGAAGCTGAAGACATATCACCAGGATTTAGTACTTTCTGTATCTCTGCATAACTCTTCTTTCTCCTGTGTGTTACCTTCAGCCTCAGATAAGCTGTTCCAAGGTGACTATTGGCACTTCCAGAGCTAGAATTTTCTGGATTCAGAACCAGCACAAAAAGCTGCAATCTTTGTCACAGAAGTCCCAACAAAACTCTTGAGCTTTCATGGTTTAGACAAGCAGAGGCTAACACTTACCTCTGAACCCATCACTCATGACAGTGGGAATGAATGTGCAGACTGATTTAGCCCAGGCAAGCCTTAGAGGCCGTGAGTGGGGTCAGCTTTACCCAAAGCACATGGGCTGAAACTTGGGGAATAACAGTTCCACCAGAGCAAAGATCAGCAATTTTTGTCCTGAAAAGGGCCCCATAGTAAATATTTTTAGCCTTTGTGGGCCATACAATCTGTCACTCAATTCTGCCACTGTAGCTCAAAAGCAGCCATGGATACTACATTTTTTTTTTAAAAAGGGCATGACTGTGTACCAAGAAAACTTTATTTACAAAATCAGAGAGCAGGCCAGATTCAGATGACAGGCCATAGTTTGCCAATCCCTGCACTAGAGAGAGATTAAGTACAGTTATCAGACTGGAAGTCAGGTTATAAAAACAAGCAACAGATGTCCACAACATGCATAGAATAATATAGATATTCCTGCTTCTCTGGGTCTTTAGCTTTTCTCTCTCTTTGTAATAAGAGTCAGAACTGATGACTTTAGGAGGCTCTTTTTCTTCCAAAGTTCGCCTGACCTCAAATTAAAATGGTCTACTGAGTGTCAAGGTGGTGGCTTTTGCAAATGCTTGGGATCCAGGAGGAAAGGTGACAGCCTTCATGGTAGCAAGCCTATAGAGAGTAGCAGCCCCAGAATCAAATAATTTGTTTCTAGATATAACACTTTCACATGCTGAAATATAAAACCTCTCTCCTCAGAAAAATTAATCTACTTCTTCCCTAGTCTTTCCAATGCCAGATAACAGAACCACAGTTTATCCATTCATTTAGGCAAAAAGCTGGGGTGATATACTTTTTTTCCTGTTAATATCCTCCAGCCAACCTATCAGCAAGTCCTGTGTGCAGAATATGCACGGAATCTGACCACTCTGTCTACCTCCACCAACACAGCTCCTACCTGTGTCACCATGCGCCTCTCCTGGACTTCTCCAGTAGCCTCCCCAGTCTCCCTCCTCCCTCTTGCTCCTCTACTGTCCTTTCTCAATTCAGCAGCCAGAATGATCTTTCTAACATCTAAATCCTCCCGTGACCTCTCATTATGTTATTTATTTATTTATTGAGAGGGAGTCTTCCTCTGTCACCCAGACTGGAGTGCAGTGGCATGATTTCGGCCCACTGCAACCTCTGCCTCCCAGGTTCAAGCAGTTCTCCTGCCTCAGCCTCCCTAATAGCTGGGACTACAGGCATGCATCTCCACACGTGGCTAATTTTTGTATTTTTAGTAGAGAGGGAGTTTTACCATGTCAGCCAGGCTGGTCTCGAACTCCTGAGCTCAGGTTATCCGCCCTCCTCGGCCTCCCAAAGTGCTGGGATTACAGGCATGAGCCACCATGCACAGCTTCCTTATGTTTAAAACTAAACCTCAGCAGAGTTTACAAGGTCCCTATGACCTAGACTTCCTCAACCCTCCCAGCCTCATCTGTTAACACTCTCTCCTTGTTAACTGGAGCTGAAAGAAGGAGGAATAAAGTAACTTCAATAAACAACCAGAACAGTGCTTTCAAATGTCACTTTTGGTGATGATGGAAATGTTCTATATCCATGCTGTCTAGTATGGAAGCCACTAGCCACATGTCACTACTGAGTGTTTGAAATATTGCTACTGTGACAGAGAGGCTGACTTTTACACTGTACTTAATTTTAATTCATTTAAATGTAATAGCCACATTTGTCTATCGGCTACTATGGACGGCAAAAAACTAGAATATGGGTAAAACTGATATAAATGATAAAATAAAGTATGAACAGTATTGGTTAGGGCATCTTAAAGGAAAGAGGGCTGCTAGGAGGTTATGGGATTCAGGGTAGTATTCAAAAATCATGGAAGTGACTTCTGGGAAGGGCTTTAAATGATGAGTGAAGTTGACTTAGATATAAATGTATATGTGCTTATATATATACATATACACACACACACATTATGAACAGATCAAGGAAAGAATTTTTCAGGCAGAGAGACTAGATTAAGTGAAGTTACATGTGGAAACTATTTAGGAAATATGAGTAAGTCCAGTTTGGTTTTTGCATAAAAGGTATGTCCAAGAGTAATTTGAGATTCTTGTAGTTCCTTCGAGGCTATTTTGCAGAAAGTCTTCGATACCACACAGAAAAGTTAGTATTTATCTTGATAATAGTTAAGAAGCCATTTAAGATTTTTTTTTTGAGCAACAAACTTATGTGACCAGAGATATTAATCTGGCAACAGTAATTAAGAAGGAGAATAAGGAGAATCAGGGTGGAACAGGAAAACTAATGAAACCAACTTATACACACTTTGCTGTCAAAAATAGTGAGGCCTGTAATGAGAATTATGGAAATGGAAAGTTGGAGATGATTTAGATTTTCTGAGTTTGGAGTTATGTGAATATGTGAATAAAGACTGGCGATTGCTTTTTGTCTAGACATTTCTGAAGAAAGGATGGCCTGCAGTGGTAACTTCCACCATCAGGGCAAGAAGGGACCTCGTGCCTGGGAATAAGATGGGGAAAGTCCAACTCAGTCTCACTTTCAGGAAGCTCTCTGAGAAAAAAGGGAAGAAGACTTTGGTATCTACTGCTAACTGAAGCATATGAGGGGTTAGAAGGGCAGGAGTGATAGGACTAGCCAGTGATCAGCACCCCTTAGGAAGCCACACTTGGCTGTCTGGATAGATTGTGGGGCTAAAGAGAGGCATGACTGTCCCTCTGGGAAGGGTTTCCCAGTGATTGAAGAGGCAGGAAGAAAGTTGATCACCAACCCAAGGAAACTAGGCACAACATTTTCACAGTCCCATTGGTAGGAGCCATTAGCAGCAGCCGCATCAGCCCAAGTGAAACCAGGGATGACTTCCTTCCCAGTTACATGTGACCGGATACGTAAGAGAAACCTGCTTCTGCATCCCTCCAGGAGCTCCCTTCAACCCTTAGGAACTAGATGTACAAGAGGAAGGAGGTGGGATATGAGATGAGGGTAAGTTCCTCCAGAGATGGTTTGCATTTCCTCCCACCAGTTGCTTTGTTAGTACTACAGCCTGAGACTACTTTTTAACTAATAAACCCTATATTTTAGGGCAGTTATGTACGTTTACGTATATCTCTCTGTGTAGATATATATATATATATGCATGCTTATGTATAAGTGAAATGAATGACAACAATGATACAAAGGACAAGAGGGAGGAATTCAGATTACTTGTTGTTGCAAAGTACTTGTACTATCCATGAAGCTGTATAGTGTTATATGAAAGTGAACCTGGCTGGGCCGGGTGCAGTGGCTCAAGCCTGTAATCCCAGCACTTTGGGAGGCTGAGGTGGGTGGATCACAAGGTCAGGAGTTCGAGACCAGCCTAGCCAATATAGTGAAACCCCATCTCTACTAAAAATACAAAAATTAGCACAGTGTGGTGGCAGGTACCTGTAGTCCCAGCTACTCAGGAGGCTGAGGCAGGAGAATTGCTTGAACGTGGGAGGCGGAGGTTGCAGTGAGCCGGGATTGCACCACCACACTCCAGCCTGGGTGACAGAGCGAGATTCTGTCTCAAGAAAAAAAAAAGAAAGAAAGAAAGTGAACTTGGGTTTGTTGTAAATGTGTATTGCAAATTCTAGGGCAACCGTTAAAAAAAAGTTTTTAAAAAAGTAGAATTGATATGCTAAGAAAGGAGAGAAAATGGAATCATGTAAAATGCTCAATTAATGCCACAAAAGACAAAAGCCCTGTGGAACACAAGAAGAAACAAAGAACAAGGGCAACACATAGAAAACAGTAACAAATATGGTAGATATTAAGCCAACTATATCGATAATCACTGTAGATGTCAGTGGTCTAAATACGCCAATTAAAAGACAGAGCTTGTCAGAGTAGATTAAAAACATACCAGCCGTGGTGGTGCACTTGTGTAACCCCAGCTACTTGGGATACTTTGCGCAGAGGATATTAAGCCTAGGAGTTCATGACCAGCCTGTGCAACATAGGGAGACCCTGTCTCAAAGAAAAACAAACAAACAAAAAATCAAGACCCAACTAATTACTGTCTGTAAGAAACCCACGTTAAATAGGTTAGACTCTGACAAAACACCCAGAAGTTAAGCTCTAGTAAAATACTTTCTCCCGAGGATGGGCCCTGCTAAGAAGAGTACTCAGATGTATTTCAAAATGGTTACTTTCCTCCTCCCACTGCTGGAAGAGCAAGTAAATTTTTCTCCAATATTTTGGGAGATAAAACTCCCCAAAACATGTGTGGGTGGAGGGACAGAGGGCCCATGACTGTATCTGAGACCACTTTTTATATAAATGAATCTCTAAATTGAAGTTCAAATATTTGAGGGTTGGTGAAAAAGAAATGGAGTTATTCTGATATTTGTGACTCATTACTATTTTTTTTTTTGCTTAAATTGTCTCGGGTTTAATTATTGGGAGCTCCTTCAAGTTGTCTTTTCAGTATGAAACTAACATTTTTTCAGCAATTTCTTACTTGCTGGTGCCACAAGTTTTTGCAGGTTTATCTTGTATTTTCTCTGCCTGAGCTGTGAAATCAGCCATTTTTCCAAAAAGCCCTAGTTCCTTTTATTGGACATTATTCAAATTTGGGTTCTACATATGTTAATTGCTCTGGGGTGTGACATCACCTAGGATTGATCACAGCTCAGTTGACAGAAAATACACATACAGCTAGGTGCATATATAAACCCATTCTATATTTATGTCTGTGTATATCTATACAGGCATTAAAACCATGAGTTGTGCTATGCCCAAGCCCTCACAATTGCTCATTACTTACCCATTGACTTGGCTTGACCAAATGTTAGTCAGGCTTCTCCCTAAAGGCCCCAGAACTTTATCTTATTCCCAAGGTTTTCAGCAAGTGCTAAGTTACAGAATATCTTCTCAATGGCTCACTCCAAGAATCTGGTGACCAAAGAGAATTAAAATTTACTGTCAAAGTCACTCTCATGCCATCTGCCTACCTCCATTTGCTTGCCCCACTCTCTCACAAACTTCCTGCTAGCCCTATTTACTTCTCCTTATAAAAGAAAGGTCTTTTTCTGTTCGACATTTAGACTTTACCACTTCTGCAATAGAGTATTCTCCCTATTTCAAAGTCCCCTTCCCCATATTGCAATGCAGTTGATCCTTGAAAAACACAGGGGTTAGGGGTGCTGACCCCTTGCACAGTTAAAAATTCACATAAAATTTTTGACTCACCATAAACTTAACTACTACTAGCCAACTGTTGACTGGAAGCTTTACCAATAACACAAACAATAGATTAACACATATTTTGTGTGTTATATATATTTGACACTGAATTCTTATAGTAAAGTAAGAGAAAATAAAGTGAAAAAATGCTATTAAGAACATTATATGGAAGAGAAAATATATTTATTACTTATTAAATGGGAGTAGATCATCATAAAGGTCTTCATCCTCCTTGTCTTCATGATGGGCAGGCTGAGGAGAAGAGAAAAGAGTAGGGGTTGGTCTTGCTGTCCCTTGGCGTAACTATTATTGAAAAAAATTCATGAATAAGTGGATTTGTGCAGTTGAAACCCATGTTCTTCAAGGGCCAGCTGTGGCCTTTTTGAATAAAATCTCTATTTTAATCTGGCTTTTAAAAAATTTGACTACTGTTACTACTAATGGCAACCCAATACCACAGGTGTTTGAATTAATCGGTTAATTGCCTTTATTGAAAGAATGTCTATGATCTTTTATAATTTATATTTTCCTCAAGATAGATTTGTAATGAAATAAAATCTAACTTTTATTAAAACTGAAAAAGGGAAATGGAGGATTCATTGGCAATGGGGTGTTTCTATTTGGGTAACAAGTAGATTAGTACTGCAGGTAATAGAAATGCAGAATCACACAGAGAAGCTGGTTTTGAGGGAAATTATGATGCTGTCTTAGTGTGGAGGGTAATAAGACCAATAGTCTTTTTCTTTTTCTCCAAAATCAAAGATGATTCACCTAAGCATGTTTCAACAGAACCAAAATAACACCCTCCACCCTAAAGATTCTTCAAGCAGATGATCCCCTGACCGAGCTCTTTTAGATACACCCAATGGTGCTTTCAAACATCTCCCAGTAGAGTCTCTTGGCTGTTGCTCCTGGCCATGGCAGGTTCCATTGGTTGCTCCTTCCAACAGTAATTAGCATGGGTTTCCATAGCAGCAGCTTCTAGCAGCCACTCCTATTGGCCTGGGTCCTTACCACCAGCAGCACCTCCCTGCAGATCTTCCTGCTGGTGAATGCTGCTCCAAGTGATTAATGACTTCCATTCCCCTAGGATCTCATTCAGGGAATTCTAAAATGTTCAACTTTAAAGGACCTCAATCCCAAACACCTTCTCTCAAAACGTCTGGATTTCTTCAATAGCTAGAGGGAGCATTTGATTTCTAGCAGCACCCTCAAGCCAGGTCTCAATAGGCTCCTCACGAAGCCCTGGGGATCAGTTAGAATGCCACACTGTTTTTTCAAAGTCCTTTCTTATCTCCATCGGTTACTATTCATACCTCTGGTAGAAAAGTCCCATTGACAGGCATTCCGGGCTTCAGGCTTGAAATATTGGTGAGTGTTTTCTCATCAAGGAGGTCCTCTATGTACTCCGGTTAGCTGAGCAACTTCTGCATATTGGTGGTCACTAAACTACCATGTTAGGGTCAGTACAACAGAAAGACTAATACCACAGATAGAAAATTGACAGACTCAAACTAAAAAGGATGAACGCCAACAAGGAATGTTATGAGTGAACTACGAATATGTGTCATATCATCCAGGGTCCCATTTCTTGTTGTCTTTCCCACTTTCTTTTGCTGTTCACCAAGGCCAAACACAGGAACGTACATTCCCAGTGCTCAGGCAGAGCTCCTGTCCTCCCTATAAGTTGTCTTCCAAAGGTCACACTAGAAAGCACATAACTTCTTCCCCCAAATAGCAAAAGCAAGGGAAGCATGGCATTGGCTAATGCTCCACATGCCTCCTTTCTCTAACCACATCCGGATATTCAGATTGAGGCATCTATGTAAACAGAGTCCTGGAAAATAGCCCAGACCTCCCAGGGCTCCTTAACATAAATATGAAAGCTTGCCTAATAATCCTGAGTTTAAAATTATGAGTGACATAAAATAATCTTCACAGTGGGAGTCATCAGCCCAAATTAGGGTTAAAGGTTAAAAACAAACAAATAAATAAAATGCAAAAAAAAATCACACACAAACCAGTCTTATGTTGTAGAAAATATTTCCTAAGCCCTTGGATTTAATGTCATTTTTAGAGTTTGATGATACCTCCCTAGAGAGGGTATAACAAATACTGAACAAGGATGACACAGATCAGAAAGAATTTAGCTAGGGAGGAATTCAGATTGGGGAGAAAAATAAGGAGTTGGGCCTATTCTCATTAAAAAATAAATCCCTCTGGAATGACATAAAAGAACATTTTTAAAAAGACTAAAAGAATGGCAATTTATCTTTTCCTTTTTAATGCTAAGTATTTCTATTTTAAAGGGCTTCCATCCCAAGTATACATTTGGATTGAAAAATGGAGAACAGTCAACATTGTTGGTGAATGAAGATTTTTAAGTTCAAAATGTTGATCAAAATTTCCTGATTCAAATTGCTTTTTTGACTCTTGGATTACATGTGGTTTGTGTTACATGTCTGTATTTTCTAAATTCCAATTTTTTAATGGAGCACAGAAGCAGTTATATTGGAACACTTTACACGTTTTTGTGTATTGTTTTTATAAAGATTATGATAGACTGCAGGTTATTTGAAAATACAAGACAATGAATACAAAATGGTCCTCAATCAGTTAGATTCATGGGCCTTATTATTATGATTCTCTTCATCTTTATTGCATCTTGGACTAAAAATGTAATTACTACAGTATTTATAGCCCAGCTTTTGCAGGGAAGGGACCTCATGCCATAAGTGACATTCATCAAACCTAGTTTCTTGTATGAAAGTGAGTCTATGCAGAGTAACTTAAAAAAAAAGCTGAATTTACTTTAAAATATTTATTCACATGTGAGTAAAAATGACTGAAAGTGTTATCTCTTCCCTTCTTTTGGCTTCTCCTGCCCTGTTCCAGTATATTTCATGAACTAGTGTCTCTAGTTTTCGGTTTTGTTAGTTTTTGTATTTTTCTTTTAACTAGGTAAAGGCAGAGTAAATAAGAGCAATTTTTGCTTTTCATAAAGGTGGTATTTTCTATTTATTTGCCTGTCAGTATCCTGCTGTAGTGCATGCACACATGATGTAATGTGTTGATAATCCTTATTGCTGAAGTGGAACATACATAGTGAGATGTTATTTTCCTCATGGGACTCCAGAAACCTTAAAATCTTGTCATGCTCTACAGTTAAATGATGTTGATTGAGTCCCATTACATATATATATATATATATATATAGTTTCAACAGTTTCTATTCATTAGTTTTATTTTGGAACTATGACTTAATGAATAAACTTGCTGATAAGTTAATAAATATGTGAATGTTGAAAGACAGCAAGCCATCCTCTCAGATTTAAATGAAAATTGACATGAGTACACATTGGATGTTAAAAGGGAAATTCAGTGACTCCCAGACATTCGTACATTTTGAGGCAATTTCTTCTTATAGGTACTTCTATTTTTGAGTTTCTATCCTCATTAAATAGTCCTTCCAATCTCACATTTATATGCTGCTGTAGAACTATGCAATGAAACTTGTAATGAACATTATGTGTTATTTTTCAGGAACTCATTTTAAATATTTAAAAATAAGGTTTTTTTTTCTAATTACAAGAAATAACTACTCTTTGTAAATTATTTGGAAAGTATGGAATATAATAAAGATGAAAAAGATAACTCCTAGATAATCACTTTTAATGTTTTGGCAAAATTCTTTTTAAAAAGTGCTAAAGAAAATGTGGCACATATACATCATGGAATACTATGCATCCATAAAAAAGAATGAGTTCATGTCTTTTGGAGGGACATGGATGAAGCTGAAAGCCATCATTCTCAGCAAACTAACCCAGGAACAGAAAACCAAACACCGCATGTTCTCATTCATAAGTGGGGGTTGAACAATGAGAACACATGGACACAGGGAGGGGAACATCACACATGGGGGCCTGTTGTGGGGGTGGGGGCCAAGGAAAGGGAAAACATTAGGACAAATACCTAATGTATGCAGGGCTTAAAATCTAGATGACGGGTTGATAGGTGCAGCAAACCACTATGGCACAAATACCTATGTAACAAATCTGCACATTCTGCACGTGTATCCCAGAACTTAAAGTAAAAAAAAAAAGTGCTTGAATATATTTAATTTTTAAACTTTTTAATTGAAATATAATATAGATTTAATAACGTGTGCCAAGTTCTCTCATGCCCCCCACCTCCAAAGTAACCACTACCCTGCCTTTATCACTATTTAGTTTTGCTTGCTCTTGAATCTCATATAGATGACATTATGCAGTGTGTATGCTTTTGTGCCTGACTTCTTTCACTCACCATAATAGTGCTTTTTTATATATATATAAGAGATTTATTTTGAGCCAAATATGAGTGACCATGGCCCATGACACAGCCCTCAGGAGGTCCTGAGAACATATGCCCAAGGTGGTCTGGGTGCAGCTTGGTTTTATACATTTTAGAGAAGCATGAGACATCAATCAAATCCATTTAAGAAATACATTGCTTTGGTCTAGATGTGGGGTGGGTGGTGGGGGGAAGGGGAGGCTTCCAGGTTATAGGTGAATTTAAACATTTTCTGGTTAACAGTTGGTTGAATTTGTCTCAAGACTTGGGATAGAGGCTGGGCGCGGTGGCTCACGCCTATAACCCTAGCACTTTGGGAGGCTGAGGCGGGCAGATCACCGGAGCTCAGAAGTTCAAGACCAGCCTGGGCAACATGGTGAAACCCCGTCTCTACTAAAAATACAAAAAATTAGCGTGGTGTGGTAGTGCATGCCTGTAATCCCAGCTACTCGGGAGGCTGAGGCAGGAGAATCACTTGAACCTGGGAGGCGGAGGTTGCAGTGAGTCGAGATCACGCCACTGCACTCCAGCCTGGGCGACAGAGAGAGACTTTGTATCAAAAAAAAAAAAAAAAAAAAAAAAAAAAGACCTGGGGTAGATAGAAAGGGAATGTTCAGGTTAAGATAAACACTGTGGAAACCCAAGTTCTTTTGAAGTCTTATAGTGGCTGCCCGTAGAGACAAGAAGCGACAAATGTTTCCTATTCAGATCTTAGTTCATCTCTTTAGGATTGGGAGAGTCTGGAGGAAAAAAGATCTAGCTATATTAATAGAGATTCTTTAGAGGTGCAAATTGTCCCCCACAAAGAAGAACTTTGCAGGGCCATTTCAAAATATGCAAAAAAACATGTTTTGGGGAAATGCACTTTTTAATTGATGTATATTGTTCCATTATAAAAATATTCTATACTCTATCAATTTTTCTGTTTACAGAATTCAGATTTTTACTTTCAGTTTTTGGATGGATGAAACTGCTTTGAGAATTTTGTATGTCTTTTGCTCACTTCTCTTGAATATATACCAAAGACTAAAAGTTATTGTAGTTATCTAAATTATACATGTTAACTTGCTGACAAAAATTGTGTTAGAATTTGTTGATCTAATGTAAATGTTTTATATTCTTGCGATGCAAATTCTAATTAATCAGTGATGCTCCTCATTTCTTACTAACTCTTCTTTGACTATCTTTTAAACATGTAATATAGAAGATGCGTCTACATGTCTATTGCTTCAAATCCTATATTTAGGTTTAGAATCTGGCAGTATTTTAAGAATACATTTTAATTTGTTTATTTTGTTCTTAGTCTTAGAAACAGTCTATATATAATTAGTATGATTCATGAGTAAGGAATAGTTATACAGAGGAAAATCGTTCACCATTTTATTTTATTTATGGTATAGAGAAATAGAGTAAAAGACAACACTGAATATACAATGAATATGTGCATTCCCTAGAGATTCGATGTGTGTTGCACGTACTCCTAGGCACGTGGCTAATTAAGATATAGTGGTTTGAATAGCTAAGTTATTTACTTATTTATGTATTGTGTATTGTTTCATCTAAAGGAAAATCATAAAATACTTGAACACTTTTTCACATATTCCTTGCTGTTTTTTTAGTGAGATGGAATATTTGTTTTTTTAAAAAATCTCTTTCTTATAATGTATGTTCATTTCAAAAAATTTGAAAAAGTTTAAAAATTATTAAAAGAAATAGAAAATTACTTTAGACTAACCATCATGAGATGAGCACTATTGACTAAAAGATTTATTTTTTTTAGAAAAAGCCATCTTTAGGTGATGTTGGGGGTTGGTAGAGATTCAGCCTGTCTTTTCTGAGGCACTGAGAGATGTGTAATACAAACACACACGAAATGACACTGAAGTCATCAGAAAAAATTATATTTTGTGTATACTGAATTAGTTCCTTATCACTCCCAGAAAGTTACCAATTAGTTCTTCTTTTTTATTTTTTATTCATTGTTATTATTATTTTTGAGATGGAGTCTTGCTCTGTCCCCCAGGCTGGAGTGCAGTGGCGTGATCTTGGCTCACTGCAACCTCTGCCTCCCAGGTTTAACCGATTCTCGTGCCTCAGTGTCCCGAGTAGCTGGGTCTACAGGCATGTACCACCTCGCCTGGCTAATTTTTGTATTTTTAGTAGAGACGGGGTTTTGCCATGTTGGCCAGGCTGGTCTCGAACTCCTGACCTCAGGTGATCCACCCACCTCGGCCTCGCAAAGTGCTGGGATCCCAAAGTGGGTGTGAGCCACCACACCTGGCCAGTTGTTCTTCTTTAACGATCATTATAAATTAATGAAGGTAAGCATAGTCAATAGGCCTAAGGTACTGCCTTTCTCGTTCTTATTAAAACTCAATTGTGTCATCTTTAGTAGGAGTCTCTTCAATTTGTCTCCAGAGTTTTTTTTCATATGATCTTAATGGCATCTGTTAACTTCCTTATTATTTAATGTGAAAAGATATTCTAAACATAAATGAATTTATCTTACACATTTCTTGCCCCAGACTTGGAATCACTCATTCTCTAAGAAGTCCCAGTGTCTTTAGTGGAAAGTGGTATTTCAAGAGTAAAATCTGGGCCTAGGGATATTCACTGGTCTTGAGTTGTCACTCTAACTAAGCCTCTTCTGTAGGCAGATGTAGGGGAAAAAAAAGTGTGTGTGTGTGTGTGTGTGTTTTAAAAGAGGAAATACCTCATGAATTTATGCTTATATTTCCAGTTCAAATTCTGGACTACAGAACTTTACTTAGCAGTTTTCCATTATTTCTCTAATTTCTGACTTTCTCACTGAAAATTTCAGTACTCATGAATGCTGGGGATAGAGTTAGACTATTCATGATGGCTAATTTGCTTTCTTACACATTCCACACCTAACATTCCCGGAATAACAATATTAATACCACCACTATCACTAAAAGCAGTTAAATTGTTTTTGGTGGGGAAGGCATATGCTATCTCCATTCTCTCTTCCACTTTGTATGGTTGTACTCTATGCTGTCAGAGCAGATATCCCTGCTCTGTATGCTTTTGTGCCTGGCTTCACTTTGTTTCCCTAATCCTTTTGATTTGCTCTTGATGGCATTTGTTAACTTCCTTATTATCTAATATATATGCAAATAAATATATATGCCAATACATATATGCTAATAAACATGCAGAAATGTTCTACTTTTTGCACTGTATACGGTACTTTCTCCTTTTTAACCTTCACTCAGTCTTAGTTCTAAAGGTGAGCTATATTCAATTCTCACTACAGTCCTTAGGTTAGTATCTCTCAGACGTTTGTGTTGTTTGAGCTTGTTTGCTAGTAGGTTCCTCAGGAAGGGCTCACAGGAACAATATGCCCTGAGTTCTTGTATGTTTTTAACAGTTTGTCTGTGTCTTTCATGTTCATTGCGGCACTATCCACAGTAGCTAAGTTACGGAATCAACCTAAGTGTCCATCAACAGATGGATGGGTAAAGAAGATGAGGTATATATACACAATGGAGTCCTATTCATTAAAAAAGAAGGGAATCCTGTCATTTGTGACAACATGGATGAACCTAGTCATTCAAGGTTTGATTTCAAGAATCAAGTCATTCTTGAAAGTCAGTTTTAGAGGATAAAAGTTTCTTGACTCTCATTTTCTTTCCTTAAGTATCTTAAATAAGTTATTCCATTTTTTTCTGTCATAAAGTATTACTGTAAAAAAAATCTAATGATGAGCTAATTTTCTTTTTATTTATAAGGCTCATGTTCTTTTTGTCTTCATGTTCAAATAGCTTTTCCCTTTTCTTTAAACTCCAGCAGTTTTACTAGAATGTGTTTTGGTGTTGGTTGATTTGTTTAGGCACATGGCACACCCTTTCAACATGTGCTTTCAAATACTTTTTTATTCTAGTGAAGTTTTTTTTTGACTTATAGCTTTTAGGATTTTTTTTTCCTCTTTAAGAATTTCTACCCTCCACATATTGGATTTTCTTTGCCTGTCCACAATATTTATTACTTTTTATTGAAACATTTTTATTTCTTCTTTTATATTTAAACATTTTTTTCTTATCTGTTAAGAGTTTATTCACTCTTATGCTCCTTCTAGTTTGATATAGTTCCTTTATTTCTAAATCTCTGTTGATTTCTGAAACTATGTTTTTAAGTTTTACTAATTCTGATTTATGTTGCTATTTTATGTCATTAGTCATTTCCTTACTATTAATATCATTTATATCCAACATCATTTTCTTAAACTTTTGAAATAGTAGGTTATAATTTTGCTGTGTTTTGTAGATATGTATTTCTCACCTTTTTTATTATCCGCAGAAAAGTTATTCTATATTTTCTTTTTTTAAATATAGTGACTTTGTAGGGATTTGGCTTCAATAATTTTGTTTTCTTAATTTATATAAAATTAGTTTTACTAAAGTTTGCTCAGGAAGGAGGTTTGGTTTAATTTTCTGAATTCACAGACCTCCCTCTTTTATTGTTTTCATGCAGCATTAAAAATATTGCAGTTTACCTTCTGAGATTTTGAACCTCTGTTTCCCTCCTCATTTTAATCTAAATCCTTTAATGTCTCTGTTGTCCCTGACCCCACTCAATTTTTATTTTATTTTATACTGACAGATAAAGTCATAACTTACATGTAAAACATGATGTTCTGAAGTATATATACATTGTGGCATGACTAAATCTAGCTAATTAACATATGCATTACCTCATATAGTTAGCGTTTTTTGTGCTAAGAACACTTTACAACCATTCTCTTAGCATTTTTCAAGAACACAATGTATCATTAACTAGAGTCATCGCATTGTAAAACAGATCTCTTGAACTTATTCTTATTACCTAATTGAAATTTTATATTTTTTGACTAACATCTCCCCAACTTTCCTCCCTAACCCCAATCCCCTAGTAACCATCATTCTACTCTCTACTTCTGTGAGGTCAACCTTTTAGATTCCACATATGAGTGAGATAGTGTTATATTTCTCTTTCTGTTACCTGGCTTATTTCACTTAACGTAATGTACTCTAGGTTCATCCATGTTGTCACAAATGACAGGATTCCCTTCTTTTTTAATGAATAGTACTCCATTGTGTAGATATACCTCATCTTCTTTATCCATCCATCTCTTGATGGCCACTTAGGTTGATTCTGCAACTTAGCTATTGTGGATAGTGCTGCAATGAACATGGAGGTGCAGATATCTTTTCAACATACTGACTTCTTTTTCATTGTGTGTATACCCAGTAGTGGGATTGCTAGATCATATAGTAATTGTATTCTTAATTTTTTATGGAACTTTCTGTTTTTCATAATGGCTGTACTAATTTACATTCCCACCAACAATGCACAAGGGTTTTTTTTCCTCCACATCTTTGCTGACAGTTTTGTTATCTTTTGTTTTTTCGATAGTAGCCATTTTAACAGGTGTGAAGTGATAGCTCATTGTGGTTTTGATTTGCATTTCCCTGATGGTTAGTAATGCTGAGCATTTTTTCATATACTTGTTGGCCATTTGGGTGTCTTCTTTTGAGAAACATCTGTCTGGTGACCTGCTCAGTTTAGATTCCACTTTCAAGAGTGTGAGGGTCTTCTCCTGGGATGGAACCCTGGCTTGTAAGCTTTGTTGGAGTGCTAGGCCAAACCCCTACTAGGTTCAACAGCTGCTCTCAGCCTGGCCTTCTATATATCTAGTGACTACCTGCTGACTGAGAGCTCTCATGTTCTCAGAAGCATCAGATACCTTGTTATTTCTCTGCTTTTCTCACACACGTGCTGACACAGTGCAGATCTTACAGTGGTTGATGATTTGGCACCACCTACCTCCTATATTTGGGGGGTGAAAGTGTGCATTGCCATCTAATTTTCATATAAATATTACCTGTGGGATTTTTGTTTTGCAATCTAGTGACTTTTCTTTTTCTGTGGCTATTTGGAAAATGTGAAATCTATGCTTTTCCTGCTATTTCTATATTTCTAGAATGCTCTAATTCAGTACAGTCAGGCTCATTTGTCTTGCATGGCCCTTCATCTTTGCAGTTAGGAATTAATTGACAGAAAGGAGGTGTGAACTAACAGTGTACTCTGTGTGCGTGCCTATGTGTATGTGTACATGCACATTTATTTGGAGGTGGGCTGCTGCTCCTAGCAGCACTGCTATATACAGATGCGGGTGTATCCTTAAAGCCCAGTGTTTGGACCATAAATTTTCACATTCTGAACACGGGAAGTTTTCCCTTTGGTTTGTGGTGTGGACGGTTGTTTGTAAAGCTAGTCTTTATTTTCAGGTGTATTTTTGTCTGTCCAAATGACACTGGCACTACAACGTTGCTAATTACCTTGGGAAAGGTTAGTCTGTCTGCAATTTTTTTTTTCCCTAGAATCCTCAGCTATCCTCATGTGGAGAAGGTTCTAGTTGCCTTTGGTGTATTTCTTTTGTTTACCATTCACTTTGGTTCACTCTTTAGTAAAAATCTACCTGGGTAGGTACAATATTGTTTCCACACGAGGCTTCTTGAACAATTCCGTTTTCTCATGTATAAACCACTTGGTAAGGTAGGATCCATTAATCTGGAAGTCTGATAAAGCCAAAGACTTGGGCAAATGGAGGAATTACTTTCAAAATAAATTTCTATTAATGTTAATGAAAGGAAGATTTGCTCATCCTCCCTTTTCTATTTATGCCATCTATTTGTCATTGGTTATCATGGCAACCAAAAACAGAATTATACAAAACAAGACGTATGAAATAGCTCCATTTAAATGAGGATTTCATTTCATAATTTTCAGATTTAACAGCAAGGTAATGAAGTTCAGAAATAGACCTAGAGCATAAATTTTTTAAAAAATTTAAACATTTTCCACGTGCAAGGCACATAGACTAGTTTGTGATGTGAAGGGTTGGAAATTAACCTATAATGGCCAGAGAGGTACAAATGCCAAAAGGACCAAGTGTAACACAACAGGGTTAATGGAGACTGAAGTAATCTAGAGAGAATTGAATTTAAAGTGTCTATAAAGTTCTGTGAAGATAACAAAAAAAATGGCTGTGTAGTCAATGCGGTGTGCATGCCTGCAAGTCTGTGATACTTGATTCAGTGTGAAGTATGTTTACATAAAAATTCTATGGAATAATCAATTAATATATAGAATAATAAAAGATATTTAGAAAATTATTGGTGAATTATCTTACGATTAATAAGAACTTCCTATTTATGTTTCAGAAAACTCAGAAATGTTTAGAAGGATAAATGAATAACCAAGCCCTTTATAGAAAAAATATACACTTTATTTTCAACTAGAAAGGTGCAAACATGTAACTTTTGGTCACACTCTCAAAAAATAAACTGTCAGAAAAACAGTCATATCAAAGTAGAAACAAACGCTTCCAGGTGAAAAAACTGATCAGCTATATAGAGTCACTCAGTTTTTAATGAAGGCCATTTGTTCATTAAAAGTGAGGCTACCACATTTCCTACCTAGAAATCAGCCTGGCAAGGACACTGATACCTCACCTTTGCAAACAATCTGTTTTGATGGACTGTCATTCTATCTGAGCAGAATTTCCATATAAGTATCCATTTCACGCTTTGGATGATCAGACAAGCTTTACATTCTACCTATGGTGTTCAGAAATTGAGGCTAACATTGAAATATCAAAGCATTAAAAACAAAAATAAAAAGGCACAAACAACTTTAAATTAACTTAGATAACTGTACATATATATATATATATACACACACACAATATTTACAATATAAATTTTTAAAAATCTGGCTTGTTACAGGCAAATTCACTTGCCACAAGCTGTCCAGTCAAATCGACAGGATTCCGATTCCTGAACAGTGTCATTCGAATCAGAATGTCAGAGCTGAGTCTGCTGTTCTGACTTAAGGAACAACTTGACTCCGTCTCTTGATGGCTGGAGAATGCACATCCTAGCTGTCACTGGGGCTACAGGCAGGTCAGTGAGCACGCTAAAATTTTCCTTCTCAATTACACTTCAAATAGCAGGCATATTACTCGTATAAGATGCTATCTGATGATACTAACCTTTCTGCTGGTACCCTCCCACTGCTCCTAAAGCCACACCTTAATATACATTCTGGTGCTGTGTACTAATGCAGTTCCACTGTCAAGTCTTAACATTCTTCAAACCAGTGTCTGGGGTTGATAGACTGTTTGACATGGCACAATGTTTTGAATTGGGTAGGAATCTTTTCCCCCAGTTAGAAAAACAGATTTAAATAATTTGTGCTACTGAAATCATTTTTACGTAAAAATGAGATGTGAATCAGTTCAAGTTCCAGTCTAATGAGTTAATGTCTCTCACTCTCTGGCTTCATGCCATGTCTCCGTACATCTTCCTGTAGTACAGCGACTCAAAGATGTCATTGTCTCCGGGACAGTTGTAATGGCAGGCACAGGTCTTGATGAACATCATGTTCTTCTTCATGACCTCGCCGTCAGGGCACTTGAACTCCACCGGCAGGGTGGTCGTTCTGTGGGGGGTGCAGCATCGGCCATCGGTACATACTCCACAGAATTTAGCTCGGTATGTCTTCATGCTGGTGCAGCCAGAAAGCTCAAACTTGATAGGCTTGGAGATTTTGGGGGTACGGATGCACTTTTTGCCCTTCTAAGGAAGACAAGGGAAAAGAGAGAGGAAAAAAAAAATGAACGACTCTACAAGGGGAGTGGCTTTCTTCAACCCTCTGTGTTTTAGTCTTCTGTTGTCTGACTTCTGTTTATATTTTGAGGGGAGAAAGTTTGAGTCTCATTTGCTATGTCCAAAAATAGCCAGGGCCTCTCTTGGAATGTCTTGAATTAACTAACCCTGTGGAAGATTTCGTAGTGGAAAACTGGTGGTTGCTATTACACAAGCTCTCATTCCAGCAAAACAGCTCAATGGTTAGATAGTTTTGGAGATAACGGGCTTATACTAACAAGCGTGGCAAGAGCTCTAAGTTGGGTCCTATCCACTGTTTTTCCTGTGAAAAATAGTTAATAGGAGCAGAACATATACCTTAATGTTCTCTTCCAGGTCAGCTTCGCAAGGCCTGACCATGCACAGGCGGCTCTGCTTCTCTAGCCTACAGGAGGCGTTGTCATTGGTAACCCGGGTGGAGATGCCCATCCCACAGGTCTTGGAACAGGCGCTCCACTCTGTGGTCTGGACCAGGCAGTTGGCTCTAATCATAGTTGGGTCTGGGCCAAACGTGTCTTCCAGTCGGTAAGCTGCGAGAGCAGAGCACACAAACACCATGTAAAACGCCTGGATAAGATATTTCCCCCGTTCGCTTGGCACAGTTAGGACTCCCTCCCTGGGAGAGAATCACGACCCTGACTTAGAGGAAGACTCGACTCACCCGCGAGGGCAGGCCCAACCACGGTTTGGTCCTTGGGCTCGTCACACACCCACTCCTCGCAGCATTTCCCGGGCAGCTTGACCCTCCTCGGGAAGGGGCAGTCAGGGCTGGGCAGACGAACGTCCATGCTGCACAGGGGCATGCAGCCCACTGCCCCGTCCAGGCACGTGCACTGGTACTTGCAGCTGCTCTGGAAGGACTCTCCGCTGCGGTACACCGTCCCACCGAAGATGCAGGGAGCACCATCTTTGGCTGGAGAAGAGGAAGGGAAGAGAGGGGTGGGGGATGCAGAGGTCAGGCATTGGGGCGCTCTCACATCCAGAGCGTCAGGGATGCGAGTCGGAATCTGGGCTGCAGGGGGCGGGCTGGCAGCAGCTGGAGAAAGAAACTCAGTCCGAGCGGTTTCTTTTTCCAGCGGGCGGGTGGGCGTGAGGGAGGAGGCGGCCGGATACCTAGCGGTGGGGGCTGCGGGTCTTACCGGTGCACACGCCGATCTTGCGGTTGGCGGGGGAGCCGAAGTCACAGAAGAGGCCCTTGTGCGGGTCGCAGGGGTCGCGTTCGGTGCACAGCTCGCCCAGCTGCTTGGCGCAGACGCGGCAGCAGCCGCAGCCGTCCAGCACGAGGCTCACGCCCGCCGGGCAGCGCGGCGCCGGCTCGGCCGGGCACCGGCACGGCCCGCTGCAGTTCTGGCCGACGGCCTTCTGCGGGGAGGACGGGGCGGTCAGCCGCGCTCGGTCGGCGCGCACGCCCTCCCCAGCGGGCCCCGAGTCCCTCCCTGGCAGCCGCCGGCCGCAGCCGCAGCGGGGGCTCCCGGCGCTTACCCGGCTGTAGAGGGCGAGGAGGAGCACGAAAGCGACGCGGACGGGGCCCACGTTGGCGGCGGTCATGGTTGGCACTGCGGACGGAGCGGAGGGCGCGGTGGCGGCGAGCGGGAAGCGGCGGGGCCTGGAGCGCTGGCGGTGGTCGGAGGTGGGGACCGGGACGCGCCGGGCTGTCGTCTCGGGGCTGTCGGCCGGGGCGGCTGCCGTCGAGCTGGAGGGTGGAGTCGCACTGGCTGCCTCCTCTCAGCGGGGAAGAGTTGTTGTGTGAGGCTGGGGCGGGCGGCCCGAGGCTTTTATACGCTCCAGGCGGCCGCGGCTCGCCAATGAGCTGAATGGAGTCCTACACAAACAGGGACATTCCTCGCATTCCTCCCCACCTTCCTGCCTCATCAACTCACACCGGATTGATCCTGACCCCTTGACACTCAGCATTCCTCCGTCTGAAAAAGCTGGCACACTCCAGCTCACAGAAAAAAAAAAAAAAAAAAAGGAAAAAAAAAAGCGCAGTATTTCCAGCACCAAATAGAATTTTTTTTCCCTATCCTCTTTGCCCCACTACTGATTCATATCATTTAAAAACACACTGGCAATTATTTCTTATTTCTTTTTCGAATAAGTTTGCCCTGTTCTATCCACTGACATACATCCTTTTTAGGAAGTAGGTAGCTGAAGAGGCAAACAGCAGGAATTCCTAAAAAATTCGAAAAGGTTTCTCCCCGCAACCCTTAGCAATGATTTCTCTTTTAGAGGCTATAGGCTCTTGAAACTCTCCAAAGAGCAGAAAAGGAGTGAGTTGCTTTTAACCATTTGAAATCCTCAAGATGCCTACCTGTAAAACCCTGAATTCTATATTTGAGATTTGATCTTTTGTCACTCGAGGTAACGGTTTTGGGACAAGAAAGAGAACAAAGCCAGGGGTCTGACTCAGGATGCAGTCTCCTGGGGCAGATTTCCAGAGCTCTTGCTTAGTTTTCTCTTAATATATGTGGGAGTTTTATATAGGGAAGGACAAGGGATGAGTGGCCATCAATGTTTCCAGAAAAATGGATCCATTGTTCTATCAGAGCAAATGATTCTGTGTTGGGTAGGTAGGGGCTCTGGGTGTCAAGGTGGGAACACTGGGATGCAAAGGGGGTTCACCTAGGAGCATTTAAACACAGCTTCACTAGGGTCTTTGAGAAATGAATGCATTTTCTTATATTAAAACCTATAATCTTCAAATATGGATTGGATTTGGTTTGTCTTGTTAAAATAAGAAGTCTGATTCCATAACAAGAGCAGTGTACCCCATTGTATCTGGATATGAACTAAGATTGGCAGTGAAGAATATATTTTTAGTGACTCCCCACACATCTATTAATAGTGATTGTGACTTCTCAATACCCAAGGAGCATGCAGCCTGAGGGAGTGAGGTCAAGACAAGGAAAGAATAGGTTTTATTCTCCCTGGGTGTGTGTAGATGTTAAATATAGCCAATAAACCTAAGCATATCTCCATTTCTTAATATAATGCTACTTAGCTTCACTAAAGAGCCAATTAATTCACTGTGCTTTCATTTGGAATCTATGTTGTTTAGTGGCTTTTTTGTTAATAACTCCAGTTCCCATTTTATATAAAGAGAGTGATTCTAGGGCCATGCCATTTTCGTATTCTGTAATGCCGCATCATTTGACATTGGTGTTACCAATGAGTAGATTCCTTTAAGTTGTTGATGCTTCAGAGCGTGGGTTCAAGATAAGCATATCTGTTTCTGGTGCAAAGATTGGCTTTAGAAACAATGTATTATAGATTTATCATTTGAAAACAGCCTGTTTAAACTGATCAACTTTTTAAAGTTTCAGTACATTCTATTGAAAAATAGCCAAGAAGAAATATAACCACTCCAACCTCAGCATAGAGCATATCATCTGTGCACGATTACCTCGTTAAGCCAGCCACATGTTACAGAGTGTAGTTGCATGTCAATAGTGTGAATGGCCAGCAAAGGGGTGGGGGCACCCTCTGAAGCTCAGGAAGAATTTTCATCATTGTTATTTAATGTCCTTTCCAAGCATTCCTCAAAAAGAAGAGGCCTAAGAGTTCCTATTTAAAGAAGGAACATTCCAAGTTAACTTAATAGCCACATGTGTATTAAAGGCAACTTGGCCCTCAACTTTTTCTTCCCTTGTGGATGATTTTAAAAGTCCAAAATATGTGGGAAGCCACAGTGAAACCTTTCAAGACCTAAACTCCCAATTACATCTACCACTAATGGTTGGAAAGGTGTGGTGGCTGGGGCAGGGTAGGGATGTGCAGTGCGAGTCTCACCTAAGGTGGGATGTGGGCTTGGTGGTGAGCTCTCCTAGCTTGCAGAGTGAGGTAGGTGGGAGAAGGGTTGGGGAATTTCTGAATCCTCAGGAGAGTCTGAAAGCTACCACCAACATCTTCATGCATGCAGCAGGGAGACTCATTCATGGAGGGGATAAATTGTTGTACTGGGTTGTAGTTGGATGACCTAGGTTGTATTCTTGGAACTGCCTTTCACAGATCTCAGGGAAGTCACACGTAGGAGCCATATTCCCATTTCTGTTTAAAAAATGAAAGTAATCATAATTTTTTTAATTTAATAGGGTTCAGTGAGGGCTGAGTAGATGAAAATTCTCAGGGAATTGGTGCTTTATTTTTTCGGTCTTTCTTGTTTTTTTTTTTCATTCTCTGTGTATAATAAGTATATTACCATTCTGCTTTGTTGTTAAAAATGTCAAGAGAAAGAATTTGATTTTACTATAAAATTCTCCTAGTCCCTTGAAGTCTCAAAAAAATCTATAGTCAGTTCCAAATAGATGATTTTAATGTTGCTTAAGAGAAAATAAGCACATTGAAATATATAGAACATATGAAATCTCAGGATAGAAAAAGGTTCTATGCATTATCAGGTTAGGTTGAGGCTTTATAATCAAAACTCTTTTTGAAGGAGTTAAAATAAAAGACTGTTATTAAGAGAGTGACACAGAGACAGACAGACACACACACGCACACACACCCAGAGAGAGAGAGAATGAGAGAAGACACCCAAGACATTCACAGACTCGGAAGTATGTTTTTATTGTGATATGGACCATCAAATGCCAGGAAACTCAAAGGGAAAGGCTGATACTCCATCCTTAATTCATGCCATGGGATCTGAATTCTTGCACTATTATAAATGACTCAGCAAATGTTTGTGTGTGCCTGGGCGGTAAAGTGGGAAATAGTGGCTTCTTATAACTTCATCCAACTTTGACTTACCCCAGCCCTTTTGATTGACAGCAGGTCGGAGTTGGGAGAAAAAGGTCTTTGAATTTGTGTGCAAAATGGTTAAGATGCACTAATTTTGACTTGTAAACAAGTATTTATCTAGCAAATGCTTTTTAGAGAGCATTTTTTCCTCGTGGTAAAATGAGGAATTAACTAAGCTGGCCACTGAGTCCTGTTTACCAAGCTATATAAGGTATGTGTCAGTGTCTACTAGGGCATCATTTGTACTGGTCGTTTGGTTAAGTCTTGTAAGATGTTCAGCTGTGGATGTATTACATTCCTTCCCTTATGTTTTTTGTTGTTTTTTCCTCCCTAAAAAAAAAATGTTTCTTGATCAGGTATCAGACACAGAGAAAACCTGGCAGGACTACAGAAAAGTGGCCAGAGTTGGAGTGTTTGTGTACTTAAAGAAGGAATCTTGCACATTTTCAACTTTTAGTTGTAGACGTTTTCTTATAAGAGCAAGTAGGAGTCAGTGCCAGCCCTCAAAGCGGAAATCAAAGCTCCCAGGGAAACATACCGGAGGAATGTGACTCAGAGCCAAGACCCATACGCAATGCATACACGGAGCTGTCAGACTTATAGGAAGTTTGGCTGTATATGGGCATCTGGACAGTGAGCGATTTGTCCTTATGGTGGATCAGGGGGAGGTTTCTGATGTTTCTAACGTGCCTCAAATTCAATCATGTAAATTAATTCTACCAAAAAAAAAAATGGTATCCCAGAAGCTTTTTGTAAAATAGTAATAAATATTATTCTGAAATCTTCAGGGGCCCTGGTTTGGCTTACATGACCTCCTGTTTGCTTAAGATGAAGGTTAAGGAGAGGGCGTACTCGCTGGGAGTTCATGGGGGGGGGAAGACAAATGTGGATGTTTACTATCTAAATTACATTCATTACCTTCATGCCTTTTCCTCCTTATAATTAGTTCTCTGACTTTCTTGGTATATTTTCTAATGCAAAGGTATTTGGGTATTTGTCAGAAGGCAGTCAAGGCCGTTGCATGTGGTTTGTGTTTTATGTTTGCCTGTGCCTCGCTTGTCCATAGAGTTGGAGGCCAGAGGGGTGAGAAGGGAAAAGAAGTTTTGTTTTGTAAGATGATATCCCTTCAACTTACTGTTTGTTTCACTTATTTTGTTAATTAGACCCTTTTTTTAAAAAAAAAAAAAGTAGTTTACTTAGAATCTTGTGTTGCCTCTAGTCAGCTTTTGTTAATCTAAGATAGTGCCAGATGAGGATGCTGCTAGGTAGGAATGAGCCTGGTAGTCTCTTACACTCTCCTCGACAGGTTAGAATCTCAAATTCATCACCGTTTCGCAACCAGGAGTATTTACAGCCCCTTGCTTCATCAGGGCTGAATGTGAAGCATCCCCTTGGTGATACTTAAGGTGATATTTAAGTGAGTGGGAATGAAAAACAGAGGAAATAAGCATTCCTTAAGATGTGTGATTTGGGGACACCTAATCAATAGGTTTAGGAGGAAGAGAGAATTGGGACTAGCTGTCTTATCTCAAATAATAGAAGTAAGTGAAAAGATAAATATTTTGAAAGGACTAGTGTGAAATATGTATGAATGTATTCCTAGGGATTCTGCTGTGGGGTGGGAAAGGGGTGCAGATTAAGCCAGACCCCATCATTCATCCCTGGAAATGTGCTCCCACCTCTAGCCAAGAGGCCTGAGGTCCCTTCTCACACCTTCAAATTCCCTGGAATACCATTAGGTAGAGCCTACAGGACTGGCTAGGAGGTGAAGGTGTGAGCTCCATACCTGCCATTTGCTTGCCAGTGACCTCAGGGAAGACACCTACTCTCTCTGAGCCTGAAATTTCCCACCTGTTCACAGTTAATGTGCAGCTCGAGGAGACAATATTTATGAAAGCACTTTCATAAAGGTATTAGAGTTTTAAAATTGCCCTTCCCTTCCATTCTTCAATGGCTCCTCCTTGCTCTTAAAACTAAGCCCAACTCAGATTGACGGTAAAAGCCCGTCACAGTTTGATTTTATAACAGTGTCCAACTCTGCATGGGTTTTAGAGTGTTAAAACTAGGTGAGAGCTCAGAGAAAATAAAATCCTACCTCTTATTTATTTATTTATTTTATTAGATTAGATGTTCAGGATTGATAGAGACATTTAACAAATGAAAACTTTTTTTCTTTTTGAAATAGGGTCTGGCTCTGTCTCCCAGGGTGGAATGTAGTGCCATGATGTTGGCTCACTGCAACCTCTGCCTCCTGGGCTCAAGTGATCTTCCTGCCTCAGCCTCCCGAGTAGCTGGGATAGCTGGGACTACAGGTGTGCACCACCATGTCCAGCTAATTAAAAAAAATTTTTTTTTTGTAGAGATGGGGTTTTGCCATGTTGTCCAGGCTGGTCTCGAACTCCTGAGCTCAAGAGATCAGCCCATCTCAGCCTCCCAAAGTGCTGGGATTATAGGCGTGAGCCCTTGCGCCGGGCCACAAATGAAACTTTTAAATTTGTCTTGTGCTTCTTATATACCTTATATTGTCACTTCGATGATAATGTGGGCATGCATTTTAATCATAGTTTACGGGATACCTAAAACAAAATTCTATGCTCAGCTTATTTTTGTCACCTGATAGTATCTACTCCCTTCATCTCCATTATATGTTCATAGTTTTCATTCATTTTTGGAGGATGGGGAGAGTTAGGGAGTTCCTAACAGTCTTCCTTTCTTAAGTGAAAAATGTGTAACGTATCACTAATAAGAATATGGTATGCAAATGATAAAGAAACAACTAAAAAATTATGATTGCTTGTGTCCATCACATTTTCTTTAGATTTGTATTTCTTGGAAACCAAGGTGATATTTTACTTAATGTGATGCTACAGACTTTAACACTTTACATGTATTTGGGTTGACAGTTTCCTTTCATTTCATTTTGTAATGTGAACTGTGCTACCATGATGGTGACAAGTAAGTTTTCAAATTAAAAGCAAACTTGGTAGCCAGTATGTTCTAGAATGCTAAAAATCAAGTTGTTCAAATCATCCAAAGAGTTTCTAAACTATTTTCCTGTGTGTAAATCTTTAAATAACCATGCCTATGGGAATCATATATTAAAATCTGAGCACCTGGATAAGGCTTTTTGAGAAGGTATCTTATCTTCTAAGTCAGAACTTTCATCACGTATGAAGAAAAACCACATTCTATTTAAAATCCTGACATCATCAGATTTGAAGTAAAAGTCAACTAATGCATTGTTTAATTTGACGTTAGAATGCACGATGCCAATTTTATCTGAACAATTTAGCAGGAACGCTTCTTAGAACTCTGTCTGGGTGCCTAAAATAGATACTCAAAATTTTGACTGCATTCTCTTTGTTTATGTAGAAATTTTTAATTTACAAAGCCCTTTCACGGTTACCGTCTTACTTCATTATCATAACAATCCCATTAGGTATTATTCTACCCATATTGCAGGTGAGGAAATTGAGGTCCAGTAATGCTAACATACACAAGCTGGTTAGAGGTGGAGAAGGGACAAGTGAATTTGAATTCAGTTCTTCTAAAGAGAACACCCCTTGCCTTTTCTTCCAAACTTCATGGCTTCTTTACATTCTATATATGGTGATCTCTGAACACTGTGTGTCCCTAAGATAGTTATCTCAGATCTTAAACTCTTAAAGGACACACCCTAGAAGGCATATAAACACCTGTGGACTAACTGGAAGTCAGTATTGTATTGTGCTGTGGTCTGAGATAAACATGAAGTAAAGAAAATGTTTACTGACCTGTATTAGTAGAGAAACTTGGGCTTAGATTTGCTTTTTTTTTTTTTTTAACAATTAAGATTTTCGTGATGCTGCTATGTAGACAGATATGTTCTTCTTATCCACTAACTAACTGATGCAGCTAAAAAATGAAAAAATGAATAAGATGATGGGTATGCTTTGGGAGGCTTAATATCAGGGTGTGCTCTGCTCTGATGTCAGCCTCAGCCCACACTGAAAGTGTTCAGTCTAACCCTATGCAGTCTTGTTTCGGCTGAGACTGGGACCAACCACAGACATCATGAAGGTCTTCTTGAATAATTGTATCATTCACTGATAAGCTACCCTTAGGGATAAAGATCATGACAGAGTCTGGGACAAACCGTCAGCACTGAAGCAATATCTACTATCAACATAGGTTTTTCACGAGTATCCCCTAATAAACATGTCCTGCCATGTTATTGATATTTATTTTATGAACTTGCCTTAACTGAAAATGCACTTTCCTCAAACTGAATATGCTTTGCCTTTCAGGTTTACAGCTTTCTCCCTCTCTCCTTTAACCATGGAAGGATTTGATTTGAATCATATCTAGTTTCATGTTGTTAATGGAATGCGATTTGTCATAACTACACATGGCAGAGAGAGAGGGTTGTCTAGGAATGGTGGGGTTATAACGAGAGAATTTCCTTATTGACCTGCACATGTGTGTGAAAGTTAACAACTACAGGATTACATTTCATATAACCATTGACTTGCTAATGTCTGGAAATAATATCACTATTAAGCTATTTGTCACATACAGATGATAAAAACTTATTTTGTCCAATTGAATCTTTTGTGGCATTTTCATCATTTCTAACGTCTCTATGTTGGTTCTTCTTGATCGTGGTTTTCCCTGCTGTTTCCGTATTTGACTGATTCCTGAGGCTCCTACTATTTGCTTTCAGCTCAGAAGGTACGCAAGCAAACTTCGAGTCCAGCTTCAGATGGACTTTGAACCCATGTTGCTTTGCAGTAGGGCTGAGCACTGCCACAGTCAAATGTATTCTCCCTGATTGGCTTTGATCGCTTTCGAGGCAGGCCCATCCCTCATGGGTCAAGCTGGTTTTTCCCGGCCAGCTTCTGAAGCCTCCCCCAGAGGGGGGACCCACAGTGTGGTGTTACCACTTTTCTCTCATGTGTTCTCGTTTTACACACTGAAGCCTGGCCTTCATCTAAAGTGAACTCAAGAAGTCCAAACTCCTGTATTTCTCATGCATCATATCCAACTTTCCAAGAAGGGAAAATGACCTTATGTTGAGCAGAAACGGCCATCTGGAAGCCATTTTGTGTACCGTAAGTGCCAAGGACGAGGAGAATTCTTAGACTCTGTATGTGAGGGCAGGAGACCACAAGGCAGAAGCAGCTCACCAAATGTGTTTATGTCATAGCTACATCACCTGGCATCCTTTACTGAAGTGTTGCAGGGGGTCATTTTACTTGGACTTCCTTATTTTTCTTGGCATTGCTGGTGGTAGGGAAATACTCCTGTTGTACTGTTTCTGGCAGTCCAATATTCCACCAAGCTAGGCCTAGAAAAGCAAAGGTGCAGTGAGGTGGGGAAGACACAAGTACATCATTTAAAAAAAAAACTTTGGTGTTTATGCTTTGTTTTCAAGATTGTAAGAATAAAACGTGCCAAAATAAACTTGGCTCATATTTAATTGATTAAACAAGATTTTTAACAATTGTAGCTTGACATTCTAGTGTGAAATTTTGTCACTTAAAATAAGCTAATTTTATAGTTTAAAGCATTTCATAAAGTTAGTCACCATTTTGGATTGAGACCTAATTTTTATCTTAATTTAGAATGTTTTAGAGATAGATATATCATCAAATTGATCTAAATATAAAATTTGCTGTACTTTGTATTTCTCTTTTTCACCATTTCAGGAGAGATTTTTTTCTCTATTTCTCTATTTAATAATATGATTAAATGTTAACATGGCTTAATGCATGACATTAAGCAAACTACTTAATCTCTCTAAGTCTCTGCTTCTGTTAACCTGGAGATAATAATGGCACCCACTTCATAAGATTTCATAGAATTGTTGGGACATTTTGCAAAGATTAAATACCAAAAAATCCTAAAACATCTAGAACAATGCTTGTCAGAGACTAAACACTCAATAAATGTTCATTAAGGTAAAATAAAACCTTTTTAGTTCATCTCTGAATGTTTTTAGATACTAAATTTCTGCCTTAGCACTTTACTACGTATTAGCACTTAGCTCAGTAGTTTTCACGGTCATGTATTATGCAGATTACACTTAAAAAAAAATGTCGTGACAGTTTGTACTGACAGCCTTTTTCTAGCAAGAAACATACCATTATTTTGAACTTGTGAATGATTTATGAATTGTGATTCTGTCCTCAGGATCCTGTTTTCTTCTGTTTTATTTGTTTTTGTTTTTGTCACCAAATTGCCACAGGGGGGAGTATAAGTTCTTGAAAGCAGCAAAAAATACAGTTTAAGTAATTTGGTACCAGTTATCATTATTATTAAAAATGTCCATATCTAAAGCATCTAAACAGATTAGATTAATACCTATGTGAAAGTAGAAATATTTATAGTAAAAAATTGGGCACTGTTTAATACAGGATTTGTTAATTTTGTGATAGTTGCAAAAGCTGTATCTGGAAAACGTCCCCATGGGTGAATGTGTGGGCATGCACATGCATGTGGGCAATATTGATGCTGTAGGAGAAGGGAGAAAATGTAAGTTTCTAGTTTTTGCCATTAAAGTCATGAAGTGAAAGAGAGAGGGAGAGAGAGAAAGAAAGTGAGAAAGTGCTAGTCTGTGTAAAATGAGCATGAAAGGGCTTGGATACAATGATGTCATATGGCCTCACAATATGGATAATACTGAACCCTTTCTGTACATATGGGGGCATTTAAGCTTATTAAGTTCAATAACTAGAGGAGACAATTCCAAAATAGAGAGAACTGTGCAACTGGAGAATGAAATGTCCCTTTGAATAATACACTTGCATTTAATAGCTACAAAAGCTGCGACCTAATTTTATAACACTGACAGTCAAAAATATGGTTATTTTCTGTGCCCCTTTGAAGAAAAATAAATACAACAAAAGTTCTTAGAGAAACCAAATGAACACTCTTAAAAGCTGGGGAATTTGATCATGGTACCAACCTGACCCTTCCCTTTGGGAGTGGATCATCTTTGCAGATAATTGATCAGCTTTCCTATAATATATACTGTATATATGTATGTGTGTGTATATATAATGTGTATGTATAGTATCTCATATATATATATAAAATATATATACATATATATTCTGGTTTTCACACTCAAAGTCCTGCCACCATCGTAAGTTACCCCAATATCCACCAAAACCACTATCCAAACTCACTTCTAAGTTCCTTTTGCTTGTCTCTTCTAAGCTAGTCAGGATTTGCCATATACCCTGCCATTTCATAGAACTTCTGCAATCCCCTTGGGTCCTTGATATGGTTTGGCTCTGTGTCCCTACCAAATCTCATGTAAGATTGTAATCCCCAATATTGGAGGTTAGGCTGGTGGGAGGTGATTGGATCACAGGGGTGGTTTCTGATGGTTTAGCACCATCCCCCGGTGCTGTCTCGTGACAGAGTTCTCATGAAATCTGGTTGTTTAAAAGTGTCCCCCTTTATTCTTTTCCTCCTGCTCCAGCCATGTAGGACGTGCCTCTTTCCTCTTTGCCTTCCGCTGTGATTGCAAGTTTCCCTAGGCCTCCCCAGTCATGCTTCCTGTACAGCCTGCAGAACCACGAGCCAATTAAACCTCTCTTCTTTATAGATTACCCAGTCTCATGTAGTTCTTTATAGCAATGTGAGTACAGACTAATACAGTCCTAATTTCTGTCCTCTCCTGCTGTCTCTTGCTCATTTATTATTATCATTATTATTATATTATTTTTGAGACGGAGTCTCGCTCTGTCGCCCAGGCTGCAGTGCAGTTGGGCGATCTCGGCTCACTGCAAGCTCAGCCTCCTGGGTTCACGCCATTCTTCTGCCTCAGCCTCCTGAGTAGCTGGGACTACAGGCGCCCGCCACCATGCCTGGCTAATTTTTTTGTATTTTTAGTAGAGACGGGGTTTCACTGTGTTAGCCAGGATGGTCTCAATCTCCTGACCTCGTGATCTGCCCGCCTCGGTTTCCCAAAGTGCTGGGATTATAGGCGTGAGCCACCGCACCCGGCCTCTCTTGCTCATTTATTCTTCACATCAATGTTTTGACATGATTGTGAATTTGGTCTCTTGCCCCTTCCTTTTTTCCTGGACACACGGTTTTGCTTCCTTTCTCTCCATGGCATACTGTTTTATGTGAACAGCCCCTTGTTACACCTCTGGCCTTTGTCCTCATGACCTTTCTTCAAGCCAGTGCCTGCCTTAGTTGTTCCTATAGTGTCTGCCATACATTTGTGGTCTCTAGTCTTAGATGTGTCCTCAGGTCTACTATGTTGTGCTTTTAGTTGCTCTGGTCAGTTCTTTGCCATCCTTTCCTTTATGTCCCTTCCAAGCCTAACTGCTTCCCTCCAGGGTCCTACCCTGTCACTCCTCCTCTGCTTCCCTGCTGATCAGCCTTCCTTTCTACATGATACTCAGGCATGAAAAACTCCAGTCTTTGTCTCCAGGATTGATGGGCTCTCAGCTTCCTATTCGCTTCTTTAGTTTGGGCTGCAGTGTTCAGTTCTACAGCAACTAGCCACATAGGGCTATTTACATTTAAATTAATCAATATTAAAATTCAGTTTTTCAGTTGTACTAGTTGCATTTCAAGTACTCAGTAGCCATGTACAGCTAACGATTATTGTTTGGATGACATGGAGAATATCTCTATCTTTGCAGAAAGTTTCACAGGATAGTGCTGGTTCAGACAGACCTCCACTTGGGCTTTAGATCCAAAAGCACAAGTCTCCTATGGAACCATGTGCTCCTTGGAATCCATGGAACCATGTGCTCCTTGGAACCTATGGAACCATGTCACCTATGGAACCATGTGCTCCTTGGAACCTGTGGCACTACATCTCTTATGGAACTATGTGCTCTCTTTTCTTTTCATTTTCTCTTGTCTTTCAATTTGTTTTTCTCTAGCAGCTTCTTCTTCCCAACCTATAAACATGGCTACATTTTTCTCACATAAAAAAGAAAAACCCCAAAACAAATGAAATAAGACAACCCTCCCATTGTCTTAACATCCTCTTTTCATTGCTTGTTTTCGCACTGAAGCTCCCAAAACACACACATACTCACATAGCGACACACAAATCCCCTGTGTTTATTGTCTCCAAATACACACCTTCATGTTACCATTCAACCCATTGTAATAAAGCTCCTGACCATGGCACTGCAAATTATCACCAAATAACCTCTTTGTTGCCAAATCCAGTGGCTTCTTTTCAGCTCTCATACAATTTGATCTCTCTGTAGGTATTTAGTTGAATCCCGTTCTCTCCAGCTCTTTGATCATTTCCTTTGCTCTCCTTTGCAGACTCATTTCCCTCTGCCTACACCTATGATGTGAGTGACCTGTAGTCTTTTGTCCCTGGTCCTCTTCTTACGTGTTCTTCTCCTGTCACATTGTTGATGGTTGCCTGCTGTCTGGATCCCAACCAGAAACTCGGTTCTGAGCTCATTTGTGCTATTGACAACACATTAATCTGAATGTCCTATTCAGATATTAAAATAAGCATAGTAAAAACTACATTTGTTACTCATCTCTACTTCAAAATCTTTTGCCTTTAGATATGCCCCCATCTTAGTGATTAGAACACTGTCTTCCCAGTCACTCCATACTGAGGCTTGTATGTTGTCTTGTATTCTTTTTTCACTTTCAGTCCCTATATTTGATGATTCATAAAGCTCTGTGGACTCTACCTCTCATGATAACTTCCTAACACATCATGCCCTCAACATCTTTTGCTTGGACCACTGAATTAGTCTTTCTGCTATTAACTGGTCTTTTGACTCACGTTATTGCCCTCCAATTCATTCTCTCCACTGCTGCCTGAGAAATCTATCAATCTGTAGGGCTTATTCACTTGCTTAAAACCAAACCTTTATGTGGCTCCCATTACCTCTAAGATAAGCGCCTTTGTCTGGCTTCTGTGTTCTCCATTCTTATCTATCAGTTCCACAGCTCTTGCCCTATTCTTTGGTTTTACCAGTGCATTTGAATAACTTACAAATTTTATCATGCTGTTTCATGGCTTTATAAGTTGCTCACGATTGCTCTCCAGCACTTGGAGCAGTGGCTAAGTATGTTCATATCACATAAACTATTTTTTTTTGAAACAGGGTCTCACTCTGTTGCCTAGGCTGGAGTGCAGTGGTTATGGCTCATGCAGCCTTGACCTCCTGGGCTCAAGCAATTCTTCCATCTCAGCCTCCCAAGTAGCTAGGACTGCAGGCATGCACAGTCACATCTGGCTAATTTTTAATTTCGTTTTGTAGAGACGGTGTCTCGCTATGTTGCCCAGGCTGGTCTCAAATTCCTGGCCTCAAGTGATCCTCCTGCCTCAGACTCACAAAGAGTTGGGATTACAGGCGGGAGCCATCATGCCCAACCCTAATAAACTTTTGACTCTAGTAGGAAGCTTTTTTCCTGTTTGGTCCAGTAAATGTATACTCACACATAAACATTCACAGTGAAACAAAAATTTTGTAATTTTATCATTACTGGATGTGATGCCCTTGGTATTTTAAAATCTGTTCCATTTCATTTTAAAGAAAATTCTAGTCTTCATCTCCAAGTTTATTCTACTGTCTAATTGACATCTTGAAAATAAGATATATATGTCTTTATATATATAAATTATATATGTAAATTTATATATATTTATTATATATACGTGTACGTGTGTGTGTGTGTGTGTATCCTTGGAACACCAAACAATCAGCATAAACTATCTGAATAAGCAGTTGAGGGAGGTAGTGTGAAGATGTGAGGTCTGGGGATGCTGTGGACATTCTGGGAGCACCTGTGGTTGCTGGGAGACGAATGTGTGGAGTTTAAGAATGAAAGTACTGCAGTGAAATACAGAGCATAAGCACAGAAGAAAGCCTTATTTTTGGTACTAAATGAAGCCTTGTCTAAAGTTACTCCATCTCTCAATTTATCAATTTCATGAGCCAATATGTTCCCCTAACCCTATTTTAAAAAGTTCTCGATATTGTACCATAAAATGTCCTAGCTGATATGGACTTCACCAGTGTGAGACAGACTTAATTTTATTTTCATATTGATATTTTCTGATGTAACTATTTATATAATTTTCTAATTCTATTATAGTATTAGGGTAGAGCAATGCTTTTCAACCTTTTTTTAACATAATGGAATATATGGAAAATGATAACATTTTAATGACATTTTGGGGCAAAGACTTTCCAAAACCTCTAAAATTCTGAAAGGGAAAGGGTATAGAAACTCTTTTGATTTAAAGATGTCAAAGATCATAGGAGAGCTTACTGGCAAATTGCTACCATTTTTTTTCTTAAGTTTTTAGGTAATTTAAGGTTTTTCTTGGAAGTTGACTTCTGAGTATTTGTGAATAACTCTCACATAGCATCTAGTACAAACAGATCTACCACTGAATGAATTTTTTATGTAAAGTTTGGGGACTAGCTTGAACTTTAAAATATTATGTAATTTGGCTAAAATTGCATAATTACTAAGGTCTTAGGAACTATGATAATTTATAAAATAGTTATTTATATCAATTCATAGGTAAATATTTTGTATTTATTGATTATATAAATAAAATTTCTGAGGCTTATGTATTCATACCTGGTAAGTTTATGTTCTTCAGAATATCAGGAAATACCATGTTTATTTTATTCTAACCGTAATTTACTAAAGTAAATAATTCTCTAGAAAATTGGCTAGTAACACTAGTAGGTGTTTAGGAAAAGTTGCTGATTGACTGGCTGATAGAATTTTAAAAATCAGTGTGGCTGTCAAAGTTGCCTAACCTTAGGCATAAGAGGATCTTAGTGTGAAATGCTTCCAGACTAATAAATGTATTCAACTTTCCCAAATTGAAAATCAGTGAGTCATTTATTGTTGTTTACCTCTCAATGAAGTAAATAAGTCACAAATATTTTGAGCATTTGGTCTATTTCTAACATTGTGTTAAACACAGCAAGATGTAAAAAGATACCTGGTTCTTGCTTCCAAGGAGGTTGTGATCTATTTGCAGAAGTAAGACATATATGGACTAAAAGTTCAACCAGTGGTCCTCGCAATTGTGTAACTTGAGAACCACAGGACACAGAAAACTCTGAAGGATTTGTGTAACACAATATGTCATGACCCTGAAATTAGAATTTCTGAGGCACTTTGAGGCACAGATGATGATAGAGCCACACGCCATGAAGCTTGAGAGCTCTTGCTCAAGTGTCAGTGAGTCAGCGGAGGTCATTAAGTGGAAATAGAAGGATTTAGCACTAAGTGTTCCACAAAGGAAGAAATAACCAACCTGAAAAAACCCAGCCTGACGTTTTTTATGGACACAGCTGGGCCAAAGGATGAAGAAGAGAGGAGCAGCATGGGCATTTCAGACCTTAGTAGTGGGGACCACAGTCCTGACTTTGGGGATGCTGTGGCACATGGAAGAGAGTAAATGGGCCGTTTTGACCTGGGTCAACAGGGGGATTGAAAGATTAAGGAAGGGACTGCGTTGTAAGAGCCAGAATGCGAATTTTTTCTTCTTTCTTTTATTCTAATGTTGAATACGTTGCTTTCATTTCCGGTCTTCTAGTTTTTTGAAATGCACACACGCACACACACACACACACACACCTCTAACAAACATATTGCTGTATACTAATTCAGGGATTAGAGAATGTTAAGAAGACATTTACTGACTTACAGGATAAAATGAAGAGAGCCTCAAAACTAAGAATTAGTAATACTTTAATTTTTGTTAGGCTTCTGTTTCTCCTCTTTCTTTAATAAACAGTATGTATGTATTTTTTTATTTCCACAACCTGCAAAATGCCAGGCATATGGAAAAAATACAAAGCACAATAAATATGTACTGAATTCAGGGACCCTCTTTTATGATTCTCCATAATTCCTACAATGATACTTGGTATACAGTGGACATCCAATCACTATGAAGTAGTGGAAATATTTATATTGATGAGAAAAAAACATAGCTAAAGCTGTTACTTGAGAGGCTAGCTCACAAATTTATCATTTGTTTATTCATTCATTCATTCACTTAGTAATAGGTGCATTCACTGGACACTGCTAATGTGAAGACTAATGGTGATTTTTTTAAATTGATACAAATATTTATGGTGTACATGTGATATTTTGTTACATGTGTAGACTGTGTAAATATTTAACATATAAAATGATCAATACTCGAGGTGATGTCCAACACTTGGGGTGTCTGTCACCTAGAGTATTTATCATTTTCTATTTTGGAAACATTTCAAGTCCTGTCTTGTACCTATTTTGAAATGTATATTACATTGTTGTTAACTGTAGTCACCCTGCTCTGCTATCATACACTAGAATGTATTTCTTCTACCTAACTGTACGATTGTGCTCATTAACCAATGCCTTTATCTACTCCCAGCCACCCACTAATGGTGATTTTTAGAAAGAGTTTCGTGTCTTTATATCTTTGTAGAGTCTGGCCAACTTTTACGCATTCATCAACTCTCAGCACCCATGTCACTTTCTTTTTGTGGCTCTCCAGACTCAGCTAGGTGCTTATCCTTCCACAGCCTTTCTCTGACTGTGTGGGGATTTGTCTGTATACCTTACCAGATGGGAGTTTCACAAGAGCAGAACTGAATCATTCATCTCCATGTCTGCAGTGCCAACTTCAGTGCCTTATCCCTTGAGAGTTTGTTGAGTGTTTGTAGAACAAATGTAATCTCTAATGATGGTGTTGTCAGATATCTGGCTTTAAACTGGCAATTTGGCTTTTAAGTACTGTGTTCAGAAAATTAATCGAAAAAATAAATACTGGAATTATGTCAGTTTAGAGACAAAAGATGAGTTAAAAAGAAATACAAACTGAAAGTCACAAAATGCAATGTAAATTATAAGATAGCATGTACGTTATCATCAATCAACTATTCCTATTGTATAGGTTTTTTTTTTTTTATTGTGGCAGACTTTTACTGTGTGTCTCATATTTTCGCTGAAACTTTATAGGCAGCATTTTCGGTGTGCACTGACTGTGAGAGCAGCAGGACAGCGGGGAATCTAGAGATCATTTGGTCCAAATACTGGTCAATTGAAGAAATACAACCACTCATTTTTAGAGTGCACAAAGGCAGGCAGATTTCAGTGACACAGTCTTGTATGTGCCATAGTGTGCGGAGGAGCCCCACTGACTGCAGACTTTCCAGCATACCATACTGCTTTCCCAGCAACCCATCATGTACAGTCTAGGAAGCAGCTGTTGGGGGTTGGTGGATGGCTTCTGTTTTTATACACACTGTTTCCCTTTGGCCGTCCATGTGCTCTGGAGGAAGAAGGGAGTTGCTGCAATACAGGTCTACCCCCTTACATCAATTTACATGAGCAGCTCTCACATATGTGAATAATAACAATAGTGGCACCATTGATTGATGACCTGTGTTGGACTGATTACATAGGTTAAGTCACATCTTCACACAACCCTTCAGGGTTACTTCCTTTTTATAGATGGGGATGAGGGTTGCAAAGATTATTTAGGTATCACGTCCACATCACAGAGCCAATAAGTGGTGAAGCCAGGTAGCTGTAACTCCCCAGATTCCATAGGTTTTCCAGATACCACACAGCCTTTTGTAAAGTTAAGAGGATATGGTGAACTATCCATATTTGTCAAGTAATATGATATATCAAAAGGAACAAAGCACCATGCTTTCTAAAGTGCTTAAAGACCTACCTATCGTTAGATAAATGAATACATGAATATGTAATTCTTAAAAAGAAAAAAAAGTACTTCATTACAACAGAGATTTAAGATCATTATAGTAAGTTAGAATTTTATGAAAATATGAAGTGGAAAGGCTAAATTCAGGATTTTTTTGTTAATTTTTTTAGTAACCATTGTATCAATAGAGTGTACTTTTTTTGGTTTGGTTGCATAATAAGAAAGACTTACAATTTTTTCTTGTCTACTTGGAAGGAATTATGAAAGTCGTGAAATGTTCATGACACTTTCCTTTAAACCAGCATAAAGGCTTACTATCACATTACTTTCATGTTACACCCTCGGCTCTAAATTTAAAAAGCCAAATTAAAAATAATTATGTTCCATGGCACATGTATACCTATGTAACAATCCTGCACGTTCTGCACATGTATCCCAGAACTTAAAGTAGAATTAAAAAATTATGTTAGTGAAGGCATGATGTTCATTCAAAGTTTAAGTTAATAACTATCCATTTAAATGCCCATCTTAACACTCAAAAAACTTCTTTTTAGCATTCCTAGAACTAAGTAATTGATTATTGTGACCTTGAGGTTAGAAATAGGGACTGATTAGTTTTGAAGTATTTTTCAAAAACTTACCAATGTTGTTTGTAACAAATACAACGGGATCCATTACCAAATCCTTATTTATTTGATTATGAGTTTTCAATTCCCACCAGAATGTTCTAATAATATGTAGAATTTACATATAAGGCAAAAGTAGTTACTGTGGGACAAATCCTTTATACAGTCAGAGGCTAGAGATAATTCATTTGTCTTGGATTGATTAATAGCAATAATATTCCATTCTCAGAACCCTATTTGGAAGAGAAGTTATAAAACACAAAATGAGAGGGAAGACTAATTACTTTTAGCACAAATGGATTTTTGTGTCACAAGAAGATTTTATGAAGTGTATTATTTTCTCTAGAAACTCCTCAGGCCCAGCTTGTGCTTGTCTTTATTTTCTCCATATGCGTAGTAGAGTGTTTTGCATATTTATAACTATGAACTGACTTGAATTTAACTTGTTTGGGTCAGGCTGCTCTTGAGTCAACTGGTACCTCAAAGGCATGGAGATATAGCATTCTTTTTTCTAACTTGTAGAATTATGTCCTACTCCATGTAACTCTTGGAAATTCAGTCACAAAGGGTGGCAAATGGTGGGGCATTAAAGCAGAACTTTGCAGACTCAATAAGGCATCCTTTTCAGATTTATCTTCCCTTTATTCCTAATTAGAATATTAGGAGTTATGCATAAATATAAACTTTGAGCTTCACTGCTCTTAAATTCTGCAGAATCATTTAGGTAAATGTCTTTTGTGTGGTGTGTTTACATATGGAAAGAGGCAGTGGAGTCACTTTCATTGAGAGCATTACAAAGTAGAGAATTTTGCAACTCTCCAAATGTTATGAAGGTGAAGGATTGCTGTATCAGACAAGCAGCAGAACTAACAATTGAATTGGAAGATGAGTGGGGAAAACTAAATACAGAGTCAATGTTTTGTGAATGTATTAAAACAAACAAAAACTAGGACATTAAACTGAAAGTAAACCAAAGTGAAAATTCACTGAAATTAGTGGCCCTTTTTCTTTCAATTTTATACTCGTTTGAGTTATGGACTAATTCTTAATGCTTATACCTTATCAAAAACTGAAAACTGTAGGAAATCTGCAAAAACTAAGCACCATTAAAATGGTTTCATTTTGGGTTCTGGTTATAAAAGTTGACAGTTTCTTTTTTTCTTATCTAGTTAAACATATACATAGAAGTAGAGACTTGTAGAGTTGTAAAAAAATCTTTGGAATCATGTAGTCTTATGCTTTCCAAGTTTCTACACTTGCACAGAGAGCTCTAGTTGTTGCATGAGCTCTAGTTGTTGCAAGGGAGGGGACTAGAGCTGGGCTCACCACTTCTGCAGGACTCAAGTCTCTACGGAGTGAAAGGAACCCATCTTTGCTTTTACAGGTGAGGAAGCTGACTCCATAGGCAATGGGTACCTCAAAGACCCACAGACAGAGTGGAAGGGCAAGTTATTGAATAAATATACTCTGCTGCATCTGCCCTATTGATTGCATCCTATACCCTTCCTAGTAAAGAATCTATCATTTAGAGCCCTTAACAATCCAAATTTTTTTGCTCTTCCCTGCTTCTACTAGGAAGAGGTATTTAACTTGATAATTTGTATCAAGGGTACCTGATTCTCTTTTGATGCCTGTATCATGATACATATATTTATGCTGGCTCCTGCATGAAGCTAACTCAGCTCTAATTTTTTTTTTTTTTTTTTTTTTTTTTTTTTTTTTTTTTTTTTTTTTTTTTTTTTTTTTTTTTTTTTTTTTTTTTTTACACTTTATTTTTTTTTTTTTTTTTTTTTTTTTTTTTTTTTTCTATTTATGATGATGTTTCCTTTCATGTCTACAAGACACAACTCATTTTTTAGCTGCAAGTTCCATGGTGTATATGTGCCACATTTTCTTAATCCAGTCTATCGTTGTTGGACATTTGGGTTGGTTCCAACTCTTTGCTATTGTGAATAGTGCCGCAATAAACATACGTGTGCATGTGTCTTTATAGCAGCATGATTTATAGTCCTTTGGGTATATACCCAGTAATGGGATGGCTGGGTCAAATGGTATTTCTAGTTCGAGATCCCTGAGGAATCGCCACACTGACTTCCACAATGGTTGAACTAGTTTACAGTCCCACCAACAGTGTAAAAGTGTTCCTATTTCTCCACATCCTCTCCAGCACCTGTTGTTTCCTGATTTTTAATGATGGCCATTCTAACTGGTGTGAGATGGTATCTCACTGTGGTTTTGATTTGCATTTCTCTGATGGCCAGTGATGATGAGCATTTCTTCATGTGTTTTTTGGCTGCATAAATGTCTTCTTTTGAGAAGTGTCTGTTCATGTCCTTTGCCCACTTTTTGATGGGGTTGTTTGTTTTTTTCTTGTAAATTTGTTTGAGTTCATTGTAGATTCTGGATATTAGCCCTTTGTCAGATGTGTAGGTTGCAAAAATTTTCTCCCATTCTGTAGGTTGCCTGTTCACTCTGATGATAGTTTCTTTTGCTGTGCAGAAGCTCTTTAGTTTAATGAGATCCCATTTGTTGATTTTGGCTTTTGTTGCCATTGCTTTTGGTGTTTTAGACATGAAGTCCTTTCCCATGCCTATGTCCTGAATGGTATTGCCTAGGTTTTCTTGTAGGATTTTAATGGTTTTAGGTCTAACATATAAGTCTTTAATCCATCTTGAATTAATTTTTGTATAAGGTGTAAGGAAGGGATCCAGTTTCAGCTTTCTACATATGGCTAGCCAGTTTTCCCAGCACCATTTATTAAATAGGGAATCCTTTCCCCATTTCTTGTTTTTGTCAGGTTTGTCAAAGATCAGATAGTTGTAGCTATGCAGCATCATTTCTGAGGGCTCTGTTCTGTTCCATTGATCTATGTCATAATGCTTTTTTATGTACTGATAGTTTATTTTTTTTTTTTTTTTTTTTTTTTTTTATGAGTTTATATTGAAGACTTCAGTTTCCACGATGGAGTCACTTGGACAAACTCCTCTACAGCAAACAATTATAAAAGCAGTATGGAACATGTAAAACAATAAATTGAAGGCATTGGAGAACAACCAACATTATTAGGGCATAATTATGATCTTTGAGAGAAGAGAAGCACAAAAGGTGAGTCTATGTTTGGCTGCTTCTGTGAGGGCATTTTCTAAATCACAACACAGGTGAATGAAGTATAGGAAAAAGATGGTATTCTGTTATTAGAAGTTAAGGTTGGTGCTACCTTATTGAGTCTCTGCTGCAAGAAATTTGAGGACATCCCCCTCCTTCATTTGCAGGATATCAAGAGCTCCAGGCATTGTGAAAGTTTTCCTTTACGTTACAATGGACTAAGGAGAAAGAAATCAGAATTTTGGACAACAGAAGTGGCTAGGACTAGAAGAGCAAAATTCTAGAGATGTGGAAACTTCAGAAAAGTAGCCCAAATATCTGCATATAAATGAGCAAGACCCCCAAAAACCCAGGGTAAAAGAACATTTGGACAGCCAAATAGCTTATCTGAGATATTTTGCAGCCTCATGGTGCTGGGGGAGACATAGGAATTCAAGTGCTTCCAAGGTAGTGGGGGCATTGGTAAACAACCTCAGGCTTTCAGTGGAGACCCTGTCTGCCAAGCCCTAGGAGGAGGAACCATACTCTAGTAGGAAAACTGAAATAGACAAGCCCTAACAGAGCTTTAAATCAGGCTTAGACAGGATCAAGGTGATCCACCAGTAATTGTTTTCTGACTTCCAGAAGAAAATTTAATCCTCTTTGAAGGAAGATATTATTCAGAGCCTCACAATTTTTCCATCCATAATATTCAGCATTCAATAAAAAATTGCAACGCATGCTATAAAACAGGAAGAAATGACTGAAACCCAAGACAAAAAAAAAAGACAGTAAACCCACAGAAGATTTAGATATTGCAATTATTAAATAGGGATTTTAAAAAACTACGATTAATGTAATCAAGAAAATAGAGAAAATAATAGACAAAATGGATGAAAAGATGGAGAACTACAGAGAATTGGAATCTATATAAAATAATCAAATGGATACCCTAGAATTGAAAAATACATTATTTAGGCCGGGCGCAGTGGCTCATGCCTGTAATACCGGCACTTTGGGAGGCTGAGGCAGGTGAATCACCTGAGGTCAGGAGTTTGAGACCAGCCTGGCCAACATGATGAAACCCCATCTCTACTAATAATACAAAAATTAGCCGGGCGTGGTGCACACGCCTGTAATCCCAGCTACTAGGGAGGCTAGGCTGAGGCAGGAGAATCGCTTGGACCTGGGAGGCAGAGGCTGCAGTGAGCCAAGATTGTGCCATTGCACTCCAGCCTGGGTGACAGAGTGCGACTCCATCTCAAAAAAAAAAAGAAAAAAAAGAAAAATACATTATTCAATGTTAAGAATTTTGGATGTAAAAACAGAATAGAGCATAAAAGACGTGGTATACAAACTGACTTCTGGACTCACTCTTCTTTGGAAAGAGACTTCATATTTAGCTCTAAAGATCACCTTCTTTCTAGACCATTTGGTGCTATTAGAAACATACTTAGATAAATCTAATCCCTGTGCTGATTCAAAGCCTTTGAGTTTTCAAGGGAACTTAGAGAATTGAGAGATATTATTTTTAAACTTTAATTTTAGTGGAAAAATATGTTTCCTCTAAATGCTATCTTTGCCAAAATTGGACAACTTCTGAAAAGCAAATTGAGTACAAGATTCTGAGGAGTAGACATAATCTGGATCAAGCTTTCTTCCTAAAGGAAACGGTACAGTGTCAAAATAATATATTAGTATTCCCACGTTTTAGTTCATTTTAAATTCTTATTCTGGTTTTCATTTTCATTTTAAAACTATTTGGATCAGTGACAGATCCCGGCCCCCTTCCCCCTCTCCTGTCTTTTTTGCTTTCCATCTGTTGATGTTTGTGCTTCTTGCCATTTTACTATATTAAAAGTCTGTAGGGTTTTTCATGATGGGAAGTTGGGCAGAAACGAGAATTTTTGACACCAGTCTTTGTAATTGGCAGCATGAGAACCCTTTCACCAGCCGCAGTGCATCTTTTATAGGCCTTAAACTATTTTTTGAGACTTTTGTGTGTTGTAGACCCATCTTGACACTGCTGGGGAAAAATAATATATTCTGATAATAGCCTTATTGCTTCCTTAAGAAATCTATGAGAATATGGCATAATGCATATTTATGATGACTGTAACAAAAGGATGTTTTATCTCTTTCCTATTCACTGAATCTCAACTAAAACTTAACCAATAACCAATGTTTGGTATCATAAAACATTGGCTATTTTACATATCCAGAAATGGCTTCTGACCTAGAAATAACATCATATTCCCTCCATCCCTCTATTCTTTTTACCTTACAACCTCTCCCTAAATCCTTGATGGTAGATATATGTCTCCTGGACGTCAATAACACATGAATCTAATTGCAAATAACTGATTACCCTACAACTCTGCCTGATAAACTATAATAACCCAGCTTCTGAGGGCATGAAAAGATTAGGTTTGGCATCCCTGAGGCACAAGCAAGCTGCAGGAGATACATTAGAGTATTAAAGCACCTTTAAGATCTTTTCTTGATTATAAAATGCTTTCATAAATGTTATGTCATTTGACTTTCTCAAAAATTGTGTAAGGTAGGAAAAGTGAATATTATTATCCCATTTCACAATGAGGAGACTAAGGTAGAGGAAGAAGTTAATCCAAGTAAAAACTAGTAAGCATTAAAGCTAGGATTCATACCATGTTAACATGTCAGTGTTAACATGTTTACTTGAGTGGCCTGGTAGAGAGATGCAGGAAGCATCATTATTGAAATGCTTTCGTAGTCTACACTAAGCCTATGTCTACCTCATACCCATAATAGCTATGGACCATATTTTGGAATACTATCTTAATGCTAGTGAAATAGAGATGTTCTACATTGCAGAAGTATTTTGTAATGGGAATCCCCAAATTATTCTGGAAAATGGTAAAAGACAAAAGTTTCAGAAATTTTGCTGACCTTAAAAAAAAGGAAATGAATACCTATAGATGGCTTGAGAAACTCGGAAAAATATTTTTGGACTGTGCAATAGTGGTTTGTCCAGATAAGGACCTTGGAGATCCAGAGTCATTTAAACCATCTAGCAGCATGATGCCAAGCACAATAGAAGCATGTGTGCTGTGAGTGCTCAGTGTCAAGGTCATGCTGGTAGACAATTCTCCACGGGCTTCTCACATTTCTACATGTCTTATGAGCAGAGGAACTAACTGACATTATTTCATTCTATCATTTCAAAAATATTTGTACAGTGAACAGCCTTGGAAGATGGAGATAGTGCCTGTCTCTAGAGCAAAGGGCAGGCATGCTTGCTGTTCACCATAAAAAGTTCAGGTTCTGTAAGCTTGGAGTCTCTCTCCTATAATGCTTACTATGTGTGCAGGTAGTCGAACTGGTGCAAGAAACTGCTGAAATGCTAGCTACTGCTGTTGCTAAGAGTAATAAAGTCAATGGTCTTTCTCCCAGGAATGTCACTTCTTTTTCCAGCATCCATGAAAGCATGCTAATTATTAGCTGGCAAGTAGTTTTTGCAGGCATCTCTCCACCCCATCTGTAGCTGAATGTAAACAAAAACAAAAACAAAACCCATAAAACATTTAGAGTCCATGCATATGAAGTTTTCTGAGTCTTTTGCATTTCTAGCAGGATAATTCTGACATTTTACAATCAGCCCTTGTCTATGGAAACTGGATAGGTAGTTGGTGAAAAACAGTCTGCAAGTAATGATACTGCAGACAATTTGGGAGCCTTCAGATAATTCATTACGGATCCTCCACTGCTGACTTTGGTTCCTTTAAGATCAGCCATGAGCAACGTGGGATATAAGTATTTAGTATGAGGAGCTGCTTTTACTTTTCCATTTTATTACTCAGCACATTTGGAAATTATTCTCACTGTTCCTCCCTAGGCTGAATTTTTATTCCTAACCCAGTGCTAAACTTCCATTGCTGGATAGACTTCCAGTCATGTTTGGATGATGATTCTTGCCAATGTAACCATGTTGTTTCTTAATTTTTTATTATAATGAACCAATAGCACAACAAATCATCTCTGATGAGATTTATGGTCATCGAAGAGTGGGCATTTTTCTTTTGCATTATAGATTAACTAAGGCCAATTATGGATAAGAAAGTTCTCCAAGCTTAGGCTGTCTTCTTGTTAAAGGTTAAGGTGATTTTCTAAGACTTTACACAGCCCAGTGATTCTGATGTTATTTCTGTACCTGATCCCATCAGACTTCTTATTTAGGTTTACTCTTCTCAAGTTTTGTAGCTTAGTTTTGTCCTGTACATGTGTGCTTCACTTATTCTTCTGCCTCTTCCTTCTGATCCCTCAGTAAGTCATCCATTTGAATTGGGGAGCTGGTCAACCTTGATACCTTGCAGAAGCTCAAAAAGTATTCTTAGAAAGATTGAGTGAAGGTACCAGGTATTTCGGGGGACCTTTCAGCAGAGCTCTTCAATCTAACTAGAATTTTGAAAGCTCAATAAGAATACATGGGAACTGGAATAATAGTGCTACAAGTAACACGATGCTGATAATCATAATACCAACATTGTCTGGGTGCTTACTATACACCAGGTACTGTGCCAAGTGCTTTGAATGTACTGCCTCATATAATCCTTGCAAAATTACTGGGTGATTATCAACATTATTGGATAAATAAAGGGACACAGAGAGGTTATGTAATTTTCTCAAAGTCACTCAGTGACAGAACAGATCCCACCATCTTCTAAGAGCCAGGGGAATCTGCTGAACATATTACATGATTAAAAAAGAACAGGGAAGTTTTTATTTTGGGTAAATCTGAATTAAATCAACCATAAAAATGTCTTCTTTATTTCAGAATACAGATGGGTCATCAACTAATACACTTGAAAGCTTAGAATCAGAGCTAACCTGGACAAACCGAACTTTTATTGAAAGCAAGCCATCGATATTTCGGTTCAACTCCTCATTCACAGATCTCCCTCTCAGAGCAATTGGATGATTAATGAATTAATTCTTTCATTTGTTCTACAAATATTTATCAAAACCTGACGGTGAATAGCACTGTTTCTAAAAATTCCTTCCTTTTAGGGCAAGGAGAGCATTCCTCGTGGCCCTGCCCGAGGCCAGATGTTTACCTCAGGGATTGGGAAAAGACAGAAGAGCCAGGAAGGGTGCAAGATACAGGCTGAGGAACGTTTCACTGGTGTAAGTTATGTCTGTGTCTGTGTCTTTCTCTGCTGCTGCCTTTGTGCTAAGTATGCTACCTGACACACGGTAGTTGCTTCATAAAAAGGGTCAAATTAAATGAAAGCAACAGCTCTCTTGGATGTTCTTGGTTTTCCTTAACCATTCTGGAATTTTGCTTATTAAGCTTGTTGACTGGAATAATTGGATATATTGGCTTATTATAAAGTTTTCTGTATTAGATTAAACATGATTAACTTTTGGTTTCTGCTCTTTATTTTTCTTTAACCAAAAATAGCCTAATTAATCCTCAGATATCATAATTTTTAGTGTTGTGTTTTGGACTCAGATCTGTATTTCTCTATTTCACTCCCAAGGTACAGAGAGCAATGCGATAGAAAAACTGCTTACATGTGAGTAAATGTTACATCAAACCGTATGAAATTCATATTTGAAAGTTTTTAACCTTTAGTCAAAAGATTCTTTAGGTTAAACTTAATGGATTATTGTGTGTGTGTGTGTGTGTTTGTGTTTTTTTTTCTTGAGACGGAGTCTCGCTGTGTCACCCAGGCTGGTGTGCAGTCGTACGATCTTGGCTCACTGCAACCTCTGCCTCTCGGGTTCAAGCGATTCTCCTGCCTCAGCCTCCCGAGTAGCTGGGACTACAGGTGCCCGCCCCCATGCCCGGCTAATTTTTGTATTTTTAGTAGAGACAGGGTTTCACCATATTGGCCAGGCTAGTCTTTAACTGCTGACCTTGTGATCCACCTGCCTCAGCCTCCCAAAGTGCTGGGATTACAGGCATGAGCCATCACACTCGGCCATGTGTGTGTGTTTTAATAAAACATCTACAATGTCTACAAAAGAATACACATTTCTCTCTTTTTGGAGACATGGTCTTGCTCTGTTGCCCAGCTAGAGTGCAGTGGTGCAATCATAGATCACTGCAGCCTTGACCTCCTGAGCACAAGTGATCCTCTTGCCTCAGCCTCTTGAGTAGCTAAGACTACAGGCATGCACACTGGCCTATTTTTTATTTTTATTTTTTGTAGAGATGGGGTCTTGCTATGTTGCCCAGGCTGGTCTCATATTCCTGGCCTCAAGTGAACCTCCAACCTCAGCCTCCCAAAGTGCTGGGATTACAAGCACAGGCCACTGTGCCCGGCAGAATAAACATTTCTCTACAAACATTTCCATGATACACTCCAGGATGGAGAATAATGTCTGACCATAATGAATGATATTTGTGTTTTTCCATTTCTCTATCAATTTCTTCCCATCTGGATGGTCTGCGTCACAAAACCTTGCTTTCCTAGCTCCAACTATAATGTGCATATGTGCTAGATAATTTATCTCATATTCTTTGAGGCTTTGTGAGTGTTATTAGAATGAGAGGAAACCATGGGTTCTTGTTTCATTGCTTTAACAAAAATTTACTGAGTGCCAACAAAAACAGTATCTACCTCATGAACAAAAACCAAAAGACACAGCCCTTGCCTCCTTGGAATGTATTTGTTATGGTTTGTATTGCTTATATCAAATAGCTTTGTGAGTACTGCCATGCATCACTTTAACAAGGGAAATACATTCTGAGAAATGAATCATTAGGCAATTTTGTCTTTGTGAGAACATCATAATGTTTTTACCTAGATGCTATAGCCAACTACACACCTAAGCTACATGGTATAGCCTTTGCTCCTAGGCTGTAAACCTGTACAGCATGTTACTATATTGAATACTGCAGGCAATTTTAACACAATGATAAGTATCTGTGTATCTAAACATAAAAAGGTACAGTAAAAATACAGTATAAAAGCTTCACTATAATCTTATGAGACCACTGTCACATATATGGTCTATCATTGATCAAAACATACTCATGTGACACATGGTTGTAAGTGTAAAATTATAGCTGTGATGGGTGCTTTGAAGGAGAATGCATGATATTATATTTATGAATATTAGTGGGAATTGATCAAATACATGAGGTCAGGGAGGGTCTTTCTGAGGTAGTGAAGGCTGAGCCAAGGTTAAGTGCAGCTGTTAACCTGATGAAAGGGGACCAGCAGTAGGGATATGAAGCAATGCAATTCAGTTCAGTTCAGTGAACATTTATAGAGTGCCTACCATGTGCCAGACACGATGCTTAGATGCTGGGAAAAAAAATATGAATAAGACATGGTCTTTGCCCCCAGTAAATAGCTCACTATACAAAGGTTTCCTTGTCATTTAATTTATAAATTAGGAGAGCCACTCTTTATGTATTTATTTTTGCTTCTGTGTAGTTTGAGTTTTGTTTTCTCAGGATTGCCTCACTGAAGCAAGGCCTAAATCAAATACAGTCTTTGTCATGGAGTCAAAGTTTCACAAACAAACACGCATAGCTTGCTAGATTAAAGTCCAATAACGCTATTCTAGGCTTTACCATCAACTGAATGTGGTCTCATAGCATAGCTCATGCCTGTTTCAGTCTGCCAACAGCGTGGCTCCAGGAAGGAAGCCTGACTGCTGCCGAACAAGAAATGCATTATGACTTTATCTTTTTTCTAAACCATTAGCTGAAATTACTAAATTATTAACTCAGCCATATAAACGAATTACAAACATAGCATATGTGCATTTGATTAATCTGCTTTTCATGTCAAGTGTTATACAGACCTGGGGTACAAACTCGTGGGGATACTTAGGTAACACACAGATGAAGTATAAAGGGTGTAAACCAAGGGAGAGGCAGGAAGTGTGGCAAAATGGTGATTGCCAAAACAGCAAAAGAAAAAGAAACCAAACAATGTACACCACAGCCAGATTTTTGCCCCAGCCTACAGGGCACCTCTCCATTCTTTGCACCCACCTAAAGCACATTCTAGAACGGTCATTATTACTCCCAACTTTGGTCTAGGCCCCTTCGTTATCTTTCTGATTCTGGCATTCTTCGCTTATTCTAGAACTTACTGACTTTTGGCCTGCTTGGCTTCTTGCTGTGATCTTGGTGGAGAACTTGCCTTGGGCTAGTTCTGAGCTGCAAATCCTCCACTCCTCTGCTTTGCCTTGTCTAGACCTCCGCACCACCATGCCTCAGACCCCCAAGACCCTGCTCTGACCACCAGGCTGCTGGGCCTGCTCCTTTTGCTAGGACGGACAGACCTCCAGGAAGGGATGGATGAGAAGGCCAGTGACACCTAGATCTGTGTCTCTGTCCTGCTGTCTCATTTCATTATTTTCTAAGTTTTCACTCTTCTTTGCAGGGACTCACAAATTTCCTTTATAGGTTAGTATCAATATATTATACTATTAAGGCTCTTGTCCTGGCCTCAAATCCTAAACATTTTTCTTTTTCTCATGTGTTTGTTTATTTATTTATTTTGGGAGGTGTACTTTATCTTTGGGACTTATTTATTAGGGGACAAGTAATATTTCCAGGTTACAGAAGAGGGCATTTCCATATTGCAACATTAAGGGCCTTGTCCATCCTCATTTATTATGGAGCAATCAAGTAAAAAAAAAATAGCTCCCAAATTTGGTTTCTTATTTGCGTATGCACAATCAATATTGTACAGATCCTATAAATATATTAACCAAATGGTTGAGCAGTAGTGGTTTAAGTTAATAAAGTAAGAAGTTCAAAGACTCTTTTTTAAGAAATTAAGTTAGAGGAAGCATTAAGTGGCCTTTTGGAAGATGCAGAATATATCCCTATATTCACCATCTATAAAACTTTTGAGACTTAACTTTTGAGAATTCAGTGTGTTTTGTTTTTAACAATTCCACACTCTCTCCATGAAGTGTTGTTATTATTATCAACGCTGTTGAATGTGGCTGTGATTTTTGCCTAAAATCTCTAAATGAAGGTGATGAATAGCATTGTCAGACTCCCTAGCAAGTTGTTTGTGCATCTCATTTCCAGATTACTCTGTAAAAAGGAATTAACATGAATACCATTTTATCCATTAAGTAACTGTTTCTGCTTAATTTTTTTCTGGAAATATTTTAAACAATATACTCCAGTAACGAGCTAGCCTAAGATATTCTTGTGTTATTTTGGAGCCAGTTGCTAGTGACTCATAGCACACTGGGCATCCAAGCTATGGTTAACTGGTGGTCAAGTTAGGAAATTTTGTTCCCATTAACTCTCTTTCTTAGCCCAGGACATCTCTCCACTCAACTTTTATTCTTTTGATTCATCACACTCATAGTCTCTGCTTGGTGTTTTCAGACCAAAAGTAGAAGCAATGACATGCCATAAGAAGTATTGTTTCTGTTGCATTTCCAGCTTAGCCAAAACAGGAAATACAGGCCATTTTGTGGGAAAGCCCGATTTTGAAATATTTCCAACCCAAAAGGCTTGGATCAACTTTGGTTGAATGTCTGAACTTTTGGCTTCTTACTTACAGTAAACCTTCTAACTTCAGGATTTTAGCACAATTCTTACTTATACGACGATGTCAGCCGTATTTGGATTATGCTGACACATCAATCAGTTTACTTTTAAACCATTTTTACTTAATATTAGGATGAACTTGTAGCCAAAAAAGATGCATAAAATTGTGTGAATCATAAGAAAGAATGCCTAATAGTGGAAAGAGCCATGATTTTCATAGTTTCAGGACTTTACTTATTTATTGTATAGTTTATTTAAAATGGGTCTTGTCTTAGTCCATTTTCTGTTGCTTATTACAGAGTATCTGAAACTGGGTAATTTAAAAAGAAAAGGAATTTATTTTTTACAGTTGTGAAGGCTGACAAATCTAAGGTCAAGGGACTATATCTGGTTAGGTTCTTTGTACTACAGAATCCTGAGATGGCACAGGGCACCATGGCAAAGCGGCTGAGTGCGCTAGCTCAGATATCTCTTCTTCTTCTAATAAAGGCACAGTCCCACTCCCATGATAACTCATTAGTCTACTAACCCATTAATCCGTTAGTCCATGAATGGATCACTCCCTTCATGAGAGCTCTGCCAATCTCTTATTAAAGGGCCTACCTTTGATACTGCTACATTGGGAATTAGGTTTCAACATGAGTTTCAGAAGGGACAAACATTCAAACCATAGCAAGTCTGTTATCATAAGGCTTTACTCATTAAATGAATGTTTGATGAAGAGATTTACTATCTAAAATAAATCCAGAAGCAGAAATTCTGGGTTAGGTAAAATAGCCTGATGACTCTTTTGGTAGGGAATATCAGGACTTACCAAAAAATGAATTTAAATTACATTGCATCCTAAAAATTATTCAGCTAACTTTTAATAATCCTGGGAGACAGAGGGAATTTAAACTTAGAACTTGATGTAGACTATGTGTATTTTTTAGATTCTTCAAGGTAAAAATCTAATTGACTGCATTAGCCAGAGAAGCCAGATAAGCCAGATAAGGTAACATTAATTGTATTCCAGGCAAGTAGAGTAGCTTTGGGCAATTTGTTGTGTTATTTTCCAACATCAGTGAAGAACTTAATCTTTTTGTTCTCTCTCGTATTTTGTGACTATGTAGATTGGCCGTAGTGAACTGAATGGATTACACTATTTCATTTGTTCTCTTGTGATAGCTATCTAATGTGATCCTACACACCATTTATGGTTTTCAAACATGTTAAGTGGTGAAATAACTATAATTCCAGATACAGTTGTTAAATAAATTGAGTTTAGTTGCCTTCATAAGCTATGACTTGTTACACTTTTTTTAATCTTTGATTTTTGTATTAAAAGCAAGTTATCTGAAAGAAGGAAGATAAAAAAAGTAATATCAAGGAGTATAAAATATAGAGATAAAGGAAGTATATTAAGAGGAATCAGAGCCTTTAAGCTTTAACCCTTATTGGAAAAGATATTTAACTCAATATTTGTTGAAATTCTGAAATGACTGAATAGTTCTTTTTATTCCATGTCTTCTTGCTTCCATTTAGCTGGAATGTACTGGGCAGGATTAGAAATGGCTGTTCTTTCAGTTTTTTATGGTTTAGACTAAAAGCACAGTGCCAGAATTCTTAAAAGTAATCTCTCTTTATGAGATTCCAAGCCCTTGTGCAGACTCTGAAAGTGAAGACAACACCTAGGTTTCTTTTTTAAGAGTTTATCAAACTGTATATAACATGTTAACTTTTAAAATGTTGCTTATAGTTAGTTGACAGTACAACTTTCCATTCCAAGTCAACCCCCCACCCCAAAAACTTTCTCCAAAGCAAGAAAAACAAAGTAACAGACAGCTAATACCTGTTAAAATGCTGCACAAGCCAAACATTTTTCTATTGTGTCTGAATCAAATGATATCCATTTTCCTCCTTAATTCTTGGAATAATATCACTCACAATTTAAGATCTTACATTTCAGATTTTTTAGCTCGAGCTGAATAATACTTGATGAGTTAGGAAGTCCTAACAGTGAATTTATAAAGAAAATGTTGACAGAGCTTGGATTCTCACAGTGCTGGTGGGTACCATGATTATAATAATGATTTCCTTTAAAACTCTTCCATTAAATGTTCCAAACAGTGGAATTTGTAGTTTTTCCTTTGGTCCTAAGATCAAAAACATGAGCAATTTTACATTTCTAAGGTTGGATAGCATGTATGTTTCCACAATTTCTGTGGGAAAGCAATCCACCCTTTCTCAGTTTTATTGAAAACCACCATCTTGGCTCCAAATATGTGCCATTACAAGCACTTTCATTATGTCTAGTATCTCCTTTTAGGAAGCAGGAGTCTGTCTACTGCCTTTTTTCTCTTACTGGTTTTCAAAGACTACACACAGTAAATGAAAAGTAGTTTTAAAAAACTCAAGATAGGAGCCGGGCACGGTGGCTCATGTCTGTAATCCCAGCACTTTGGGAGGCCTAGTTGGGCGGATCACAAGGTCAGGAGTTTGAGACCAGCCTGACCAACATGGTGAAACCCTGTCTCTACTAAAAATACAAAAATTAACCAGCTATGGTGGTGTGTGCCTGTAATTCTAGCTACTCAGGAGGCTGAGGCAGGAGAATTGCTTGAACCTGGGAGGCAGAGGTTGCAGTGAGCTGCAGTGAGCCACTGCACTCCAGCCTGGGTGACAGAGCGAGACTTCGTCTTAAAAACCAAACCAAACCAAAACAAAACAAAACAAAAAAACACTGAAGATAGGAAAGCATGTTGGTTAAAAGAATAAACCTTGAAGATAGATTGAGTTCAAATTCTTACTCTGTCATTTAGTAGCTGGGTGACTTAGGCAAGTCATGTAACTCAGCCTCCATTCTCTCTCAACTGTAAAACTTGGATACTAATAGTATCTGACTTGGTGGGCTTTTTGTAAGGATTAAATAAAGTAACAAATGTAGAGTGACTAAACCAGGGCAAAATTTCAACAATTAATGCCACCATCTGATTTTTTTTTTTAATTTTACAGGTAGGGTGTGTCTAGCTCTGTTCCCCAGGCTGGACTTGAACTCCTGGGTTTCAGGGATCCTCTTGCTTTAGCCCGGATGTTTTATTTATTTTTATCAGGCAATTTGGAAATATATTCTAGTAGCAATCATTATCTAAGATAATTTTATTTTGCAACAATCATGTTTTAGTGTTTCTATTTTAAAATAAAATTAAAGCTGATTTATTCACTGGACAAATCTATTACGTGACTATTATGTGCCAGTTGACTAACACAGCTTCTTCCCCCAAGAAGCTCATAGCTTAGTTGCTCTTTTTTCTGCTTTGAGAATCATCCTGATAGAAGAAAAATAAAAGTCATTTTAAAGGTTAGCAGAGTGTGCACAAATTTTTGCTCTATTTTAGAATATGATTTAAGAATGCAAAATATCATTATTTCTGCTTGTCATGTGGATTATAAAGTTCAAGTTGCAGAGAAAGGTTCATTATGATTTAAATAACCCAGGACCTTAATACAGGTGGATAACGTCCTGTGTTAATAACCAACTGTTATATTACTTTAGGAAGTAACTTTTTTTCATAGATAATCTCTGTTCCTTCCACTATGTCTACCAAAGTAAAGCCTAAAAGGAACTCTTGTCTGTTATTTAAATATCTACATTTTGAGAGAGGCTTTTATTTTCTTCTCAAAAAGAAAATAACATTTTTATGTAGCAGAGAACAATGTCTTTTAGGATTTGGTATTATTTAGGTATTTTTTTCTTAAAATAAGACAAATCGAGGCTTTAAAAAGAATGACCTTATTAGCTGGGTCCTATATTAGCCATTTTTTATTTGATATTTTACTTATTTATTCAGAGACTAATTCCACTATCGACTTGTAATTTAAAAGGAAACAGGCAAAAAAAAAAAAAAAAGAGATAGTACAATACAACTAGGAGTATAGAATTAAATTCTTAGTAAGATGTGTCTAAGAGTAGAAATCCAAGAGAAAGGGGAAAAAAATACAAATATGCAAATTGCAAGTCTCCATAGTTATTATTGCCCTGTCTTAAATTTTGCAAAACTTACTTGGCGAAATTTAAATGAACAAAATTTGAACCAGTCTGATTCTTAGGGAGAATGATTATAATTGTGGGATATTTTTAATGAAATAATGCAATAATCATTTCTGAAACACGTATTAGTCATCACCCTGTATATGTCAACTATTTATGTTACAACATCTCTATTGTGACTTCTCAACTCTCTGATTTGGCTTGTCAATTTAACAAAAAATATTTTTGTGTGTCTTTTATATTCAAGGCAGAGTGGATTCTTTCTATTTCACCAAATATTAATTATGATGTTTACTGTAGGGTTTTTTTTTTGGTTTGTTTGTTTTTTGTCTTTTGGTTTATTTTTAGAGACATGGTCTTGCTCTATCTCCCAAACTGGAATGCACTGGCATAAACACAGCTCACGGCAACCTTGAGCTCCTTGGCTCAAGCGGCCCTCATGCTTCAGCCTCCTAAGTAGCTGGGATTACAGGTGCAAGCCACTGTACTCAGCTCACTGCAGATTTTTTAAAAAATATATTTTATCAGATTAAGGAATTTACCTTGTATTCCCAATTGAATATTTTTCTATCATGAGGGGATGCAGGGAGACTAGTGAGGAGGCTGAAGCTGTGGTACAGATGAGAGATGAAGCTGATTTGGGCAAGAGGGGTTTCAGGGGAAATGGAAATCAATTGGAGGTATACTATGGAGCTATTAAAAGAACTGACAGGGCTTGCTGATGCATTACATCTGGAGAATAAGGAAAAGGCTAGTTTCTAAGTATTTTTCAAAACTTTTAATTTTTTGCTATTTGTAAACTTTAATGGTAACATCTTTTTACTTTTATTTTCATTTTTTAATTATACTTTAAGTTCTAGGGTACATGTGAACAATGTGCAGGTTTGTTACATAGGTATACATGTGCCATGTTGGTTTGCTGCACCCATTAACTCGTCATTTACATTAGGTATTTCTCCTAATGCTATCCCTCCCCCCTCCCCCCACCCCACGACAGGCCCCAATATGTGATGTTCCCTACCCTGTATCCAAGTGTTCTCATTGTTCAATTCCCACCTATGAGTAAGAACATGCAGTGTTTGGTTTTCTGTCCTTGTGACAGTTTGCTGAGAATGATGGTTTCTAGCTTCATCCATGTCCCTGAAAAGGACATGAACTCTTCCTTTTTTATGGCTGCATAGTATTCCATGGTGTATATGTGCCACATTTTCCTAATCCGGTCTATCATTGATGGACATTTGGGTTGGTTCCAAGTCTTTGCTATTGTGAATAGTGCTGCAGTAAACATACATGTGCATGTGTCTTTATAGTAGCATGATTTATAATCCTTTGGGTATATATCCAGTAATGGGATTGCTGGGTCAAATGGTGTTTCTAGTTCTAGATCCTTGAGGAATCGCCACACTGGCTTCCATAATGGTTGAACTAATTTACACTCCCACCAACAGTGTAAAAGCATTCCTGTTTCTCCACATCCTCTCCAGCATTTGTTGTTTCCTGACTTTCTAATGATCGGCATTCTAACTGGTGTGAGATGGTATCTCATAGTGGTTTTGATTTGTATTTCTCTGATGACCAGTGATGATGAGCATTTTTTTCATGTGTCTGTTGGCTGCATAAATGTCTTCTTTTGGGAAGTGTCTGTTCATATCCTTTGACCACTTTTTGATGGGGTTGTTTGTTTTTTTCTTGTAAATTTGTTTAAGTTCTTTGTAAATTCTGGTTATTAGCCCTTTGTCAGATGGGTAGATTGCAATTTTTTTCTCCCATTCTGTAGGTTGCCTGTTCACTCTGATGGTAGTTTCTTTTGCCATGCAGAAGCTCTTTAGTTTAATTAGATCCCATTTGTCTATTTTGGCTTTTGTTAATGGCAACATCTTAACTGCATGTTTCCAATTCTTTTTAGATCAACCTTCATAAATTAAAAGATTAATATCTACTGGGATAACGTTTTTTGTTTTTTCTCTTTTTATTAAAAGAAAAAAACAGGAAGGGATTTTTACAGAACAATAATTCCAGCTTGGTATTTGTCTTTGAAGATCTTGTATATGTCCTTCAACCTAAGGGAAACACCTGCTTTTCTAGCTTTCCCAGTTTACAAAAACAATATCCAGAAAAGGAGATATAATAATAGAATTTTTTGTTCTTATTAGAATAGAGAGTTGAAGAAAATAGCAACACTTCTCTAGTCTAAGCTTGCCTCATTATTCATGTGAATTTCTGTGGAATTTTCTGACCTGAAGAAAAGCAAATGATTTTTATGTAAACTTACTTGAAATAAATTTAACCTATATTGTTGATTCCTTAATTTAATGTGCACATGAGTCACCTGAGGGTTTTTTGGAATAAAGATTCTGGCTCCATAAGTCTGAGTGGGCCCAGGCTTCTGCATTTTTACCAAGCTCCCAGCTCGTATGCAGACCACACTTAAATAGGAGGCATCTCAGCTGTACTCCACGTAAGCATTGTACCGGCTCTTAATCACTTTATTATTATTTTTTAATTAATTAATTAATTTTTTTTTTTGAGATGGAGTTTCGCTTTTGTTGCCCAGGTTGGAGTGCAATGGCGTGATCTTGGCTCACTGCAACCTCCGCCTCCTGGGTTCAAGCGATTCTTCTGCCTCAGCTTCCCGAGTAGCTGGGATTACAGGCACATGCCACCACAGTCAGCTAATTTTTTGTATTTTTAGTAGAGACAGGGTTTCACCATGTTGGCCAGGCCGGTCTCTGACTCCTGACCTCAGGTAATCCACCCACCTTGGCCTCCCAAAGTGCTGGGATTACAGGTGTGAGCCACCATGCCCGGCCCCTTAATCACTTTATACTTTTATTTTTTAATGTTCCAGTATCATCAGATTGGAGAAACTGACCTGTTAGAACTTAAATATACTTGATAAGTAGAAGAAAAAAATAAGGAAGTTTTTTTTTTGTCCCCTGGAAATCTTTATGGATTTACAATTTACTCTCTGTCCTTGGTCTAGGAAACCCTGACACATTGTTGTCTGGTATGTTCTTTACCCTAATGACTAAGAATTTAATTACATTCCAAATTGTGACTGTTTTCCTAAATATTCCCAGGTATTCTCAAGACGAACTCTATAACATCACTAGCAAAAGCCTCAGTGGTTTTTTTGGGAAATCTACAATATAATTCCAAATAGCTTTTGTTCAACATCTGATGTTCATAAGTCCATAGAATTTTAGAATATCTTTTATATCTAGCATTAACTATACATTATTTCCTTCTGAATTATTTGTTTATATTGAAAGAACTCATACTTTGAAAAGAAAAAGCACATTTCAGTTTAGACAAAATATTGGGGAAGGAGATTTAAAACTTATGTGAGAATATTTTAATATTTTGTTTCAATGACAACAGTTACTTGGTGTGCAGTACCACCAAACTAGCTTGTAAAGCAAAAGGAAGATCTATTTAAATAATAGCTAAAAAACTAAGTTGTGAGTGCAAAGATATCTGTACATAAAATTGAGGTCAGAATTATTTCATCAAAAATATGTTTTATACAAATTATTAGCTTGTGAATGCTAAGAACATCATTTTTAACACAAGTATGACTTTTGAAAGCCTTATTGCTCCAAAATATACTAATTCTAAACTATATTAGATTGCTTAATTACTTAAATGTTATACTAGTTAGGATTTACAAAAAATATGTTTAGCTGCATTAAACTTCCACAGAAAACATGGCAGCAAGATATCATTTCTGCTGCTAGACTATTATCTATCTTTTTCTAAGCTCCTCACATTTTCTGCCTCTTTTACATTTTAATGTATTATTTTATACATACAAAAGATTATAAGTAAACATTAATAATTTAATGACATATATATATATATATATATATATATATATATATATATATATTTTTTTTTTTTTTTTTTTTTTTTTTGAGATGGAGTTTCCCTCTTGTTGCCCAGGCTAGAGTGCAGTGGCACGATCTCGGCTCACTGCAACCTCCGCCTCCCAGGTTCAAACGATTCTCCTGCCTCAGCTTCCCCAGTAGCTGGGATTACAGGTGTCCATCCACAACCACGCCCGGCTAATTTCTTTTTTCCTTTTTTTGTCTTTTTAGTAGAGACAGGGTTTCACCTTGTTGACCAGGCTGGCCTCGAACTCCAGTGCATTTGCAAATCCATCACCTCCTTAAGAATTAGAAAAATATGGCTGGGCACGGTGGCTCACACCTGTAATCCCAGCACTTTGGGAGGCTGAGATGGGTGGATCACCTGAGGTCACAAGTTCGAGACCAGCCTGGCCAACATAGTGAAACCCCATCTCTACCAAAAATACAAAAATTAGCTGGGTGTGGTGGCGGGTGCCTGTAATGCCAGCTACTCGGGAGGCTGAGGCAGGAAAATAGCTTGAACCCAGGGAGCGGAGGTTGCAATGAGCTAGATTGTGCCACTGCATTCCAGCCTGGGTGACAAGAGCAAAACTCCATCTCAAAAAAAAAGAAAAAAATTAGAAAAATACTAATATCTTTTTATTCTTACTTATCTATCTATCCCTTGTTTTCTCTAGATGTAACCTCTATGCTGAATTTTCATTGATCATTACCTTTAGAAAATAGTTTTACCACATAGCCATATGAATGTAAATAATACAGTATTTAGTTTTTTTCATCCTGATATTGTTTTTAAGATAATACATATTAATGTCTGTAATTGTAAGTCATTCATCTTCATTGCTGTATAATATTAACTTTTGTGAAAATGTCAATTTTTTTCCATTATTTTATAAATGGATAATTTGTTTTCCAGATTTTTTTGTTATCTTAAAATCTGCTTCCCTGAAAATTCTAGGACATTTCTCCTAAAGCACAAATAAGGAGGTTTTCTAGGTTGTACATATTCTGTGATATAATTGCTGGGTCATAATGTATGCAAATGATCAACTTCATAAGATAACATTGTTATTTTTCTATGTACAGTTTTATATTACCACAAGCAGTGCATAAGAATTCCAATTGATTTAAATATTGATTTTGTTTTAATTTTGTCAAAATGGGTATGAATTATTGTTATAATAATTAAGGTTACTTGGCTATTACCAAGTTGATCATCTTTTTATATACTTATTGGCCATTTCTCTTTTCCCCCATGAAATATTTGTTCATTCTTTTGTGCATTTTTCTACTGGATTTTTTCTTAATGTATTTTGTTTTCATTTCAGGACCTTATTATTTATAAGTTGTTTTCTAATTACTTTCCAAACAGCAAATATATATAATCAATATGAGTTCTCCCTCTAGTAGTAGAAGAATAACCCCTGTCAGCCCAACCATCCCAGTGATAACAATTACACACACACACAAACAATATACACATTATTATACACATAGTGTGTATGTATTTCAGTGTGTGTATGTAATTTTATATATGTATATAAAACAACTCTTGAAGCTACTGAAGGAAAAAAAAAGCAAGCATGAACTGGACAAGCATTGATATTTGGAAGAAGAAAACACTACTAGGTGAGTTTCATCTATTTAGTGCTGCTTACCTGAGGGCAGGCTCTAGCCAGCACTGTACTCAGGGCTACCATAGTGACTGGATAATGAAAGTAAATATCTCAGAAAGGAGAAGAACGCAGAGGAAGAGCCAAAAATTCTGCATGTTAACTCTGTCCAGATAACTAGTTGACCTCTGAAATATGCAATGTGTGGTAGGTAGTAGCCACCTCAGGTTAAGGGAATTGAACAGAGATTTCAGCTGCTGGCCAACAAAGAGAAACAGAGTTTGGAGTTTGCATTTTCGAAGTTTTCTTCCTGCTAAAACAAGCAAGCAAAACATCAATATTCTTCAGTGAAATAGAACATATTCTCTACGGGATGCAAAACAAACAGGGTGCAAAACAAAATTACTAAATATATGAAGAAAACAGGCAAGTGATAGCCATGTTTAAGAGAAAAGTTAATAGAGACTCCAATAAATTGGAATTAACAGGTAAGATTCTAAAGCAGCTGTTATAACTATATAAAAATATAAAGAGCAATATGATCACAATAAATTGGTAGAGAGACTCTCAACATAGAAACAGAAGCTCTAACCAAATGGAAATTATAGAATGGAAAAATATAATATCTGAAAGGAAGAAAATCACTGCATGGGCTTAAGAGCAGATTGAGGATGGCAGAGAACAGCTCTCGTGAACTTGAAGGCGGATAATAGCAATTCCTTATTCTAAATAATAAAGAGAAAAGGGAATTAAAACAAAAATGAACAGAAACTCTGTTACTTGTTGAACGATATCAGAAGAACTAATATGGATATAAGTGGAGTGTGAAGAGGAAATGAGAAAGAAAATGAGGCAGAAAAAGGTAATAATGACCTAAAAGTCCCCAAATTTGGTGACAGACATATTTGGTCTGTTACCAAATAAGGCTACCAGATTCTGTCAGTTCCATTGCAGAAATATCTCTGAATCCAGCCTCTCTTTTCCACCCTCCTACTGACATTCATTTGGACTATTGTAATAATGTCCTATCTGGCAAAGTGGAGGCCTACTTCTTCCTGTTTTAGTTTCTCTTCCACTTCATCACCAGAAAGAGTTATCTTTCTAAAATCAATCTTTTTGAAAACCAAAGCTGATCATGACTTTATAAATAAAATCTTAAACTCCTTGGCATGGCTTCCAGAATATCACTCAATCTATACCTGCTGCCTCAGTTCCTAATCTACGAATAGGGATGTAGAAGCAAATCAGACAGAGGCCCAATCTTCCTGGAGTTTAGAAATTAGTAAGACAAACAATCTTGAAGTAAAGAATTTTTATAAGTTACTAAACAAATAATTCATTGTAATTTATTTACCTAAGGTAATAAACAAAAAAAATTACAATTTTGATAAATTCCATCAGCTTTCACTAGTTCTTTTCCTGGGTCAATGTGAACATAAACATGTCCTGAGAATAGAGTTAAACTTGGTACCTGTAATACTCTCACTCATATGTCTAACATGTTGAGATTCTAAGTGATTCTGAGCTGACAACTCAGTAAACCAAAGTAACACCTGCTTCTCACCCTGCACCTCTCACCGTTCCCTGGCAGAAAGAGTCCTTTCTTTTTTTATTTGTTTGAGACGGAGTCTCACTCTGACTCCCAGGCTGAAGCGCAGTGACACACTCTCAGCTTACTGCAACCGCTGCCTCCAGGGTTTAAGAGATTCTCCTGCCTCAGCCTCCCAAGTAGCTGGGATTATACATGTGCGCCACCATGCCTGGCTATGTTTTTTTGTGTATTTTTAGTAGAGATGGGATTTCACCATGTTGGCCAGGGTAGTTTTGAACTCCTGACCTCAAGTGATCTGCCTACCTTGGCCTTCCAAAGTGCTAGGATTACAAGCATGAGCCACTGTGCCGGGTCGAGTCCTTTCATACCTCCATGCCATGCACAGGGATGCCTTAGGGCCCCAGTAGCCTTTCCCTTGTCTCCTGGTAGATTCCTGTCACATCTGCAATAAAGCTCTCCTCAGTCACTCAGTCAGAATGAATGGTCCATCTTCTCTGTTTTCTTGGCACATTATAAACATTGCTGTTAGACTGTACACCTTGGGAGAGAGAGATTACATTATATGCTGTCTAGTGCAGAGCCTGTTCCTCTTTATATCTCTAAAAATGGAGATGGTACCTGGCAAAAAGTGGATGCCAAGTCAGTGTCAAATAAAGATAGTCTGAGTTGTATAAGGGAATCGCAACATGTTAGACATGTGAGTGAGAGTGTTACAGGTACCAGGTAGAACTCTATTCTCAGGACATGGTTATGTTCACATTGACCCAGGATAAGAACTAGTGACAGCTGATGGAATTTATCAAAATTGTAATATATTTTTTATCGCCTTAGGTAAATAAATTATAATGAATTCTTTGTTTAGTAAGTTGTAAAAATTATTTACTTCAAGTCTATTTACTTTACTAATTTCTAAACTCCATGAAGATTGGGCCTCTGTACATATTAGGTGGGACCATAGGAAACTGCTGATATATAGTTTGTGACCTACAAAAGTAGCAAATTCTCATGGTTCAACATACACACACATACACACAGGTACACACACATATATGTATACATGGGTGAGTGATTTAAGGCAGTTAGAGTTTTGTACTCCAGATGTGTCTATTAGTACTATCAGGAAATGATACGGAGAAATCATCTGTTTCAACCCAGTACCTTCTGGTGCATGACAGAGTCTTTTGTTACAGAGAAATTATTTGCTCCAAAGTTGCAAAAGTACATACATATGTATATCTCAATATAGTAATTTTATTAATATCCAAACATGTTAAGTACTTGCTGTCTATTCAGACAATGGTAATTAATAACCCATGTCCTACTGTTTCTAATTTAAATAGTTTTTCTCAAAATGTTATTATGGAAATTTTTAAACATATAGAAAAAATGTACAGTGAACACCCACATGCCTACCAATTTTAAAGAATAAAACTAAGAAAAATTAGTATGTCCATGTTTTCCATAGACCCCTGAATTAGAAGACGCAGTAATCTTTTCCCAGGAGAGGCCCAGGAAGTACTGGAAAACTACAAAACTGAAAAATAAAATCATACGAATGCTTTGCAAGTGTATACAAATGCTGCTGGGCTGTAGTACAGTGAATTCATTTGTAGTTTGTTTAATTAGGTTTTTTTTTAACAAGGATTTTCTGTAAACCCACATGAGTACAGATTTTACTACTTTTTTAAAAAAAACAACTTTGGATTTGAATTCAAGATATGAGCAATATTTTAGACGCTTATGTTCTAAATTAGTGCTGGACATTGGATTTGGGGACTTAATTTTGTGTGGGGTATGGATCAAGTCAACTCCATGCCTGCCAAGCTTCAAAGCTAACAGTTTCCCAGCTCAATAATCCTGGAGGCTGATTGTGATTCATATTCATTTCATGACACAATCCATGACTGCGAAATGACTCACTGGATCTTCCTTTCCATTTCCCTGTAAGTGTAGTCCTTAAACCTTGTAAGGCTTTTCTTCTGCAATGCTTTTGGCCTATAATCGTTTCCAAAACATTTATTGAACCTCTATTATATAATGGGCATTGTTCTAGGGACGTAGAAGCAAATCAAATAGAGGCCCAATCTTCCTGGAGTTTAGAAGTTAGTAAGATAAGAAGACTTGAAGTAAATAATATTTATAAGTCACTAAAGAAAGAATTCATTATAATTTACTTACCTGAGGTAACAAACAAAAAAATACTACAATTTTGACAAATTCCAACAGCTGTCACTAGTTCTTATCTTGGGTCAAAGTGAACATAAACATGTCCTGAGAATAAACTCGGTACCTGTAATATTCTTACTCACATGTCTAACATATTGAGATTCGAAGTGATTCTGAGCTGGCAACTCAAAAACTCTAGAAAACCTGACTTTCTTTTTCCCTTTTAGTTTAGAGAAAAATTTATAATTTCAGTTGCTCTTTTATAGATTCTGTATTAAATAAAAGAAAAAAGTAGAAATTTGTCAGCATTTCTATTTCTTCCCAGGTCAGTAATGGTCCTAACACTCTTTTCTGCTGCATTTCTTTTGGCTGCCTCAAGACAAATAGCATAACCACATCGTCCCTTGCAGGAGAGCATCCTCCTCTTATCAGAGCCCTCACCTATGCACATCTACATAAGCTTCTGAGAACTGTTCGGCTGAGTCTGAAAAATGCCTGGGAGAGAACTTCCTGAGGGACTGAGGTAAACAGAGCTTTAAAGCAGGACAGAATTGTCCTAAAGGTCCTGCTGTTTCAAATAGATCATCACTTCTGACTATGGCTTCCTTCCTTCTTGAGACTGAACTCTTGGACAGTTTGTAGTGGGGGGAACTCAGGGCCATTGGGAGATTGGAGATCCATTTTTTCAGGCACATGTGGAGCCTTGTACCCCTATGTCCTGGAATCCTGCTCTCCTTTGGCTCTGTGTATCCTTAGTATCTCCCAGGCACTATTAGGTAAGGATACACAGAGCCACGAGGGGGCAGGTCCAGAGATATTGAACCAGAGACAGCCTTTGAATGCTGAGAGACACAGCATTTTGTCTTTAGTGATCAACAAGTCAATTATTAGGGTTGCATTGTGTCCTCTAAAAAGATATGTTAAAGTTTTAAGCCCCAGAACCTGTGACTGTGATCTTACTTGCAAATAAGGTCTTTGTAGATATAATTAAGTTAAGATGAGGTCATACTGGATTAATCTAATGGTGGATACCTTCATAAGAGGGAAATTCGGGCACAGACACACATGCGAAGAAAGCGACGTGAAGAGGGAGGCAGAGATTGGAGTGGTGTAGCTACAAGCCAAGGAATGCCAAGAATTGTCAACAATCACCAGAAGCTAGAAGAGGCAGGAAGGATCCTCACTGCTAGAGCCTTCAGACAGAGCATGGCCCCACCAGCATGTTGATTTTGGACCCTGACCTTTAGGACTGTGAGAGAATAAATTTCTGTTGTTTTAACCCACCCAGTTTATTACAGCAGTCCTAGGGAACTAATAAACCAACAAGTGGAAGAGGAATCATGCAACTTTTAAGGTGCAGACAAGATGCCTTTCTGCTCCCACACCACCTCCAGGTCTAACCAGGAGCTGTCTCTCAGCCTCTAGGATGGGTAGCATTTCAGTCTTGTAGTATCACCCTTCCTATGCAAGTACTTGAGAATAAATTAGCCCTCCCTTGTGGGACATAAGCAAGCAGCTTCCAACCTGCCTGGAGGGTATGAACAGGTGTCATGAGTCGGTCTTCCTCAGGTGCTGCAGGGTCCAGGTCATAGTCCAGCTGCCCTGCCGCAGGTCTGTGCTCCCACCTACCACAGACTGGGACACAGAACCCAACATCAGTGGAGCCTCGTGTACACCCCTAGTTTTTCTAGCTCACCTGCTGCAGGCAGACCATTATCTCCCCAGAATGCTCTGCATAACTGCTTAATGACCAGAAAGACTTGAGTTTTTATATCCAATGTCAAGAGTAAATTATTAACCACCTAGGAAAACAGAATTTTGGAGTAGTCTTGTCCTTTGAGATACATAAATATATACATACCTACCAACATACATACACTCATATATGCCTGGAAATGTGTATGTATATGTATGTTTTACTCCCTTCTTCAAATATCTTTAGTGATTCCTTAGTCCTTGGTGAATAAAATCTAAAATAAGTTCTTAGCTTAGCTTTCAAAACTGGCCACTATCTGGCCTGACAACTAACTCCCTTGATGTATTCTGTTAATACATAGCTGAACTCTTTGTTGAGCTATTTCCCATCTTTCAAATCCCAGTTCTGGTATCAACTCCCAAGAAGACAATCTTTCCTCATTTCGACAATCTATTTTGAGCAACCATAATACTTTGTATATATCTCCCTAATCACATTACATATTGTGTTGTAGGTTTTTGTATATTTGTCTAATCCTCTTTTCCTGGCCCTGCATTATAAACAGTAGGTAGAAAGCTTGTTATTAAAAACAGAATTAATAGCACAATGTGCTTTTGAAAATGGAAAGCACAGAGTTCTGGGGATGCTTTGCATTTAGAGCCATCTTCACTGGCATTGACGTCATTGCCGTGGCTAACAGGGCTTATTCTTTGTCAGGCAATGAGCCAAGCATGACATGTGAACTATTTTAAGTCTTTTCACTAATACATGCTGATGTTCTTATTTATCTTAGTGTCCAAAGTGGCACATGGCACAGGCCTAGATGCTTATTGAGCTCAATGATCTATTGATCTACCGATTTCAATGATCTACCTGAAATGACGGAATAAGCATCTACTTCTGTGCCAGGTACTCAGTAAGCATCCACACCTAATCATCTAATTGCCAAAGGTGAATCTAGAAGGTAAACACATGTAGAACAAGCATTTGACTCCCATCTCTTGATCTTGATAGATGTATCATCTTTAAGAAAATTGTGACTGAAGTAATTCAGTGGGAAAACTACTCCAAAGTAAGTCTCTTGTCTTGGAGTATATTCCAAACTATAGAGGGCATTTATGAAAGAGGAAGTGATAATGAAGAAAAGCCCTGAATTACAATCTTAACGTGTTTTTTTATTTCATCATTCTGTGTGGATACAGATGTACACAAATACAAACTTTTAATTTTTTTAAACCATGATCGTTATAGACATGAAGAAAAACATACTGAAAACAGTATTCAAAATACAGAGTGTGAACTGTTACATTTTTATTTCACCATTTTCTGTGTGAACTTATGGAGAACTAACATAGAAAACTCTAAAATGCAGCTATGACATTTTTCTGTAACAATTGAAATTGTATGTTTAAATAATAACATAAAGAATGAAGCATGTATGTTTTTAAATAACTTTTTCTTCTGTCACATCCCAATGTCATGTGCTCAATCTCTGGAGGCTGTACAGAGCCCAATGCAGCTCACGAGAGGCCTTTAAAAACCAGGGCACCACGTGGACTTGCCATTAAATTCAGATGACTTTGAAAAGCAGTTCAGATACTCCGTCTTTTTTTTTCTTTCTTACTTTGTATTTCTTTCCATAAGAAAGCTGAGTCTGACCTATTTTTAGGATATGGCCCACAGAATTGAACTTGGTGGTTTTAGTTTCACTGTTGTTGTTTTTCTTCTTTCGGGTTTAAAAAAAAAAAAGCACAGGAGTCCACCATGACTAGAAAAGCATTAAAGCTTTCTTCTTTTAATTATACACTTAAAGATATATTAGGGTAGACACATGCTTTGTATTTCCTGGAAATTGTAGGGTTTTAGTTCCCCTCAGCCCTTCTAACCTTATCCTTTAAATAACTCACTGACTTCTAATGGCCTTTAAAAGAATGATGCCCTCAAAACACCCTAAAATTAATATGCCTGTTAGTTTCCATTTTGTTTGTGGCAATTTTTCACCATAAAAATATTATTTTTTCCTAGTGTTATTCCCTGTTCTACTCTTTGTCTTATTTTATAAAGCCCTGTATCTTTCTTTAGCTGAAAAAAGCTGACCTAAACTCCATAACCACTCCCAAGAGCTTGAGGGAAACCAGAGGGAAATCATTTGACATTGAGATTATCCCATCAAAACATGATGACCTTTATTTCCTTTCCATACTTTCCTGAGTATTCTTACTAGAGTAAGTGTTAAAGGATATAAATAAAACAAGTTATTATCAAGTTACTGAATATTATATATGTAGCCATGAACTTGTTTTCAAGTGTGACAGGGTTCGAATGCTGCTACATGTTCTGTTGCCTTAGACAGATAGAGGATTTTAGTTCTGGATATTAGGATTACAAATATAATATATAGAAAGCATGATGAGCAACTGAAATGCTTAATCATGAAAACTCTAGAAATTAGAGCAAATTTATCATATTAGTCGTTGAGGAAGAACTGCAAACTAAGTACCAAAAAATAACTTCCATCACTTTTGTTCCAAAGTTTGTTTTAAAGGTTCAGTAGCATCCACTGAACTTTTCCCCTGACTATCTTAACACATCTTTTTTTGTGTTGAGGATCTGGCCAGGATTGGAAACAGAGGTGTGAAGGAATTACAAGAGTGGGTGTTTTTGCAGTACTTTTGGCTAGCAGTAAAATAAGCAGGAAATTCTAAAATGTCTTGAGAAAGTTTGTCCTGAAGAAAATTCTAGCTTGGATTTTTCTTTTAAATAAGAGATTTAGACAGTTGGGTTAATATTAAAATGAGAATGGAAACTTATATGAAAGCAACAGTAATTGCAACTATTCTAACATTTTTATGCCTATGTGGTACTCTCCAGGGTTTTCAATATTCTTTCACGCTTATTCTTCTCTGGAGGCTACACAGTTTGGTGGTGTTACTTCTGTTTTGCAAATGAGAAAACTGAAGCATAATATTCACAGCAAATTTTATTTTGTTGCTTTGCCTAGGGCAGCACCTTTTACCTGTGAGGCACTCATGCATACTTCTAAACTTCTTGATATGGTTTTAGATCAAGCTTATTTAAAAACACGGCAGTGTTAAGGTCTATTCCCAGTATCATTTATGAGTACAGATGAAACTTTTCACTTTATGAATAGTCTACAAAAATGTGATGCTTAATTCTGCATATGGCTGTGCTCAGTCTGTGCACATTCCTAGAACCAAGATATTCAGTAAGTTGGTCTGCTGTTTCAGATTTTTTAAGAGACTATAAGTTAATGTTGATTTGAAAATATAGAAGGAATCAGATAAATCCCCATGCTTAGAAAAGCGATTAGTTTATGATTACAGTGAAGAAGTATTTGGGTTCCAACATTTGTAGAGTATCTTGGATGCCTATAGCTATGGCAAATAAAAGCAAACAAAAATGAATATGTTATTATTCAAAGAGTTTAACTAAATCTAACTTGTTAGCTTAAAACCTTTGAGAGCTCTCCCACACATTTTTAATGTGATAAAATTTCAAAGATACTATTAAGCCCTGCTAGCAATGCTGTCAGAGGCGTTTGAACTACAGCAACTCCATCTTGAGTGAGGGCAGGGAAAATGAGGCTGGGACATGCTGGGCTGCATTCCCAGAAAGTTAGGTATTCCTAATCTCTATATGCCTACAATTAAGGGAGCAGATTGATAACATTTACTAAACAGATCCAGACTTAGGAGTGTCCTGATATCTTGAGAACAGAAGCATTCCTAATTTTGCTTTAAAGATAATAATATCGCTTCTTGCAAAATATAGCAATTAAGAAAAGTAATCCTTTATCAAGTTAATCTTTGTAGCAGTAACACATCTCCCATGATCTTTTTTTAATCTTATAAATAAACAAGTATCGTACCTAGGGTGGAAGCATTTTTCCTCTTACTTTTGGGAACACCCTACTCTGTCGATGGAGTAGCTGTTGTTTCACCACTTTATTTTCTTGGTAAACTTGCTTTTGTTTTGTGCTGTGGATTCACTCTGAATTTTTTCTTGCACGAGATCCAAGAACCCTCTTTTGGGGTCTGGATCGGGACCCCTGTCCGGTAACAATGCTGTGTCTGAATAAATCTGATGCTCTAAGTATTAGAATATCACCCTTTATAAATATATGCATATATCAGTAACTTTAATTATTCTTAAAGCATGTCTACAAAAACCACATGTAGACATTTGCATGGAGGTAATAAATGTAGACATTTGCATGGAGGTAATAAACATGAGTATGTTCCAGAACATCTGGACAGTTGTTCTCATGCTTGTTGGAATGAAGCTCAGTGTAGAAAGTAGAATGTAGATGTGTACTGGATGTAGTTCAGACTGCAACATTTCAAGAAATGAAGTTCTTGCCCTTCAGCTATACCAATATAAAAAATTTAAATTACGTTATACACTTTATTTTAATCCTTGATAAGGAGATTGTTATATTCAGTATTGTAGTCCTGATATAGAGAGGTATAATTACATTTGTCAACCAAAAGTATGTGAGACAGGTCTCAAATCAATTTAGAAAGTTTATTCGATCAAGGTTAAGGATACACCTCTGACACAGCTTCAGGAGGTCCTGACTACATGTGTCCAAGGTGATCGGGCACAGCTTGGTTTTATACATTTTAGGATGACAGGAGACGTCAATCAATGCATGTAAGAGGTATATTTGCTCAGTCCAGAAAGGTGGGGCAACTTGAAGCAGGGGCTTCCAGGCCATAGGTGATTTAAAAATTTTCTGATTAGCAATTGGTTGAAAGAGTTATTATCTAAAGAAAGGAATGTCTGGGTTAAAATACGGGGTTGTAAAGACAAAGAGTTTGTCATGCATTTGAGGCCTCCAGGTAGCAGGCTTCAGAAAGTCCAGACATAAATGTTTCTTATCAGACTTAAAGAGTCTGTTCTACCAGTAATTCCAAAAGGGAAGAGTATATAATGAGGCCTGTCTGGCTCCCTCTTCCCATCATGGCCTAAACTAGTTTTTTCAGGTTAACTTTAGAATGCCCTTGCTGAGAGGGGGGTCCATTCAGATGGCTGAGGGGCTTTTAGTTTTATTTTTGGTTTACACATAGAATATTCAGTTTTCATGACCTATATGCAAAAATTTCAGACATAGTTAAATTTTTTGTATCAGCTTGACTATGCCACATGGTGCCCAGATTAAACATTATTTCTGGGTGTGTCTATGAGGCTCTTTCTATGTGAAATTAGCATCTGAATGGGTAGACTCATTAAAGTAGTTTGAGGAGGGGATCATGCAATCTGTTGAGGGCCTGAGTATAATAAAAAGGAATAAAAAGGTACAAGAGGGGGAAATTTGTCTCTTTTTCTTCTTGACCATTTGCTCCAGCTGGTACATCACGTCTTATCTTTTCCTGCCCTTGGACTAGGATTTACACCATTGGCTTCACTGGTTTTCTAGTTCTTTGGACTCATGTCAGAGGCATGTGAACCAGAGCAACTCCATCTTGAACAGGAGCTGGGTAAAATGAGTCTGAGACCTATTGGGCTGCATTCCTAGACAGTTAAGCCATTCTAAGTCACAGGATGAGATAGGAGGTTGGTGATAGAGATAAATTCCTCTTCAAAAGGTTTTAATTCCCTGTTCTTCCAGTTCTTTGTTTCTCTAGTTTCTGTAGTTACCAGTGCTGTAAACAACACTTCCCACCCTTGCTGCACCCTGATATGCCCTGACAAGCCTAGACATGCCTTGCGCTGGAACAGATAGCCTTTCCCTTCCTGCCTAGATAGCTGTGTTCAATTTCAAACATTAGCCAGTCAGGTAAGTTTAGGTTGTGTGGTCCAACCCTAGCCAATAGTGGAAAGACATAGCAGTAGGGACTAGCTGCATTAGGAATAAGAACCCCTTCCCTTCCCTTGTCTGGTGTGCTCTCGCCATTGCTCCACCAGTGAGCCACACCCTTCTATAGAAGTAAATTGCCTTGCTGAGAAAACTTTTGCCTGAGTGCTATTTTCACTTTGCGGCACCAAGCATTTACTTCCAACATTGGCACAAGATACAGGTCATAAAGACCTTGTTGATAAAACAGGTTGCAGTAAAGAAGCCAGCCAAAACCCACTAAAACCAAGATGGCCACAAGAGTGAACTCTGGTTGTCCTTACTGCTACACTCCCACCAGTGCCATGACAGTTTACAAATGCCATGACAACAAAAGGAAGTTACCTTATCTGGTCTAAAAAGGGGAAGCATGAATAATCCATTCCTTGTTTAGCATATCATAAGAAATAACCATAAAAATGGACAACCAGCAGCCCTCGGGGCTGCTCTGTCTATGGAGTAGCCATTCTTTTATTCCTTTACTTTCCTAATAAACTTGCTTTCACTTTACTCTTGCTTTACTGAATTCTTTCTTGTGCGAGATCCAACAACCTTCTCTTGAGGTCTGGATTGGGACCCCTTTCCTGTAACACTCAGACTAGAATTACACCATTGGCTTTCCTGAGTTTTCAGTTTGCAGACTGCAGACTGAGATTTCTGAGCCTCCATAATCACATGAGCTGGTTTTTCATAGTATATATATTTTTGATTTTCTTTCTCTGGAGAACCCTGCCTAATACAGGTAGATTTTAGCTTAGTCTAAGGAAGAACCTACTATTGAAAATAGCTGCTGGAAGTTTGATTAGACTATCTTAGGAGGTAGTAAATTTCTTGTCAGTGGAGATGGTCAATCAGATGTTGTAGTGTTTGTGGTGTGGGAGAAACTGGGTGCCTACTGAATGCAGAAAGTCTTTTATCTCAGGCTTATCTGATGTGTTTAACTCGCAAAGACCCTATTTTGTACATGAATAATTGAGAACTAACTGTACTTTAAGCTTCTATTTATTTATTTTTTTAAAGCCATGTACATTTATAGCAATGAGAATGTGCCTCATAGGCTTTATAATGTAAGTATTCTATAGTAAAAGCAAAAGGGAAGGTCAGCATTAGGTTGCAAATGAGAAGTAAGTACTAAGAGTTCTAAGTTCACTTCCTTTTGTTATCAGCCATTCCTTGTTGGATGCGTGGCAAGATAAGCAGGGCTTATATTCAGAGTCAGTGTGTTAGTTTGTTCTTGCATTGCTATAAAGGAATACTTGAGACTGGATAATTTATAAAGAAGAGTGATTTATTTTGGCTTACGGTTCTGCAGGCTGTAGAGGAAGCGTAGTACTGGTATCTGCTTTTGGAGAGGGCCTCAAGAAGGTGGAGGAGCAGGCATGTCACACGATGAGAACAGGAGCAGGAAAGAGATGGGGGGGTGCCACACTTAAAAATAAACAAACAAACAAAGAAAAGACGGCTCTCACGTGAACTACCAGAGAAAGAACTCACTCTTCACCAAGATGGCGCTAAGCCATTCATGAGGGATTTGCCCCCATAATCCAACATCTCTTACTGGTCTTCACCTCCAACACAGGGGATCATATTTCAACATAAGATTTGGAGGGGACAAACATTGAAACCATATCAGTCAGGTTATTTGGTAATGACCATAAAGTGGTAGGAAAACAATTTTTTCTTCAGTCTGCCATACAGTTTGGGGAAATCTTCATGAAGATCTTTTGTTAAATCTTTAAAGCCTGTCTTATTGTATTAAAAAATATTTTCAGGGCGGGCTCATGCCTATAATCCCAGCACTTTGGGAGGCTGAGGCAGGTGAATTAGTTGAGGTCAGGAGTTCAAGGCCAGCCTGGCCAACATGGTGAAACCCTGTCGCTACTAAAAATACTAAAATTAGCTGGGTGTAGTGGTGCTCACCTGTAGTCCCAGCTACTCAGGAGGCTAAGGTGAGAGAATCACTTGAACCCAGGAAGTGGAGGTTGCAGTGAGCCGAGATTGTGCCATTGCACTCCAGCCCGGGTGACAGAGTGACACTCTGTCTCAAAAAAAGTTATATATATTTTTTCAGAGCATTCTTCATATGTGTCTAGTATCAGGTCATTCAGATAATCGAGTGTTTTTGTTGTTGTGGTGGTGGTTTTTAAAATTTACTGGTTGGTTGAAAGGATGGATGAAATTAAAAGATCTTCTCTTAGAACCTTGGATATTATGCATATGAGGCATTTAAATAATAACCATTTGTCGAGTGCTTACTATGTGCCAAACACTGTGCTGAGTCCTTTACGTATGTCATCTCAATTCCTGTAATAATCCTATGAAATATGTCCTGTGAGCATTCCCATCTTACAGGTGGGGAAACTGGAGGTTCAGAGAAGCAAAGTGATATACAAATAACATTACCAGCTCACAAGCGGCAGAACAAGAGTGCAAACCTCTATTTGTTTAGTGCCGTTGGCAGTCACAAAAGATTCAGAAGCTGGGCTCCATGTCTGTCTTCTAAGAACACTTGGGCCTCAATTACTTTACAGGCCATTTTCTAACCCAGGCCACCTCTAGGCCCTGGTCCAGGGCTGCTCTTGTCCGTTAGACCTGTTCCTAGAATCCTCATCCTTGTAAACTCAGCCTTAGTCTAAGAAGCGCCTAGGTTGGAGTATAATTCAATAGCCACAACCATAGGTAATATCTGTCTAGAAACGTCAAGACTGGAGTGTTCAGGAGCCATGGCACTAGGCAACACCTGTATAATTGTGGGAAAACCTCTACCTCTCAAAACCAGAAAACAAAATCTGGTTAATAGCTGGTCCTACCTCCCTGTCCTCATTAGTCCACTCCCTCTGTTCTCACTTCTCCATTGTTGATTTCTGTCTCATCTATAGTCTCCTACTTCCAAGTATAATCTCAACTATTCTTTCTTGATCATCATAGACACATATGTTCATATTTTATAAAGCACTGTTGGAATTATGGAGGGATTGAAATAGGAAAGTTAAGCTTAGGAATAGGAGTAGGCATCATATATTGTACTTTTCTTTCTCCACAGGATTATCTCAGTGCTTTGGGTCTAGTAGACATTCAAAAAATATATATGAATAGATTTATTTTATCGTTTTAAGGGGAAATAGGTCATGGTATGTTAGGGATGTTTAGAGAACTCTTTGGAAGATTTTTCTGACTGGGGAAAATAGGTTCAAAAATTCTTATTAAATTCATTACTATTGAGAGCAAAGGGTGGGGGGCAGAAATTAAGCTTAACTTTGATTTAAAGAGTAAAGAAAGGTTCTTATTCACTGAACTGCATTCCAATCATTTCAACTTATATTTAAGAACATTTCTTGGTTCTGGGAAGCCTTAATTTACTTCTGCCATGCTGTGGTAGTCATTGCATAAAACAGATGAAAGGCAGCTTTTGTTGATGCTATGTGGTATGTTTATTTTACACGTGCTCCTGCCAGACATCTGGAGGATATACCTATGATAGGACTATGAACCAGTTACCTCTGGGGGCCCAATTTCTAGTAGTATTTTACTTAAAATAAGTAACAATGATTGCCACAATAAACTCCCAGATCCTAACGGCTTAACACAATAAAAGTATATTTATTGCTGATACACCAGATCCAAAGTAGATGTTCCTGATCAGTGATCAGTCTATCTTGTGGTCCTTCAAGGACTCAAGCTTCCTTCACATTCAGCTAAAAAATGAGTGAACAGAGAGAATCACATAAGAGGTTTCTTAATGCTTCATCCTGAATCACAGGACAAAATCACACATGATGATCCAGTCATATGGCCACACCCAAGTGCAAAGGGAATGCCAGTGTCATCTATTGTTGACATAGACATAGAAGAAGTAGAAGAAAATAGCTTGATGAACACATTGCTGTTTCAGCCACAAGGTGGTCTGGAAGTCACCAGCCAAATCCTGTTGTTTCAACAACAGACAGTTTTAACAGTGCTTTATTTAAAGAGATGAGACTAGAATGAGAAAAAATAAAAAAGTACTTATTAAATAATTCTTTGCTGTTGGTTCCCTTAAATTTCTTCTGCTTTCGTTACAAATGATTTTTTCTTCAAATATTAAAAGTTAATCAGACAAGTCTAGTGCATGTAATGAATTCTCTCTAAAAAGCATGACATGTAATTTTTGCCAAGAAGTTCACAGAATACAGGAATCCTGGTGCCAAAAATCAGAAAAAAATCCAAGTTATACACAGTGAAAAATTAATAAAGTGGCATTATTATTGAGTTTGTTTATAGAGTACCTCTTTGACTTAATGTTATTTTATTTTATTTTATTTATTTTATTTTATTTTTTTGAGATGGAGTCTCACTCTGTCACCCAGGCTGGAGTGCAGTGGCATGATCTCGGCTCACTGCAAGCTCTGCCTCCCAGGTTCACGCCATTCTCCTGCCTCAGCCTCCCGAGTAGCTAGGACTACAGGTGCCCGCCACCACACCTGGCTAATTTTTTTGTATTTTTAGTAGAGACTGGGTTTCACCATGTTAGCCAGGATGGTCTCGATCTCCTGACCTCATGATCCACCCGCCTTGGCCTCCCAAAGTGCTAGGATTACAGGCGTGAGCCACTGCGTCAGGCATGACTTAATTTTAAAGTAGGCAGAGAACTTGTTTTCTTCTACTGAGTTTTATTAGGAAATACACTTTTAAGAAAAGATGCTCTGGTTTGTACTGTCAGGCAGATTTATGAGGATATCAGCAAAAGGAGTTAACCTGGGGTGTTTCTGGGACATAAGTGTGGTAATAATAAATATTTTACTTGGTATGTTTTCTGAAATAAATTTTTTTTTTTCAGAGATATCTGAGTGGGAATTTTTGACTTCAGAGAAATGATGATGTGTGCAATGGTTTGAATGTCCCCTTCAAAAGTCATATTGAAATGGAATTGCCAATGTAACAGTATTGGGCAGTGGGGCCTTTAAAAGGGGTTAATCTCATGCAGGATCTGCCTTATGAATGGATTAGTTGCCATTATCTCAGGAGAGAGTTAGTTATCACAGCAGTGGATTTCTGATAAAACGGTGAGGTTCTGCCCCATCTCCTCTCTCTCCTGTACTCCTGCCTTTCACCCATGCTCTATGGGATGACCTTTGCCAGATGCTATTGCCATGCTCTTGGACTTTCCTGCATCCAGAACAGTGAGAAATAAACTTCTTTCTTTGTAAATTACCCAGTCTGTGGCATTTTGTTATAGCAGCAGAAAAAGGACTAAGACAATGTGGTTACAGGAGTATCTAGCAACTAGCACATTTCCTGGCCGCAAGCTGACTGTATTTACTGTGTCTCAGGCACTATTTCAAGTGCTGGGAATGCAGCAGTGAACAAAATGAAGAAATATTCCTGTCTTCATGGAACTTAACATTGTACATAAACTATAAAACATATGTGATGATAAATGTTGTAAAGAAAAGCTGAGAAGGGCAGGTAGGAGAGTTTGGAGGGCTGAGTTACTTCAGTAACGAGTGGTCTCACTGAGTGACGATTTGATTTGTGTGTGTGTGTGTGTGTGTGTGTGTGTGTAGACAGAGTCTTGCTCTGTCACCGAGGCTGGAGTGCAGGGGTGCAATCTTGACTCACTGCAACCTCCATCTCCCAGGTTCAAGTGAGTCTCCTGCCTCAGCCTCCTGAGTAACTGGGACTACAGGTGTGTACCACCATGCCTGGCTAAGTTTTGTATTTTTAGTAGAGACGGGGTTTCACCATGTTAGCCGTCCTGGTCTCAAACTCCTGACCTCAGGCAATCTGCCTGCCTCAGCCTCACAAAGTGGTGGGGTTACAGACATGAGCCACTGTGCCTGGCCGTGAGTCATGTTTCTATCTTTGATAAAGAGTACTCCTGGCAGAGGTAATAGCCTGAAGTGGGAATAAGCCTGGCTTATTCCAGAAACAGCAAGTAGCCCAATGTGGCTGGAGCAGAGTCAGGGAAGGGTGAAATAGTAGAAGAGGAGGTAAGAGAGGAAACTTGGGTGTTGAAAGGGGCAGGACAAAGAAGAAACTCTTGAGATCATTGTAAGGACTTTGTCATTCATTTTGAGTGACAAAAGTAGCCAATTTGAGCAGAGAAGTGACATGACATGGTATGTTTTAAAAGGATCAGTCTGTCAGCTGTGTTGAGAACAAAATGAGTGAAGAAACAATAGTGGAAATAGGAAGACCAGTTAAGTGTTTGTTGCAATCCAAATGAAAGTGATAGTGGTGTGGACCGGGGTAGTAGCAGTGGAGATGATAAACACTGGTCAGATTCTGCATATATTTTGAAACTACAGTCAGTAAGGCTTTCTGATGAGTTCAAAATAGGGTGGAGAGAAGGTGATGGAAGGAGGAGCAAAGGGAGACTCTAGGATTTATTGGCCTGAGCCAGTGGACAGATGGAGTTGTCATGTATTGTAGTGAAAAAGACGAGGGGAAGAGCAGTTCTTGGCAAGGTGGGGAGGAGCTTAGTTTATACCAGTTAAATTTGTGATGCCTATTAGGTACCCCACTGGAGGTGTTGAATGCATGGCTGGATATCTAAGTCCAGAGATCAAAGAAGAGTTCGGTTGAAAATATAAATCTGGGAGAGCTCAGCAAATAGATGATATTTAAAGCCATGAGTCTGGGTGAGATTAACCAGAGAGTGAGTAAACTCAGAGAAGAAGACCAAGGACTGTGTTGTGGGGAACTACTAGTTAGGAGAGGTGATAGAACCTGAAAAGGACACTGAGAAGTGGAAAATCAGGTAGGAGGAAAATCAGAAAAGTAGCTCTGTCTTATGGCTACTGAAAGTGAGAAAAAATGTTTCCAGGAGGAGGCAGGGATTGTGTCAAACACTGACAACTGAACAACTAATTGAGGATTGAGGAATGACCATTGGATTTGGCAATGTGGAGGTTCTTAGGGTTCTTTACCAAGGCAGCTTCTGTGAAGAGGTGAGGTGAAGTCTCTTTGAAGTGAGATGGAGAGAATGGGATGTTTGCTTTTAAATAATAGCAGGTAGAATGGGAAAAATGAACAATACAGAAGAGAGAAGACAGACTTGAGCAAGAAAGGATGGAAGCTGGGGCAAAAGTAAAAGCTGACATCAGACAGGCTCATAGAGTCACCCATTTCAATGGGACTGACAGCAGAGATTATAGGATGAATAGAAATTTAAGAGGAAAAATGGAGAATGTATGGAACAATCCTTTAGGAGAAAAAATAGGAGAATCTATATATGAAGGAAATGTGATGGACTGAATCCAGCGTGGTCAAAGAATTCTTGGTGTCAGACATCTTGAAAGAGTAAGCTGAAAATAAAGGGTAGTGAATAACTTATAAATCAATAACAATCTGTTTCCAACAGAATTGTGAAGAAAAAGGGTATTAAACCCTTTTTAAAGGTTTTACTTTTTCCCGAGATTTAAAAGTATCATGAGACATTTTTGGAAACTGTAGGTTTGTGCATTTGGTAAGGGCGTGTATCCTTATCCGGGAAGGCCAGATTAACATTGACATAGACTTCCTCACAGTATGTGGCAAGACTAAATGAATGATCTTGGCCAGCAGACTTTGTACTTAAAATATGAGCCAGTGAAGGGGGTGGGACTAATTGGATAAAATGCAGTCCCTAGGGAGAGCTGGAGCAAGAGATCTGTGCATTATGCCTTCCAGACCTGAAAGGGAAGTTGGATTTTAATAGCTTTGACTTACAAAATTAATACCCTCCAAAGAAAATTCACCTGTTGCCAAATCTAATGCCAAGCTTTGAATGCTCACAGTTCCTTCAGGTCCCTTGTTTATTTTTGTTTCTTTCTTTTTTTTTTTCCTCCTTCTTGCCAGTGTCTTCTCAACTTTTAGGCATGAATACTAGAAGGCTTGCAATTTATCTTTTTGAAGAATTATTTAATCAGAAGTCCATAATGAAAGAGAAAGAGAAAAAGAGATTTTAAACACTTTGGTTTAAAATGCATTTCTCCTGGCTATGAATTTTCCTAAGTTGTTTGTGTGCATATAAATACACTGTTTATGCCTTGCAATTTGGTGGACATATTTTAAACTCCAACTCTTGAAAACATTCTTTCTTAGTTAGGTAAGGCTGAAAAACAGTTCGATTACAAGTTATTCTATTGACCTGGGTGCCAAGGATTTCTTATTTTTCTTCCATATACCTTCATTTTTCTAATTAGATAGCCCAAGCAGCTAAACTTGATCTATCACACGGTCAGATGTCAGTATTTAGCAAATGTTGTTGCCACTAATAGTTTTTACACTTGTGTCATTTTACAAAGTTTACTTTCAAATCTTGTGAATTAAAGTTTCCATTCAGTATCACCAAAACAAAGAGGCAGGAAATATAGACATAGTTTTCTCATAAAGAGAATATAAAGATACTAATTACCATAACTTTTTTTGATGTTAGCTGGTGTTAAGATAAAATGGATTTAAAGATCACTCTTAAGAATTGGCCAAAAAAAAAAAAAATGCAAAGGGATTTAGATGCAGGCATTTTGAGATATATTCCATTTAATCTCATTTTAATATATAAAATATGTTTCTGGATATATTTTAAAATAAGCTAGTTTCTTGAATGGTGTTTTAGCTGAAGAATGGACAAATTAAGGTGTACCATTATTATCATTACTTTTTAAAAAAAATGGTAAATAGCTTTACATTTTTATTCTTAATTATGAATATAATGCATTGCTTACAGTAAAACATTCTATCAATAGAGAAATGTATAAACTAGAAAGAATACGTCCTCCTCACAATCCCACCTCCCAGGGATAACCAGACTTAGCAGTTTAGTTTGTAGCTTTGCAGGTTTATTTCTGTGTGTATGTTCATCTTTAGTTTTTAAAACCAAATGAGCTCTAAAATGATCATTTTAGCCCTGGGTTTTAAATTTTATTAATACATTATCAACCTATTTTAATGTATGTTTACTTTATTCATTTTACTGTATGAATGAGATAATTAATTTCATTATTGGGGATTATTAAGATTTCCAGTTTTTATTATTGCAAGTAATGCTGCTATTTACACCTCTGTACACATCATCACCTGTCTCATAGGTTTATTGGAATTAATAAGTACACTAGTACATGTAAAATATCTGAAAAAATGTATGACAACAAGTGCTTCAAAATGTTATAAATGTATTATTCTTTATTTTCTTTGTTGCTAGTGAATATGTCCATATGACAAACTTCTAGAAATGAAATTACTCAGTTGTTAAATATCAAATTGCCCTCTAAAGAGGTCCTCTCAAGTTATACTCCCATCATCAAGGAATAAAGAATATTTGTTTTCCAACACCATTTAAATTAAACTTTTCAATAGAAGCATCACAGACATATAGAAAAGTACATGCACATTATAGGTACTGGCTCAACAAAGTGAAACCAGTTGTGTAACCAACACTCAGATCAAGGCAGAGTACATATCATATCCATCACTCTGGGGGCCTCCTTTGGGTTCCTACCTTGTCCTAATTTGCTTCTTCCACTCCAAAGTTAAGTGCTATCCTACTTATGGCACTATAGTTTAGTCTTGTATTCATTTGTAGTCTGGATTCTTTCACTCAACATTTTGCATGTATTGGATGATTATAACCATCCTTGTTGTTGCAGGTATCAATAGTTCATTCATCTTCCTGTATTATACTGCAGGAATATATTGTAGATTATCCATCGTGAATGGGCATTTTGTATGTTTGTTTTATATGTTTATTACAAATAACACTATTATGATCTTCCACACGTCTTTTGGTATATACATGTACACATTTCTGTTGGACATTTAACTCAGAGTAGAATTGCTAGTTCATAGAATAGGTGTCCATTCAACTGTAAAAGATACTGCCAGTTTTCCAAAGGAATTGTGCCAGTTTATTACTATGTCAGCAATGGGGGGTAGTACCAGTTATATATTCTTGCCAATTCTTGGTATTATTTATTTTAAAAAATTTGGTCATTCTGATGGTTGTGTAGAGGTATATCATCGTAGTTTGCAATGTATTTTCCTGATTATTAGGGAAGTTTGGCACCTTTTCATATGATTATCAATAATTTGGATGTTCTCTTTTGTGAAACACCTTTTCAAGTCTTTTGCCTATTTTAAAAATTGGGTTGTCTTCTCCTTATTTATTTGTAGGAGTTCTTTCGTTTTCTGGGTATGTGTTCCTTGATATATGTAATGTCTCATACTTACAGTTAGAAATGTTTTTTCTCTTAATCATGTCTTTCAATAAACAAGTTCTTAATGTTAAAGAAATCTGTTTTTTTCAAACTTTTCCTTTATAATTATTACCTTTTGTGACTTGCTTAAGAAATTTTGGACTACCTAAGGTTGTGTTTTTTACTAGAAGCTTTATTGTTTCATTTTTTTTTTGTTTGATTGATAATCCATCTTAATTTTATGTGGTCTACTCAAATTTCCTCCGTGTAAATATCCAATTGACTCTGCACCCTTTATTGAAACATGCTATAGTGGCACCTTTGTTGTAAACCAGGTGACCATGTAGTATAAAACTCAGGGGCTATTTGACATCTGTACTTTCTATTAAATGGGAAAATGCAGTGTACGGTAAAAGTAAATAAAACAGGTTTACAGAGAAATGCAATGGAAAGAAACCTGCTTGTGCATCTTGATTCCAGTTATTTAGTAATCCCAGAAGAACTGTTTCATCTTCCCAAACTAAAACTTCATCCTTATTGAACAATAATTTCATGTTTCTCTCCTCCTGTAGTCCCTGGCAGCCACCATTCTACTTTCTGTTTCTATTAATTTGACTACTATAGGTACCTCATATCACTGGATTCATACAATATTTGTCCTTTTGTGACTGACTTGTGCTTAGCGCAATGTCTTCAAAGTTTATCCACGTTGTAGCATGTGTCAGAAGTTCTCTCCTTTCTGAGGTTGAATAACATTTCATTGTACATGTGTATCACTTTTTGTTTATCCATTCATCTGTCAGGGGACAATTGGGTTGCTTTCAGCTTTTGGTTATTATGAATAATGTCGTGATGAACATGGGTGTGTATGGATTGTTTTTTATTTGTTTCTTTGATGTACCTTTTTGTCTTGCTTAGGCAAATTAGACTTAGTAACCAGAGGTTCTCAACTAATATGCATGTAACTGTTTCCAGACTTCCTATTGTATTCCTTTGCTCTACCAGCCTTTTTCTATACTAATACCATACTGTGTTAATTATTTTTCCCTCATTACTCCATTACAAAAAGGCATTGGCTACATTTCAGTTCTTTTTCCTTAGATGATCAATTGTCAGGTTCTAAAAAGAAATGGAATTTTGTTTGGTATTGCATTGGACTTTTAGTTAATTTGCAGACAATCAACATTAAACCTTTCTTAACACTATATATATATGATATATCCTTTTATAAAAGAGCCAAATAATACTAAGATTGGCCCCTTTTTTCAAAAGTTCTAGTTCTTTTCTCAGATCTGAGATGTATATACATATACACATATACATTGTATATACACATACGTATGTATATACACATATACACATGTATAAACATGTATATACATACATATACATAGATATGTATGTATGTGTATATATACACACATACACATATACATAGACATGTATATATATGTGTGTATATATACACATACACATCTTTCTTTACACTTTACTACTGATCTGATATGTTCTTATTTTTAATTTCCTTTTGTAAAAACTTGAATGATGAATGGCATGTATTTTCTTTTAATGTCCCTATTTTGAGATCTATCCATGTTCATAGTAGACCCTCTTCATTCTTTTTATTTGTTACAAGGGATTTCATTGCATAGATACATTTTATTTATCTAATGATTTGCCTTTTGATGGATCCTTAGAGAATTACTATTTTTCAGCATTACAAAATCATCATGAAACTCTTGATACATACTTGTTTTGGTTCACATTTCTCTAAAACCTACCAAAAGCAAATTTCTTGGCTTAAAGATATACACATTTAAAATTTAAAGCTATTGTCAAATTATCCTCCAGAAAATCAGTATTAATTTATATTCCTAAGAGGCAATCACAGACATTTTCCTATCTCCCTACAAACTCAAAAAGTTAATCATTAAAATTTATGCCCATTTGGAGCAAAAAAAAAAAATCTCCTGATTGTTTTATTTGTATTTTAATAGTTCCAGGATGGTTGAACAGCTTTACTTACTCATTTGGCCATTTGTATTTCCATGTCTGTGAAAAGCCAGTTTATAAGCTTTGCTCATTTTTCTATTTTTGTCATTGTTTTAGTTTTTTCTTACTGATTTGATCCAGATGATCTGTTCACAATGCAGTTTAAATATTAATATTTTGTCTGTAAACACATACAATTAAAATATTTTTCTGCATGCTGTCAATTGTCTTTTAACTTGGTATGTGCCCTTGTTTGTATGGATATATTTTGAAGTTTTAGGGTTGATACAGTCAAATTGATCACTCTTTTCTTTTTTAAAATTTATCTTATTTTTATTGCTTTTTAATATGTCTTAGGCAAGAAGGCTTCCATACATTATAGTTAAAAATATATTTACTTCATTTTCTTTTAGTAATTTTATATTCTTTAATTTTACATAAAGTTCTTTGATATTTAGAATTGTTTTGTGTGCACATGTTAAAGCTACTATATAACTTTATTTTTCAACATTTGTCTTACAGCGTGTGTGAATTATTTGATCATATTTTTCACTCATTTTTCTTTTGGCAAATGAAGGCTATATTTTCCCCCAAATGTTGTTGGAATAGCTAGTTCCATCCTTTTTCTCATTGAACTAAAATATCCTCTTTATCGTATATCAAAGTATCTTTTAGTCATGGCTATATTTGTATATATCCTGTTCTGAATCTATTTGACTACTTCTGTGTTAGTATCATACTACTTTCATTACCATGGATTAAAAATTTTTTTTAATCTCTACTTTTCTTACATATTCCATTTTTACATGAAGTTGAGAATCAATCTGTCAAGTATCATCTATAATCTTATTGGGGATGCGTTCAATTTATACATTAATTTTGAGGTAATTTACATCGTTATAATAGTGAGGAGTTTTACCATGATATACACATGCAGAACATGATTATCTCCATTTATTCATGTCTTTTTGTGTATAAGTCATTAATGTCTTATAGTTCTTGTTTTTTCATATTAGTTTTACCCCATTCATGCTACACTTATTTCTAGACCATTTAAATTGTTTTTAATGATGTGAATGGGAATTTTCCAGATAGTGGCTCAAATAACCAATTATTGCTGATATAAAAAGACAAATGGTGATAGTTATGTGTGTTTATTTTAAACATTAATAACTTCCTAAAATAAATTTTTTATTTGATTCTTATGAATTTCCTTGATGTATAATCATGTCTATATATGAATGTACAACTTATCTTTTCTTTCCAGTATGTGTATGTATGTGTTCTTCTTTTATTACTTTTTGTTTTATCCACAATCTCCTGAATAATGTTGAATAGCGGTTTTGATAATATACGTCCCTGTCTTTTTCCTGTTAATTAGATTGACTTTAATATTTCATTTTCAATATGGCGTTTTTCTGTTGCTGGTCAATTAAGAATTCTTATCATACTACACAAAGGTACAAATTATGTATGTTTTAGTACAAACATGACACGTGGATATATCAAAGTCTGGAATAAAGAACTGAACACAATGTATTGGAAAGACATCAGATCTTGGAATAACCAGGTTGGAATCCTGGCTCTATCACCTAACTAGCAGTTTGACATTGAGAATGATACATAACCTCTTTGAATCTCTTTCTGCATCTGAAATAGGAAGATAATAACACATACTAGCGATGATATGTGTCATGGGCTCTAAAATGTCTGCTGCAGTATAGACTTAATAAATCCAGATTGCCCTCTGAGATCCCAGAGGACTTGAGCAACAGAAAGTCAAGTAAAAATAGCAAGAACCCGTTGTACTCTTCCTATCTTCTTGCTCTTAGTTGAGAGCACAAGATCTGTTAGCAAAATGTAGTTCATATGGTGCATTTAATTTTGCTAAAATGACACTTAGGGAATTTTTAAAGCTGGATCCACAATATAACTAAATCAGTGATACAGCAAATGAGTGATTCCATTAAGCTTGAAATTTTCTCAACTTACAGATAAATCAAAAAGAAAAAAAATCTTTCTTCCATAGTTTTATAAAGTTAATTAGCTCCATATATCCATGAATAGGGAAACAATCTCATTACACTAAGTGCTTTTATTTTAAGGGCCAAATAGCTTCATCTAGATTTGAGAAGTCATTCAGAAGTGTTCAAAACCAATATAAAGGTCACTTTATTTTGAAGTATGGCTTCTTAGTGATGTAAGAGTCAAGTTTCTACTAAATTAATAAAAAGAATTAAAATAGAAACAGATGAACCCATTATGAAGTGCTTTATACATCTTTGGATTTTGATAACTTAGAAAAGCAGAAGTCAATCACCACCACTTGGACATATTTCTTCTACTTAGCTCCAGTCAGAGCTTATGACTAAAATGATTTTGAATTGTTCTGTGTAGTTTTTCAAATTTGGAGAGATCTCACTCTATCATTAAGAATTTGGCTGGCAAATATCTATATGCCTACCCTGTTGATTGTTATTAGGTATAACAGTCTATGATATTGTGAGTCTGTGGCTTTTAGAGAGATGTTCATTTCATATATGTCTTAGTTTTAACGTATAAAGCATGAAACAAGTGAAATATGCTTTGATCAGGTAGATTGTGAGTCCTTTTGTAGCAGGGAGCATGCTTTCTGTGACTTGTACCTCCATAAAATTAAGGGAAGAGTTCAGAATGCAGTATGTGCTTCCATAAATATTTGAGTGGTGATTAGTGAATATAATATTCAAGTGATTTAGGGGTTTTGTATGGCAAACTTTATAATGTATAATTTCAAAGACTGTTTTTCAATTAGGGGCTGTGTTTATTGATAATAGGGATGTAAATTACTTATATCTGTAAGAGCAACGTAGTGCATTTAGTGGGCACTCAATAAATGCTAGTTGAGTAAGTGAATGAAAAACAATTTGAAAGTTATTAAAAAAAGTTTATTAAGTGAACTTCAACTAAATACAAAATAGGGTAAAAGTATAAATAAATATAAGCTTACAAATAAATATTCTCTTTATAAGAAGCTATATTAGTCAACAAACTCTCTTGGGGAAGGGAATATACTTCCTTCTTGTTAGAAAATGGTTTGTATGAAAATGAATAGCACCTGTAAGGGTTAATTATCTTGCTTTAAAATCTCAGAGGGCAGAGGGAATGCTCCCAGGTAAGTCCAGTCAATTTATATCCTATAAGCTTGATGGCCTGCTCCCTCAGTGGTGGGGACATTCTCTTTTGTTCTCCAAATGTACAATGAGACACAGTGATCTAGAAGCACTGAGATTTAGTGCCAGTGTCAGCATTGAAAGCTGAGGCCAGCAATAAATATCAATATATGGAAAGCCAAGCATGCTTAAAACAGTGTGGTGGGCCCGGAGGAAAGGGCAAACACTGAGAATATGAGAAGAAGAAAAGGAGCAAAGTCCCCAAAGGAGAAAGAAGTGTCTTTATTTTCTACATTTCCTATGAAAGGCTAATTTTGCTGCTTTCAAGCAATTCAAAATGATTATAGGTGAGTTACTGCTGTAAAGATGCTTCTCTGTGTGTGTATGTGTGTGTGTGTGTGTGTCTGTGTATACACACTAGCAAGATCTCTTGCTTTTCAAGAGGAAAGGTATTTTTATATTCACTTAATCATTTAATCTGAGACTTCTGATTCTCTTAATTTGTCATCCAAAGGGGGTGTGTCCAATTTTTCTCCGTGTGTCCTCAGACACAGAAGGCTGAGGGAGAGTGATGCAGGCAAGGGCTGCTGACTGGTTTCCTCCACCCGCCTTCCTCTGAGCCTGGCCTGGTGTGTGGCTGCTGTTTATACCTGCTGAAGTGCTTTCTGTGTTTGAGTTGGCGCTGCCAGCTTACACGTTAAAGCCCCAAGCTGTTCATGAGGTCTGTCCCAGAGCTTTGAAACCTATGAGCTGGCGGCCGGGGCGAGAAATGTCTCTCTCAGTTTTTGGGTGAACTCCATGTTTTTTCCAGGAGGTTAGATCACTGTCCACAATCCAGGCTTGCTAGACAGAATGTAACAGTTACTGTTTGAGACATCCTGAACTTTTAAAGGCAAAAGGCAGAGGGGCGGAGGGAGAGGAAAAAGCCCAGGGTCAATTTAACAGCTGGAAAGGAACATTTTTATATCTGGTCAACAAAGATTTTTACTGAACTGAAAAGCTTTATCATCAAGAAAGGAAAAAATACCATTTCTTATTATGACAAGGGGGTATATTGTTACAAAATTCCCAGTTCCATTCCAAGTCATGTTTGAGACCAGACCAGATTCATCGGTGGTTGTGGCAGAAGTGATATAATTTTTGTAAAAATTTACCTGGCCATCTCCCTGCTCCTTTCATCAGTCCGTAAAGATTTTTAGAAGACTCGTCTTTTTCATAAATGGCAAAATTCTGAAAACTGACACCTACTTGTTCCCTGCCCACAGCTCTTGGCTCTTTCATGTTGCCCTTTTTGTCATATTAGGAATATTAGTATCTGTTTTTGTTGTTGTTGTTGTAGTTGTTGTTTTTGAGACGGAGACTCACTTTGTTGCCAGGCTATAGTGCAGTGACGCAATCTCGGCTCACTGCAACCTCCGCCTCCCAGGTTCAAGTGATTCTCCTGCCTCAGCCTCCCAAGTAGCTGGGACTACAGGTGTGCACCACCACACCCAGCTGATTTTTGTGTTTTTAGTAGAGATGGGGTTTCACCATATTGGCCAGCATGGTCTTGATCTCTTGACCTTGTGATCTGCCAGCCTCTGCCTTCCAAAGTGCTGGGTTTACAGGCATGAGCCACTGCGCCTGGCTTATTATCTGTTATTTTTTTTCCTAAGATTTCTCTCCTTCATCTCTTTCAATGAAAAGTCTTAGTTCATGGGGAGAATTCTGTTGTTGTTATATAAGTTGAGTATGGCAGGAATTCTATATTTTGCTTCTGTCCCTGTGTGTGTATGAATGAACTAGAGACATGTAAAAGACCTCATACCTGAAAAAAATTGACAGAGATGTCAACTACTTATATCTGTAAGAGTAGAAAAATTACTAAAAAATTTTTAGTAAATTATTTAAAAGTTTTATGCCAAAGGGCAGTAATACGTCCAAGCAAAACAGTAGACACATTGAAGAATAAAGTTTAAAGCTGGATATGATCGAATTCCAAGTTCATGGCAACTTTGTTTACAGGAAAACGTAATAGAGCCCTTGTCACATTCTCCCCTCTGCCACCCCCAAACAAGTACAAAGTCTATGTTCTTATAAATATGTAAAGAATTTCATCTGTAATGTTTGTTTATGAAGACCATAAAAATGCCTTTGAATGAAGTAAGTCCCAGTCTTATTTTGCCAAGCCAAGGGAAAGAATCCTTTCTTTTGGTCTTCCACCTAGAAAATTGCTAGTGAGGTATGAACAGTCTCTTCTTGACTCTTTAAGGTAGTATATTTATACTTGGGTGAAACTCAGTGGTCTTCCATATCATAGTGACAGCCTCTTTCTACCTCCCTCTGCATACCTCTTTCTAATTCACATTGCTTGCCTGACAAAGCTGACGAATGTCTAAATTGAACATTTAATTTGACCTTGTCTGGAAGCAATGCCATTAGAGACAGACTTATGTTATATCAACTCTGATGTGATTATAGCTGTCCCAACATATGAGATGGCTTTGTTTGTCATTCAGGAGGCTTACTGATGCAATGTGTATTCCCTGGATCTCTTCATGAAGAAAAAAATGTTTATACCTGTGGGCATGTCCAGATGGCAGTGAAAGACTCCCATTCATGAGAGCAGCACTCAGCAATTCATGGTTGCCAAAGTATGCAGCGAAGGCATGCCCTCTGCCACTCCATGGCCTCGTAAGCAAACAGTTTCTAAGGTGACAGACCAGCACCCTTGAGGCCAGAGACCCTAGTGTTTTAGATTAGGGAGATGTGGGGAGGGCAGGGGGACAACATGAAATAATACCAAGAAAAGCAGTTTTTGTCATTGTTCTGGCAATTTAAAAAGGGGAAAGAGTGGGAGTGGGAAAGGAGAAGGGGTTCAGAGTTTTCCACTTCAGATCTCAAAGAAATTTAATTCAGATCTGCTCTGTGCATTGTGAGCATAATGCCCTTTTCATGGGTTAATTTCAAGGACATAGGAGATTAAATTAGGTCCAAGGCATGACCAAAGGGACAGGCTCTGGGCTCCCAGGCTATGATTGTCAGGTGGTAAATAGGCAGGCACTCTGAGTCTCTTGGAATCTGTGGCATTCTTGGGATTGCTTTTTCTGTATTATATCCCCTTAACGCTATCGCTGGAATGGTAAAATGTCACTTGAACAAGTGTTCTCAGGGAGGTATTGCTGACCCTAACAATCTTGATGGGAAGGATTTTCTCATTGGACCACCTCCAAATGCAGAAAAATCTCAGGTGATAGCTTCTAGCATCCAGCTGTAGTGTAGATTATAAACTCAGTAGGCAATGCTGAAAGATCCTATGTCTTTCGTAGAATTTGGCATATCGTTACTGCTTCATACCCAATACGTTAAGGGTAGGGAGAAAGCTTTTTGTGTGGATGCAGAAAATAGCTTTAAAAATTAGAGAGGTCCTCAAATTAAAAAGGGAGAATGGTTTCTGATAACTGAGTTTGCATTTGCTTAATCTTGGTGTTATTGGAGAAAAAGAAGGGTTTCTACACATCACACTAGGATTCTGGTTGATGAAAGCATAATAGCTTGCTTTTGCTAGCTTTCATCATGTTAATGTTGTTTGGGTATTATTGAAATGGCAAGGGGCCTGGCATACATGTTATTTTCCAAACCTAAATACATTTTCATGAAGCTATCTGGTTGGATTGGCATAATGTGAAACTCATTCTTAACACCAAATGGTAAGCGAAGTAGGGTAGACTAACAAAGAGTCAGTGTGGGTTAGAAGAACTTCCCCTTGTTCAAGTTTATTCTCTTTAGTTCAGCACTTTATTGGATATTTAACAGACAAGGATACAGGAGAATAGAGTGGCTCTTTGATGCTCCCTGATGTGGCATAGCAGAGGGCCATGTGGGTGGTAGTCAATCCGGCCACCACAGGAACTCATTAAGTCACAGGGGCCATGAAACTGCATGGAGTTAATGCAGTCTCCTACCATTTGTAACTAACAGGCTGGGACAAAGGCCCCTTAGCACACACAGAAACTATGCTATGTAAGGGATTATTTGCTGTATCCCAATTAACATACTACAGTGGTCTCCTCGCTGCCATCTAGCTCCAGTAGGCCTGGCCCTGTCCCGCTATAATGACATTATAGTAACCACAAGAGGCCCTGGAAGCTATCAGTCATTTCTTGTGTTGAAATGCCATTAATTCCCTGGAAACTTATATTAGGTAAAGGGAGGGGTGAGCCAAATTGAAGCCTTCATGAGGCCTCAAACAAAAAGGGCCATAAAGATACCTTCTAAGAGCCTGATCACGAATACCTGTATCAAAACAGAGGAAGAGGACTCAAGGGAACCTCATAAGATTCACTTAATAGTCTACCTTTAAGCTGGTGAATTTTAAGGCACCCAGAAAAAAGAATTAGCTGTTCCTTTCTTAATATTTCCAGAAGAAAATACTACATGTAATCTCCCAAGTGCCAATTCCATGTTTCAGCCCCTAAATATGTCTTGTGTCAAATTTACATCCTAGCTTTTTCAATCAGACTGCTTCCTTTTACCATTTATTAGTTGTGCATAAAGAGAAAGTCTATCATTCCACTCAATACAAATTTGAACATCATCCTAAAATTTCCTCTCAAAGGAATTAACAAGAGTCCCTAACTTCTACACAGATTGTAGTTCATAAGGATGTTTGGAAATTTGCAACCTAGTTAGAAATAATATGTTACTGTTGGTGGGAATGTAAATTAGTTCAACCATTGTGCAAGACAGTGTGGAGATTCCTCAAAGATCCAGAACCAGAAACACCATTTGACCCAGCAATCCTTTTACTGGATATATAACAAAGGAATATAAATCATTTTATTACAAAGATACATGCAAGCGTATGTTCATTGCAGCACTATTTACAATAGCAAAGACATGGAATCAACCTAAATGCCCATCAATTATAGATTGGTTAAAGAAAATGAGGTACATACACACCATGGAATAGTATGCAGCCATAAAAAAGAAAGAGATCATGTCCTTTGCAGGGACATGGATGGAGCTGGAAGCCATTATTATCAGCAAACTAACACAGGAACAGAAAACCAAACACTGCATGTTCTCTCTTATAAGCGGGAACTGAACAATGAGAACACATGGATACAGGGAGGGGAAAAACACACACTGGGGCCTGTCATGGGGTGGGGTGAAAGGAGGGAGAGCATTGGGAAAAATAGCTAATGCATGTTGGGCTTAATACCTAGGTGATGGGTTGGTAAGGGCAGCAAACCACCATGGCACATGTTTACCTATGTAACAAATCTGCACATCCTGCACATCTACCCCAGAACTTAAAATGAAAATTAAAATTAAAAATAGGAAATAATGTTATATAATAATAATAGTAATAACATTTGCTGCATGCCTACTGTGCGAAGTTTTGTTCTAAGTGCTTAATGTGTATTAATTTACTTGTTCCTCTTTAATAACCATATTAGGTAGGTATCATCATTCTCAGATTATTAAACACTGAGTCATAAGAAGATTAAATAAATTTTCCAAGGTCACACTGATAGCAAATAGGAGAGTCAAGAATTAAGCTGAACCTGGCTTCAGAGTGTATCCAGGTGTTCCGCCAAGTGAAAAATGAAGTTTTAAAATAAGGTCCTCAATGTCATGCAGAAGGGCCTTTCAATTACATCATTCTCCTGAAATGGGATATTCTACTAATAGAATTACAAAACTTATCATGATGTTTAGGACAATTTGTGTGTGTGTTAAAATGTTCTCATAAGATTTCCTCAGTCTTATTCTGAATTTTTTGTTCATTTTGCTTTTGTCTTTGTTTTTGCTTTAGAACTGTGTGAGACAAAACAGACATAAAAAAGTTTCTTCGATAGTCCCCCTCATCTCTGTTTTGGTTGTTTTTGCCTTTGTTATGTAGGTCCTGAAGGGGAGACAGGGTTGCATCTTGCTCAGGTTGTGGGTGCGTGCGGAATTGGGATGGAGAAGTAGACTGATGTGTAGGTGTTGCTTTTCATGAGCAGGGCAGGTGGGGAGAGAAAGGACTGGCCTGGGCACAGCAGGGAAGGCCCGATGGCAAAGCTGGAGAAGAGGCAGCATGGGGAGCAGGGAAGGGTCGAGAAATAATTCATTGAGCTCACACTTCTTCCCTCTTTGCATTTCTTCATTTTGTGCTACCATTAGACATGTCACATGGACTCAACCCAGAGAGAGAGAGAGAGAGATGAGGGTATGACAGAAGCTACAGGTGCAGGGCACTCCCTGTATGCCTGGAGAGAATTGTGGAAGGAAGGGGTTGGGATACAGAGAAAAGCATTGAGGACTATTATAGTGGGGGAAGGGGACTGACTGTATCCAGCTGAATGGGTGGTTTTACTTCAGCTTTCAGAGAGGTGGCATTTGGAGATGAGAATCCAAACCCTGCTTACCAAGAAACAGCTTTGGTAGAACCCACAAACTTTAATGTTTCACAAATACTGTTTTACATAGAGTGCCCCCCACAAAGAGGTAGAGAACTTAAGATTAATCCAGGGTATTATTAACAAGGGCTTGACAATGGGGCCTGTGTAGAAAGGTTAAAGCAAGTATAGCTAGAGAAAGACGGCTGGATGGCTTCAGAGTCCTGTTTACATTCAGGGAAATACCTTACTAAACAGGTAAGGCTTATGGCATCATTCTATTCCAGAGAAAAGACAGTTTGCATAACTGTGATGGTGATTGCTTGAGAATTCTCTTCTGCCTGAGGAAAATGAGTGTTTTCTGCTTTCTCAGCCTTAGGGAATTTATGGAGTTCCTTGCTGGCTTCGACATTGAACAACACCAGGAATAAAAAATCACAATTATTTTTGCACCAACCTAATATTTCATAGTTTCTGAGTATGTCTAGGGGCCAGGCTAGCTTTGAACTGCAAAATGGGATGAAGCAAGAGTGTGCTGAGGAGAGAAATCAATAGCTTCTCTCCACTGGGACTCTGAGGGACATTTTCCGTAACTCTGTAAATCAACATTATAATTATAACAGAAAAAAGAAAAGAAACTTGTGGTGAAAAACATGGGAGACATATATTCTGCATTGACCACCGCAACTTTCTTCAATGACTGGAAAGAACATTGCCAAAGAGGGTATTGATTAATAAAAAGAAAAATGAGGGATTTAAACTCTGTGCCAACAGTTATAGGATAAAACAAGAATCTCGATTACATAGACTTTCCTAGGATCTCAGATAGGAGGCTTCATTCATTTTATAGTTCGGTTCAAAATGTAATGGCTTAGCAGATTATTGTGTTTACATTGGCTGTAAGATCTATCATTGATTTAAATATATTTTTGAGTGACAGTGAACACATTGATTTTAAGACAAATTCTGATTTCAAGACATTAAAATATAACTTAATATTAAGGATGTATGATTTTATGTAAAAGCCCATGTAATATTCTTCACTATTTCAGCTCAGTACTTTTCACCAAGGAAGTTTTGGTTGGATCTGTCAAGAAAATAATTTAAAATGTTACTTAATTTTTATATTTCTCACATAATATTTTAAATAAAATTAGGATGCCAGTGTAAAAGAATCATGGAAAAGTCTCAATCTTTGTCTTCTAGGAAATATTTTCACCCACTGAATTCCAACAAAAATTATGAGTTTGTAATTTATGTAATTTAGTTTGGTCATGAGGGAATATTTTTATGGGATGCATGTTATGGAATAGAAAAAGAGCTGAGCTGGAAAGTAAATAGCCTGGATTTTAGCATGTACTCTGCTATGCCTGTGATATTGGGAAAGTCAGATTGAAGTACCCTGGGTATTTTCAAAGCTACAGGAGCCTCAAAATTTACCATGAGCCATACTACATTTATTCCACTGGTTTTCACATAATAAGTAAAAACTGAACAGAGAGTGCCTTTTCAGATTACTTACAGTTATTATGGGATTATTCAATATAAAAAGAATTATCCAACATAAACTCATTTACTTTATCTAAACAAAAGCTCCCTTTTAGGTAGTGGTTAAAGGCAAGGAAATGTAGGTAGGAACATGTAAGAGTCCATTAGTTGCCTTGCTGTGTAGATGTGGGTGTTCTTGGTCTCTCTCCTGCCTACACCATCATGGGGGCTGAATCCTGTGAAAAGGCTTCCTTCAAAGTGAGATGCAGAACCTTGTGCCAGGAACTTGATCTTCCAGCTACAGGAGGATGGCGGCACATTATGTTCCTTGCAGCGGGGAGCAGCATAGTCACTAACGATGAAAGCTCAGAGTTTTCATACCCTGCAGCAAGCTTGTCCAAACCACTTTATTTTGTTGTTATTGCTGTTCTGTTTTGTTTTATTTTAGACTTTTAGCAGCCCGAAGCCATGGATTTGTTTCTGTCTTTAGTGATAAGTGGAAGAGAGAGATGAGGAAGGGGCTTTACTGGCCCAACCAGAGACAGAAACTAAGAACCCATGACTGTATTCTCTCTCTTGGACATCCCTGCTAGTAAAACTCCTTTTTTGTGATTGCTTCCCTTAGGGGTTTTCAGTTCACATCCTTGCTGTGATTGACTACAGGCAAATTATCATACTATGTTGATTCCAGAGATGATTGGTGTGAATTCTGCTTCAACCACTCTCATTCATATAGTGAAAAACTTAACAGATAAAACAAGTTAGTTGGTCCTAATATGTTGATGCTAAGAGGTCATTGGACTTAGGCAGCCCTTTTATATTCGTGTTGGGTTTAGAACTGGGGCTTAAGTCATGATTCATACATTCAAAAGGAAAATGAAGGTCTGTACTGGGGTTGCTCTATGATCTAAATAAATAAATTAATATCTCTGATTTTTCTCTCTGGTCCAAATACATATCATGAAAAATATTCCTAATATCTGCAATCCAGAAATCTGAATAGATAACAATATGTTCCTTAACTGACTGAAGGGTACTGGAAGATTCCCTTTCATTCAGAATATAATTGCCTGGAAGTTAAGTTTTAGAAATTCATTTTGACTAAGTCAAAAAATAACAGATGCTGGCGAGGCTGTGGAGAAAAGGGAATGCTGATACACTGTTGATGGGAATGTAGATTAGTTCAGCCACTGTGGAAAGCAGTTTGGAGATTTCTCAAAGAACTTAGAACTACCAGTCAACTCAGCAATTCCATTACTAGGTATATATCCAAAAGAAAATAAATAATTCTACCAAAAAGACACATGCACTTTTATGTTCATTTCAGCATTATCACAATAGCAAAGACAGGGAATCAACCTAGTTGCCCATCAATGGTGGATTGGATAAAGAAAATGTGGTATATATACACAATGTAATACTGTGCGTCCATAAAAAGGGTGAAATCATGTCCTTTGCGGCAACATGGATGCAGCTGGAGGTTGTTATCCTAAGTGAATTAATGCAGGAACAGAAGACCAAATACCACCTGTTCTCACTTATAAGTGGGAGCTAAACATTGGGCACTTGCGGACATAAAGATGGCAACAACAGACGCTGGAAACTAATAGTAGGGGAGAGAGGGAGGCAAGGGTTGACTATTGGGTTATTGGGTTAATTAACTATTGGGTTATTGGGCATTATGCTCACTACCTAGGTGATGGAATCATTTGCATTGCAAACCTCTGCTTCACGCAATACATCTATGTAACAAACCTGTACATGTACCCCTGAATCTAAAATAAAAGTAGGAATTATTTTTAAAAAGAAATTAATTTCGACTAAGGCTTAAGGGAAATAATTATGAGGCGTTAAAATCAAACTATGTCCTCCCCATTTCTGTCTATAACTGTGCTATGTGCTAATCATGAGTATCAGCATAAAAAAGTCTTTTTAAAAAACGTATCTTTTGAATGTGAGCTGATTTAGAAGAAATCTCATAGGATTTTCCCCAAAGTTGTATCAAAATCTAAGACTGCATAAACGCATGGTGAATGCTTGAAATCAAAACTCATTTTTATCTTAATTACTGAAAATGGGTCATTTCCAATCTGAGACGGCTGGCGACCTGGGTATAGAGTAACAATGTAGTCCTGTTTCATTACCATTGATAATAAAAACTGCTATTACATTTCTGTAATTTTGCTCAATTAGTTTATATTATATTCATTGGCCCAAATAAAAAAGAACTTACAAATCTGGGAAAATAAGTCCTAGGTCCCATTCTATATATAGGAAAAATTTCTCTTTGGCTTTAGAGAAGTTATCATTAATGAAGTCGTATCATATTGTGTGGAATGTGATAAAACAAATTTTAATATTTTTCCTTTGATCTCTGCATTACTGAGGATCAGGCACTAGAATAAGTACACTGACATTAAGCAATATAGGTATTTGTAAGGAATGGGTTGTGTTTGAGATTTCACATGCTAATAATATATTTTCCCATTGGATTCTCAGGTGTCCCATTCTCAGTGTGGACTGCCAAATGAAGATGTATATATTTTCCCTTGACAATAATTCTATGGACTTCTCTCTCCACTTTGACACTCACATAGTCAGACATTCCTTTTTTTCCTCGTTTTCATTCTGAAGGCATTGATGTATAATGCTTTTGGCTTCAATGCTTTTCTGTCACACTTAAAATTAAGGTGCCAGAGCTATCAAATTTTGACCAAGAGATTCTTTATTTATTCCTACAGGTTTAAGACCTCCTTGAGAGGTCTATGTGACTTGAAAAACATAAAAGTGAAATGCAGCCAGGCGCGGTGGCTCAGGCCTGCAATCCCAGCACTTTGGGAGGCTGGGGTGAGCAGATCACTTGAGGTCAGGAGTTCAAGACCAGCCTGACCAGCATGGTGAAAATTCCATCTCTACTAAAAATACAATAATTGGTAGGGCTCACACTTGTAATTCCAGCTACTTGGGAGACTGAGGCGGGAGAATCACTTGAATTCGGGAGATGGAGGTTGCAGTGAGCCGAGAGCGCAACACTGCACTCCAGCCTGGGTGACAGAGTGAGACTGTGTCTCAAAAAAAAAAAAAAAAGTGAAATGCTTTCTACAGTCCTACTCCACTTATGGTCTTCTCTAAAAGTAGAGACAGTATTCCTTTTCTATTATTATTTTTTAGGTTTTTAAATGAGACTCATGCCCGCTGTATTATTAATAACAACCAATTACTAGTACCAAGGTGGCATTTTTTGCCATTATTTTGAATTATTACTTTAAATAGATATAAGTAGACACTTTCATAATAAAAATACGTTAATTTGTGTTGATTAGCTAAATTGTTTTGCAAATTCCTTAACAAATTGACCTCTTTCTTTAGTTTTTGGGAAATTCAAAACTATTTCCCTTTCATCCGATTTGAGAGCTTATCCAAATGGAAAATATTTTCTCCTCGGTAAGGTCATATCTACTATGAAGCCAGTACTTTAACATGTAGAAAAAAACCACATTGTATTTAATGTTGAGCCTATTTCAAAAGTCTACAGTTTTGCTGGCATTTCATCCCAGTAGGAAGAACTTAAGATAAACAGATATGGTTTATTGCACACAAGATGAATTATGAAAAAGACTACAGTAAAATCTGGCTGTCCAAAAGGAGTGAGACTTCCAAATGCAAAAAAAGATTTGAGCAATTAAGTTTCTGAAGTCCTACTTCTGTTCTGTAAAGTAGGTTCTAATGTCTAAGGACCCATGTAATCTTTGGTTAAACATAAAAAATCTCTCCAATTTCTTGACAATTAAAATACTGTATTGTAGAAAAGCCCTTACAAAAACCTATTAGAGAGTCTGTTATGCTCATCAATAACATACACGAAGAGGCTGTGTCTAATGCCTGATGATGAACAATGGAATGAAAATAGGTTGCTTCCAAATAGCTAACATATTTGCTTTTATCCCCTTGTTCTTCATCAATTTTGCTATCATTTAAATTTTTTAATTGTAGTAAATATACATAATGTCATAAAATTTACCATTTTAACCATTTTAAGTGTACAGTTCAGTGGCATTAAGTATACTCACATTGATGTACAAGGCCCCAGTTTCTCCACATCCATACTAACACTTGTTTTCTGTTTTTAGCCATCCTAATGGATGTAAAATCATATTTAATTGTGGTTTTGATTTGCATTTCCAAAATTTCATTAGCATTTAGTACATTCACATTGATGTGTAAACATCACCACTATCTATGTCTAGAACTTTTTCATCATCTCAAACTGAAATTCTGTACCCACTGAACAATGACTCCCCAGTTCCCCCTCCCCTCAGTTCCTAATAACCACTGTTCTACTTTCTGTCTCTGTGTATTTGACTATTCTGGGTACCTCAAATAACTAAAAACATAACAATATTTATCTTTTTGTGTCTGGCTTATTTCACTTATTTAAATAAGACACAAGTCTCATTTAAAAATCCAAAAAAAAACAATAATAAAGGAATACTCTCTCTACTATTACAGAAGCCCGTACGTGAAGTAAGGTTACATAAAACATTTCACTTTCATGTATTTCAGCTCGCATGTCTTTAAGGTTCATCCATATTGTAACATGTATTAGAATTTCATTCTCCTCAAAGGCCAAATAATATTTCATTGTAGGTATAGATGACATTTTGTTTATTCACTTATCCACTGATGGGCATTTGGGTTGTTTCCACCTTTTAGCTACTGTGAATAATGCTGCTGTGAACATTGGTGCACAAATATCTGCTTGAGTTCCTGCTTACTGTTCTTTTGTGTATATATCCAGAAATTGAATTGCTGTATCAAATGGTAATTCTTTTTTTTTTTTTTTTTTTTGAAAAGGAGTCTTTCTTGCTCTGTCGCTAGGCTGGAGTGCAGTGGTGCATTCTCAGCTCACTGCAACCTCCACCTCTGGGGTTCAAGCGATCCTCCTGCCTCAGCCTCCCAGGTAGCTGGGACTACCGGTGTGTGCCACCATGCCCAGCTAATTTTTTGTATTTTTAGTAGAGGCAGGGTTTCACCATGTTGGCCAGGATGGTCTCAATCTCTGGACCTCGTGATCCACCTGCCTCAGCCTCCCAAAGTGCTGGGATTACAGGCGCGAGCCACTGCGTCTGGCCTCAAATGGTAATTCTATGTTGAATTTTTTCAGACCCACCATACTGTTTTCCACAGAGGCTGCACCATTTTACATTCCCACCTGCAATATACCCTGCCTCTAATTTCTCCACATTCACACCAATGCTTGTTTTCTGTTTCTTTTTTATAATAGCCATCCTAATGGGTATAAAGTGGCATCTCATTCTGGTTTTGATTTGCATTTTCCTAATATTTATTGATGTTGAGCATCCTTTCATATGCTTAATGGCTATATGTGTATCTTCAGAGAAATGTCTTTTTGAGTCCTTTGCTCATTTTTGAGTTGTGTCATTTCTTTTGTTGTTGACTGCTATCATTTTTTCATATTAGATCATGAGTCAATTATCAAAATAGATAATTAATTTTTTATGTAATAATAAGGCTTACTTCCCAAAGCCAACTTCAGAGTAAAGACAAATGTGTCAAGTCTAGTCCTTTTGGTTAGAAAGTGAATCACACATCTAATTTGAAAAAAGTTCAATGCAATTATAGGCTTTATTCTAAGTATTGTGGAATTGTCATTAATACTAGTTTTCATAAAACCTTACTTTTTGGCATTGAAAGGCCATAATAAAGTTCTCTAAACTCTGAAAGTCAAGGGTCTTAATACTAAGAAAAGTCCTGTGGAATAGGTGAACATTTGATTTGATAATGGATATGGTTTGAAAGTGTGTTTCAGGAATGATATCATAGTATTCCTCTTCATTGCAGTCAAAAGAATAAGAGAATTCACAACTGAAGTTTTTTGAATAGTGAAACATAATGAAATCTGTGCTTGAGGTAAAAAGTCAAGCAGGAGAGAGAAGGATAGATTGATAATAATTATTATTAACATAGCATCACCAACATCAAAACCTACACATTATGTCCATATCTTTAGGTAGTAATGTAAATACCTGCTACAAAAAAGAGATTTTATATATATATATGTATGTGTATGCAGTTTTATGAGATGGATCATGAAAATGGATGACCACATCTAATAGTGGTATATGTATTAAAGTTATATATGCTGTTTATTTTGTGACATTTATCTAGTGATTAATAGGATAAACAAAAGAGTGGTGGATTAATATTAATACACATATCATTTCTATTCCATTATAATTAAGTTCTGTTATACTCTACTAAAATAGCTGATGTTTTCCATGTTGACACCTATTATAGTTTGAATTTGAATATTCGTGTGGGCTCAAACTCTCCCTATAATATGTAAACTCTGTGAGGTCAGGGACCCTGCCTGTCCTGTTCACTTCTGAATCCATAATTCCTGGCATGCAGCTGGTTTTCCAATATATACTTGTTGAATTAATGAGAGAAAATAAGTCAAGGAAAGGTTGCAAAGGCAAATTCACATCATGAGGAGAACCAGGCAATTGAATCTAAATTCATATTCTTAAAAATAAAAATCTCACTCTTTGACACATGGTAAATAACACAGCAGTCAAACAAAAGGAGTTGCTAGGTAAGATCTTGGTTTGGTTATTAGTTCTCAGTGTACTCCTTTAACTGGTTCATGCAACATTTCCTGTAGGAAAAAATATTTTTTGATGTTTCTAGATAATAACCTAAGATGTTCAAGTTTATTGGTGAAAATAGCCACATTTGAAATGGGTCAAGTTCAGTACACTTGTATTATCAGGATTTCCCTTCCCTACTTCCTAGAGTTCCATTTCATCACTCCTTAGGGTCAGACTGAGAAGAACCAACTCATATTAGTGGGCTCTTCTCATGGGGATTCTGGCCAGCCCAGAAGAAAATACTTCTGAACCCTTCCAGACCAATTTAGACAACTCGGGAGGCCCAGATAAACATCTTCATTTGGATTTTTATCTCCACTGCTTCTCAAGTATGGCTTGCCTGATCTTTACTCATCCAATCCAAAATAATAATTTTGCCCTTTTAAGGACATTGCAAGGCATAATATAATATTATCTCTGTAGTAATTTTTAGTTATTTTTTAACTATAGTTTATGTAACTATGTAGTTATATCAAAATATTATTATTGTTTGTGACAAGGTCATTAGGCCATTATCATGAAGTCTGAATTATAATATGTTTTAAATGAGATGGCATTGAAATAAACTCATATGATAACTGTAACAAATAGCAGAACTACTTGAATGATGTGAAATGGAAATCTTGTAATTAACATGTCAATTATTTACGAGAAAATGAACATTTAAAAAATGGTTTATAATAATTCAAGGTAATTTGTCCTCTTAGACAAAACACTTTTAATAAACATTCGTTCATCACCTATTCAGTTCGGAACTAGGTACCATATGGTTCAGTACCATACTAGGTTCAGAACTAAATACCATATGGGGACACAAAAAAGAATAATGTTGGTTCTGTTTTCTGTATTAGTAGGAGAAGCAAGAACATACACATTCGTTTGATTGAAGGATCATGATGTGTACTAATCTGTAATTTTACTGAAGCACCTATTTGAATGGCAGATTGATGTGTGTGGGAGCCACTTTGTTGAAGAGTTGTATACGCTATACATCTTATTAAAAACTTTGGGTGAAAAATGCTTCTTTAGGTTACTTTAGGGAAAGACAATCTATGACTGTCAATGAAAATGATATTTTGGAGGAAAATATTTGTGAAACTTGGGATTTGTGAGCTTTTGTTTACGTGAGTTATGCATGTCTACATTTACCATATTAAAGACTGAATCTGAACAAAAGTTTAATGTTTATGTTAATCTATTTAAGAGTAAACTTGGCCAGGCGCGGAGGCTCAGGCCTGTAATCCCGACACTTTGGGAGGCCGAAGTGGGCGGATCACCTGAGGTTGGGAGTTCGAGACCAGCCTGACCAACATGGAGAAACCCCATCTCTACTAAAAATACAAAATTAGCTGGGCATGGTGGCACATGCCTATAATCCCCGCTACTTGGGAGGCTGAGGCAGGAGAATCGCTTGAACCCGGGAGGCAGAGTTTGCGGTGAGCCGAGATCACACCATTGCACTCCAGCCTGGGCAACAAGAGCGAAACTCCATCTAAAAAAAAAAAAAATTAAACTCATTAAAATGCAAATATAATATATAACCCTTTATAGAAATAACTATAATTTCAAAAACAAAAAATAAGTGAGAAAGTGGGATTGTTTTATATTCTGAAAATATTTTAATGCCTAGTTTAAGGGGAGGCGATAGTATTCTATCTGCTTCTGCAATAAGTTTTTTATGGTATTGCACATCGTAGAGGCAAATAAACCCTTAGTAGAATTATGAAAATAGTTTTGACCTCACAGAGCCCCTGAAAGAGACTTAGGGACCCCAAAGATGCCTGGATGTCAGTTTAAGAGACATCCCTCTCTACACTCAAGTGTCTACTGAGCAAGTAACTGTCATAGAAAGCAGGTTGTGATGATAGCCCAAAACAACTACAAACAATAAATAAAAGAAGAAAATAACAATTAAATGAGTATAATCTAAAATGAAACAAAACAAAAAACAACCAAAGCTGTAGTAGACTGGAGGATGAAGAAATGTAAAATTTTCTACTTCTGTGTACTTTTTATTTGTAATAGGAATGATAATAAGAGGAAAAATACAGGATTGTTGTGAGACTCGGATGAAGTAACAGATGTTAAGTATTTAGTACGTTGCCTAGCATACAGTAGGAGCTCAATTAATGTTCAGAATTACTGTTGTTATGTTCCTCCAACAAAAGAGGAGGGAGTGCACTTAGGATAGGGAGATCAATTTGGGAAAGAAGTGAAAGGCGATTGTGGAGGGTCTTTCAGGACAGATCAGGTGGTTTGAACTTTATTGCTCATGGAATAGAAAAACCATTGAAATTTGTGGGGAGAAAGTGGCTGAATTAGATCTGAGTTCACAGTAACACTGGAATCATCTGCCTGTGCCATTGCTTCCTCATTCATGCACCTAACTAGTTCTTTCTTTCCAGGTGGGAAGGAGAGAAACTTGAAGCCACTTTCTGTATTCCCAATCAGATGAAGTTAAAATTAGCACTGTTATTTCTGTTTGGCTTCTGGGCAGACTGCAGGCCATCTCTGGCTAACTTTGTTATTGACACTTGTAGCCTCCCTTGGTGGTACCATCGTGTCTGGGTCCCCACAGACCAACTCCTGTGATTAGCTGGTTGACAGATTTAAAAACTCTTGTCCAGTGATCCAGGGGCTGGAGGGTAATTTTTAAGTGAAGTGGGGTTTGACAAGGACAAAGACAAAAAGAGCTTCTGAAAAAAATAAATAATTTGCATTCAGGATGTATAAAAAAATCCCCCCCGGTAGGATGAGAAGATCGTTATAGCAAAGCTTTATTGCAGATCTTTTAGCCAGACCCCAAATAGCAATCTTCCTTGACTGCAATTCCTGCATTTGTTTACTTGTGCATTGCTTTTTATTCCTTGTGGTCAGCTTTTAGCGTTTGAAACTCCGTGGTATGTGAATAGCTTTAATAGTTCGGGGCTTTTGAGATATATATATATATATATATATCTCATAATTTAACTTTATTTTGAAAGCCTCCCAATTGCCTAAGGATTTGCATCTTTAGTACCTCAAAGGGCTATTGTGAAGATAAAGTTAGATAATATATGTAGAAGTGTGTTCAATTTTTATATAGGAAGTGGTAGTTTATATGTATATGTGTGTGTGTGTGTGTTTCATCTTTCTCTAACAGTTTTGGACCTCAAAGAAAAGCTAATTCTACACAACAAGATTTTCAGTTGGTTTAGAGGCTCAAGCTGAATCTGAATTCTATGGAATAAACTGAGAAGCCAACTTGGCTCTTTCAACATGGTGATAGGTTATAGTTGAAAGAAGTGTAGCAATAACTATGGACAGGAATGTTTTAATGTCTTTGCCAAGAAGGAAGGGAGGAAAGAAAAGAAAAGAAGAAAGAAAGGAAGGAAGGAAGGAAGGAAGGAAGGAAGGAAGGAAGGAAGAAAGAAAAGAAAGAAAAAAGAAAGAAAGAAAGAAAGGAAAGAGAGAGAAAAGAAAGAAAAGAAAGAAGAAAAAGAAAAAGAGAAAGAAAGAAAGAAAAAGAAAGAAAGGAAGGAAGAAAGGGAAGGAGAGGGAGAGAGAGAGAAGGGGAGAGAGAAGGGGAGGGAGTGAGGGAGGGAGGGAGTGAGGGAGGGAGGGAGGAAGGAAGGAAGGAAGGAAGGAAATTTTCTTCATAAATAATTTTTCTTTCTCTCAATAAATGAAAGTTCTGAAACTCTGGAGGTTTTTGTTTCAGCAATGGCAGTACAGTGCTCTTGAAAGAAGTCTTCAGCAGTACTGCGAAGAATGTGCTAAAAGCCATGTTTCAGATACATAAATGGGGAAGGAATTCTGTAACTGAGGCAGCTTTTAAGACATAGCTGCAGCTCTCATATTGCTGTATGTATAGTTAAGGCCTATTAGTACTAGCTTGAGAATGCAATGAAAAAGGCAATTAAGGCAAGAGGATATAAATTATTCTAGTTACATGTAGAATTTTGTATCCAGTTATATTAGGTTGATGCAAATGTAATTACAGTTTTTGCCATTACTTTCAACTTACTTTAACCTACTTAGTTACATCTACTTAACAAAAAATATATTACTTTCATCTTTCTACTTTTCATCTCCTTTCATCTTTTAACCTACTTAGCTACATCTACTTACAAAAAATATTCTATCGATACTTTTTGATTCTCTTTTTCAATTGACTCCTATTATTCTTCACTGGTTATAATAGTGACATGTCTTCATTATAACTTTGTAAAGTACATAAAATACAAAGAAAAAATGAAAATTAAAAATGTCCTATCAAGCAGGGAAAATCACTTTGACCTTTATATATATTTCCTTCTAATTTTTTCTACTTGTATGTATTTTGCTTCTTAGCAAAATTGGGATAATGCCATACATATATTTTTATATCGTGATTCCTCTCCCTCCCCAACGATAATGTAAGTGTATTCTCACATTATTAGTGCTTGGAAACAGTTTAATGACTATATCATGTGCCATGATATGGACAGATGCATGAAGTGGTATGTTAGGGCTTAAGACTGGAATATGGAGTGACACAGCCTGGGTTTGCAAACCAGCCCTGCTGCTCGCCAGCTGGGTGCCTTTGGGCAAGTTACTTGACCTCTCCTTACTGTCATTTCCTCAGCTCTAAAATGAGATTGAAAATAAGGTTTATAAGGTTGTAAGGATTAAGCGGGTTAACATGTGGTCATTTTTAAAAACTAATTTAGCCCAGAGTAAGCAATGGCCATTATTACCATGATTAATATGACGTTAAATAGACTATTTCTGATTTTCCTTATTAAAAAATAAACCATGATGAAAGCTTTTATATTTGTCCTTTTTTCCATCTGAATATTTCCTTAGGATAATTTTCTTAGAAGCAGAATTAGAGAAAGATTCCAAGATTTGACCTTCCTGCTTCCAACTTATAAGTTTGTCTATTTCACCACACTGTTGACAGTACTAAGAATTTTTATTTAAAACATTTTATACTAGGCTGTATGTTTGAATTTAAATTTGTATTTCTTTGACTATGATTTTAGAAGTTTTTTAAAAATATATTCTGTTATACATTTTTCCCCTGTAAGTTGTCCATTCACTTTCTTTTTCTTGTTTGTAGAAATTATTGATATATTAATATTTCAACTTGAAACCTGTCATATTTTTGGCAACTGTTTTCCCCAAATTTTTTATTTTAAATTTTGGAGGAGGAGGTCGCTTTTTATGATCCATGTATTATTTTTTAAGGACAAATTTACCATCTTTTTATCTTTGTATTTTTTTTCTATAGCTTTTATGCTTAGTAAGTCTAAAACCACAGTATCTCCTTACCCACATTTTCCTCTAGGCTTTTTTGAACATTAAACTTTTTAGCCAAGCTGGAATGTATAACGTATATTGACTATAATTTGAAGTAAGGACTAATGTTATGTATCCTTCAAATAGCTAACCATTTTCACAGAACTATCTATTTAATAACCCTTCCTTTCCATATAAATGTAGTCTTCTCTGTGATATGCTAAATATATTAAAATGTTCTAGATGTTATTTCTGAACTATGTATTATGTTCTGTTTCTGGCATGTTTATTTTTCTTTGGTACCATACTGTTTTAATATTGTAATTTCTGTAGTGCACTTTAATATCTGTGAGTACAAGTCAAGGTACTTCCCTTTATGTCAGAAACTACAGCTGTGAAGTCCCCATACCCGTTCTCAACCTTCTTTCCCTATACCTTCCTCAACTGTATATGCTGGGAAATAGAATTCCCTGTGTATGGTCATGTGCCCAAGTTCAGGCTAATGAGCTCCGAGCAGAAGTCTGAGGAATTTCTGGAAAAGCTTTCTGGTACATCCTAGCTTGTTTTGTCATGGATTGTAGTCTCCCATAGGTGGAAGACTAAGAATCCTATTGTTATTCTTTTTTTCCTAATAGAGGGACAAATATGAGGCTTTTAGGCACAATTTTAGGCATATGTTTCCCATATAATGTTTCTCAAGTGTTAATAGGTATTTTGTGAAGAAATGAGTCCATGGCCATCTGGAAGTGGCATCCATTACCCTTGGAGATACAGTTTGCACATTAGCTATGAAAGCATCTTATTACCAACATTTTAACATTATTTCATATGGTGTTTCCAAAACCCATATGAGCATACGAAACCACTCTTTCCTTTTCTTTATTTGAGGAACAGCTTATAAGGAAGTCTGCTGTAAGGATTGTAAACTATTTTATCTCACTGAATAAATGACTAGAAAGGTAGAATGTTTCCAATTAATTCAAGTTATCCTCTCAATAATTAGTCTTTAAGAATGAAATAACTAGTTAAGATTCAAACACATGTATGGAATGGCTTATATTGAGTTCTGTAAATATTTATCACACCATATTAGTTATTTCACATATATAGCAATTACAAACAATATATGAATAAAGCTACAGTTGGTTTCACATTTTGGCGACACTACTTAGACACTGCGCAAGCATCCATGCTCTCATTTTGTCTGGACCTCTTCTGTGTTTTACTCTGGTTTCCATCATGTTTCTCTATTCCTTGCCAGTCCATACTGGATTAGTCATTATTGCCAAAGTGTCAGTCACGATTGTCACTGTTTGGCAGTCACTGTGGTTAAATTCTTGGTCTGTATGTCTGCAACAGTCAAACTTCAGTGGAATAATTAATATTTATTTATGAACTGATATTATTAGTTGTTAAAATTTCTTTTCTCAGGCTGGGTGCGGTGGCTCATGCCTGTAATCCCAGCACTTTGGGAGGCTGAGGCGGGCGGATCATGAGGTCAGGAGATTGAGACCATCATGGACAACATGGTGAAACCACGTCTCTATTAAAAATACAAAAATTAGCTGGGCATGGTGGCATGTGCATGTAATCCCACCTACTCAGGAGGCTGAGGCAGGAGAATCGCTTGAACCAGGGAGTCAGAGGTTTCAGTGAGCCGAGATGGCGCCACTGTGCTCCAGCCTGGTGACAGAATGAGACTCCATCTCAAAAAGAAAAAAAAAATTATTTTCTCTGCTAATGGCAGTTGACTCTTGAAAAATGTGGGAGTTAGGCATTGACCCCCACACAGTCAAAAATCCATGTATAACTTTTGATGCCTCAAAACCATAAGTACTAATAGCCTACTGTTGACCAGAAGTCTTATTGGTAAACAGTTGATTAATGCACGTTTTGTATATTATATGGATTTTATACTGTATTCTAACAATAAAGTAGGGTAGAGAATAGAAAATGTTATTAAGAAAATCATGAGGAGGAAATACATATACAGCTGATATAGTTTGGATATTTGTCCCTGCCCAAACCTCTTTTTGAATTGTAATCCCCAATGCTGGAGATGGGGCCTGGTGGGAGGTGTTTGGATCATGGGAACGGATCCCTCATGAATGGCTTGGGCCATCCCATTGGTGATAAGAGAGCTCTTGCTCTGAGTTCACATGATCTCCAGCCCCCGTGCTCTCTCCTACTCCTGTTCGCCATGTGAGATGTTTGCTCTCCCTTTGCCTTGCAATGGGAGTAAAAGCTCCCTGAGGCCTCCCAGGAAGCTAAGCAGATGCCACGCCATGATTCCTGAACAGCCTGCAGAACTATGAGCCAATTAAGCCTCGTTTCTTTATAAGTAACACAGCCTTAGATGTTTCTTTATAGCAATGCAAGAATTGCACTATACTGTATTTATTGATTCCTTAAGGTTACATTATCTGTTTACAAGATGAATCCTCTGTCTGAAATGGCAGCAACCGCAGCCGCAGACCTCAATCTAAATTCATATCTAGCGATTTAACCTTTTCTTGTGATGTCATGACTTTTCTCTGCTTCTGGGCAGCACTTCCAGCATCACTTCCAGCATCACTTCATGTGGGTCCCATGGTGTTAGTCAAGGATTATGGTATTGAACTAAGCATGATGACAAATATGTAAATACTGTGAGCGATCTGTCCGTACTGCAATTCACCATTTACTAGAGAGACAAATTGCTTGTGCAGAGATCATTAACGTCACATGGTGCTTTAAGAGTATAATGTGACATTTGAGCTCATTGCAGTAGCGATGGAAGGTGGCTATGAAATTATTACAGTAGTACAGTATAGACCACAGTTAATTTTATGCAGTAATGATTTAATATTGCATTTGTTTACATTTCCCACAATTGCAAGTGGCACCTTATACGGTCTGTTTTTGTGCATACGTTTTGATAAGCTTTAACATTTTATAATAGATTTTTGTGTATTTTATGGTAGCAAATGATAAAATAGTAGCTACATATTTTTTATGTGTTCATGGCATATTTAACTTTTTCTTAATTTTTTTTGATATTTCTAGGCTACGTAGTTCATCTGCAAGCTTTTACAAATTGTCACAAATCTCCCAAAATTTTTCTAATGTATTTATTGAAGAAAATCCATGTGTAAGTGGGCCCATGCAGTTCAAATCTGTGTTGTTCAAGGGTCAACTGTATACGGACATAATGCTGGAGAGGAACTTGCTTCCTTTGTGAAAGTAGTTTCAGCAAAAATACTTGCCATAAAATGACTAGGCTTTTTATATGGTTTGCTCAAGAACTTCCATGACTTCAGCCTCAATGCTACTAGGTTGAGTGTCCCTTAGAAGACTCCCATGATGACTTAGAAGGCTTTGTTTATATAAAGCAGCTTTCAGTCTCCATTGTAACCTGTTCCTTTTACTGCAGTAACTGGAAATGAATCCATCTATTTTTTGTGATACAAGTACTTAAAACGCTAAAATTCTAGGTTTCAGAGAACCAGGTTTAATAGTGTATAACTTCTCTTTTATATAACGAGGCACTTATCCAGTGATTCCTGATTATTTCAAGATTGGGGTCTAGGTAAAGGTAGATCAAATGGCTGTTCACTATGGGAAATAGTAATTCATCAGACTTGCCATAGGAACTAACTGGCGAATTGTGGAACATAGACATTATCATTGCCTTCAGTTTCAAATAGTTGAGTGAGGATCGTGATTTGTTAGATTTCAGAAAATGTATCATTTAATATAGTGGGTCAAAGATGATGCAAGCTCAAGAATTTATTGCAAAGAATCTGCCACAATAAATGCATATCATTTATATTTTTTTTGTGGCTGAATAAAGTAGATGTTTTACAAATCCGGTGCTACAAGAATACAATGGTAAATAAGATAGGATCTCTGCTTATGTTTTGGTTGGGAAGGTATTCGATAAATAAATAAACAAGCAAATAGCAGATAAGGATAAAATCGCTGTGCAGAGGACTAAAATAAAGTAATAGAAAGCAAGTGGATGGCTGTTTAAATCGTGTGGTCAGGGAAGGCCTCTCTGAAGTGATATCATTTCAACCGATATTTGATGACTAAAGAGGAGACTTCCATGAGCAGATCTGGGGGGGAGGATGCCAGGTGGAAGAGACTAAGGGCATTGGTCCTATGGAAGCTGGACGCTTGATCTGAGGATGAGAAAGAAAGCTAGAAAGGTAAGGGCCAGATTATGCAGGCCTTTGTAAGCTTAGGCAAAGTGTTGGTATTTTATTCTTATTTAAAGGAAAACATTGGAAGGCTTAAACAAACTTGTGTTTTATGATTTGATCCAATTCAGGTTTTAGAGTGATTACTCCTGCTGCTGCGTGGGTTATGGAGTGACAAGAGTAGAGACAAGATCATTTAGTGGTCTGGATATGAGGTCCTGTGTTTGGAATAAGAACAACATCAACAATAATAACCAGAGCTGACATATTCTGTACTGTTATATACTGGTACCATGCTAGGCAACAGATGCATTGTTTAATTTAGTTATAAATGGACTACTTTTCAAATGTACGAGGGGGCTATCATGAACCAAAAATATAAACTAGTTATAAAATTCTAATCATGGTAATTTTTGTTACCCAATAAAAATCGTATTAAAATTATCATTACACATGGAAGAGTTTGAGTAATTTCTTGACCTTAAAGTGACCTTTATATTTGAAAATATCGGGAGTGAATATGTTAGGCAGGAAAAAATATTCAGTCCTACTTAGTGCTGATTAGGACTGGCTTCCAGAAGGTTACACTGCCATGAAGCAATAGCGGGGAGCCCGAAGGGACTGGGCTTAGCAGAAGGAAAGAATAGAGACAGGACAAGCTGTAGATCCTTCTGTCTCAACTATGAGATTGCAACCTATAAAAAACCAAATTCAAGAAGCATAGCAAAAATGCCAATCTAACACAATCAAGCACCAATCTCTGGGTTTAGAGGAGCTTGTCTGAGAGGAATGGCGGGGAAAGGGTTTGGGGGCTTTTTGCAGTAGCCAAAGCCTGAGTCAACTGCAATTGGAGTCATTAACTGAAGAAGGTGGTTTAAGAATAAGGGAAATTGAGTTAGATTTTAACACCAGTGCGCAAGAGTATAATGGAAGTGAAGAAAGAAAGCAGGACCCTTGTCACCCATCTCTGGGGTCCACCAGAGCATCACTGGATGACAGAGCCAATGACAGAAGGAGATCCAGGGTGGGAGAAATAGGAGCAGAACAGGTCAGAAAGGTTGACCAAACTTTCCAAGGCAGAGTGGAGGACCTGCCCACCCAGATTTTATCCCAGTGCCTCAGGCTTCAAGATTCTTTGGCTTGTTGGTCACCAGACAAAGAAAGAACATGAGGTGTCTAGAATGCAGGTGTACCTGAAAGGGAGGGTATCCCCTTCTGATACATGCTGTTAGGTCTCGGATGAGTTGGTTTCAATGGTATGCTAGATCCAGTTTGTACCTGTGTTCAGTGGTATCATCAAATTGGTACCTTGAAATTGACCATAATGGGAGCACTTATACCATAGAAATCAGCAAAGACTACAATCAGTCTCACCCAGAGACCTGGTTTAGCAGCATACCACTGGTTGGCACAATTCACAGGTGATTGGATACAATACGGCAATGGGCCATAATTCCAAGAGATATAATTTGATGGTAAAAATTGTTCCTGGGGGTTTCATAGCAGCAGTCTTATTATTATAATAATGGCTGGCACAGAGCTGAGACTGTGCAGCAAGACTGATAATCCATGTTAGTTCACCTTGAAAATATATCAGAAATTTACATTTGTGTCACCTTCCTTAAAAGAAGCCTTGGTGAAAATATATTACAAGGATAAGAATCAGTAATGTGGTCTCAAATGGAACTGCACAGCATCGACTACAGTGTGCATCTGTGGCCATACAGTATTTGTAGGTTAATAGAAAGTCTGACTTTTTTCCAAATTCAAAAGTACAAATTGATGCTATCACATTTATTGACTATAAGCCTTGAAAGCTGGCTTAATAAAGATATAAGGAGCTGTGTTACTATAAAGTTGAATATTTTCATGACAATATAAAAGTGATTTTTATATATATATATATGTGATACACACACACACACACACACACCATGGAATACTACTCAGCCACAATGAAGGATGAAATAATGTCTTTCACAGTAACATGGATGGAACTGGAGGTCTTTATCCCAAGTGAAATAACGCAGAAACAGAAATTCAAACACTGCATGTTCTCACTTGTAAATGGGGGCTAAACATGGACATATACAGTAGAGTAATAGACATTGGAGACTCTAAAACGTGGGAAGGTGGGAGCAGGATGAGGGTTGAAAAATTATTTATTGAGCACAGTGTTCACTATTCAGTGATGGCTACACTGAGAGCCCAGACATCACCAGTATGCAATATATCCATATAATAAAACTGCACTCGTGCCTCCTAAATGTAAAAAAATTTTTTAAAAGAAAAAAACCCACAGCATCAAGAGGCAGTGTGGAAATACTTACTTGAGTTCAAGTGTTTACAGGTTTCCCCCCATCTCTTGAAGTATTGGAAAGAACCCGCTCAATTAGAAAACCCTTCCTATGTTGGATTTCCATAGAGTGTGGTCAGCTTTCTGGGAAAATTAGATTGGGTTCAAGAATTTTGAAATCTGAACTTCAGACGTGCTGGATTTCCATTTGGTTTCAGATTTTCTTTCAAGTGTTTTATTGAACATTGACTCAGCATTCTCAAGGAATCAAGATATAATACTAAGGAATCAAAATATAATACTATGTAACAGGTATTCTATGTAAAGTACATGCATCTGGAATTCATTTTATTCTAAAAGAACATACTTTCAATGTTAAACCAAGTGTAAACCACTCCAATATAGTTAAATGAAGTTTTGGGAAATCTTTTGCTTGAATTATAATTCTTAATTACTTGAATCTTTTTTCTCCTCCCAAATATTTTAAAATTCCTTTTGATAACCAAGACTCTGAAATTTAATAGGATTCAGGTGTTTCCAGTCACTCATCTGATACTCAGAAAATTGTTTCTTTTCTCCCCTTCTTTATAGGCTTCCTTTTACCCTTTTTGAACACATACTACTGAATGCACACATTTTGAAAGCTAAGGCGTGCTCCTTTTCCACAGCCCCTGCCCTTGATATCGACACCATGGCAAGCTTTCCCCCACCCAGATTCCTTTTTAGCCACAGTAACCAGAAGAGTTTAACATCCGCCTTTACCTTTCTCTTTCTTTGGTCTTCAAGCCAGGTAGGACCTATAAATTGAGGCAGGCTTTACAGCTGGGTCAATAAAGGGCGGGGAGAAAAATGAAATAGGTTTCCTATCATTTTTCACAAAGTTTGAAAAACAGAGTTGGCAAGGAAGAAAAAAATAAAACAGGAAGCTGGATTGCACATATAAATTAAATATTTTCACCCTAACCCTTTTTAGATAGCCCAGGGGTATTAAAAACGTGTGTGTTTTGGATGGCCTCAGCAAGCATTCCAACAGTAAATGGCTTCCTGTTCAGCATGTTCGAAGTCAGGCTGTCTTTTGGGGTTGGTTTAAAAATATGTGTGAAATATGTACTTTTATTTTAAGCCAAGTCAAATGTTTTCAATCATCCCCCCTTACTTGCTGCTTCTCTCTTCCCATCCTATTATTTCTTGCCCCTCAGACAGTAAAATATACCCCTAAACATGTTTTTTTTTTTTTTCCAAAAGGAAGTTTAGTGATTAATTATGAGTTACATGTAAACATATGTTATTGCCCTCAAAGGTATTCACCAAGAACCTGGCCAGTGTCATTCCTGGCTGGCCTTCTTGAGTGTTAGATCTTGGCGAGTAGAAGTTAGAGAAGCATGCAAAGAAACCAAGTATTTGGCTTAGGCACAACAGGGAACCAATGGATAATTGAAGGTGAGAAATGGTCTATAACTTTTTACCCCAGCGGTGATGAACCTATAATTCCCAAATTGTTTGTGTAATTTTCTATTTCTACCACATCAGTGACAAATATTATTTTGTACTGCATGTTCCCTGTGAATTTTTTTGTTTTTCATCAGCAAGGTCCAGTTAGGATGCCTGAAAGGAAAATAGCATACCTGAGGCCATCATACCTGGCAAGAGAGACCACAGATGCACCTAGGAGGAAAAATATAGACTTCTAGTGGAAGCCACAGAGTCCCTCTGCAAAATGCTACTCGGCTGTTGATAGACTTTAAAAATATATGTCATGTGATCTAATTAGAGGAAACCCTTAGATATTCAAATTTGACATCGAGCTGTCAAGGAAACTTTTATATTTGGCATAGTCTACAGAGGCTGCAAATGCTCCTCTCTATAGAAGGCCTGAGATAGGCTTCCCATCATATGACTGAGTCTGTTTAAATTCAGAGTGTTCTTAATTATACTTGCTAATGGTACTAGGTGTTAGAGTTAACGCTTCTCATATTTTAAAATTTATTTTAGTGTAAGAGGTCATCTCTCTTTTTTTTTTTTACTCTTATGGGAATTCTATGGCTGGTGTTGGATGGAAAAAAAAGCCAACCTTTCCAAATAAATCTCTAAGGATAATTTATTCAAAGAATGTCTCTTAACATGTGATTCCAGGTTTTTGGTGTTTGCTGTTTTCAATCAGTCTAACTCAGCAAACACTTATTAAATTATTGACTGTGCAAAGCTCAATGCGAGGTGCTGTTTGCAGAATGTTAATGACCTGGAAGTAATTCACATTGTCAAAGTGCAACACCCTTTTATTATTTAAAAAAAAAAAAAAAAACTCTCAGAAAACTAGGAATATAAAGGAACTTCCTCAACATGGTAAAGGGTATTTTTTAAAACCCCACAGCTAATATCATACTCAGTAGCAAAAGTCTTAAAAACTTTCCCCATAAAATCAGGAACAGAACAGGACGCTAGTGTTATCACTGCTATCCAGTGTAGTTCTGGAAGTTCTAGCCAGAGCAATTAGATGAGAAAAAGAAATGAAAGGATTCAAATGGGAAAGGAAGAAGTAAAACTATCTGTGTTCATAGATGACTTGATCCTATATGTAGAACTCCTACAGAATCCATAACAAGGCCGCTAGAGCTAATAAACAAACTCAGCAAAGCTGCAGTTGCTCCATTCTTTCTTCATATTTCAGCACTTCGGTGTCCTCACTAAATACGTGGAATGGCTTGCCCTCAGGGAAATACTGAATGTTTAAAAATGTAAGGATGGGGCTGGGTGCAGTGACTCCCGCCTGTAATCCCAGCACTTTGGGAGGCCGAGGTGGGCAGATCACGAGGTCAGGAGTTCTAGAACGGCCTGACCAACATGGTGAAACTTGCTTGAAGTCACACAGTTAAGCAGCGAACCTAGGACTGGAATTCACCTGTGTTCATCCAGGCTAATAAGCATTCGAGAGTCCATGTTTTAACCACCATACAATATTGTCTGTCAACCATTTTGCTCAAATCCCAGTGGGATTGTGGGATTGTAGGTGGGATTGTGTCCCCTATATATATATATATATGTTCTAATCCCCAGTACCTCAAAGTGTGGCCTTATTTGGAGATAGGGACATTGCAGATATAATTGCAGACATACTTTGCTTTATTGACCTTTGCCTTATTGAACTTCACAGACAGTGCATTTTGTACAAATTGAAAGTTCGTGGCAACCCTGCAATAAAGCAACTATATCGGCACCATTTTTCCAACTGCATCTGCTCATTTCATGTCTCTGTGTCACATTTCGGTAATTCTTGCAATATTTCAAATTTTTTTCATTGTTATTATATCTGTTATGGTGATCTGTCATCAGTGACCTTTGATGTTACCACTGTAATTGTTTTGGAGTGCCACAAACCGTGCCCATATAACATGGCAAACTTAATCAATAAATCTTGTGTATTCTGACTGCTCCAATGACCAGCTCCCCATCTCTCTCCTTATCCTTGGGCCTCCTGATTCCCTGAGACACAACAATATTAAAACTAGGCCAATTAGTAATACTACAGTGGCTTCTAAGTATTCAAGTGAAATGAAGAGTCTCATGTCGCTCATTTTCGATCAAAAGCTAGAAATGATTAAGCTAAGTGAGGAAGGCATGTACAAAACCAAGAGATGCCAAGAGCTAGGCCTCTTGTGCCAAACAGTGAACTAAGTTGTGAAAGCAAAAGAAAAATTATTGAAGGAAATTGAAGGTGCTACTCCAGTGAACACATGAAAGATAAGACAGTGAAAAAGCCTTATTGATGATATGGAGAAAGTTTTAGTGGTCTGGATAGATGTTCAAACCAGCCACAACCTTCCTTTAAGCCAAAGCCTAATTCAGAGCAAGGTCCTAACTCTCTTCGATTCTATGAAGGCTGAGAAAGGTGAAGAAGCTGCAGAAAAAAATTGGAAACTAGCAGAGGTTGGTTCATAAGGTTTAAAGAAAGAAGCTGTCTCTGTAACATAAAAGTGCAAAGTGAAGCAGCAAGTGCTAATGTAGAAGCTCCAGCAAGTTATTCAGAAGATCTAGCTAAGATCATTGATGAAGGTGGCTACACTAGACAACAGATTTTCAGTGTAAAGGAAACAGCTTTCCATTGGAAGAAGATACCATCTCGTACTTTCATAGCTAGAGAAGAGAAGTCAGTGCCTGGCCTCAAAACGTCAAGGGGCAATCTGACTCTCTCATTAGGGAATAATGCATCTGGTGACTTGAAGTTGAAGCCAGTACTCATTTACCATTCTGAAAACCCTGGGGTCCTTACGAATTATGCTAAGTGTGCTCTACTTGTGTTCTGTAACTTGAATGATAAAACTTAGATCATAGTGCAATGTTCACACAACATAGTTTACTGAATATTTTAACTACTGCCCAGAAAAAAAGATTTCTTTTAAAATATTACTGCTTATTGAGAATGCACCTGGTCACCCAAGAGCTCTGATGGAGATGTACAAGAAGATTAATGTTGTTTTCATGCCTACTAACAACATCCATTTTGCAGCTGATGGATCAAGGAGAAATATTGACTTTTGAGTCTTAATATTTAAGACATTAATTTTGTAAGGCAATAGCTGCCATAGTGATTCCTCTGATGGACCTGGAAAAAGTAAATTGCAAACCTCTGGAATGAATTCCTTTTAGATGCCATTTAGAACCTTCATGATTCAAGAGGGAAGGTCAAAATATCAACATTAACAGGAGTTTGGAAGAAGTTGGTTCCAACCCTCATAGATGACTTTGAAAGATTCAAGACTTCAGTAGATGAAGTAACTAACTGCAGATGTAATGGAAATAGCAAAATAACTGGAATTGGAAGTGGAGCCTGAAGATGTGACTGAATTGCTGCAATCTCATGATAAAACTTTAATGGATGAGGAGTTGCTTCTTATGGATGAGCAAAGAAAGTGGTTTCTTGAGACGGAATCTACTCCTGGTGAAGATGGTGTGAACATTGTTGAAATGACAACAAGGGATTTAGAATATTACATACACTTAGTTGATAAAGCAGTGATAGGGTTTGAAAGGACTGACTGCAATTTTGAAAGTTCTACTCTGGGTAAATGCTATCAAACAGCATCCCATGCTGCAGAGAAGTCTTTCATGAACAGTGGCAAACTTGGTGTGCAGGTTATTGATGAAGCAAGCTTCATTGTTGTCTTATTTTAAGAAATTACCACAGTCACTCCAACCTTCAGCAACCACTACCCTAATCAGTCAGCATCCATCAACATAGAGGTAAGAGCCTCCACCAGCGAAAAGATTACTGCTCGCTGAAGTCTCGGATGATCATAAGCACATTTTAGCAATTAAGTGTTTTTAAATTAAAGTATGTACATTGGTTTTCTTAGACATAATGCTATTGCATACTTAATAGACTTCAGCATAGTGCAAACATAACTTTTATATGCACCAGGAAACCCAAAAAATTGTGTGACTTGTTTTATTGCAATATTCACTTTATTGTGATGGTCTGGAACCAAACCTGCAGTATCTTTGAGGTATGCCTGTAGTTTAGAAGAGGCCATACTTGAGTAGGATTGGTTCCTAATTCAGTATGACTGGAGTCCTTATAAGAAGATGGCCGTGTGAAAATATACACAGGGAGAATGCCGTGTGATGACAAAGGCAGAAATTGGAGTTATGCAGCTGCAAGCCACCAGAAGCTAGGAAGAGGCGAGGAAGGATTTTCCTGTAGGTTTCAGAGGGTGCACATACCCAAGCTGATACCCTGGTTTTGTACCTTCTAGCATCCAAAGCTGTAAGGCAATAAATTCCTGTTGTTTTTAAGCCACCAAGTTTGTGGTACTTTGTTATAGCATCCTGAGGAGACTAATACACCTGGTGACTTAAAGGATGTTCCAGTGTCCAACCAACCACCCAGTTAGCTCATGAACACATCTCTCCTGCTCCTCATCTGTGTCCTCTCTCATTTGTCAGATACCCGCATGGTGCCCAGCCACATGGGCTGAAGGCCAAAGATAATATATTTGCTGCTGCTTCTGTACGCCTTGGAAATATCAGAGAACACCCTGACTGACTCACAAAGTGAATATTTCATTGAATTTGCCAACATTTTGTTAAGTTTCTGGGAAGCTAATAATTGTATATTTTTCTTCATTTTGGAGGGGCAGTGATTCACTAAGAGTATGAACTATGCTGGTATCATGTAACTGTATTTAGATTTGTCTAGCTTGTGGGAAAAACTGTAAGGGCTCCAAACAACTGTAAATCATCAATGAATTTGTCCTTTGTCTCGATTTTCATTTCCATATTTAAGCAGATTACTGTTTGCCCAGTTTTGGAAAATCAGTTGCTTCTTGGCTTGAAAGAAAAATGAAAACCAAATTTATGGTTTACTCCATATTCATCCTCTGATTTTTAAAATATTATCATAATAGAATAACTGGAAATGATTTTATCTTGAATGAAGTCTTGAAATATGATTTTTTTTTTTTTTTTTTGAGACAGAGTCTCTCACTCTGTCGCCAGGCTGGAGTGCAGCGGCATGATCACAGCCTTGACCTTCCCAGGTTCAGGTGATTCTCCCACCTCAGCCTCCCAAATAGGTGGGACCACAAGCAAACACCGTCATGCCTGATTAACTTCTTTATTTTTTGTAGAGACAGGGTTTTGCCATGTTGCCCAGGCTGGTCTCAAACTCCTGGGCTCAAGCAATCTGCCTGCTTTGACCTCCCAAATTGCTGGGATTACAGGCGCAAGCCACCATGCCCAGCGAAATATGATTTCTTAATTTTCCTTTTATACTATCAGGAGAGAGGAATTTAGGAGTGTCAGGAATCTCACAGGAAATCTTGCTCTCTAGCACACCTTTCCTCCATCATCTGTTTAAATCCCTGATTCATTATCCTCCTCTGAATGAATACCCTCTAGAGCTTGTGACTGGTTCCTGAAACTCCAAAAGCAATCCAGTTTTTAATACTGGGCATTGTTTTCATCTGGCCGACATGATTTAAAAAGCAAAACTAGTAGTAGCTTCTTTACAGTGCCTTTATTGTGCCAAGCACTGTGCTAAATGCCTTTCTGTCTGTCAGTGCACTTGGACTTTAAAAAAACTCTGTGATGAGTAGTGAGATAGGTATTGATGAGCAATCTGAAGCTCAGATTACATTATGTTACAAAGTCTAGTAAATGGTATTTTGGATTTCACATCCAGTGCTGTCTGAATCAGAATGCACTTCCACACCATGTGCTCTTCTGCTTTCCTGGAACCAGCATATAGACAGCAAAACACTGGGGGGCCCGAAACGGGAAGCAGGAAGGTGTCTAAATCGAGAAAAGAGAGAAGAGCATTAAGAACAAACTTATAATTTTGCCTGCAGCTTTCCTTGAATCTTTTACACTCTGTCTAGCAACTAGTCACATGGGACTATTGAGCACATGAAATGAGTCTGATGCAAGTTGAGATGTGCTAGAAGCATACAATGCATACTGGATTTTGAAGACTGAACATGAAAAAAACCATGTCAAACATCTCATCAATATTTTCATGCTGATTACTTGTTAAATGACAATATTTATTTAGATATTTTGGATTAAATAAAAATATGCTATTAAAATTTATTTCAGCTCTTTCTTTTTACTTTTTTTAAATAAATTTTTCATTTCTTTTTATTTTTAAAAAATTTTCATGGATGCAAAATAGTTGTACATGTTAATGGGGTACATGTGATATTTTGATACAAGCAAATAAAGTGTAGTGATCTAATCAGGGTAATTGGGATATCTATCACCTCAAATATATATCATTTGTTTGTGTTAGGAAATTCAAATTCCACTCCTCCTATATTTATTTCGAAATTTGCAATATATTATTTTTAACTGTAGCTGCCTTATTGTTCCACTGAACACTAGATCTTATTCCTTCTATCTAATTATGTTTTTGTAGCCGTTAACCAACCCCAAGGAACTCAAGCAACTCAATAGCAAAACCAAGTAATCTGATTAAAAAATAGGCAAAAGATCCAAACACATATTTCTCAAAAGAAGATGTGCAAATGGCCAAGAGGCATATGAAAGAATGCTCAACAACATTAATCATCACGGAAATGTAAATCAAAATCACGATGAAATATCATCTCACCCTAGTGAAAACAGCTTTTATCAAAAAATCGAAAAATAACAGATGCCAGTGAGTATGTTGAGAAATGGGAATGCTTCTACACTGTTGGTAGGAGTGTAAATTAGTACTGGCTACTATGGAAAACAGTATGGAGGTTCCTCAAAATACTAAAAATGGAACTACCATATGATCTAGCAATCTCATTGCTGGGTATATACACAAACGAATGGAACTCAGTATATCAAAGAGATATCTGAACTCCTATGTTTATTGCAGCACTATTCACAATAGCCAAAATGTGAAATCAGCCTAAATGTCTGTTGATGAATGAAGGGATAAAGAAAATGTGTGGTACATATACACAATGAAATATTACTCAGCCATAAGAAAGAATGAAATCTTGTCATTTGCAAAAACATGGATGGAACTGGAGGACATTAAGTGAAATAAGCAAGGCACAGAAAGACAAATATTGCATGTTCTTACTCAGATGCAAGAGCTAAACAAATAAACCCATGGAGTTAGAGAGTAGAATAATGTTTCTTTTTACTTCCTAAAATGTGGCTACCAAAATTTTAAAATTACATATGTGACTCCCATTCTATTGCTGTTGGACAACACTGCTTTAGATGACTGGATAAACTGAACAACCTGAATAGTGTAAATTTAAATGAAAAAAATACTATTAAACTTTTAAAGAAAGGTCATTGCAATTCAAAACTGATACATTGTTTTCCAAGTATAGAGCATACTATTCTTATCTTCAAGATAATCCTGTTGTTCAAATTTTAAACCCAATTCCTAAAAACTAATGAAAGTGAGATGTGAACTGCGTGTGAATGTTTCAGTCTTTGTGGTAGATTTCTTGCAAAACTCTACTCAATCCTTCCCTCTTTTATTTGAGCTACTTAGTAGTTCCTTTCAGTAAGGGGTGGGGTTTATTTCCCCTCTCCTTAAATCTTGATTGGCCTTGTGAATTTCTGCCAATAGAACACGGCATAAATGATGGTGTGCCAATTCTGGACTTAGATAACAACAATTCTTCCATTCTGTCTACTCATTCTTTTGGAATCTGCTCACTTTTCATGCGAACAGGCTCCCTACTGCCCTGGAAGTTGAGAGACCCTGTGGAGCAGAGACGAACTGTCCCAGATGAGATCATCAGTGTTAGTTTTCTATGGCTGCTATAACAAACTACTACAAATTTAGTGACTAAAACCACCACCAATTTATCATCTTACAGTTTATCATCTTTCAGTTCTGTAAGGCAGAAGTCCAACACAGGTCTCACTGGGCTAAAATCATGTGTCACCTGGATTGTGTTCTTTTTCAGAGGGAGGTTCTAGGGGAGAATCCCTTTTTTATTTTTTAACCTTTTCTAGCATCTACAGGCTGCCCACATTCCTTGGTTTTATAACCCCTTCCTTTCTCTTCAAAGCCAGCAGAAGCAGGTGGAGTCTTTCTCAATCATGTCACTCTGTCCTCTTCTGACTGTCTCTGGCACTTCTAAGGACCTTATTATTGCATTGAGCCCACCCAAATAATCCAGAGTAGTGTTACTTTCAGATAAACTGATTAGCAACCTTAATCTCATCTGCAATTTTAACCGCCCTTTGCCATGTAAGGTAGTATATCCACAGATTCCAGGGATTAGAATGTGGACTCTGTGTGTGTGTGTGTGTGTGCGTGCATCTATGTATGTGTGTGTGTGTGTGTGTGTGTGTGTGTACAGGGGAAGAGTGGTCACTACTCTGCCCACCATGCCATCCTTGACCAGCCAGCACTTGATCACCAGAAACTGATTGCAGATGCGTAAGTGAGTCTAGCTCTGACCAGAACTCCTCAGCTGAGCCCAGCCCCAATTGCTGGTCTCTAAAGTGATGAATGAGATAAAGATTGGTTAAGTACCTTAAATAAAGATAGGGTGGCATGACATGAAATAAAGGTAAAACTAACTGAGTCTTTGAAAAGGCCCCCAAAATGCAAACTGACTCTTTATGTAAAATATTACATGATCATGTTTCTCAAACAATCTTGATAATTTGAGGCACTCCATTTTTATTAACTATTTTATTAATATTTTTTGCTCTTCTTAAAAAAATATAATGGTGATCTTGTTGGGACAAACTGTTTCTCTACTGAGTTTTTTGCAGTATAGGAAATTACTGTGTAGATTTCCCTACCAACATTCTCGATCCTGCTATGAGAAGACCTCTGTCAACAAAAGGGGGGCTTAATCTTCAAGTCCTTGATCTTTGGAGTAATAATGACTTATAGCCTGGGCTAAACTTTCATTAGGGAATAGACAATATTTTTAAACAACCTCTCAAGCTGTTTAATTATACTTTTAGTTTTCTCTTAAGTGGATTCAACATGTAATGTATTACTTATTGTTTGCCTCCAGTGGCGTAGATCACATAATCAACTTTTGGAGGATGCAACGTTTTGTTTATCTTTAGGGGAAGACCTGGATATGCCTCACAATGTAAATTCTCTGTTTCAGCTGTGAAACAGAAAGGAAGAAGAGTTAAAACAGCTTTCTGTTAGACATAACATTTTAGCCTCCTGAGCAAAACCTCAGAGAAACCAGGACTCCTTAAAAAAAAGTTTCAAATGGAAAATATCAACCAAGCAGAATAATTTCTAATTCAGACACATGAAGTTTTTAACCTTGCAATGTTTTTACCTTGTGATGTTTCATCTATGATCCCAAGATTTCCATTTCAAGTATTTACTAGTGTAATCTGAAAGAGCAGTGGGTCAACATCATCAATTTGGTGGCGGAGTGTCATAAAACAGAGGCTATCTGCCTATTAATAGCCTCATGCTGTAAAAGGTCCCCCAGGGGTGTGTGTGTGTGTGTGTGTGTGTGTGTGTGTGCCTGTGTGTAGTAAGGGGTTCTTCATTACCAGCAAAATTTATTGCTAAAGATCCTGAAACTGGTAATTAATAAAGAAAGTTAATTATTTGGCAACTTAACAAGATTCACACATTCAAAACTGTTGGAAATTTAAGGCACCTGCTAATGGTTTCCAGTGTAACAGTAGATCAGGGAAATAGATTTAAGAATAAATAAGTTGCATCACTGAAATTTCTTGTTTTGCTTTTTCCTTACAATTTTTTTTTAACTTTGTCATCATGAAGTTTCCTGTCTGAGAAAGATATAAAAGAATTTACTTTGGTTTTTTTTGTTTTTTCCCACAGAAAGCAGAATGGGTCTGGAGTGGCCTATGAAATCTGGCAATTCTTGTACATTGTACGTTGCTTTCTTAATCATTCTTAATCATAAGGATTTTATGTTTCTGTTGGGAATCATGTAACCAGATATTGACCTCAGGAAGATATCACAATGTCTTTTGAATTGTAAGTTAGTTAAGGGCTCCTTATTTTCTGACATGGCTGATTATATGTCCACTGGAAAACTGCAGTTCCCACTGCAACACTCGAAATGGCTTTGCTGTCCAGCAACAACTAAACCATAAACTATTTCACTCAGCTATCTGGGGCACTGGGGAGCACTAAACAAAAGTGTGTTTGTAGTGCTGCTGCCAGGCTCTGCTTTTTGTTATTAACTGGAACAAGATTAAGCAATTTGCATGTCAGCATGTGTCTGTGATGTGTGTCCACAGATGCATGTGTGCATATCTGCACTCATAGACCAGTTGGAAAATGAAGTGAGAAGAGGCATATTTTCTTACTTATAATAAAAGGTTATTGTGTTTAGCTGGATTTTGTAAAGTGTTTCTATCTCGTATATTTATATAATATTGATTCAATCAAATTAACCTAATAAGTGCAAATAATAGATATACCAAGACAAATAGAGATTAGAGGAAAAAACACATTTATTGAGCACCTACTATATGTACACCTTCATCAGCATCATTGTCCTTAATACTGGCAACTATAGCTATCATATTTACAGCATATGGATAAGGAAACAGTTCGGGAAGATCAAACCACTTTACATGTCAGAGCTAGAATTCAGACTTAAGTGTGATTTCCATTCATGTGTCATGACCACGATACCATGACACCTCTTCACCCAGAAGTTCATAGTCGAGGCTGCCGTGATGTTCACGAATATTTGCTGGCACTCTCATGACGATGATGTAAAAGATTTTACACATAATAGAAATGATGCAGGAAAAAAAATGAAGTTTTAAAAAGTATCTTCATGGAATTCATAGTCACAGAAACATTTGCATAAAAGGAGGCTCTTAATTATATTTTTAAAACTCTATACCCTACCCACTTATTTCTTGTGATGTTTATCAGGACTGGAACAGATGAATATGGCAGAGATAAAGCTATCACTTAAGGATCCTGCTTAAAAGGATTTTATTATTGTACTGGACACTAATGTATTTGACATTGTTTAATTTTAAAAATCTATTTCTTAAAAGAAAATAGTTTTAAAATAGCCTTTAAAGATAGGACTATAAGTATTGTCATTTATAAAGTGTCATTTATTTTAAACATGTAAAATTATTGGCCCTCAGATATCTTATATTTAATCCTTTTAACAACTCTGCATAGTAACCATTAGTTTTCAAGTTTTACAAATAAGAATCTCATGGACTGTAGAGGTTAAGCATAGGCACCGGTGTTTAAACCAGTCTTACTGTAAAATACAGACTGCTCCCCCTGTACCACACATTGCTCCCCTGATTCCACACATTGTTTTCTCAAATCCTTGAATAAGGGTTATTATTGAGGCTATTAAGAACGATTGCCAACATTGACTTGAACTAGAAATGTCAGAGAATGGACAATAGAATGAAAAACATGACAGTTTTGTTTTTTACTCTTTTTTTTTTTAATTAACCACTGGGTTAGAATAGCAGAAGGTAGAATTAAGAGAACAGAAAGTAATTTTCAGTGGTAATATGCTAACTGTATCAAGAGTAGCAGGAATGATACCATCAAGGAAGGAAAGAATAAATATTTCGGCAGACAATCTATCTCAGGGCTAACAAATCTAAAACAAATATATCATCAATAATATTCTATTTCCATTTCCTGGCTGGAAGGAGCTACACGAGCAGATGACTTTGAATTGTTTTGTAAGGCCAGGTGACCTGCAGCTGGCTCATGGTCAACTGCTAGAGCCTCACTGAAGATGTAAATACTGTTCCGCAGCTTTATGTTACATAGCTAAAGACCACAAATGTGTATGTTATGAGTCAGAGAGCAGCAGTTCATTACTTGGGGCCTTTGTCACATATGCATCATATGAATACTGAACGACAATGATTTGCATGGAAAATCAGTTTAATGACAGAGAAACAAATACATAGTGGTTGTGAGCTCTCAATTTTGTGTCTAAAAAATGGATTCTAATCTCTTTTGTGCCATTTATTGGCTGTGTCTGTTTTCCTATCAGAGGGATGTACATAAGGCTCTTAGGATGGGGTTATTGTATAAGCTAAATATAAAGAGGTATGTAAAACATTTGGCATGGTGCCTAGAACAGAGTAAGGCATCAACTTGTATCTGCTGTTAGTACTGATGTCAAAAGATGTGACATGCTGTCATCTGGCTCCTCTTAAAGGGAAATTAAAACCTAAATTTGTCTCATGTGAGTATTCATCTCATATGAGGAACCCCTAAGGCCACTAGGAAAACCAAATGGGAAAAAAATACCAGCGTCTGACTTGTAGCTCCAGAGGAGTAAGATTTGGGTTTGGGCTGTTCTCTTTGGTCCCTTTTAATCTGACCAACCTGATGCTTTACCAGCATAAAACTACTTTCTCCCAAAGTTTTCATTTGTAGAAACAAGAAGACCCTTGAGACCAATAACTGGTTATTTATTTTTAAATGTTCTAAAATAAAAATAATAGTGTGAGGCTTTTGCTTGAGCTTTCTTTCTGAAATGACCCTTGACAGGAACTGGAAATAGTTCTTGTCAATGCAGCCATTATCTCTCTTGTGACCAAACGGGATGTGGGAGGTAGGGTGGAATTTCTGAGTTCTTTGTACATAGGAATAAAATGTCTGTCATTTAGTTAAAATAAATTATTGATTTTTAAATCAAATCAAAATATTGAGTCAAACAAGCAGGTACTGTACTTGAATTTTCCCTTGTTTGTAAGAACTGTTTTTCACTGCTTTATGAATAGTGGGGAAAAATAAGGGAATATAAATAACAAAAACATGTTTTGGGCTTTATGAAACCCAGAGGCAATTATAGGACACTCTGAAGAAAAAGTTTTAATTACCATCATTTCCCAGGAAAATAAATGATCCACTTTCTTGCCTTATCAGGTAAGCAAGCTGATGAAATGCTTTAAAAACAACTTTGGGATACTTAGTTTCCCTTTCCACTGGAGGACTGTGCACAAAGCTCAAATTATTCTTTCCATACTCCAGTGCTTTCTCCTCTTCCTGGGAACAAGGGTGTTGAGTGTCCCCAGCATCACTCAGGGACTGGGCTTGAGAAAGTCTTAGGAGCAAGACAAATGACTGATTTTGCTGGAAGGGAAACAGAGAAAGCTGGGCATGAATTTAAGTGGAATAATGACAGATAGCTTTAGCAGATCAAATGATTGATTTTCTTCAGGGATTAAGAGATGATTCAATTTGGGATTACTGTATTATTGCTTCTAGATCTGCAAAATATATGCATCCATGGCCTGAGAGGAAAGAAAGTAAAATAATGGGTTATATCACATACATTTCTTGTTTAAATTTCCTCCAAAGCTTTAATTGTTTCAGGAATAAATACCTCCTCCTCAGTATGAGAATCAGGAGTTTTCTTGCTCTGGTCCCTACGTACTTATCCTGTCTCTTTGGTGGTCTTTCTCTCCTTGCATGCTATATGACATCAGAAGCAGTGACATCACTGTACTACCCCAGAAATGGGCCTCTCTGCCTTTGAATCTCATACTCCTTTTGTCCAGAACGCTTCCATCTCCCTTATTTCCCTTTATTTCCTAGGCTAAATGATAAATCATCATTTAAAACATTCTACTTAGCCCTGAATCTGGGTTGTATGTACTTTCTATGTGCTCTCGAAATATCTCTTTATTTTTCTCAATCATTACGATTATCACAGTATATTGTAATCATGTTTTGACTTTGATTTAATTGGTATTAGGTCAGGCATGGTCAGCGGTCTATTTAAAAAAACTCCCTGGTGATTCTGAGTCACAGCCAGGATTACGACCCACTGAACTGGACTGATAGCTCCATGAAGATAGGACAGTTGACTGTCTAGTTCACAGTTATAAGCCCATTTTCTAGCTTAGTGCCAGAAACACAGCAAATGCTCAAGAAACATTTGATCTATAGATCAAATGTCTTTGTATCTCCAGTGTTTGTACAATGTTAAGCACAATTGTTTGTTGAGGGAGTAAATGCATAAATATGTTAAATTCTACAAAGATCCCATACGTTAGTAAATTATAGTCTTTGCTTTCACAAAGTTATAGTTGGATAGGAGTAAGGGAAATTGGAGAAACACCAAAAATTCTGATATTATCACTTGTACATATTAACAATGAAAACATTTTCAGTGGTTGTAATGATTTCTTACTGAGAATATGTCTCATGGTGAGGATTTTTCTTTCTTCTGAATGCAGACATTTCTTTCTTCTGAATGCAGACATTTTTGAAATAGTATGGCAAATGTTCAGTTGATTGAAGCTTTGAGCAAATTCTGTTTAAGTTCTTTGGCAAACTGCTTAAATCTTGTGAGGTCATTCCAGACCATTCGCCTTTTCCCTGTTATGCACTGAGGCAGGAAATGTTTTCTCCTTTTTGAAATGAGCAATTCAAGGGGCTGGTAAAGAATGCACACGGTGCAACATGCTATCAGCTCCCACCAGCTGTTTACTGTGGTCTTTTTCATTCTTAACAGGGACATCAAGTTCTTTTGGATACTAGTTATGGTTTTATACATAAGACAAAATAAACACTTCCTGTAGGGCTTCAGAGAACTTCACTCAAGTCTTATCTTCCATTTTCTTCACAAAAAGAGGAAAAAGTAAGATTTGAGAGAGGATTGCTGTTTATCAGGTTATGCTGTAGTCTGTTGGCACATTTTAAAAATTTCTTTTTGGATCCTGAAAGCAGTAAAACTCACCTTAACTTTCCCCATCTCATATCACTTAATTTTTCATACTGTGAGTGATCATGGCCCCCACCCAAGGTCATCTGAGAACAATTGTACCTTAGTCACTGACATTCTTAAGATCTTGTTTAGAAGGGATTGTTTGGAGCTTTTGTAGTCTGACCTGAGTCATCCCAGACTGTGCCAGGGTGGCTAAAGAACCGAACTTTCCCCAAAGGAACTCTTGTTATTGCAGAGAATCTCCAGGATGAAACACACAGTTAGTGCTCAGTGCACATGCACTTTGTCTGGAATTTACTGTCTGAACAGGGACAGACCACGACCTTTTAATCAGGATAGGCTTAGACTGAATTTTTTGTGCAAAGTAAATTTCCTTCTCCTAGAGTTTACCAGAGAGGCCACCCTGTAGAAAGGTATGATGGCTTAGTGGGAAGACTACGAGCTTTGGAGTCAGACAGATTTAAGTTTAAATCCCATTTCCGCCACGTATTTCGTGAACTGGGTAAGGCACTTAACTTCTTTGAAACTCAGGTTTCTCATGTATAAAATATAATAACCCACTCATGGTGTTACCATGAAGATCAAAAGAGTTAAGACAGACATGTCCTTGCCTCTGGATAGCACTGAATAGGTCCACTTCCTTTTTTGCTTCCTTTGCTCGAAAACTTGTTAATGAATTTCACTGGCTAATCTATAGAAATATTTCTTATCTAAAAGAAATATCATGTTACTGATTTTGGCAAATACACATTTTATTTAGAAATATTAGTTAAAACTATGCTATGTGCTGTAAAAAAAGAAACAGAGTGCCTTCCTACTATTCAGATGTTATAATTAAAACTCATATAGCAAAATATGTAGAGAGCAACAAACATTTGAATAAGGGAGAGCGGAAGAACATAATGGAAAAGGCACTGAATCCGAAGGCCCGACCCTAATCTCAACTCTAGCTGCGGGATGGAAGGCTCACTTATAAAATAAGAATAATATCTAACTTAATAGTGTTGTTCAGAAAAATGAAAGGATGGAATGTTTGTAGATCTGCCTCGAAAACGTAATAGCACAATACTCACATTTAATTATTAAGAACAGGTTGTATTTCTTCTCCTACTTACCAAAAACAAAGTATTTTAAGAGTAAGGAATGGTATACAGTTGGAGAAAGGGCATTTTTTTCATAAGCCAGGGAGGAAGATGGTGGGTTTAGTTGCAGCATGCTAACTGAGAGCAATTTTGCATTTTCTCAGCTGCGCCTTGGAAGCCCGTCTAGACTTCACGTAGTCAGTCCAGGTATTTGCTGAGTGGAGTGACTAGGTAGGGCTGGGATGTAGACCTGTCTGGAAATAAGTAATCTTCCCTAAACCTGTGTGGCTGTGGCATGCTTGTGAAAAGGACTGTGGTGTATAAAACTACAGATGGTAAGACTGAGAGCTTAAACAAAATAGAAGTTTGTAGGAACAGCAATAAAAATGGTGTGTATGTTTGTTCACTTAAATATCACAATTCGTATAAGGTCGTGAAGGCATCTGCTACTAAGACAAACTAAATTTATTGGTATTAAAAAGTTGCTCCAATAGGTAATCTTTTTCTGACCGTCCTTCTTAATTGTTCTAGAAGTCTTCTGAAATAGATTATTCCATGTGTTGCACAGAAGTTTTGCAGACTCATTTTAAAGATTTTAGATCTTACTGAGTTGGGATTTAACAATTTTTGCCCTTGTCATTTTTTCATTTCCTGAAGTATTGGCAAAATCTTTGTGTAGCCATTCTCTATGGTTCTGATCTTTATCCCACATCTGAGTAGGTAGAGCCTAAACAAGTCTCCCTTTTATACTAAATGCTCCTGCTCCTTGGAGAGCAGCAGAAGGAACAGTAATGGCCTTTAGGCTTTTGTTTAAAAGGACTGAATTATAGAAACTATGGATCATGCTACAGTAAGACTTTAAATTGCTAAAACTACATGTTCTTATCATGTAATTTGAAGCCCACATACAATGAGTCACTCATCTGGGTTACACCTTGGGAATGGGTATGGTATGTTATTATGAATGGACAAAACATGAGCTCATCTTTAGCAAGCGTTCACCTGAAGTTCTTTTTATCAAATTAACAAACAAGTCGCCCATGAGGGAGTGGTTTAGAGTTCAGTGAGTGTAGAGAGGACACAGGAAAGGTTTGGGGAAGTGGACTCCTGGCTGGATATGATGATCTTCAAGGGGTACCCAGTGAGAGTCCTTTGTGGTGGTGTGATTATGGTGAAGGGTTGACTGGAGAAAGGAGACACAGACCAAAAAATGGCAGAAGGCCACGATTTTGACCACTGGTTTTTTTTTTTTTTTTTTGCCTAGAACTAATCTTATTTAGAAATAAGGCTTCAATCTTGCTGCTTTTGCTGAGGTGAAGTGTTTAATAGAAAATAGTAGACAGAGCCTACTTAATTATTGTGGCAACAGCTGACCATCTTCCTTATACCATCCTTCTTTATAGTGACCTGTATGTCAATATGGGTCTTCCATAGACAGTGTAGCCCAGATCTTTTTATGTAGACCCTTGAGTTAGTGTAGTCTTATTCACCCCTGTAGAGCTTCTGTGTTTCTTGGTCAAATTCATTCTTTGCTTAAAAGCAAAGCACAACACACTAGATGAGAGATGAGAACAAAGGCGCATGGAGTTTCGAGATGGGAAAATGACTTAACACTTGGTTTTGGTGAGTGGGAGGCCGAGATGAAATAAGAGCTTATTGAGATGTCAAACCTGAGGTGGACCTTGATGGAAAGGTGAGATTTATGACTGATCTAGTTGTAGGGAACAGAATGCGTAAGGGTATTGAAGGGGAGTCACATGCGCAAGTTATAAAATTGCTGTATGGTGGGGTGGTAGGATTGCAAAGATGGAAGACGACTGATTGGTGGTAGCTGCTGTCATGTGGAATATTTCTTTCTAAATTTAGAGGGGAAATAGGGCTAGATCATCATATTTTAATTAGAATGTTTTAAGTATTATTTATACATGCTATTTATATATGATCTAGAAAAGAATGATGAAAAAATTAATTTAAAAAACACTTAATATTCCTGTTCAAATCATTGTTCTTTTATCTTTAACCTGTTTTGCTTTGTGAAGAATATTGTTTTCTACATTAGCTAATCCTACTGTAGAACTATTTTACTGGATATTTTTCTATATCCTTATTCAATTTCATATTAATATTATAATTTAAACGTATAAATACATATTTTTAAAGAGCAAAATCATAGAATAAAAAAACACCATATTTGAACAAAGATTTGTAAAATTTTTTTTTTTTTTTGATGGAGTCTCACTCTGTCGCCAGGCTGGAGTGCAGTGGCGTGATCTCAGCTCACTGCAACCTCCACCTCCCAGGTTCAAGCGATTCTCCTGCCTCAGCCTCCCGAGTAGCTAGGATTACAGGCGCACACCACCACGCCCAGCTAACTATTGAGTTTTTAGTAGAGACAGGGTTTCACCATATTGGCCAGGATGGTCTCGATCTCTCAACCTCATGATCCGCCCACCTCAGCCTCCCAAAGTGCTGGGATTACAGGCGTGAGACACCGCACCTGGCTTGAGCTTTTGTTCGTCAAATTCCATATTCATCATTGGAAAAGAAACATATGTCAGACCAAATTAAAACCCACTAAATTAAAAAAAAAAAAGACCCAATTACATCTTCAAATTTCAGCAACTCATCTCAGAGCTGCTCTAAGTCTCTTCTGTGAGGCATCGGGGCCCCAGAGAGATGTTTGTTCACTCCCAGGGCTACCGTGGTAGCTGCTCAGTAACGATATGGCTGTTTCTACCATTGGATGATTTAGAACACATGTAGAGTTACCTGTTTCAGACTCATATTGGATTTCCTTCTTTCTTTTATGTGCAGCCTTGGTTATAAACTGGGATAAAAACAGTTTACTTAAAACACAGAAGCAAGTAAGACTGGAAGGTGGTATTTTTACAATGCTTTTCCAAGAAAACTATATTGAGTGGAACATGAGGTTTAAAACATTGTTTCAGCATCAGTGAAATCTTATTACAGACTTCAGAAGAGATCCAAAGACCAATTATGTTTAACTCGCACTTGATGATCCCTCATGGTGGCCCTTCCTAATACTGTTTGAAATCACGCATCTTTAGTCCTGTAGGTTATTTGATCCAAAGTATGTATGCATTGTATTCTTTGTGAGTAATCTGTGTAAATGTAAACAGACCCTAGAATGATTTGTGTCTGCCACCAGGCATGATTCTGGGTTCTTAAGGAAATGCATCTATACAATGCCTGTCACCAAGACAAAGGCCCTCAACATTTTGTTGTCGTTTAATTAATGCAGACTGATTTTAATTCAGTCCAGGTATATTTCAATCACAACATAAGTAGAAGGTAAAATTGAGATCTAAATACTCATGTGTTAATTTGAATGTTGAATAAAGAGCCGTATCTTTGCCTCTTAAGTGTTTACAGTTCTCAAAGCATTCAGAACTTTGAATGCTCCATATGATTACTCCTCTTCATACATGGATATCCAAAAAGTTCATTAAGAGGTAAAGGATGAAAGGACTTGGAAATGAAATTGTCAAGAAAAGATATTTGAGACCTAGGGTCTGTGGTCTATGTTTTCAATTTTCTTCCTTCAGAGTATTTTAAAAATTAAAATGGAATAATTTTATTTTTACATTGTACTTTATGTAAGGATGACCTGAGCCATAGACAGATAACATTTGGGGTAAATTTACAGAAGACTTCTTGTAAAAATAAAAATCTAGTTGTTAGTAATATTTAATAATACATTATTATGATGGCAGATATTTAATGACCTATTTATAAAATAAACTATTTCATTTCTTGATATTAAAGTTACTTGTGAGAGCCAATTTATCAGATATTGCCCATAGATCCAAGTGAAATCAGGAGGAAGGCTAGGAGGAAAAAAAAAATATCTAAAATGCACTGTGTAGCTGTTTTGTTTTTTAAGAACTCTAGAGATACTTCAGAGAAAATTGGAGATATTGTAAAAGAAAAATTTAACATTGCTGCTTTTATCTATTGATATGGACAATGATTTGAAAGTTGACTAAAATTGATGCTTATTCTATTTCATACATGCCTTTGGACAACCCTGGTGATTGTTTTAATTTTATTTTTTATTCTAATTTTAATTTTGTAGAGATGAGATCTTGCTACGTTGCCCAGGCTGGTCTTGAATTCCTGGCTTCAAGCAATCCTCTAGCCTTAGCCTCTCAAAGTGCTGGGATTATATGCATAAGCCACCACTCCCAGTGCCCAGTGATTTTTTAAAGACTATATTGTATGTAGATTTTGCAACATGAACGAAATGCTTTGCATTTTTCCAAAGATTAATCATACTGAAACGTACTTTTCTAAATCCTTAAAAACACAAACATTATTTGGGGGCTTATGTACTAGGCACTTGTTAGGCACTAAAAATACAAAAATAAATAGGTGTTGCCACTGCTGTCATTCAAGGCATAGTATATCCAATTGGTGTCAATATGACTTTTCACAGAAACAATCAAATACAGCCAAAGAAATGACTCTGAACTGCTAAGAATTATAGTCTTGCAAAACAGAAAACTAACCAAAAGTATAAAGAATGAAGGAAACAATAAAGATAAGAACAGAAAATAATAAGAGTAGAACACTCAATATAGAAGAGCAACACCGCGAAAAGGTAAGTACATTCAAAAGTCTACTGTTTCCCTAGTTTCCACCTGCCTCCTGCCAGGGCAGATTTTTGAACCCTTTTCAAGGGTGGAAAGTCCAAATAGAGTCCTAGTCTTGATGAACTTTTGAGGCAGAGATCAGAGATTCAGGCTGCCTGAAGTAGCTGGAATTTGCAAAGCAGGGTACCAGAGAAGAGGAAGCTGTATGGAGGGCATACACCAAAACTCTGTGTGAGGATTCACCATGCATCTTTGGTTTGGGATTAGCTTGGCTTGTGTAGGACAAGATTGCATGAGACCTACCTGGGATCTCCTTCTACAGGGCTGGATAGTGATGGCAGAGGGTTGTTAGAGTTCTGGCCCAATAAGAGAGCAAATAAAAGATATATATCTATATATCAATTGTATATTATGTCCATATACCTAGATAATAGTGCACTGTCTCTAAAAAAGTAGTATAAAATAATTGTCTACATGAATGTGTGGATGTTCCCCAGGTCTTGCTGGAGTAATTCCCAGAAATAGAATTCTTCATGACTTATCCAGTCTTACAATTATGAAATTAACATTAATCTGTAAAGCAGTGGGTAAGAACTTGGCAGAGGCCACCTGATCTTAAAATGTAATAATCTTAATCTAGTACTAAGTCAAAGTAGAGAAGGTTTGAATTGGGTTTGACAGTTCCTGAAAACGGATTTTTCAATGAACTTTCAGTTTTAGTTTTTAAGAATTAGAATTTCAAGAGAAATTCCTTTATCCTACTTTTGCATTAAATATCATATTCTTTGCTATGTATAAAATCTTTTGGTATAGACTTAAAAGCATTGAAAAGACTTACAAATTGGAAACAAAAGGAAATTAGAGTTTTCAGGAATAATTTTGAGTTTAGATAGAAACCAATAATATTCCTGAGTTGAAAGTTTTTGCCTCAAACATCTTCAAATTTTGGAAAATAAAAAAATTGTCATTTGTTTTACTTAGAATGAGTTACTTTTGGTTATGTTTTATGTGTTACTAATACAATACAAAGTATGGGTATAAGACAAGTCCAGTCTTGAATTATTAGTGGAACAAAAACATGAAGACCTCCCAGTATAAAATAGGCTCTGACCCGTGTCTAAGTGTACTTCACAGCTGTTCGACCTTTTCAAAAGTCCTGCTATCTTTATAATGCACAGTTTTAGCTTTCTGTGTTGCACTGTGTGTATCTATGGTTATTCATGCTGAACAGAGAACAGTTTATATATGTTTATTTCTAGCATCTAAGCAACTTGACTGGTACTTTTTTTTTTTTTTTACTTTCTGTTAGTTCAGATGTTTGCAAGACTATTTGCATAAAACAGGGAAAAGGCTTATGCAGAGTGGCTTTCCATATTGAGTACTGATATTGCACAGACATTCACGATTATTTATTATGTTTATAAGTCCTTTATAAGTCTTTATAATAGTCTATAGAGTTAAGATGTTTATGGGAACCAAGAATGCATAGTTTTACCTTTTATGGGTTGGTCACTTTCCTAATGAACTTGCCTTTTCATTTGGCCAGGTATTGGTCTTGTCAGCTATAGCATATCAAGGTCTTCCAAACTTCACACACCTAATAAATAGGATCCATATATTAGAATTTCTCAGTTATGACTGTGTCAATTTCCTTTATATTTTATTCATCTTTTTCATGTCTAGCTATGAAAAGAAATTCATTTCCCATAAATCACTTAAAAGCATACCATGCAATAATTACCACCTACATCACTAAAGATTTGTATATCAATAGTTGGAATTTACTTTATATTTTATTTTATTTTAATTTTATTTTATTTTATTTTATTTTGAGACAGAGTCTTGCTCTGTCACCCAGGCTGAAGTGCAGTGGCATGATCTCGGCTCACTGAAAGCTCTGCCTCCCGGGTTCATGCCATTCTCCTGCCTCAGCCTCCAGAGTAGCTGGGACTACAGGTGCCTGCCACCATGCCCAGCTAATTTTTTGTATTTTTAGTAGAGACGAGGTTTCACCATGTTAGCCAAGATGGTCTTGATCTCCTGACCTCATGATCCTCCCACCTCAGCCTCCCAAAGTGCTAGGATTACAGGCGTGAGCCACAGACAAATTTTCTTCACTTAAAGTTTATTCTAAGTAGAAAAAAATGACATTGAGAGTCTATGGTAGCTTGTTTCTTTGTGATTTTTTGCAATTTTGTATTTTGAGCTCGTCTTCAGAACTTAATCTGTGATAATTTTGTGACACCTGAACTGGGAGTGTGTATTCCTCCAGGTAGGATATTGTTTGTTTCAGGCAAGCATCCTGAGGCATTATTTATCTACTAATGATTTAATTCCTTATCTTGGGCTTTCTCAGACTCCACAGGTCATCTAAAGTTTGATCTTAAAACCTGTAGCCTTGAATACCTTTTCCCAAATCCAGATAAATAAAGACTAAAAAGTTTTCTTGATACTTCTCTTTTCTAAGAGCTACATATTTTCTAGATGCTCTCTCCTGCCTCCTGTCCTGGAGGATTCAACTTTATCCACAAGATCTCCATTTTAACTCACCATCTCGCAAGTATCTAAGTTAAAACTCAGTTCTCTAGGTTCCAGGGATCAGAAAATACCCTCAGGGCAGATTTAATTTCAATCCTCATTTATCCCTCTGTTAACTGCTTCCTTCTTGGACTCTGGAGACTTATTTTCCTTTTTACTTTCTTTTTCCACAATGCTCTTTCATTTGGAAACTGTTTACTTAAATATAATTCAAATAGAGAAAAAATATACAAAATACAAACTTTTTTTCTGCACGGCATCACATTTATTTATGAAATTTAGCCATGGTTTTGTGCTCGGTAATGGTTTTTTTTTTCTTTGTATTTTATGAACATACTATAATTTATTTATCCATTCTATTTGTTGATGGACAACTGGGTTATTTCTAATTTGGGGCTTTCACAAATAATGTGAACATTTCCATCATGTCTCTTAGTGAATCTATGTATTCGTTTCCATTTGGTATATAGCTATTACTGGAAATGCTAGGGTATAAATATAATCTTTGGCAGTTTTTCATAGTAGTTGTCCTAATTTAAGTTCCCATAAACAATGTGGGAAAGTTGGAGTTGTTCCACATCCTTATCAACATTTTTTATTATCCATTGTGTTTGCTTATTTGTTTTACTATTAGCCATTCTGATGAGTGAGCAGCGGCAACTTACTGTTTAATTGGCATCTCCCTATTGGTTATTTTGTACCTTTATGTTTATTGCCTATTTGACTATCCTCTTTAGTGGAGGATAACTAGTTTAGTGAGAAAACTTATTTGAGTTATCTTTTTATTTTTTAGGAGTTCTTTTTCTATTCTGGCTGTGAGGTCTTCAACAAATATTGCCAATATCTTCTCTCATGCTGTGACTTTTCACTGTTTGAATGATACATTGATAAATGAAGTTTAATTTTAAAGAAGTTTTATTTTTTTAATTGTTTTTCTTCATCATGACTGCTTTTTTTGTCCTGTTTCAGAAATCTGTCCCTTCCCAATTTATGAAGGTATTCTTTCATGTTATCTTCTTGAATATTATTGCTTTGCCTTTTGTATTTACACATCACAGTTCACATGGAATTGATTTTTCTGTACTGTTGTAAATCAGGAGATCATATATTTGGCCCACTTGTTTCAACATTCTCTCTCTGTTCCATTGTTTCTACTTGGTCCTGCATCAATATCACACTGTCTTATTTACTGTAACCTCAAGATAAATCTTGATATCTGGCATTTTGAGTTTTCCTATTTTGTTATTCTTCAAGGATTGTTTAACTATTCTTGGCTCTTTGTGGTTTCACGTAAATTTAGTACCAGATTTTCATTTTGGGCATGTGAATCCCGAATATCTGGGACAGGGCTCAGTTAATTTAGAAAGTTTATTTTGCTGATGTTGAGGACAGGCGCTCATGACACAGCCTCAGGAGGTCCTGATGACATGTGGCTAAGATGGTCAGGGCACAGCTTGGTTTTATACATTTTAGGGGGACATGAGACATCAATCAATATATGTAAGATATACATTCATATCAACCAGAAAGGTGGGACAACTTGAAGCAGGGAGGGGGCTTCCAGGTCACAGGTAGTGACAGACAAATGGTTGCATTATTTGGAGTGTCTGATTAGCCTTTCCAAAGGAGGCAATCAGATACGCATCTATCTCAGTGAGCAGAGGGATGACTGAATAAAATGGGAGGCAGGTTTGCCCTAAGGAGTTCCCAGCTTGACTTTTCACTTTAGCTTAGTGATTTTGGAGCCCCAAGACTTATTTTCCTTTCACAGGTCAAAATTATTTATTAAGAGTTTACTGAATTTGTAAATTAATTTAAGGATATTGAAACTTTTGCAGTATCAATTCTTCCAATCCATAAGGATTTATTGAAATCTTTTAAATTTCTCCCAGAAATGTTTTGTAGTATTGTATGGAGGTCTTATACATGTTTTTTAGATTTATTCTTGTATATTCAATTTTATTTCTTATAAATGTTATCTTTTTAAAATTACATTTTCAACTGGCTTTGCTAGCATATATAAATACAAACGATTTTTATATCCTGCAACTTTGTTAAATCCACTTATTAATTCTATCATTTTATCTGTAAATATTTGGATTTTTTACATTCACAGTCATATTTTCTAGTTCTTATGTGTTTTATTCTGTTTCCTTTCATTAACTAACAAGGTAGTGAGTATAGTTGGTTTTAGAAAACATCTTAGTTTTGTTTCCAAAATCTGGGGTAAGCTTTCAACATTTCACCAGTAAGCATTATGTTTGCTGTAGGTTTTTTCTTAGACAAGTATTTCCAGTTTAAGGAAGTCCTCATTTATTGCTAGTTTGCTTAGAGCTTTTATAATGGATGGTGGTTACATGTTATCAAAATTTCTGCTCAATTGTTTTGTCTTTTGTACCTTTACTGTTCCTTACACCCAAAAGGTACAGCTGTAGTCTTGTGCTGGAGTAAGGTGGAGCAGTCATCTGTCTTGTCAACATGGGGATGGTTTTAAATGTCTGTCTAGTCTAACTATTTCCTTTGAAGATTTGTATCTAATCTTCCTGTTTATAATTCCTCACACTCCGTCCCCATGCATTTTTTTTTTTTTTTGAGACAGGGTCTGGCTCTGTTGCCCAGGCTGAGATGCAGTGACATTACCATGGCTCACCACAACCTTGACTCCTGGGCTCAAGCCACTCTCCCACTTCAGCCTCCAGAGTAGCTGGGACTACAGGTGTGTGCTACCATGCCCAACTAGTTTCTGTATTTTTTGTAAAGATGGAGTTTCTCCATGTTGCTTAGGCTGATCTGGAACTCCTGACTCCAGTGATCTGCCTGCCTTGGCCTCCCAAGGTGCTGGGATCATAGGAGCTGCTGCCAGGTCCCCGCCCCCATGCATTTTTGTACTGCCACTTCTGAGTATTTGATGCCTTTTTTTTTTTTTTTTCCCAGACAGAGCCTTGGTCTGCTGCCAGATTGGAGTGAAGTGGCATGATCTCCGTTCACTGCACTCTCCGACTCCCTGATTCAAGCGATGCTCCTGCCTCAGACTCCCAAGTAAGCTGGGATTACAAGCATGCACCACCAAGCCCAGCTAATTTTTTGCATTTTTAGTAGAGATGGGGTTTCATCATGTTGGCTGGGATGATGTCGATCTCCTGACCACTTGATTGGTCCACCTTGGCCTCCCAAAGTGCTGGGATTACAGGCGTGAGCCACTGCGCCCGGCCGATGCTTTTAACTCTTTATAGTTTTGAGGGTCCATGTCATGAATCAGCTCTTTCCTTTTTGGCTTCCTCATTCCTCTTCTCCTTTACCCCAGCTCTGTTGACAATCAGTATTTAATTTCTATAACTTGCCATATTATTTACCATTATTCCTTCTGCTTTCCACCCTCCAAAATTTTTATTCATTCATTTGACAAATGTTTTTGAGTTAGGATTGACAGATTTAGCAAGTAAAATTACATGACACCAGTTAAATTTGAATTCCAGGTAAACAACAAATAGATTTTTTCTTAGTACAAGTATGGTCCAAATATTGCATGGGACATACTGTGGGACATATTTATACTAAAAATTTATCCACTCTTTATCTGAAATTCAAAGCTAATTAGCCTTCCTGTATTTTATCTGACAACTTTATTATGAGTATCTATTGGATTAGCTGTTGCTGCAGGTATAGGTACTACAGTGGAGATAAAAATTGTTAAAAAATCCCTGCTGTCAGGAGCTTACATTTGACCGGGCAAGATATTACACATAATAGGTAAATCATATAGTATGTTGGAGAGTGATAAATGCTATCAAAAAGAAATGAAGTAAGCAAATGAGTATCAGATATATATGGAGTGGAATTTTTTTTTAGATGTGTTAGAAAGAATGTCAAAGTGCGAGTGAAATTACAGCAGGTACTTTAGTTGAATAAGTTTGTGGGGGAAGTGTTTTCTAGGAAGAAGGAGCAGCATGTGTAACCAGAGGGAGGAATGCAGCTAGTGTGCTAATGGCAGGAGTGCAGTTAGTGGTCCCAGTGGATTAGCAAGGGCAAGAGCGGTAAGATGAGCTCAGGATGGGAACAGGAATGCAGACAAGGTAGGGAGCATTGGGGGCTGTTGTGAAAGCTAGGCTTCTTTGAATGAGGCACAAGGGTAGTATTTAAATATGACAGATATTGTTAAAAGACAAACCTGCACATGTACCCCTGTACTTAAAATAATTGTTTAAAAAAGTTGTAAACCCTATAATTTATATTTGTATAACCTCAGCTTAAACAACATGGAGCAATGAAAATTTATTCTTATATCTCCTTTAAGTAAAACATTTTTCATTTTATTTTTATATGTCTCCATTTGGTTATCCATATTATATAAATATATATTGCTGAACAGCATATTTTAGAATTCTAATAAGCATTAAGAATTTTTTTTTTTTTGACAGAGTCTTGCTGTGTCACCCAGGCTGGAGTGCAGTGGTGCGATCTCAGCTCACTGCAACCTCTGCCTCCTGGGTTCAAGTGATTCTCCTACCTCGTCCTCCCAAGTAGCTGGGATTACAGGCGTGCACCACCACACTTGGCTATTTTGTATTTTTAGTACAGACAGTGTTTCAGCACATTGGCCAGGCTGGTCTTAAACTCCTGACCTCAAGATATCCACCCGCCTCAGCCTCCCAAACTGCTGGGATTACAGGCCTGAGCCACTATGCCCGGACAAGAATTTTTTTTTTTAAAGAGACATGACATTGTTATAAGAAGTGATTTGGCAGCTATGCTGAGAATGGACGGTAGTGGATCAGTGGAGGCCAAGGAAGAGATTGCTGCAATAATCTAGGCAAGAGATGATGGTGGTCATGACTACTGATATAGCGGAAGTGATAGTAGTGGAAGTGATGTGAAATGGCTCAATTCTGAAACATTTTGGGGGGGGTCTTACAGGACTTCCTAATGGAATGGACATTAGTGTTACAGAGAGAGAACAGTCATGGATAATGTCAAGGCTTTTGATCTCGAGAAATCAGAACCATCTACAGTATCTACAATATCTCTCATCTATTTGAATCCCCTCTTATCTTCTCTTTATCCTCATTGCTTTATGCTTTTTCGTATTCCCTCAAGGATAGCATAGTGTGGGACTTTCAGCTGGGGCAATAATAAACCTGTGTCTTCAACTTAACATGTTTATCTAGAAGTCCAGAGTAGTTTCTATAGAAAAATGAATTTTACTTATTTTTGATTCACAGGGAAGAAACACCTTTGGAATTTCACTGTAATGTGATACTTTATTTTTACAAAGGTGATGGAAAATAAACGTCCCTGATCAAACCAATGTGGCTCATGTCCATGTAACACATGTGATACAGTTAGAATTTCCTTGTTGTATTTGGTTTCTATGGACAGAGATTATTTTTTATTCCTGTCACTGCAACATGATATCTACAAATTAACTTCTACATAATTAAACTAGTCCATTTTGGTATCTTAGAATGACTGATAGTAATCATCCAAGAACTTTTATGTGCCCCAAAAGAGATACTGCATACCCTACCTAAGTCTACAAGGAATTGGAAAACATCTAACGAATTGAAACAGATATTTCAAGTTTTTCATTGAGAAGTGTGATGAAGGTTCATTAAAAGAACTGGATGAATGCATACATTATTAAAATCAGTATTTTGTTAATTAGCATTTTTTCTGTTTGAGTATGGCAAGCCAGAGTTTTATGCTATTATTGGCTACCCACTGGGCATTTTTTTCTGTTTTATAGAAGAATGTCAAACCTTAACTGGATTTGTTTATTTCTTTTAGGTATTTCCCATATCTTCCTGTCTTTTCCATGGCCAAAAATGATCAACTAAAGAACATTAAAAAAGAAATAAATTACTATATATTAAAAAAACATGCGGTAAAATGTTCTCTATACAAAAATGTGACAACTTCAATAAGAGTAACTTGGACAACCTGGCATTAATTGAGGATCAATATGATGACTTTACACTGAGAATCACATATACCCTCTGAATAAATTTTAAAAATGAAATATACTCAATCACATTATTTTCAAATTGTTGATATGCATGAAAATTATCAGATAACCAGAATATTCAAGGTTTATCCTTCCTGTTTTTGTCTTAAATCACAACTATGTGTTAAATAATTTATATGACCTGTTTCAGTGGCAGTATGCTAAATAAAATTCTGTTTGTATCTCCTGTTTTTGTGCTTCTGAAATTGAAGTCACTGAATCCTCAAGAATTCATGCTAGGTTGCCCTAATAGTTGATACTCCCAGATGAAAAACGTGGAACTTCCTGGAGAATTCATCTTATTAGAATTAGAATTTTTAGTGAACACTCTATATATTTAAGCCAATATATTTTGATATGGAAAACAAAATGTGTACAAAGGAGACATAAAAGAAATTTCCACCTGCCGCAGATCCCCTTGGGCTATACCTCAACCCAAGACCCTACCTGTGCCATTTTCTATTCAGTCACCTTGTTATAAATATTTAAGAAGCTCTTTCTGGTAGTTCACAAAAAAAGTTCCTGTGGTGCCAGCCCATTCTGCAGATTCCCTGGGTTAGATGCTGATGATATCATATTCCATAGCTCTTGTAAAAGTGCCAAATATTTTAGAATAGCCTGCAGAGCACAATGTAAATGTGCAATTATCGTAAGTTTCTCAGTCTTCCTTTTTGCCAGAATATGCCTACTGTTGTCTCAATTAAATGACTGGATGTTTTCAGTCCTATGCAAAAACAATATTAACTAATATGAATTTAGAGCTTTCTATGCATAAAGAGCCCCCTCTGTATTGTTGCTTTTAAGCATCGCAGCAACCCTCTGAGTTAGGTATCATTCTCATCCTCTTTGTTGACGAGAACCTGAGTACAAATTGGTCAAGTTATGTCCTCAAGATCACACAGCTGAAAAGAAGAATATCCAGGATTTGAAACCAAAAGGTCCTCCTTAGAGGTCCCACCTTTACACATTACTCTATTCTTTTTCTGGAAAGAATCATGAGGGGATAACATTCTTTGTTAAAAGGGCAAATAAAGTATTTATAATCATGTCAAGCAGGGTTGATTTCTGCCATGTGACGTGATTCTTACTTAACTGGTGGGACTCCAGCAGCATACTGCAATCAGCTTATAAACAGCATTGACTTACACACACTCAGAGGTACACAGTCATCCCAAACCAAACCATAAAGTTGATGAAATTTGTATTCCTTTTCATGGCCCTCGCCTTCCACGTTCTTGACCTTTCTTGCTACATTATTCCCAATTGCTTTCTAACCTTCTCCTCTTGTATAACCAGAAGAGAATTCGATGCCAGCCTTTATAGTATGGCAGATGGATTCCACATTAGGTTGATGCAAATGAATTTCAGTCATCTGCATTATCTCAACTGAGCATCTTCATTCAAGCCTTTGGTTTTATCTCTAAAGGAATAAATTTGAGTTCACTGGAATAATTCAAGGCTTTGATTTTATCTCTAATTGAATGATTTGAGTCCATTCAGTAACCACATGGCAAGATAATTTGAGGGTGGGAGGCCCTTGAAATACTCCATATCTTCACAAGTTACTGTATTTAATGACACTATGTGAGGGTATAGATGGCCTAAAGGAATGACACTGCATAATTTCATTCCTTGTTTAGAGCTACTCTCCTTTGGTAGAACTAAGGCTAACAGTGGTCCAACAGTTGCTGCAGCAGGTATTTTCCAAGAGTTTCTGGGGGCAGAAAGGCACAAACCCCATTGTTATCATTGTTTTCCAAGATTGGGCCAGATATCTAGGGCACTTGCATTCCTTCTAGACACTCAGCCCACCATCACCACCTGTACAGAGCCTTCTAGGTCAAACAAGCCATCTGTGCATTCTGACATTGTGACATTATGATAACCAGCATTGAGTAGGAGCTTTTACAGAAATGCGACTCTTGTGACATCCTGGAATGCCTATGTGTTTTGTATTACTTTGATCTCTGATAAGAAGCTACTGAAAACAAAACTCTCTTCCTTATTAAAATAGGTGCTGCAGGCCAGGTGCGGTGGCTCACACCTGTAATCCCAGCACTTTGGCAGGCCAAGGAGGGTGGATCACGAGGTCAGGAGATCGAGACCATCCTGGCTAAAATGGTGAAACCCTGTCTCTACTAAAAATACAAAAAAAAAATTAGCTGGGCATGGTGGCGGGCGCCTATAGTCCCAGCTACTCGGGAGGCTGAAGCAGGAGAATGGCGTGAACCTGGAAAGTCGAGTTTGCAGTGAACTGAGATTGCGCCACTGTACTCCAGCCTGGGTGACAGAACGAGACTCTGTCTCAACAAAAAAAAAAAAAAAAAAAAAAAAATTGGTGCTGCAGTTAACTTTTACTTAGATTATACACAGTTTTTTATCTGTTTATAATCTCCCACCAGACTCACAGAAGTCAAGAACTATTTTTTTATTTACATTCTCTGTACTAAGTAGAATACTTGGCAGAGAGAGAGGGAGACAGAGTGCTAAGTAAATGTGGAATGAATTAATTAATGAATGACAGACTGAATAAGTGTATTTATGTTGAATCTATATATAACTAAATTCGTCTAAGATCAGACAATATTGGGTGCATTCAGGGTGGTATGGCCTTAGATGAACTTTAACCTCTATAGAAGTATGCATACAATAATTTTCCAATAGGTTTTATGGAATACCATAAAGTATCCTACAGAATTAGGCAGCAAAATTTGTGCTACTAGAATAAGATGCAGGCCTAGGTAAAAATAATCCTATTTATCTACAAAAATTTAGGATTTAGGTTATAAATACTGAGAACATTTTTCTGAACAAGTCCCAGTTGTTGAAACATTTTAAGAGTCCTGCAAAAATTTCAAAAAGTTATTTTCTTACTCATGGCCTAAGTTGTATTAAAGAAAGCACAGTGGCCCTTCATCACTTATCACATAGGGTTTTAGTCCTGTTTGGATTATATATAACTCCACTCTACCCTTCCAACCTAATATCCTTTCATTTCCCAACATGTGGCCTTTCTACATGCACACCAGTACCCTCAGTAATCTCTTCTTATTCACCATGTTGGGTTCTGTATGGGCTTTGGAAATTCCAGTCTTCCCCTTTGTATAACCCCTCCCCAACCCTTTCTCAATCCTCTGCAATCAGCTTCTACCTACATTCAGGGTTCATCTCAAGTCTTTCCTTCACCATAGCTAATTCCCTGACAACTCTTGACTTCCTATTTGTTGTTTTGCTGAGTCATAGCACACATATTGTTAGTGCCACAGTCATAACTTTATTTCATCTCTCCTTGCCCTGTTGTATTAATTTTATGTACACATGTAAACTCTTTGAGGGAAGTGATTGTGTCAAAACCTCTGATTCCCCTGTAATACCAAATAAAATGCTAAGCACATAAAAGGATACTCATATTGCTTATGAGAAAAAATAGAGGTTTATTTTTTAATGTTTTATAGACCTCTTCATTGATACTGTTTATACTCATTTTTTCTTATTTTGTCTTCTCCAAAAATTAAAAATATTTGTCAAACTTCTTCTTATGACCTTTCATATCTTCATGCTATGTCTTTACCAAATGATATCCTAAGTTGTCTGGGAAAGGACATTTTGTCTTCCTGCTTGGAAACTTCCTCCACATTCTTCCCCCAGACATCAACACTTCTTTTGGAAACACTTTGTATGGTTTCCCTTCTCGGCATGCAAAAAGCACAGCCTGTATGTTAAAGGGTTTTCGCAACTTTTACATTGTGTGGTATGTCTGAAACCTAGGAAACTATATGGCCACAATGAAATAGATAAACAAGGAGTACACTGAAGATACTCTTAGTGGAGAGACTATTTTCCCAACTTTTCATTTAGAGCTAAAAAGTGAAACGCGTAAAGGACTGAAAGATAACCCGTAAGTTTCAACCAGCACTTTCCCAGGTATAAGAGAGAATGTGAAATTGCTGACATTGGTTTTTAAAAGTTTAAAAAAATAAAAGGAAATCGTACCGTAATGGTGGCTTTTAACTGAAATTAATATCAAAGCTCATCCTTCCCAAGTATAAAGTGCAAACTTTCAAGATTGTTCCAATTTTAATATAAGACAACTTACTAATTATTGTCTGCTTTTTACTGGCTCATACCTCTCTGTGCAGTTACATCCATTTGAAATGTCTGTATATGTGGGGGAAAAGCATATTTTAATAGCTTTTGCTTGTAACTTGGTAATGTGACTATTTTCAGTTATTTCCATTTGTTTAGCAGCCGAACTGCTTTAATATTAATTAGAAAGTTCAGTCTATTATTCAGATCCCCACATGGCTTTATACACCGCACCTTCTAACATGACTTATTGTACTTGTCATCTATTGTAAGGTACCATGTTGTAGGTATTTGTTTTCTTGATTTAAAATCTAAAGAGTTCCAGATTTTAAATGATCTCTGTCTACTTTGACAAGGGAAAATGGACTAAAGGTATCTCTTTCTATTTTTCTTTTTCTTTTGAGACAGAGTCTCACTCTATCGCCCAAGTTCAAGCAGTTCTCCTGCCTCAGCCTCCCAAGTAGCTGGGACTACAGGCGCATGCCACCATGCCCAGCTAATTTTTTTTTGTATTTTTAGTAGAGATAGGGTTTCACTGTGTAGCCAGGATGGTCTCGATCTCCTGACCTCATAATCCACCTGCCTCAGCCTCCCAAAGTGCTAGGATTATAGGCGTGAGCCACCGCGCCTGGCCGCCTTCTCTTTCTATTTTTTGTATGAGGAAATTGTAAAGGTAGACTGACCTCAAGTATGGATCTGGGTCACTTCGAAACTCTGCCTTTACATTTTCTGCTTTCTAATTATTCTGCTTTTCGAATTTCCATTGTATTTTTTAAAGACAAGTGGGTCAAGATGGCTTTTTTAAAAGAATTTCTATTCTTCAGATTTAGCTTTATAGGTACATGAGTTAATATCATGAGTACAATGATTAACTGCATTGTGTGTAATTCTCAAAATGTTTATTTTATTTGGGTATTTTGGTTGCAGATGACACAGCCTTACCGAGTAATTAATTGGCCAGGAGAAAGATGGCCTCTTAAGGCTGGATTGATGAGGGTCATGAGAAACATCCCAAATGCCATGAAACAGAAATGAGTTCACCTCAATAGAAATTATTTGAAGAATATATTGAGATTAGGGGAAAATAGTCATGTGTATATGCTTGTTATAGGAGCAGAGTTAACTTTATAAGCATTTTAATAGCCACTTGGTATATCTGCTAGACTTGGGTGAGGATGATAATTATTAATAACATGGATGCTGTCATTGAAAGGAGAGAGGAAAGTAAAAGCAGTTTAGAAGATTCAATTTAAAAACAACTTTGTTTAGATACTCTATGAACTTTATGTGAAAATTTTCAAGTGCCTGAAATAAAACCTTTGTGCATGCAAGTCATTAGGGTTTGATTGACACAGTCAGATTGAACTAGCAAAACAAACTTAGTATATTGTTTTTTTGGAATGTTTCTGACCCTAATACTATTACTGCACTTATGTTTCCCTGATTTTGGATAGGTTTATGTTCCTTAGACCAAGAGTCAACTGAAAAACTCTTAGGATAATTGTTCAAATAATTTCCTGTTTATGATTTGAAGAAAAATGTCATTTGTTACAGATTATACACATAAGCTATTTTGGGGGGTATCATTAGAAATCTGATTTGTACTATAAATATGGGCCAGCCTAGAATTTAAAACTCTTTATCATATTGTTCAAAATCAAACATCATTTAACATCATTTTTGTGTGTTTAGATATTTCTATATATCATCAGCTCTGAACACTTTCTTTATTCTAACACTCTTCAAAGGATCCAGAATTACTAAAATGGTATACATTCAGAAATGCACACAGCTTACAACCTGCTCATGGCAGAACTAGGGACTCAGGTCAAGAAAAGAATTGAAGTCATGCAAAAACTGGAGATTACTGTCATGCGCAGCTAAGTTTGAGATATGGCAATCTTGGGGAAAGGTAAGTTTTATCTGACTTTAAAGGACATAGAAACCCTTTAGAATCATATTTTGTTACCACAATCAAGAGACATAAAATTTTATCAGGTGCCTTCTCCTTATCTTGTAGCAGGAATGAGAAATATTTCTACACTCAGAAATCAAAACCTCATCATCCCCTCTACAAATATCTGATAACTTACGATAATTAAACCAGGAAATTTTATAATTGTAGCTGTCTTCATGTATTTGTTTCTTACATGCTACACTGGTTGGTATCCATTCAACAAAAAAATCTGTTTAGGTAACAATGCAGATCATTTCTCACATCTACATTTCCTTGTATGGGAGAAAAAGAACAAGTCTGTCTTCTGAAACTATGTTCCTGAGATGATTTTTTTTTTTTTTTTGAGACCAAGTCTCACTCTGTTGCCTAGGCTGGAGTGCAGTGGCACAATCTCAGCTCACTGCAACCTCTGCCTCCCAGGTTCAAGTGATTCTCCTGCCTCAGACACCCGAGTAGCTGGGACTACAGGCATGAGCCACCACGCCTGGCTAATTTTTGTATTTTTAGAAGAGACAGGGTTTCACCATGTTGGCCAGGCTGGTCTCGAACTCCTGACCTCAGGTGATCCACCCACCTTGGCCTCCCAAAGTTTTGGGATTACAGGCATGAGCCACTCGGCCCAACCCTGTTCCTAAGATTTTTATCAATGCTATGGATTCAAATTCATGCCTTTTATAATGTACTTCCACTTGCTTCATGTTGTTGGCCCTTTCTAGGTGTCCTGAACAGACCTTCACATGGATGATGTTTGTTCCAGGAGAATGCGGCATGAACACACAGATTTGGTCACAATAACGAATGCTCCTTTAAAGACCAGCTGAGGAGGCCGGGTGCGGTGGCTCACGCCTATAATCCCAACACTTCGGGTGGCTGAGAAGGGCAAATCACGAGGTCAGGAGTTCGAGACCAGCCTGGCCAACATAGTGAAATCCTGTCTCTACTAAAAATACAAAAATTACCTGGGTGTGGTGGCAGGCACCTGTAATACCAGCTACTCAGGAGGCTGAGGCAGGAGAATCGCTTGAACCCGGGAGGCAGAGGTTGCAGTGAGCCGAGATTGTGCCACTGGACTCTAGCCTGGGTGACAGAGCAAGACTCCATCTTGAAAAAAAAAAAAAAGCTGAGGAAAGAAAGATATTATTTTAGCACATTATTATTACTGATGTCACTTCCTCCTTCTTTCTTTGTTTCTTTTGCCTTTTTCTCATATGAAACATCATGTAATTCCTAAAGAGGAGAAACTCACAGGCCAAAAATGTAAGGCTTTCTCTGTGTCTGAGAGGAAAATGTCATTTAAAATAAATTAGCTCTTACCAAGCAGAACAGTCTTCCTGAGTATTTCATTCCTGGGACTGTTTGCATTCTTTCTCAGTGAGCTACAGTGATAGGCATCAGAACCTATTTATAACAGGAAAGAAGAGATATTAAACTATTCAGTGCTGTGTTAAGAATAAAACCCTCAAGTAATTGGGTGGAATTTCTATGTGCCTCTTCCCAGCAAGCATCCCTTACCCTTTTGGGGGAGACGTGGCTATACCTCAGGCCGGTGAGAACTCAATGCAGGAACAGCATGCGATGTGAAAATGGAAACTGTCGGATTGAAACCATACATGGCGAAGTCAAAAAGAGACTCTTTCTTGAACTGTTTCAGAGGTATGCTGGGGTTATTTCAGTGCTGTAAGAATAAATAGAACTTGAGGCACTTTGGAGGATAATGTAAAAGTATGTGAGAGGACTCTGCGGATTTTCCCAGGCAACATCTCCCAGCCAATTGTCTTCTAGCTTTCCCTCTGACCTTAGAAAACATGACTGCTGTGCAATAGGGTCTGTGCTCTTTGTAAGCGCACACAGACTGGCCTGCTTGTTTAAAGATGTGAGGGAAGCTTCTGCCTAGTACTGTGTTCCTTAGGATTGTGAGGACAGAAGTACCAAAGCAAAACAGAAACTGACAAGACAACCATGAAACCCCAAACACAAGACAACATTGTAAGTTACTGGATAACTAACGATAAACTACACAAAATCATAGATTGCATGACCAGGGTAGGAAACTAAAAAATCCTCAATCCAAGCTCCTCTTTAGCAAAGGAAGAGAAAATGACAGAAACTAAAATACCTTGCCCCATAAGCTGGCCAATTATAACAGAATTGAAATCACTTCTTATAGCTTCCTGTCTCTGAGTGCAAGGGTGCATTTCATTGGGAAACACAAATCAGTAACAGAATTACAAATGGAAAGCATGTCGTGGTGGTGCGCAATGTGTCCAATCCTTTGGCAGTTCCTAGACCTCCCAGTTCTGCGGCCCCTGTAGCTATGCAGCAGCCACAGATAAGCCACAGTGTCTTGGTAGTGCAAGTACTCAGGTTTGGGACAGCCCTAGGAAGAATAGAGTAACTGGGCATTTTTAGGGATAAAAATAGCCATTCAAATTAAAGAGAGGGTGGTGCTGGTGCCGTGTAAAATAGACAAAGATACAAGTTTAGGTAGTAAAAAAAGATGATTGATGGGAGGTGACAGTCTTTCCCTTGTATTATTTATTTGTCTAGCATTGAGATGTCCTCTTTCAATTACATTGGCTTTTAATACTATGAGAATTGGCCTGTTTGATAGCAGATATTTTTAAGTCTGGAATATGTCTTTCTAGCTGAAATTGTATATGAGAAATATACTTATTTTCTATAAAAGTATTTATTCAAGTTGATATTTTGGCTTTCCTGTAGAAACAAAGTCATGTCCACGTGGCCCTCAACATCCCAGAACTTCAGTGTGGAGGATGGTGCTTTCTAGTGTTCGCATCTCTTCTTCATGCCTGGGCACGACAGAAAGAAACTTTTCTTCTAATTCACACTGCTAAGCCATCAGACCTACATTAGAAAATAGTAATTAATATATCAGTCTGTGTTATGAATTTGGGTCTTCAGTATATTTTCCTAAACTCTCCTTTTTGGTAACTTGATACCGCAAACATGTTCAGAATGAAGGGGAAAGGAAAAGCTAGATCAACCCTTTGGTTATCCTGAGCTTTATCTTAGCAGATTTTTGAGTGGATCAAATGAAATAATATATGTAAATGTGCTTTGGTAAACTTTAAAATGCTGCAACAATTAAAGATCCTATAGTGACTTTAAACATTAACTCGAGGAAGTTTGTTTTAATTGATAGTGTTAAAATATATAAAGAGATAAATATGTATCAGAAAATAAAAAGCCCAGGCATGATGGCTCATGCCTATAATCCCAGTGCTTTGGGAGGCAGAGGTGGAAGAATCACTTGAACCCAGGAATTCGAGACCAGCCTGGGCAGCATAGTGAGACCTCGTCTCTGACAAAAATTTAAAAACCTAGCCAGACATGATGGTGTATGCCTGTAGTTACAGGTGCTTGAGAGGCTGAGGCAGGAGGATCCCTTGAGCCTACATGTTCAAGGCTGCAGTGAGTCATGATTACCCCACTGCACTTCAGCCTGAGTGACAGAGTGAGGCCCCATTTCTAAAAAAAAAAAAAAAAAAAGAAAGAAAGTATACTAATGGCACATGTGTTGCACTAGTAGCCAGGCACTGACCTCAGTATGCATACTGATTATCTCACTTGGTCTTATTAACCTTGTAAGGGGAGTACTATTATTATTATTATTTCCACTTTAAATGTGAAAGTTAAGGCTCAAAAAGATCATACAACTAATAAGTGGCAGAGCCACAGACATTTATAACTCCAGAATATATGCTTCTGACCACTAGGCTCTAACGCATGAAATAGAAGTGATATATTTCATTGTACTGTAAAATCACTTAGTATATAACTTTATCATTCTGCTGGTCATATGCTAAGCATATCAAGTTTTGTTTGGTTAGGCTTTCTTTCATTTTAATGACAAATCTTGGAAGACAAACTATGCTATGTTCTTTATGAAGGGAGCTCAGAACAAAATAGGCTGTCATTAACTGGCAAACATCAGTGATTCATGTGAAAGACTATTATCTTTGGTGATAGAAGGATTGCTAGGCTAAGGACCCGGAGCCAGGAATCTGCCATTTCCTGGCTGTGAAATTTATGTAAGTGATATTACTGGAATACATAGTCTACACATCCTTTCTAGCTCTGAAATTCTATGGTTCTCTTATAGAGCCCTTCATTTGAAGATCAGGCATTGTCTATTTAAAAGGTGCATGTAATTCAAATCACAGGGAAAAATGTTTTATACTTGGTTGTGATGATGGCTGTACAACTCTGTGAATATACTAAAAGCCATTGAATTGTATACTTTAAATGAGTGAGTTTTATGCTATGTGAATTAAATCTCGATTAAACGTATATGATAGCATATATATATATATAAAATAAAACACGCACACACACAAGTACCATCCTTCCATTTAAACGTTATTTGTCATAAAAGCAGCAGCAGCCAATTGATATTAAAATGAATAAAGTGAAATATTAAAGTAAAAATGTAATAATCTGTAATACAAATTACTCTGATACTTGTCAGTGTGATACAAGAAAATATTTATCTCATGAAGAAAATAAATATGGTATGCTTTCTGGAATAGAGCTTTGAACATCTCTTCTCCAGAATTGCTCCTAATATCAGCTTTAGTGCAGGGCTGATGCCACAGAAATTGTTCGTTATGTTCAGTTGCACTTACACAGAAGGTGTTCTACCTCAAGAGTGAGGTTGTTTTGAATGTCAGCCCAATTGTCCTGACTCCACATTCTGCAATTTCTTTGCATGTTTCTGTCATTCTCCTTCTCATTTTACAGATAAAGAAATGGAGCAGAGAGGGATAAATTATTTATCCTTGGTCACCCAGAACTTAAGTCAGAGTCTAGATGCACACATTGCTACTGAATAGCACAATGATAAAAAGACACTCTACCTTGCAATATTTTAATTTAACACAATAATGACTTATATAGACATATACTCAAAACTTATCCTACATTTTTGGATTCTGTTATTACTGCCTGGGCCAATTGCTAGTGCATATTTTTGTTTGTGGGCATTGAGTTTACCCAGCCCTCTTTTTTGCCCTTATTTACAACAGAATTTGAGAGTATAAATATAGATAATCACCACTAGAAATAAGAGTGAGTAGGTTCAATTTATAAATGAAGAATACTGTATATTCCTCTTTTCTATACACACAGAAACCCAAAGTAAAGAAACACACAGAAGTACAAACAAAGTAACTAAATTTTCTCCAAACATCTAGGTTTTTCTTACATCTTAGAGCTCACTCTGATAAGAGTGTTTTAAGATTTCTCCTGCTAAAGTAAAAATTGAGTCAGAAAATTCCTGATTTTTTCTGTGAAACGAGTGTCTTATTACTGAACTAAGAAGATAGTTTTTCTAGTATTAATGTCATGTACAGTTTTGGTGTCAGGTGTCACATTGCCTCTCTGGAGATTCTTCCCCTTCACCCAGCGGCAATATCACAAAGAAGGAAGCATGTTTCTGCAAAAAAAAAAAAAAACCAAAACCAAAACAAAACAAAACTCAGAGTAGTTTTGCAAATAGTGATAATATAATGTGGATGCAGTATTGAATATCGCTCACCAAGAATCCTGCACATACTTCATTTTTAGGACGGGAAATTTCTATTTAGTCTATGGCTTTGTGTGTGACTGTGAGCCAGTTTCTTATTCAGAAGCTGATGATGGCATATTTTTTTTCCATCTTGATTATTTTCTTGGGATTTCTGGCCATCCTGTTTAGGCGCCTGCTGCTAGCAGGTGGGTCTCATCAGCATCTAAGTGCAGGGATTGAGATGCTCCATAAATGCCTGACTAAGGAGGTTAGAGAAACTTTCCTCTTTTACAAATACCCACAGGATACAAGACCTCAAAAATGTATGCCTAGTCTTTGTAGACATTTCTGTAGAATATTTTTTTCTTTGGGGATTCTTGCCACATTTCCCTCAAGCCTTTTAAAAATATGATTTTTTTTCATGTTTGAGACTAATTTTTCCCATTGTAGGTGAATATTATTTAAGGAGGAGTTATTTTTAGACATGAAACTAATGAGACTGGAAAAAGTACAAACATACCTTTATCACAGGAGAGATCTTCATATAAACCCTTTTCTCTCTTATGTTATATATCACAGAAGAAAACTTTCATGATGTGCCAGTGTGAAGACTTGATATGGGGTGAACTGTGTGCTTCCCAAATCCATATGTTGAAGCCCTACCCCCGCAGTGTGATGGCATTTGGAGGTGGGGCTTTTGAGAAATAATTAGGTTTAGATAAAGTCATGATGATGGGGCCCCCACAATGGGATTTGTGCCCTTGTAAGAAGAGACACTGGGAGCTTATGCTTCTGTGCTTGCATTCTCTCTCTCTTTCTTTCTCTCTGTTGCATGTGGGGACCCAGGGAGAAGTCCACCATTTACAAGATAGAAACAGCTCTCACCTGAAATAGGTGAGAAACAGCTCTCATTCTGCCAGACCTTGATCTTGGACTATCTAGTCTCTACAACTGTGAGAAAATTAATTTCTCTTATTTAAGCCACCCAGTCTATGGTATTTTGTATGGCAGCCTAAAGTGACTAAGGGGCTTTCCATATAACAAATATCTATGTAAATATGACTTGGTTATTTTGGGTACTTTGGGTACTTGGTTACTTGGGTACTTTGATTACAAAGTAGCCAACCTTAATTATCCATTAAAAAATCCACTGCCCAAAATATCAAGAGGCTATAGCTGTAGAAAAAAATGTAGCATATTTTGTCTCAGAAAATGTTCATGTTTCTATAACAGGTTAAGAGATTCAGTCATAAAGTACTAGGACTCAGAGAGTTTATTGTATTTTACTTTCTTTTACCTCCTACAGAGAGTGCTAAAATCAGAAAGACAAAACAAGGTTAGAATAGAGCCCATGCAAAGAAAATACGGACTTGAAGAAAAACAAGCTATGGACTGTCTTCTGTCTCATGCTAGCAGTGGAGTAGGAAAAGGACTCAAAAGACTTCTACTGGCCATAATGAAGTACCTGTTACTATATTTGCTTTCCTACCATAAGCAACTATAAAACTGGACAATATATAGGCAACTGATCTCATGCATTTCAAGCAGCACAGGATTCTGATAATTAACAGAAGGAAAGCACATGAGGTGAGCTCTGACATTCACCCTACCTTTTGGCCTGGGGATACGTTTCTTATGGTGGCACAAGAGACAGAGCCCAAGTAGAATGGCAGTCTCACTAAATTGAGGAGGCAGAGATCAGAGTTCTGGACTCTTGACATGGCTAAATTTGCAGAGCAGGAAACCAGAAGAGAACTGAGCCTTGTGTGTGTGAGATGGGAGGCGAAGAGGATAGAAATATGCATGGAGGTTCACTCTGGATCCTTAACCAAGGGCTGGGCTGTGTGTGTAAGTCCTAACAGAGTAGCTGCTAAGAGGCTGAGAGAGGAATGGAGATACCAGAGGTTGCTTTGTGCTGGGAAACACTGAAGCTCCAATTCAGCCAGAATAGAGAGTCCTTATTGCCTTGAGAATTTAATTGAGATCTTAGAAAAGCCACACCTTTTGAGTAAGGACCACATGTTGTGGTAAGGGTCTCATTCTAAGACTAAGGATCAAACCAAAATAGACCTATGATTATAAAGAATAAAACCAAACTTAAGAAGAGCAAAAAGTCCTTCTAGTAATTTATACGCCTGTCAGAATAAAAGGCAATCCCCTTTAAAGAAATACAACATAATCCAGCCTCCCGCAAGTTATAATTACATGTCCACCATATTATAAACAGACTTACGAAGAAACAAGAAAATGTGACACATAAACAAGAAAAAATACATTTGATTAAAACAAAGATGAGTTAGATATCATTCTAAACACATAAAAGAATATTAAAAAACTATTATAGATAATGTTTAAAAACTATTACAGATAATGTTTAAAGACTTAAGTGTAAAGATAATCTTAGTGAGTGAACAGATAGGGTATCTAAGCACAAAACTGAGACCCATAAAAAAGCAACAGATGAAAATTCTAGAATTAAAAAGCACAATTAAAAGTTCCCTGGGTGGGCTTAACAGCAGATTGGAGATGGTAGAAAATTGTCATTGAAGTTTAAAACATATCTGTAGAATTACTCAATCTGAAGAACTTTGAGAAAAAACATTTAATAAACTCACCAAGCCTCCATGACCTGTGGAACCCTATTAGGCATCTGTCATTGGAGGGAGATGACAGAGTGGGGCAGAAAACAAATTTGAAGAATTAATAGTTGAAAAGTTCATAAATGTGATGAAAACTATCAAATCACGTATCGAAGAACCTTAGCAAAACCCATACAAGATAAATAGAAGGAAAACCTAGCAACATTATAGTCAAACTACTGAAACCAAATATATCAAGAAAATATATATTTTTTAAGTCTTAAGTACCAACTTTTGGGAAAGACAGTAGATTTTGCACCAGATTCACAATAAAGAAAGTGATTTTGTTATAAATCTCAGAGGGAAAGGCAAAATTAGCTCTCAAAACTCACAAATATTTCAGTCTATTTCATCATGATAAAGATTAATCAGATAAGGATTTGGAGCAGAGGTCATTACTGATAATAGTTGCATTTTGCTGTGCTATTCTTTTTACCTGTATCTTTTGGGAAGCAAGTTCAGAAGCAGGAGTAAGTGGCTATAGAAGGTGTGGGGATTCACTCTTTTGTTATTACCATCACTGATGGCATTTTTTTCAAAAGGCTAATCTAGAATTGTTTTATTTCATTTCTTACTTCTAGGGTTTATTTAAAACAATAATTGCATCTGATTGAATCACCAAATAATTAAACATTTACTATGTGTCAGGTGCTTTTAATCACATCATGCCATTTGATCCCCATAACATTATTAGAAATAAGCATTATAGTCACTATTTTTACAGTAGAGGACATTGAAACTTAAGAAAGGTTAGGAAAACTTGCCCTAATCATGCAGCTACTTAACTAGGGATTCAAATTCAGTATTATCTAACTCTAAAACAAATGTTTCTTCAGTGTTATACAAATAATTTTATAATTACCTGGATTTATAAGGGATTCTTGTTTTATTTTCTCTTGTATTTTTGGAAAGAAGCTTTAAAATTAAATATCTCTTATAGAATTGCTAAGGTAAGAACAACTCTTATATAGCCAAATGCTTTGATGTGCTCCATCAGCAAGGAATAGGTAAAAGACTAAGGCAAAGTGCTGATTAGTCAACACTATGAGCTTAATTATTAGGATAGCATTGCTTACGTATGGCTGCAAACATAGAATTATAAGTAATAAAGCTAAAATATAAAATTCTGATTGTCATAACTAAGGACATTTGATTTTTAATATTATATAAAATGACATAGAGATGTGCCAAAAATAATATAACAATCATTCATGTGTTGGTCATATTTCAACAAATGCTAACTTTTAAGAATTTTTGCTTCAATTTTTAAAGGAAAAAAATAATTACATGTATAACTCCCCTATATAAGCATTTCCCTCTGTGATACACATTAGTGCTACTCACCAGTAGTTATTATTGTTTTTCTCCTAGTATAGATGGGATTGGATTTCTCTCCTCCTTGGGCTTGGGTCTGGCTTGATAAATGGCTTTATCCAATAAAATATGAGTAGATGTCACATACGTAACTTTCATGTAGAATTGCCAATACTAAAATGGAAGAGTCTCCAAAGCTTTCCTCCTTTGTTACTATGGTCTTGAAGGACATGTTAATGTGGAGGTGAAATATCAAGCCCTTGCACTGAGAACAGTTAGCTTTGGTAATAGACTTCATTGTTTTAAGCCACTAATATTTTGGGGTTGTTTGTTTATCAGCACAATCTAGACTATCCTGACTGCAACACCCTCTCAGCATCTCATCAACACCCTCTCGCACTTCCAAATCAGCAAAGGAAATAAAGGCCACCACTGTCAAAATTCGCCTTTATTTTCTTTGCTGATTTGGAAGTATAGATTATATTTCTTTTCATTTAGTGACCACTCACTATATTTTATTTTACTTACTTATATATACATTTTTTTTCTAACAAAGTAAATTTATTCAACATATGTGTCTATACTTAAAAATGCACAATATGCTTTGACTGTTCACACAATCCCAATTCCATAACATTTCTTATTAACTATTATATGGAATTGTATCTATAATTGTTAAAGTAGAGAATACTCTCAAGCTTTTATCATCTAAACTTTTAAAGATTTGTTCATATTCTGAAATGATAATTTAATTAAGCATAGAATTCTAATGGAAAGTTATTTAACCCCAGTAACTGGAAGATATCACTCCACTTGGTTCTACAATCTATTGTTACTGATAAGATTTGTTTTGTCTTATGAATGTTTTTCATTTATAATTAGTCTTTGTTTTTCAAAAAAAAAATTATATTTATCCTTGATGCACTGTATTTAGTTTCCTTGCAGTGTACCTAAATGTGAATTTATTTCAATTGACCACACATTTCATTTTACTTTTTGTATACTTTCAATCTCAGAACTCATGTCTTTTTTTAATTCAAGAAAGCTCTCTATTAATAACCCTTTAATCAGTAATACTAGTTCTCATATTGACAATCCACTGATTATGCTCTTCCCAGGTGTGTAAGTGTGCTAAATTTAGAATACAAGTTATTATTCTTTAGGGGTATCTCCAAATGTAATAAAATATGCTCTTGGCCTTGCATGATGGCTCATGCCTGTAATCCTAGCACTTTGTGAGGCCGAAGCAGGAAGATCGCTAGAAGCCAGGAGTTCAAGACCAGCCCGGGCAAAATAGCAAGATCCTATCTCTATTAAAATTTGTTAAAAAAATTAGCCAGTAGTTAATTTTGGTGGCAAATGGTAGCACATGCCTGTAGCCCCAGCTACTCATGAGGCAGAGGCAGGAGGATTGCTTGAGCCCAGGAGTTTGAGGCTGTAGTGAGCCTCTGGCCATTCCACTGTACTTCAGCCTGGGTGACAGAGCAGGACCCTGTCTTTAAACAAGGCAAAACAAAAAAAACTAAACTAAAAAATGCTCTCATGCTGTCTTATTTGTGTAGGTTGTTACAATAACGATCCTGATACACAATACCTCTCAGTATCCAAGCTCTTATGTAGTCCTTTCCACACTGACTCTAGGCTTGGTCATGTGATTTGCTTTGTCCAATAGGATATCAGCAAATGTGACATAAGCAGAGGCTGAATATAAGCTTGTGCATTGGGGATGGCCCTGTTGAAACCCTGAGATCACCATCTTACAGGGACTCATGGTCTAGCCTTCCTGACATAATCCCAGCCAACCCTCTAGTAGAATGCAGCCACAGGAAATATCAGTAGAACCAAGGCAACACCCAGAATTATGAAAAAGTATAATTTCTTGTTGTGTTAAGTCACTGAGTTTTGGAGTTATTTTTATATAACAATAGTTAAGTAATACAATGTCTTATTTTTAAATCTCTCCCTCCCAATAATATGTTTCAAATTATATACAAATTTTTATACCTAATTAAGATGATGGCATACAAAACTAGCTTTTCAGATTTTGCAGCTTATGTTTTGTTATTCCTAGAATGAAGTCATAGTATTCTGGGGTACAATTAATCATATTATGAACTTATGTCAGACTCAAGATCTGAACTCAGGAAAAAAAAAGGAGCAGATTAAATATATAAATAAAACAATGTTGAGGGCATGGAGAGAAATCAAGATTACGTTGTTATAGGTAGAAAACTGTTCATTCGAAAATGCCATGCTTCTGAAGAAAACAACAGGGTGATGTTGGGAGGTGTGGTGGAAGATGTGAGTAGTAATTACTGTTGTGATTTTCATTCCCTAAGAAATGAAGTCCAATTTTACATGGAAAAGGCACATGGTTGCCTCTCATGTTTACATGGAGACTTCCCGTCATAGTTCCTTGGAAGCCATGTGTCTAACTTAACGATCGGACTTCCAGTTAGTCATTTGCTGGTGTTAAATCTGGCAGAGTGAATTGTACAGTTGAGAAGTGACCACTCTCATGATGGAATTTAGGTAGAACAACTGCAAAGTGTTTTCCAAGTGCTTCCCAAGGGGCATGGATAACTCCCTCCTTAAAAGCAGGTTACCTCTTCATTTTTTACTAACAGTGTGTCTATGTCTCTTGAACCCAGGATTATTCTGACTTGAGACTAATGAATATATATACGTATATATATATACGTATATATATTTATCTTTGATGCAGTGTATTTAGTTTCCTTGCAATGTAACCAAATATGAATTTATTTCTCTTGACCAAACATTTTACTTTTTGAACACTTCCAATCTCAGAACTCATGTTTTTTTTTTTTTAATTCTAGAAAGTTCTCAATAACCCTTTAATCAGTAACACCAGTTCTCATATTGACAACCCATTGATTAGTTTATGCTTTCCCCAGGTGTGTAAGTGTGCTAAATTTAGAACACAAGTTATTATTTTTTAGGGGTAGCTCTAAATGTGAGTATATATGTATATATATATATATATATGTACACACACATGGATTTATATATTTTTGAGACAGAGTCTCGCTCTGTCACTCAGGCTGGAGTGCAGCGGGACAATCTTGGCACACTACAACCTCTGCCTTTCATGTTCAAGCGATTCTCATGCCTCTGCCTCCTAAGTAGCTGGGATTATAGGTGTATGCCACCACACCTGGCTAATTTTTGTTTGTTGGTGTTTTGTTTTGTTTTGTAGATACAGGATTTCACTATGTTGACCAGGCTGGTCTCAAACTCCTGACCTCAAGTGATCTACCCACGTTGACCTCCCGAAGTGCTGGGATTATAGGCGTGAGCCACCTTGCCCAGCCGGCTAATGAATATATTAAAGAAATTGAATAAACTCAATTAGGACTGATAAACGGGGAATCATCTTTACTGAGTAACCTGGAACTTTCCTAAGTACCTGGTTAGGGGGTATAGAAGCTAAGCTAATAGTTAGGTCCACAGCAGCCAAAAGGCTCTTTATTTTTAAGGAAGATCTTTATGTGGAAACTTAAATTAGGAAAACGAAGATTATCTTCCTAACAAATTCACAAAAACAATGAAAGCAAAATAAAAGATTTAAGAGAAGCTGTTTGCACATTTTAGACCCTTATAATCAGTCTGACCATACTTTTATTTATCCCCAGCCAACTTTTAATTTCAACAGATAGAGATGCCTCTTGTAGTCATGATATTTCCTCTCCAGTAACAAAGGCTTGAGAAATCATAAGAACACTAATAATTAATGTACTGTAGTAAGTAACATGTAAGCAGTTTTTACCTTCTAGATGGACTGGGGAAGGCTTTCTAAGGCAGATGATAATTCAGTGGGTCTGTAGAGAGCGAATAGAGTTTGCTAGATAAAACATGAGAAGAAAGCATTTCCAGATCAATGACAGAGACAAGTAATAGCATGAAGATATTGAAACCCCTGCTAAGTTGGGGGAGTCATTTCAGTTGTCTTGCTTAATTAGGACTTAGGATGCATGGACACATTGGGATAGTTATAAAATGCAATTGAAAAGTTTGTTTGGAATAAGATTTTAAGGAATCTTGTCTACCAAAACAATCCATTTGCTGATCATTCGAGGGAGCCACCAGAGATTAGTAGGCAGAGAAAAGAATAATGAGAACTAGGCATTTTCTAATTTTTCTTTTTTCCCATATCCATATTTTAGGATAATACTGGAGGCTGCCATGGGAGAAGTCTGCACAAAAAGAGCAAGTTTAAGAGCTTCAGCAGTCATAAATGGCTTGAGAAGATTATGCTAGAGATTGAAGCAGATGGAAGATTCTAGAAACAGAAAGCGTTCTTTTCATTGGTGTGAGTCTTGAATATAAATGGAAATCAGAGGTCTGTAATTGCAGGCCAGTGTGGATAAGGCAGTAGGGTTTTGAGTCTGAGTAGATGGCTGGGGGCAGTTTGTAGACTTATTGTCAGTCCAGTGTAGAATTTGAGAATATAGCCAGGGCTTAAGGTTCTAGTTTCAAATTAAAGACAAAAGAAATCAGGAAAACCAAAATGAAGACAGAAGCCTGGGAATTGTGCCTCAAGATCTGGACTGAGAGGGCATTTCTACACAACAGCTCCCCTAAGGGCAGGGCTATGACTGTTGTTGCTAAGCTGTCACCATCTCTCCTTCCCTATTAGACTGGCTTCTGTGGGGTAATGAACCAGTACAAGGACATAGGGGAAGCTCTTCTGAGAAGACCTCACATTAAAACAAAGTGTCCTTATTCAAGCTGGGTCATATTTGGGCACCTTGTTATTACAGCTTTGAGGAGGGATATCAAACTGTCATATTCACCTATGAGTTTAGGATCAATGTGGGGAAGAGAACAGAAGGGCCACACAGAAGGGGAAGCTCAGGCACAGATGGCCAGCAGCCAGGCTCACTGTAGAGGTGAGATTATCAAAGATGACCATACAAAGGCTGCAGAGTCAAGATGCTTCCAATACCTAGGAAGAATGTGGGCAGGGGAGAATTTGGTCCATTTGAAGTTAGAATTATATATGAAGACACTTGTAATCAAATAAATGCAGAAAATATTTGGAAAGGGAAATAAAGTTAGGAGTTAATTTTTTTTAACAAATTTTGATTGAAATCTAAAATGCCAAGATTAACATTCTACAAGGGTATTAATACAACAATGCCATTTTAACTCAAAGAATGTCTAAATATTTGTACAAAATAGCTGTTTACTGATGCTTGTGAAAAGGAAGAGATTGCTTTCCAGCACACTGTATCAGAGAGCCATGATAATAGCCATAGCTTAAGCAGTCAAAGTAAAACGTAAAAATCCAAAAAACTATCCATCACTACTACCACCACTCTTTAAAAATGCAAAGCTATTATTTATGGTGCATTCCAATTCAGTTAACTTCCTTCTTGCCTTTAAATAGACGCCCCTGACTTAATTTAAGTGTTTTAGTTAATAACATAAAAATAACAAATTGGAACTAGAAAATGATTACAAAATAGAAAAAAAGCCTGGGAATGTCAAGAGGTTCTTAAGAATATCAGATAAGTGAGCTCATTCAATGATAGAACAAGAAATACTAGAGCGATAAGCTGAAAGCTACATAGGACTGAAGATTTTTAGACTCTACATTTATCTAAGTATTGGGTCAATTTTGTTGTGGACATCAAAAGCTATCTCAAGAAAAAGCTCAGATTATTACACTGCACTGGAATTTTAGTTTATCCATTAAGATTTGCAGGGAGCAAAACAGCAGCTTCCTTGTTATAATGCTGTTTGTCCTAATGAGGGGAACTTAAGGGAGGCAGAGAGAGAAGCACATGCTGTCTTATTTCAATATGAAACCCAAACAGCAAGTAACTGTCTCTTCTACAGAAGTGTAACCTCAAAGAGTTCTGAGAGTTTTTGCCGTATCACAGCTGGGACCTTGTTGTAGTCCAAATTAGTGTGTGTTCCTCAATATCTTAGGGGAGGTTCAGATATCCTTTCAATCATTCTCCTGGAATTCTGGCTTCTGAGAATTTGATATGAAATGGAAATTGACTAACATGAAGAAAAGACAGAAACTTGGCCTAAGGACAACCATTTTCTTTCCTTAGTACAGGGTAACCATATAACTTATTTTCAAACTTGGACGGACTCCGAAGGGGACTCTTTTAAGAATTGTGCCAGGACAATGGGAGTCGGTAGCAACTGTCCCAGGTAAATGGAACATATACTCCATTTAGTCATAGAGAATCTATGCCTAATATATTGTTTCTTTAGTTTTTGTATATCTTGGTAGCTAAATATAACTAAATGTAGCTAGTCTTTATAAAGTGTAAGCTTTTTATTCTTTAATACTGTGTGGCTTTGTGAGACTATTTGGTGTCACATAGGCCCTGTACCTCTGAGTTTACTGAGAATAAAAACTCATGATTCAAAAAGTTAAACAATCGTTAACTAAGTAACTCCAGAGAGCCCTAAGAGATCACACACATATGGATTTCTACTCTATAAGTTTAATTAGTCATAGTACAGAGGACTTATGAGAAGCCTCATGCCTCATGAATGATGAATATTGAATCTGTTCATAAATAATAGATTAAACTTTAAATCAATAACCATTAGAGAAAACAGAAATATATTATGGTGAGTTTCATTCATATTTATATCTGCCCTTTTCTGTGTATTTTAATTAAACAAATTTAAGTCATAAATTCTTCAATTATAATTCAGGCATAGGTTCTTTACTCAAAAACTAAAGATAGTCATCTAGTATTAAAAGAGGAAAAAGGAAGTGATCACTAACAGCTGGAATCAATGGTAATATATAAATATAAACTATGGTTCTCAGGGCCACTGTTTGTTTTTGTTTCATGCTTTTTTGCCAATATTGAAATTGTCCTGCAATGTCAAAGTCATCTTTCTAAATCTAGTTGCTAATACTATGGCATCCTCTTTTTTGCTATTCTTAGTATTGTAAGAATGTGAACTCAGAACCTATTAATAGAAAGTCTTCCCTTTGGAAAATGGAGCTTAGACCCAGAAAGGAGGGTGCTGCATACCAGCTCTCTGCTCTCCTCCTCTGAACAGTCTCTCCCCTAGGTTTCCCCTCCTCCTCCTCCTCCTCTCCCTGCAGGTTGGTCCCTCCATCTCTTCACCATTCTGACCTCTTTAAATTTCTTTGTATAGAATTTTTAAAATAAAATTTCTTTTTATAGCTACAGTCCTATTTTTTTCCTCTTTATTTTGGACCTAATCTATCAATTATTAACATGTGCAGTTTTTCTAATGTGGGAGGAACAAGATTGCTCATTCATTCAACACATTTTGATTGAGAGCCCACCATGTTCCAGATGCAAGGATCAGCAGTGAATAAAAAGAGGTAAAAATCCCTGCCCTCATGAATCTTAGAGGACAAAAGAAAGCCACTCTCAGATTCATCAAAAGAGTGTAATATATCTATAACAACCCTTCCTAGTACTAAGATTAACTACCTTTATCTTCTGGTATTCATCTCATAATATATGTGGTATTTATGTTACATATATATGTAAATGCATAGAAAAGTTTGGGAATAACAATAATAAAATAGGCTCATTTGGCATGTGTGTGTTGTATATGTGTGTAATCATACAATACATATTCAGTGATTTACTTTTGGCATTTAATAGATTTTTTTTTTCCTTGGTTTTTCATCAAACAAAATATATTCCCCTATCAGCACATATAAATTTATCTCATCATTTTCATGACTGCTTAGTGAAGATGTGCCTTGTACCTATTGTAGGACATTCAAGGTTGCTTCCAAATTTCAGTGTTTTGGATAATGCCACACTGTCTTGCACATATCTTTTGCAAAGATGTCAGGATTCCTGTGGGATTGATTCCCAGTTGCTAAGTCAAAAGAGATGACTATGTTACCTATAGACAAACACTGCCTGTTACAGGATGTACCTCAGCATCTGGAGAAAAATGCAATTCAGAGGAAAAGTATTGGGTATGAAAGAAAAAACTTTGTACTAATTTATATAAGGTATGGCTGCATTCCTCCTTTATTAGAAGCAGAAGTCTCTGTTGTCACTTTAACAATGGAAAATAAAGGTACAGAACGTAAGAAATAATTGTGTACATTCAGGGGGTAGGATTAAAAAGGATGAAGAAACTGGGGGCAGGGAAACTTTTATTTTCACTTTTCCCTTCTATGCCATTTGACTTGTTTATAACAGGTAGGTATTCATTTTATTTAAAACTAAGTAAATTTTCATAAACTATGTATAAAAAATATGTTCCCTGTATTCTCCCAGTGAAAACCATAAGCCTTCATTCATCCAAGAGAAATGACAGGTTTGGGGTTTTTGTGAATAAAGTTTAATTAAACAACTGCTTCTGAAAACTTTAGGGCGATAGGAGAAAGCTTGTCCAAGTAATCAACTTTTCAAAGTCAAGAATGAAAAATAAATTTAAAATGCCTGTCAACCTCAATCCTGATTTCTTTTCAAATCAACAGAACAGTTTCAAGTTGAGGACAGTTATGTAAAGAGTCAAACACAAGGAGTTATTGGTAAATCAAAATTAATTTTATTAAGTTAATTAAGCAACTTTCTTCCCTGTATCCCATACCTCTGCTTTGTATACATGGCTCTTTTAGTTCCTACTTTACCTCCTAGGTTAATTTTTTTTTTCTGTCTTGGTTAAGAGGTTCAGAAGCAACTTCATGAATAATGAATAAAAACCTAAAAATGATTTGTCTCATGGTAGTCTGTATGATTTAGCATTGCAAGGTTCTAGCTTGCTTTACAGCTCCTGATCCAGCAAGTTACATAACTTTTGGCTTAATTTCTAAAGATTAACTGTTTATGTGGAGTGGCTGATATGATTTGCTGTGTCCCCACCCAAATCTCATCCTGAATTGTAGCTCCCGAAATTCCCATGTGTCGTGGAAGGGACCCAGTGGGAAGTAATTGAATCATGGGGGCAGGTCTTTCCTATGCTGTTCTCGTGATAGTGAATAAGTCTCATGAGATCTGATGGTTTTATAAAGGGGAGTTTCCCTGCACAAGCTCTCTCTTGCCTGCTGCCATGTAAGACATCCCTTGCTCTTCCACCATGATTGTGAGGCCTCCCCAGCCTCGTGGTACTGTGAGTACCTTAAACCTCTGGTTCTTTAAAATTACCCAGTCTCAGGTATGTCTTTATCAACAGTGGAAAAATGCACTAATACAGTGGTGGAGAGAGAAAGGCAACGGAGAGAACAAAGTCCTTTAAGGAAAGCATTTTGGCCTTTCTCCATCATGTCCCTTGAATGTAGATTATGTTGGTAGGGTATCAGCTGATGTATCACAATATTTGTTGGGTGATAAGTGGATAATAAAAAGTGGATCATTTTCCTTTAGTCAGGAAGATCTGGTGAAGATACCTAAATTCGGGGTTAGTCCCAAACTAAACTTGTCCACGTAATATATTCATATCCTAGTCATTCCTAACTATTACATCCCTGTCAGTTCTGGCTTGCTCTGAACCAGGTCTTTCTTCACATTTAAAATTCACACCCACTCCCCACCACTCAACCCACCCTCAGGATATCACTTCTCAGGGAATAGTAGCTAATTGACTTTCTAACTGGATTCACAATGAAATGGTAATGGCATATTTTCCTATTTTAGAGAAAACATCCTTTTAAAAGCAAAAAAAAAAGAAGAAGAAGAAAGAGATATCTATACAACAGTGCCTTCATCTGGATGAGTGGAGGTGAAGATTTCAGCCAGTATTGGTTGTTCTGAGGGGAAGAGAGTGGCAGTATTTTCTCCCAGGCCTGCCTGCTGCTTTGGTACTTAACACTGACATTTCCAATCCTCCTACTTTTTATTATTTAACCTCCAGTGTCTCTAGGAAAACCCAGATTTCCATTTTGATCATATTGATGTTATTCAGGGCTGTTTTGAGCCCTTGTGCTCTTACTTTTGGCTACCCCACATGTATAACATATCAAACAAATTAAAATCCACCCATATCCTACATTAAATATAATTTATATTGCAATTATAAGAGTAGAGTTGCAGCTGACTAGCGGATGTAATGTTATTTTTGTAGATAGCTAATTAAACATTTATTAATTTCCATTTTGCAGCTTGAGTTTGTGGTTTGGAGCCAATAATTTAAAAATCTTATAATCCATTGGCACTGGTCTCCAGTGACTAACAGATAAAATGGCCTTGCTCATGCTAATTTAATGTAGGAGTATATTTTTAAACTCTTACAAAAAATAGAGCCATTTAAAATGTTTTGCCTTTCTAATGAATGCATCCTTTTTTCTTTCTTTCTTTTTTTTTTCTTGAGATGGAGTCTTGCTATGTCGCCCAGGCTGGAGTGCTATGGTGTGATCTTGGCTCACTGCAACCTCTGCCTCCCAGGTCCAAGCAATTCTCCTGCCTCAGCCTCCCAAGTAGCTGGGATTACAGGTGAACGCCACCACACCCAGCTAATTTTTTGTATCTTTACTAGAGATGGGGTTTCACCATGTTGGCCAGGCTGGTCTCAAACTCCTGACTTTGTGATCCGCCTGCCTCAGCCTCCCAAAGTGCTGGGATTGCAGGCATGGGCCACCATGCCCAGCCGAATGCAATGCATCCTTTTTTCATAGCAAACTACCTTCCTGAAATCTCTGTATCTATCCTAATTCTCTAATTTTTGAAAAATTATAAAGTACCTTTTTTCATCACAGACAATTGTCTTCTTTATTTTCACATTTTGATATTTAAGATCTAAAGTTACAGTCTTCCTGTTTTAAGGCAATGTCTTTAATTTGCTATTTATTATCCACTTTCCATTGGATCATCTCTTTTAAAAAATCAGTACTCAACCTTTGATTTCTAAAAAGATACTTCGTGGTCTGATGAAGCCTCCAACCCCTCGACTACAATAGTTCCTACAGAAATAGTTTGTGTCCTTCTGTTTCATGATTTTCCTGACTGTATTTTTTTTTTTTTTTTTTTTTTGAGACAAAGTCTTTCCCTGTCACCCGGGCTAGAGTGCAGTGGTGTGATCTTGGCTCACTGCAACTTCCATCTCCCGGGTTCAAGCGACTCTCATGCCTCAGCCTCCTGAGTAGCTGGGATTACAAGCGTGTGCCACCATGCCTGGCTAATTTTTGTATTTTTATTAGAGACAGGTTTTCACCATGTTGGCCAGGCTGGTCTTGAACTCCTGGGCTCAAGTGATCCACCCCCCTTGGCTTTCCAAAGTGCTGGGATTACAGGAGTGGCCCACTGTGTCCAGCTCTGACTTTAATTCTTACTAACATGCAAATTGCAGTGTACCATATCACCCCATTTTGGAGTGTGACACACGAATACATGTGTGAGATGTTCTGAAAAGAACCCCCAAACTGAGTACAAAGTAGTCCTTCTCAAAACATGGCCACCCTTGGTTCACAGAGGTCAGAATTTCTCATATCCTTCAAAGTTGGGGAGCATTTTGGTAGAGTCTGAAAACTGTTCTTTGGTTAGTTGAAAAATGTCTTCCCTGCATATTTTTAATAAACCTCCATCTCTTAACTTACAGAGATAAAAATAAAATGGTTTTCCTTCTCTCCTCCTATGTCTTATAGTCTACTTGTCATCCAAATGAAATAAATGCAGTTCCTTATTTTCTTAGTAGGCAAAGAGTAAAAATTTCATACTAGGCTAGTTATTCTGCAAAAAGAGAACATTTAAACAGAGGTTAGTACATAGTGGTAAAATCAGTAAAAGTTTCAGTGCTTACATTAGAAGAACAAATATTTATATCATTAAACCTAAAATTTCCTTTCTAATACAATGTTTTGTGGTCTGCCTAAATGACAGCGATTGATTTCAGGATGAATCCAAATGACATGAAGAAGATATTAAAGAAAATATTTTTTTGTTTGTTTCTGTCCCACAGTCTTGAAGGCAAAAATGAATTGTACTCTTCTTATACATGTTGCTGCTTTCAAGATTTCCATTTTATACCACTGATGGGCCTTAGTTTTTGGGTTGTCTACAAAGTCAAGGTTCTCTTATTTGGAAAACCTAAATATAGCCTTGCAGTACAAAGCACTGGTCATGCTGTCCACTTTCAGAAGATGGCATGGAATTCGCAGCAACAAGAAATGTTTTGGAATGCTGGCAAAGGAGCAGAAAATAGTGTCCTCCCCACACATTTAGAAAAATAAAGGTACGGAGGACATGGCGTACTACTTATTAAAGACTTTGAAAAACACCACACCTCAGTAAACATTCCTCAAGAACTGAGGAAACACTCTGGGCAATGGCTTACCTCAGCTCCCTCAATTCTGGTTTTAGTGCATGGGACAATAGTACAGACACAATGCCAGCTGTGGAAGCAAGAGAGCCAAGGACACACAGGCTCACTCTGTAAACAAGCCTAGTGTCCTGCTTCAGGCACTTCGTGTTGTTTTGTCATCCCAAGAGGCGTTTGGGATTTGCTGAAGACTGTGCTAGCTCAACAAGTCTTGGTGCTTTCTTCTTTCCCTGAATTAAACACTTAGTTACTTCCTCTTTTTTGACCATCGGAGCTCCTGATTGGGCTTTCTGTTTATCTCCCCATAAGCTGATATAAGCTCAGCTGCCCCGACACTAGTTTCTTTTCCTCTCTCTTTTTAGTTGAAGATGCTAATATTATCACCTTCAGTGACAGTAACCAAATAAAATCAAATATTCAGCTTATGATGGGCTAGCATACTGCCATTCCCTTTTGCTGTCTAAACGTATCTGATATTACCATGGAGAGGAAATGATCTACTAAGAAGGTTCCCAAGTCAGACATCATTCTGGATTAATTCCTGTAACAGGAGGTTTGCACTAAACTGGCTTCCCTTCTTCAGTGTGAGAAGCAAATATTCTTCCTGGAAGCCATTTTCCTGAATAACTAACAACCTGTTCAACTACCTCCAGCTGCTTTAAACACCATTATCTCCTACTGAACTTATACTGGAGTTTTGCAAAAAGCTAGTGAGAGATCCATTCTGTCCTCAGGTTTTTCCGGAGCAGTGATTCCCAAATGTTGCTCCACGGACCAGCTGCACCAGAAATATCTGGGAAGATACAAAGAAGATTGATTCTAGGCCCTCATTCTGAACTATCTCATTTAGTGTGTCTGGGTGGAGACCAGACATCAATGTTTTAATTCTTAGGTCATGCTAACTCATTGTAGGCTATTTAGGTTGGTGCAAAAAAAAAAAAAAGAAAAACCAGCAATTACTTTTGCAGCAACCTATTATCAACTAAAGACCACTTCTGATTGTCTACCTCCCCTCATTTCTAATTTCCCTTTTTATGAGTCATCTATGTGTCTCAGCATCCTTTCTCTGTCTCATCACTTGGATTGAGAACATCTTTCAGATTTGCCACCCCAGCTTCAACTTCTAACATCCTTCCAGGACATGACTTGTGATCATGGCTATTTTGGTTTTATCCTTTCAACTCTTCCAGTCCTTGATTGGCCCCCTCCTGCCAGAGAAGAGACATCAGACACAAGTAACTAGCAGGCAAGGTATTTGAAGCATGCACCAGTGCAATTGCCTGATTTGCTGTGCTTACAAGAAGCCTTTATGCAAAGGCCTTATGAAAATTACTTATAAGTGATACACAAAAAGTAATTTACTTTTTATTTATTTTTCGAGACAGAGTCTTGCTCTGTCACCCAAGTTGGAGTGCAGTGGCACCATCTCAGCTCACTGAAACCTCCACCTCTTGGGTTCAAGGGATTCTCGTGACTTAGCCTCCCAAGTAGCTAGGATTACAGGTACCCACCACCATGCCTAGTGAATTTTTGTATTTTTAGTAGAGATGGGGTTTCATCATGTTGGTCAGGCTGGTTTCGAACTCTTGACCTCAGGCGATCCTCCCGCCTCAGCCTCCCAAAGTGCTGGGATTATAGGCTTGAGCCACTGAACCTGGCCACTAAAATTAATTTAAAAAGAAGACCTCAACTATCAACTTTGGGCTTCAAAAAGTGCATCGTCCCTGTATCTTGCCATAGCTTAGTTGCACTGTCTTCTAGGGTGGATATATGAGAAGGATATAGGCTGGTGGCAACTAGGCAGCTGTCACACTCTGAAGGACAAGCACAAGGAGGCAAAGCAAGGAAATTATCTGTGGTTATGTGAAGCATAGTTCCAAAAGATTCTGCCATGCTGTAGACTGCTGAAAAGCAAGAACAGCACATAGACTAACCTTATGAGTAACAATTCATGCTGGGCACACTTAGTTAGAGGCAAGGTACAAGGCTCCCTCAAAGGATAAAAGCAAACAAGAAGAAAAGCATTCATTTAGAAAAAGAATAAAAATCAACCAAACCAGGCTGCAATATACATTTCTTTGGAATTTCAGGCTGTAGTCTTATAGCAAAATGTTTAGAGTATATTGGCAACTTTGCCCATATTATACAGTTGATTCTGAAGATGAAAGTTCAGCTAGAAAACAAAATTGTTTCAGTACACACTAATACGTTTTCAGTGTTTTGAAACAGATTACAAATAATTAGAAAAAAATCCTAATGGTAAAGGTTTGAGTTTATTCTATGTATAGATATTTTTCAAAGGTTCTTTACAACTTAGAATTTCCTTCAGAAAAATGGATGGGCTGATACTCTGCCATTGTGAGTGGGAGTGCATTCTATTAAAGTCCACTTGGTCAAGTGTCAGTGGATGACCTTGAACAGGCACGATAGATATGGCATGGTATCAGGGGAACCAGCCCTCAATATTTCAGTATAGGTTCTTTTCTATTTTCCCTAAGTGTCAGCCAGTCTGACAAAGAGAAAGAGTACAAAAGAGAGAAATTTTACAGCTGGGTCTCCGGGGGTGACATCACATATTGTCAGGTTCCATGATGCCCCTTGAGCCGCAAAACCAGCAAGTTTTTATTAGGGATTTCAAAAGGGGAGGGAGTGTACACATAGGGAATGGGTCACAGAGATCACATGCTTCAAAGGCAATAAAATATCATAAGGGCAGAAGGGCAGAGCAAGATCACAAGGCCAGGGTGAAATTAGAATTACTGTTGAGGTTCCATGTCCCGCTAAGCATGCATTGTCATTGATAAACATCTTAACAGGAAACAGAGTTCAAGAGCAGACAAACGGTCTGACTAGAATTTGCCAGGCTGGAATTTCCTAATCCTAGCAAGCCTGAGGGCACTGCAGGAGATCAGGGCGTATTTCATCCCTTATCTTCAACTGCATAAGACAGACACTTTCACAGTGGCCATTTTAGAGACCTCCCCCTGGGAATACATTCTTTTCCCAGAGCTATTCCTTGCTGAGAAAAGAATTCAGCGATATTTCTCCTATTCACTTTCTGTAAGAAAAGAATATGACTCTGTTCCGCCCAACCCCGCAGGCAGTCAGACCTTATGGTTATCTCCCTTGTTCCCTGAAAATCGCTGTTATCTTGTTCTTTTCAAGGTGCCCAGATTTCACATTGTTGAAACACACATGCTTTACAAACAATTTGTGCATATAATGCAATCATCACCAGGTCCTGAGGCGACATTCATCCTCAGCTTGTGAAGACGATGGGATTAAGAGATTAAAGTAAAGACAGGCATAGGAAATTATAATGAGTATTGATTGGGGAAGTGATAAATGTCCATGAAATCTTCACAATTTATGTTCAGAGATTGCAGTAAAGACAGGTGTAAGAAATTATAAAAGTATTAATTTTGGGAACTAATAAACGTCCATGAAATCTTCACAATTTATGTTCTTCTGCCACGGCTTCAGCTGATCCCTCCGTTCAGGATCCCTGACTTCCTGCAACAACATGGGCCTGGAAGGATTTTTTTTTTTTTTTAAGGCAGGGTCTAGCTCTGTTGCCCAAGCTGGAGTGCAGTGGCTCTATCTCAGCTCTCTGCAGCCTCCGCCCCCTGGGTTCAAGCTATCTTTGTGCCTTAGCCTTCTGAGTGCTGGGATTACAAGCATGCACCATCACACCTGGCTAATTCTTGTAATTGTAGTAGACATGAGGTTTTACTATGTTGGCCAGGCTGGTCTCTAATTTCTGGCCTCAAGAGATCCTCCTGCCTTGGCCTTCCAAAGTGCTGGGATTACAGGTGGGAGCCACTGCACCCAGCCCTAGAAGGATTCTTTTAAGCAGGTCAGTTGCTCTGCCTTTATTTTCTGCCAACTTTTTTCTCAGTTCTATATGATGAGAAAAAATTGATGTTATATCCTTTACCAACTCTCTTACAAGGTATATTCCATAATTGTATTTTAATGTGATTTTTATTGGCATACAGAAGGGTACATAAACCATAAATACGTAGCCTAATAAAGGCCTAATATTTATGAACTCTTACTCTCATAGTAGAGACAAAGTCTTACTGTATTGCCAAGGCTGATCTCAAACTCCTGGGCTCAAGCAATCCTCCCATTCCAACCTTCCAAAATGCTGGGATTACAGGTATGAGCCACCGCACACGACCCAACAAGGTAAAAAACACTCTTGTAATCACCACCCAATCAAGAGAACATTATCAGCATCCTAAAATTCCCTACTGTGTCCCATTACAAATACTACTAAAGCTGCCTTTTAATGCCACAGATAGTATTGCCTGATTTTGAACTGCATATACAAGGAATTATATGGTAATTCCACATCTGACTTCTTCCACTTAGTATTATGTTTGATTCAGCAATGCTGTTGGTGCTAACAGTTAGCACATATTTTAAAGTAAAAAGTAGTCTTGGATATGTAATGTGCAAGTATGTCTGTCAAAAAAGACTAAGATTCTGTTAAGAACAAACAATAGTAAGAAATATTGTCAGTACTTTACTTATACCCAATATTATTCACTATGTACTTTACTTGCCTGGCTGTTTTAGGTGTTTTTTAACCTTTATGTTGAAGTAAAATATACAGAAAAGTATGTATATGTATACAGCTTCATTAATTTTCTCAACTGAATATACCTGCATAACCACTACTCAGATAAAAAGCTGAATATTATCAGCACCCATAAAACTTCCTTTTTGGCCATCTTCCAGTACCTACTTACCCCCAAGGATACTACTATCTTGAATACAACATAAATTAGTTTTGCCTGATTTTGATTTTGTGAAATGACATCATGTGGAATATACTTTTTTTTTTGTAAAACTATTCCTGTTTTTTTTTGCATGTAGTTACAGAATATTCATTATTATTGCTGTGTGGTATTTCATTATATGAATATACTATCATTTATTTAGTCATTCTATTGTTAGAATAGGTGGTAGAATGGGAATTGGGAAATTTCCAGTCTGGGGCCATTACAAATAATGATGCTCTAAAGGTTTATTTTGGTGCAGATATATATGCATTTCTGTTGAGAAAACTAGAAACTAGGAATCTACCGGTAGTGAAATTGTTAGGTCACAGAGTACATTTACGTCCAGTTTGGTGATTACCAGATTCTCCAAGCTGGTTGTATCAATTTATGCTTCTACCATCAGTGTCTGAGAGCATTCTAGTGGCTCTATAACCTTGTCTACATCTGGTATTATAACCTTGTCTACATTTGGTATTATAACCATGTCTACATTTGGTATTATAACCTTGTCTACATTTGGTATGTAAGTTTGCATAATACGGGGGCAGTCTAATGCTATCTCGCTGTAGTTTTACTTTGCATTTCCCTGGTTACTAATGAGGTAATCAAATATTCATATGTTTCTTAGATACTCATTTTTGTAATGTGCCTATTCAACTAAAAATTAGAACACACTACCTTTTCTCTGACTTGTAAGAGTTCTTTATGTATTCCAGATATAAGATCTTGTGGGATAGATAGATATTGATATAGATGCAGATATGCAGATACGTATACCTTTGTGCTCTCTTAATAATCTGTGTTTAGAATTTTCATGTAATTCAGCTTATCAATTATTTCCTTTAAGGCTAGTGCTTTATGGATCCTATTTAAGAAATCTTTGCCTGTCCCCAAATCATGAAGATATTTTCCTGTGTTTCCTTCTATAAGCTTTAATGTTTTACCTTTCACATTGATCTCTGCAATATACCTAGAACTGATTTTTGTGTGCGATATAAGGTAGGAGTCAAGTTTCTTTTCTTCCCCTATATGCATATCCAGATGCCCCAGTACCATTTACTGAGAGACAGTACATTCCCCTCTACTGTACAGTGCCAACTTTATCAAAGCTATAGTGTCCATATGTGTGTGAGTTTATTTCTGCAGCCTCTAGTGTGTTCATTGGTCTATTTTTCTATCATTACACATTGCTTTTACTACTATTGCTTTAAAATATGTCTTAATATCTGGTAAAGTAAGTCCTCCAACTGTCTTCCTCTTATTCAACAATATTCTGGCTATTCTTGGCTCTTTACATTTCTATATAAATGCGAGTATCAATATTTGGATCCTCTGTGGGTCTATTTCTATTTTCTGAGTTTTTTTAATTGGTTTTCTGTCAAAATTATTCAATGGCTTACCATGGCCCAGAGGATAAAGTCTAGGTTTCTTATCATAGCATAAAAGCTTCTTTGCATTTCCATGATTACTAACGAGGCAATCAAATAGTCATATGTTTCTTGGATATTTAGATAATCACTTTTGTAATGTGCCCATTTGAATCTTTTTATCATTTTTTAAAAATGGACTTTTTTTTTTTTTACATTTTCTGATTTGCAAGACTCTTTTTTTTTGTTTGTTTTGAGATGGAGTTTTGCTCTTGTTGCCCAGGCTAGAATGCAATGGCGCAATCTCGGCTCACCTCAACTTCCGCCTTCCGGGTTCAAGCAATTCTCCTGCCTCGGCCTCCCGATTAGCTGGGATTACAGGCATGCGCCACCACACCTGGCTAATTTTGTATTTTTAGTAGAGACAGGGTTTCTCCCTGTTGGTCAGGCTGGTCTCGAACTCCTGACCTCAGGTGATCCGCCTGTCTCAGCTTCCCAGAGTGCTGAGATTTCAGGGTTGAGCCACCGTGCCCAGCCTGCAAGACTACTTTTTGCAGAATCCTCTCTTCCTATTACCCACCAGTTGTCATTTCCCCATATGCAGTATAATTTTATGAAACTTATGGTAAAACTATACACATATTATTTTGGTTATTCTACTCTCTCTATTGGAATATCCATTGCATTCCTTCTTATGCTGGTTAACTCCTATTCATTGTGAATAGTTCAGTTTAGTCCTTACTCTTTTTCCAGAATTTCTTCACTGAGCCCCTGCCCTTAGGAGGCTTCTATGCCACTCTGTGTTTGTCTCTACCTTAGAATTTACTTTACTAAATCGAAGTTATCCTTTTACATGTCAACCTGATTTTGTCTTTTTCACATCTGTGCACCATCACTTGGCACAATTTCTGACTCATGTTAAATATTGAAGACACTTCACATTGATGGCAATATCCAATCTAGACAATTCTTGCCCAAGACCAGCTTCTGAACACCTTGAGGTTTTATTTGTATATTTGTTGTAGCCGTTTTTATATTTGATAGTAATTATTTATTTAACTTTTTATTTAAGACTGAGTCTCGCTCTATCACCCAGACTGGAGTCCAGTGGCATGCTCTCAGCCCACTGCAACCTCCTCCTCCTGGGCTCAAGCAATTCTCCTTGTGCCTCAGCCTCCTGAGTAGCTGGGATTACAGGTGCTTGCCACCATGCCCGGCTAATTTTTATTTTTATTTATTTATTTTTAGTAGAGACAGGGTTTCACCATGCTGGCCAGGCTGGTCTTGAACTCCTGACCTCAAGTGATCCGCCCGCCTCAGCCTCCCAAAGTGCTACTAATTTTTGTATCCAAAATGATTGAATGATGGTCCCTAATAATTAATAACATGTGAGACTTTGTGGTGCTAAAAGCTCCTGGCTTTCTAAAGAAGCTTGGGCTGAGTCCAAGTAGAGACTTCTCACTTGGAGACACTTAGCAACTTCCCTTTCTGGCCTTCAGGATTTCTTGTCAGCCTCCCTTCTTAGATCCACGTAGGCCAGTCTAAGTCTAGCTGCCCCTCACAAGAAGCTTGGGCTGTAAGTCCAAATTCAGGCTCCTCATTTGGAGAGAGTTAGAGCTCCACTGCCTCAAACGGTATATTTCTTTAGGAGATTGCCAAGCAGGAGAAATGCTTCAAGCAACATCTAATTACTAATGGAAATGAAATGAATGACTTAGCTTCCCACTCTTTACTGCATTCAAATGATACCCAACATGTTTAAGTGCTGCTCTGAAAGCTCTTTTATGCAAATTATTTATATAATCTTTCATCAGCCTTAGTGGACTGGATCCAAATCCTGCATAGGTAATAACAAACTGTTGCCGATCACTTTGACATCAGTGAGATATAATGTCATCTTTTCTCTGCGGTTACATTTGCATAAGTGTTATTTCACTTATGTGTATACATTGGGGGGGGAAATCAAGTAGGAATACATTGTGCCACCAGCTAGAAGTGGATGTTTCTTGTAGCTGAACTGGATTCTCCCAAAGAAGTGTTTCACTGAAGTGTTTGCTTCAGAATGGCTCTGTTCTGCTGCAGTGAGAAGAGCCTTCCAGTGAAAACATTTAATTAGCTCCCAATTTAGATGGCCAGAATGATCAGTCAGCCTGTGTTTTGGAACCTGCATTTGTACATTCCTTGGGATTGGTAAGTGAGCTTTGCCCAGCGGATGTGGTCAAATGTGAATAGTTTGTGTGTAATTCACATCAGAGAATAGGTTTTTCTCCAGCTCCTTGTAGGACAGCAAGAAAAGGATTAGGAAAAAGTGAGCAATATAGCGGTAATACTTCTTTGTCTTTTCCACAACCAATAATAAAGGTATCTAGTCTCCGAAGTCACAGAGACTAGGAAGAATATATGGAAAGTGAGTGAGCAAGAGTCAAATTGAAGATAGTTTGACTGTTTTCACTCCCTTTCAGGGTAATCATGACTTGGGTAGTGGCTTTAGACACACTGAATATTAAGTAAATATTTTTTAGCTAATACAAATAAATTGCTATGCTGGAGTTTGTGTGTGTGTGAATGTGTGTGTTGTATGTCTGTGAAAAATTCCACTCTTCAGTCAAGCTAACCTCCCTGTTTATTTCTGTCACATAAATTTAGCCTCCTTTATCTGTCTGGTTCATGATGGGAATCTCTTAATCAAATTCTAGACAGTAGTTATAAATTAGTCTAATGAATTAATAATACTTCTCTAAGAGAATATCTTCAGCTGTTCTATTAGGTTAGTGTAAAAGTAATTGCAGTTTTTACCATTACTTTTAATGGCATAATCTGCAATTGGTTTTACACCAATCTAATACATTCCTTCTGGTCAAAGGGGCCTTAGGAAGCCAGGTGCCTCTGGATCCTTTCCCGCCCAGTTCTTTCTCCTTCACACAACTTCAAATTCATCTGTCATTTTTCTAATCCTAGCATTTTATGTTCTAAAAATAGCAAATCGTTTATGGATCCCTGCATTGTTCATGACATTTCACATTATTGTGCTTTTGACCGTGAACTTTTCTTGCCCGTCTCCACTGGGGCGAAGGGCCTCTCCTCTGAGTTCCCTTCTATGGTCATGATTAACACAATGCCTGGCAAAGGAGGTTATCAACACATTTGTGAATGAATACATAATATCAGCAACATATATTGAATTATCTTCCTTGTATCTCTGTTTACTAGAATTTGCACATCTTGAGATCAGGGACTCTGTTCTATTCACGGTATTCATATTTGTATTCCCAGAGTTCAGCTGGAAGCCTGGATAGAATATGGAGGGTGCTTAAAAATGATATGATTACAGAATAGATGGGAAACATTTTACCTTGAAAACAACTAGAACTAGGCTCCATTCTGGGGGCAATACCACTTCTTTGAAATATTTCCTTATGTCAGAATTTCCCAAGATGCTGAAGCCAAGAGCTGAAAGATGAAGATGTGTCACTGTGGAATGTGACTAGTACACAATTTTCTCACGTCCTGCTGCCTCAGGTGATGCAGCTGGTGAGAGGGAAAGAGTAGGCAATTTACAAAGGATATTTGCCAGTAAATACAACAGTCTCTCAGAGCTTCAGGAGATGAATTGACATAATCTGATAAAGCATAAGAGTGTGAAGGTTTTCATTAAGAATAATTTGTAGAAGAAACTTTTGCTAATGTCAAAGATTCGTGGGGAAGAATCAGAACAGAAACAGAAAGTAAACAAAGGCTACTGTCAGTGAACCATTTGTATGATAATAGTCCATCAATTGAAACCCTATGTTTTCTTTTCAAATTTCATTCTTTTTGATGCATTCAAGTGAGTTAAAGCAAGGAAGGAAAGAAACACACACATGGGCAAGATGGCTAATTAATACATAATTGCTTTGATTCATATGTCCCATTCATGCAGAGCTTATTTTTGTAAAATAAACTTTGTGATCTTTGGAATTGGCAATGAACTCTTGAGTTGAGTGTAAAAGATAACGTTCTTGGAAAACTTTTTGAGACATTCTAGTCTGTGTTTCAAAAATGAATATGAATAACAATGAGAAGGCTTTATTTAGGGGAAACTCATATCTCTGAAAGTCTATATTTTTTAAATGGCCTGGAAATTTGTTCCTTTGTTCTTTATCATTTAGCAAAAGAGAAAGAATTTTATTTCTTTGGATTCTAAAATGTAATACCCTACTTATTGTCAGATGCCCAAATGAGCACTGGAACCTGGGTCTCCATAGAAAATAAGGGGGGAGGACTATTAAAGCCAAAAACAAAGTAGTCTGCAGCCAAACAAAGGACACGTACTTCTGAAGAAAAAGCCCTCTGAGAAAACCAAGAGCTAAGTGAGGACATTGCTATGGTGGTGTGGGTGCATAATAGGAGATGACGGAATAAATGATCTCACTGGGTTTCTGATATCTTGGTTTTCTGGGTTATTGTAATAGGTTATCATTATTCTGAAGCAAGCAATCTTAGTTTTTTCTCACTTGCATGGGAAACACAATTACTCATAAGCTGAGAATATCTGCAGAAGCTTGAAAGTAGATGTATCAACTACTTAGGACTACTTGACATGCTTAGCAAAAAGTCATTGCAAGTTTTGGTGAATCTATTAATGCACACAATTACAACACAAATCCCAGGTTTTGACTTGTGCTTCAGTAAATTCACACTCATATCATACCTTTAATATGCATGAGTTTAAAAACAAGACAGCCAGATAGAATATAAATTGGCCTGATCATCAGTAAACTTTAATTGTTTTCTTAGGTTTATTGCAGATTCCCTGAAAACATTCTAATTAGTGTCAAAATACAGAAAATTGAACTGGTGATAGTATATTGGCCATCAGTTTGAGAGAAGGTATCATTTCTGAAATTTTCTGTAAGAAAATTTGTGTATGCAATATAAATAGAGTAAAAATAAAAAGACCACCTTTACTCATTTAGGTAACTTACAAATGGCACATTTAAAAATTTACTCCAGGCAGGCCTAATCTAATGACATAGAACTCTACATAGTATCACTGACTTTAGAAAGTATACTTCGTCTTGGTGCTCTGAAATCTTACCCTCTGGCAAAGTTGTCTCCATTTCTCTTTTCTCTTTTCCTCACTGCATTCTTGGTCCTGTAACGTTGGAAAGAAAACTGTCTTGTATTAATTCATACATAGCTTTCACTCTCTCACTTTCCAGGGGCATTGGCAAAATCAAAATTGTTTTCCCTGCATGGGAGATGAAGTCTTCTCCCCATGTAAACAGAAGTGAGAGCTCTGGCACATCCTTTGACTTCCCTGAAAGGATGGAAGCTTGTTTATATAACTGTGGTCTCTGTGCCTGGAAATGGTGGCATTATTCATGCCTTTCTTTACAGAAGGCAGTGGTACCAACATTATGGGAGAATTAGGCATTTTCTCCTGACTTTGCCTAATTGTGATGCCCATAAAGTCACCAAAGTGTCTTTCATGCTGTAGGCGTTCCAGGAGTATTTGCTGAACTTAAGAGTGGATTTCTTTGTTTCTTCATCAGTCTCTATTCCATCCATTTCTATCCTGCTAAGGACACCATTAAACAAGGTCCATCTTTTCTCCAGTTGGCCTGTATTCAGTGTGTCTGAAGAGAGTTATTTGCTCAGGATTCACCCTCAGCTTTGCATGGGTATTTTGATTATAGCTCTATTCTCAATGTGCCCACCTATACTCTAGGTGTGGTCCTACCCTGAATGTCAGCCTGCTTTGCTATGACCCTGATGCCTCCACCTATCTTTTCAATATGCACTGGTATTGCATGTAGTCCTTCTCCAAATTGATCAGACACCCAGGACAAGAATGTTGTCCCCATTTGCTCCTGTGTACTGCTCTGCTGTTCTAGTCACCTAAGAGGTCAGGAGTCCTGCAGTATTGACATCTGTCTGAATGCTGCCTAGGTTTGGACACACATTTGTTCTGGCTTCTGTACCCTTGCTGGGGCCAGCCCTAAAGATAGACTGGTTTCCTTTAGCTTAAACCCACTGCTTTCAATTTATTTACTTCCACACTGGTCTGCTTGCATGAGTTAAGAACATAAAAGTCATCTTTTTATTTCATCCTCATATCATCATCATCATCATCATCATCATCTTTGTCAACTTTACAGACAGTTATAAGAAAAGCCCTCAGCAAATGTCAGCTATTTTTTTTCCTGGACCTCTAAATGACCAAATGTATTTTTAAAACTCTAATAAACTCCTTAGTTTCACTGCTTAATAGGTAGCATTAATCTCATATTTTTCTACACCACTTTCCGTTATTATATGTCACAGATTTTTGTTTGTAAAGATCATCCTGATTTGAGTGTAGAGATAGAAGAAAGACAAGATTAGGGGCAGTGAGGCCAGTTATGAGGCTCTTTAAGGATTCTAGGTAAGAGATGGTAGTGACCCAAAACAGGAAAAAAGACAGTGGTATTATAGAGAAGTAGAAAGGCTTAAGCAGTAAAATTAAAAAAAAAACTGTATTGATTGGATGTGTGAGGAGAAACAGAAGTGACATTTTTCTCTGTGGTTTGGACTACTGTTGGGCTAATTAAATGATTCCATTAAAAATAGGAGAAATGGAGAGGATTAGGCTCTTGGGTTCAGGGACAAGATGTCTGTGGGATATTCAAGAGCATTTAGATAATTGGAGATATGTACTTTGTGCTCTCAATACAGGACTGGACTGGAAATATATTGGACATCAGCATATAGATCATAATGGAAATATGTGGAAAGGTAAGATCATCTAGAGAGAGTATATAATGGAAGAGCTAAGAGAGCCTAGAACTGAGCATGGTAGAACACCAAATTTTACAGATGTTCAGAAAGATTAGAGCCTCAGGGAGACTGAGATTAGCAAGGTCAACATTCATTCAATAAATGTGATTGGTAAAACCCTAAGCATTACTGAACCTTTATCAAACCTTGTGAAAGACCCTCAAGGAAAAATTAAACCTGGACATTAAAATAAGGTAGAGTAGTAATAACATGATCCCTGCAACCCGAACCAAGGCATATCCTAAAGCCATTTTAGAATTTCCAGGCTATTATCAGCAAAAGAATATCTAGTTTAGAACTGCAATTAAACAGGGAAAGGATAAGGAGAGAGCTTTAGAGTTAATTGTACAAAAGGTCTGCAAGAAGGAATAATAATTAGTCTGAAGGGATGGTAAGTTATTTAATACTCTTTGGAAAGAGAGAGCTAGATTGGATTCGTTAACGAGCAGACAAGTAGAGCTAGCCTCCTCTGGCTCTTTCTGGGGTTCCCAATACCTCCAGAGAGGGAAGGGGTGGCCAAGATGGCATGGCGGAGGTGAGGCTGAGAAGGTGGGAACACCTTCACAATCATGACTGTAACATCTTAAAAGAGAGCTACTTCAGTCCTTAGCCTCAACATTTCCTGACTCATTCTTAATACTGGGACTTTTGAGGGAGGGACGTTTTGTTTGATAAACTTTATCTAACACTTCCTAAACTTAAATAGACCACTGATATGATTTGTCTTTATAGACAAATAATTACACTGTACCAGTCTTAGGTGAAAACAAATAAAATTTTACAGTGTTTCTAATAATGCTACAATGATACAGTGGGACTGGCCTAGCTGGAATGTTGATGTCACAACAGTGATGGTTCTCGTTTATTCAGTATTAGTAGGCTCTAGGCCCTGGAGGAAATATTTTATGTACATTCTCTCAAATCCTTGTAACTTTACACATAATCTTCATTTCTAAAGAAAAATAGTGCCTACATTTACATATCCAAGTATATTTACTTTTAATGTTACTTATCTTTTCATTGTATTTTAAGGTAATTAATAAATATCAAATTACTCTAGGCTTTAACATGATTGGTTGAGTCTATATATAGTTGCTAACATATGTCAAAGCTTATTTTAATACTTTAGTTTGTGCTTGACTGTCAAAGGAGATCTTTCCACCCAGTTTAATTTAGGAAAATAATCTTTCTCTAAACCTATTTGAACACAAACTGAAACTTTATTTCTTTAAAAATTTTGTAATGTGACATAAAGGTGTCCTGTGTCTGGCTGTTTTGAAGAAATTCATGATTCTATGAAGAAAGATCATTAAGGAATCACCAAATCAATGTTCTTATGATTGCAATTTTGGATTATGCTTCTTTAATTTTAGAAAGTTTTAAATCTACTAACTGGGGATAAATTCCGAGGAGAACAAACTGTTGCAGTTTTGATTCATTGCATAAACTTGTCAAACTCTCTTTAAGAACTGTGAGTTATATTGATAAACTACGTAAGTTTCTATTTATACAATTTTTCCTGATTATAAAGCACTGTAATCTTTATGGTTTTGTTTTGGATTCTTTTATATATTTCCTTAAAAACAAGAAGTAGACAACACTGTTGCATACGTGACCAGGCTGCATTGAATTTTAGGGACCATCTCTGTTTTCATGGGGTCCAGCGTGGCTTTTCCATTGTCATCAGTGTGTGCTCCCGAACTTTTTACTAGGCCAGGCCTCCAGATTCATCACAGATCCTATCCCAGCCTTTTGCAGATGTCTGAAAGGAAATAACAAGATAAGATTAGGTTACCCTCTACAATGAGATGAATACATTCTCCTTGAGACCACATTTGATGAACATCTTCATCCTTGCTTATTCTGCTGAGTAATAGTCTCTATAACCATAGCTTCAAAAACCATACACTGATGATCCCAAAATCTACAGAACATTTTCATCTTCTGGTTATATACATATCCAGGTTGCCTATTGACATCCCACTGGATGATTGTATTTGTCTGTTTTCACACTGATATAAAGATACTATCTGAGAATGGCTAATTTATAAATAAAAGAGGTTTAACTGACTCACAGTTCTGCATGGCTGGGGAAGCCTCAGGAAACTTACAGTCATGGAAGAAGGTAAAGGAGAAGCAAGCACCTTCTTCACAAGGTGGCAGGAGAGAGAGAGATGCAGGGGAAACAGCTACTTTTAAACCACCAGATCTCATGAGAACACCCTCACTATCATGAGAACAGCATGGGGAAAATCACCTGCATGATTCAATCACCTCCCACCAGTGGCCTCCCTCGACATCTGGGGATTACAATTCAAAATGAGATTTCGGGGGGAACATAGAGCCAAACCATATCAATGATCTGTAAGTAACTCAAACTCAACATGTCCAAAGTGAAATCCTCACTTTGTCTCCAAATCCTCAAAATTGTCCTTTCTCCCTCATTTCAGTTAAGGGCTTTCAAAGTCACCTATTAAATTACTCATAAGAAGGAATTTATCTGTTACAATGCTTTTGGGTGTAAGTAACAGACAATCCTGACTCCACTAGCTCTAATTGTAAATAATTTATTATCTCATGTAATAAGAAGTCTGAAGTTAGGATATTTCATAACTGGTTAATTCACTGGCTCTATGTAATCATCAAGAACATAGGTACTTTATATGTTTCCATATGGCCATCCTTGGCATATGTACCTCTTCTGCATTGCAAGCTGACTTCAGCAATTCCAGATTTCACATCTTTAAGACAATATCCAAGAACAAAGAAGTGTTTCTCTTGATTATTACTCATCATAACATTAAGACAATTTTTACTCCAGAACTAAGCTCTAACTTTTTGTATCTAGCATGGAAAGTGAAGTCTAGGAAAACAGAAAATGTATTTGGTAAACATATAGATCATCTTTATCTTGGTTTTAATATCATTAAATCATAACTTATGACTGGAGACTCCTACTTCCATCCATAAAAAAGTACCTGGTAGCACATTTACCATTTTACCATAAATAACTAGAAAGCTAAGTAAAACCTGTATCATTGGAAACAGGCACTGGACAATGGGCAGCCAGAACTGTGACATCTGAGAGAAGGGAGACAAAGGAGGTGAGCTCAGTGAATGTACTTGTTTCCTGCCTGAAGGCATTTGCTACATGGTGCATGTAGCAAGACCTCCAAGAGAGAACTTCAGTCTTGCAGAGTAGAGGAGTAGAGACTGGACTTCAGAGAGGCAGAGACAGCATAAATTTGCAGAGCAAACCACCAGAGAGGAGAATGCTATGAGAGAAAGACACCCACATTTCTGCATTGGGGTCCCTTGAGCCTGTTGCTGAATACTGAATTGCATGCGTAGGATAAAACTCCACAAAACTGGACAGAAAACAACCAGATGACAGGGAAGCTGTAAGACAAACAATTCCTAGAGCTCACATACAATTCATGATTGGGGTAAAAGTTTGTTCATCTTTATTTATCTAAAGCAAGTATAGCAAATTGATCTAATCAGGCCATCAGGCGTCATGTGCTAAATATTCAGTGTCCATTCTAAGGGCTGAATGCTATGTTGTAAGCTCTTCAAAATGACAAGTCTCTGAGAAGGATCACACCTGATCCTTCTCTCATTTGAGTGTACATGAGGAAAAACAAAGATAGGAAGCTGAGTTGGGTTTCATGGTTAACCCTGAACTTCCTTGCATGATCTAAGCAAAGTGCAAATTCATGCAGTTTTGTTTGTACTTAAATTACGTGACACACCTCTCCAAAGTTCTCTAATCCTCACCCATGCTGAGAGCCACGTGCAGGGTCGTCCAGCTAGCAAGAATAAATAACCATTCAGGGCCTTTGGCTTTCTGTGTGTGTGAGTCACGGAGGGGTTCTTGTTGGAGTATAAAGAAAGAGAAACACATGGCAGCTCTCTAAAGCCTATTTCTGGAAACCTGACAGGAGGGAACAGATACCCATTGTTCAAAGACTGTACAGTGTTTGGAGTCTGGAGTGGGAAATGCATGCTTAGTGAAGACCAAACCTTTGATGGATCAGAAATTGAAAAGACTTGTAATTAAACTGAAATTAAACCAGTGGTGACAGTGTGTTTTTTAGGTAAAAAGACATAGAGACATGAGAGCAAGAAAAACAGGGGTCAAGATCAAGGAGTTGCCAAATTCAATTGGATCAGGAATTCTCATAAGAAAACAAAAAACAAAACACTGGAGGAGACCTGATTTTGCCTGCCATAGACTTGATCATGTCCGTGAGAAAAAAAATAATAATTGCAATTCTTTTGCTATAAGTGATCTACAGCTCTATTCCCATATGGCAATGGCCACCTTGGCAACACAACATAGTACATAGAATTATCAAATGTCAGCCTACCAAAGAACTCCATAATACTGATATCTTTATTTGAAAGCTGTTCATGCCTTAAGCCTTTTTGGATTCTGAACATCTAGAAGGCACTTGACAAAAAACCTAGACCTAGTACTGCCTTTACATGCACATAAGAGAGGCCCCTGCCATTGACTGCGTATCACAAACACATGACAAATACTTTTAGTAAAAAACACGAGTGCCCTTACTGTGGATCCTGTCCTCAGCACTGGCACAGCATGACCTATAACCCTAACCACTGCTCTTGTGACTAAAATGGTTCAGGCTCCAGGGAAATGCTTCTGCCTATCTCATGCCTTGTATCCTAGAAAAAGTGATTGCGTCTGTGCTGTTGCTGATGTAGAAGAGAGAAACCTTTCTGGAGTAGAGGCAAGACTTGAACAGCAGAAGCCCTTAGGTAAGAGAACAAGAAAATATTAAGTAACTTGTCAAATTCCTCCTCTCTAATAATATAAATGCAATTCGTTCTTTCATAACAAAGTCTTGTTTCCAAGTAGTGCTGAGCCATTTTCTTACTCAAAAAGGAAGTTTTCTTACTTCTCTTCATGTTCCAATTGGTGGCTCCAGAAATGCGCACAAACTAGTGTAGTATCCACAACCATCATATAACGTGGCCGTAGAGCATTCCACAATATTAAAAATTCGTATTACTCTTAACTTTATTTACCTCTTTTATTAGTCATGCCAATACCATGGGACTTCAACAAAGCAGCTAGAAATGCACAATAAAAGTTAATGCACCTGTCTTTGATAGTTTTCTGGCCTTCAGTCATATAAAAACCATAGATTTATACATGCTTCCAATTCTGTCATTTTGAAAGTATATATGTCAAGGAAGAGAATGAAACATGTTTTTATAGTGTGTTAGCTTGATTAGTAACTTAAATATTAAGACATATGGTATGTTAACCTCTAATTTCACTCTTACCTTGAGCCCTGCCACCCTGAGTCCCAGGCCTGACCTGACCCAGCACTATCCAACTTACCAGAGCTGATGACTTGGCTTACTAATACTGACATTTCAACAAAGAAAAAAAGTGGTATCCTCCCAACCTGACAATATCTTACTTATTCACCCAGAAAATATTGTTAGATGCCTTAGGAGCTGGTAATGTCATTTCCTGTCTAAAGAAGATTTTCTTTTCTTGGAAAAATTAGTCATTTTTATGTTCTGCCTCCTAAAAATTGTTGTCACTGCAATTTCTATGTTGTAAGTTGCAACATAGAACATGTGCAGAATAAATGCTGGTCCTATATAGAGAAAGGCTTAGGGGAAATACTTTTTGTAGGTCACTTCTTATATTACAATATTATGTTACACAATATTATATTACAGACTATTATAATACTTTGTAATAACTCTACCTCTCATTGAACATGACTCTAGAAATGTTGTTTTATGAATTGTGTGTGGGGATAAAACAGGATGTCAAATGAGTGTGTTTACATGTATACACATACTATACACAAGTGTCTGTATTAGATATATATGTTTATAATGAATTTTCTTCTGTAAATAAACTAACGCAATGAGAGAGGAGGGAAATAACAAAAAAAGTAAGTCTGCATTGGGAACTGATATAGTGCCCTGGAAAATTTTTCTGTAATATTAAGTAAAGGCCATTATTCAAGCAAGTTGCCCAGAATAGAGAGAAGATGGTGCTTGTCCTTAAGGGCAAATGACAAAGAGGGCACCCCACTCTGAGGGAGAGTCCAGCAGCTGGGATTGTGAGTCCATGTCTCCTGCTACTTCTCCTTTTACTACTGAGATGATCAAACATTTGAATGAGCGACTCGACACTATGTTTCTCATCACAAGATGCTTGCTTCAGGTTCCAGGAGGCATCCCCTTCTCCCCCTTTTTCTTCCTGTAAGTCCAGAACGATTTGCACCTGTAATGCCACTTGTTTTTATTCTCAGTTATTTCCCAACTATTCTTGGGATAAAGACCTATGCCTTCTCTTCTTAAGAAAAGTTAAGGAATCTTGACTAGCACTTTGAGATCAAGCTCAATAAGTCTTGCCTTTAAAACCGTAACTTTGAGAAGATCACTACTAAAGATTCTGTTTATTCCTAATATATGGCAGAGACTTAGGAGAAACCACTTGGAGAATGAAATCTAAACTATAAGACAGAGTATGACTTTTGGCTTTAAAAATATGGCTGATTTTGTCACTAAAATGCTATGTGAAACTTAGTATGTCAACAAAATAATGAAGTCAGGTTTTTGATGGACATTGTACCACTGCACTTTAACATCTAAGATTTCTTAAAATTTGCTTTAAAATTAATTATATTTTGAGAAAAATTAGGTGAAGGTTCACACATTGGGAGATAATTATAGACACCCTCCCTTAAGTGTTGCGAAACCAGACTCCTGAGATCTATGATGCCATCATTCATGTAATAGAGAATATCATCACCTGGCTTCATTATTGTTTTCCTGTTTCTTTCACTTGTGTATCTCATAAAGCCCTTTGAAATGAAAACCCCATTGTAGAGTTGTAAAGGTGAAAATAACCTTTAAATAAAATATTCATTGTTATGATTTTTCTTTCCATAAAATTAGAATTATGCATAGTAATTATCTTAGTCCATTTAGGCTGCTATAACAGAATACTATAGACTGGGTGGCTTATAAACAAAGGAAATTTATTTTGCACAGCTCTGAAGGCTGGGAAGTCCAAAGTCAAGGCACTGGTAGATTTGGCATCTGGCAAGGGCCCCCTTCTGGTCATAGATGGCCATGTTCTCATTGTATCCTACATGGCAGGAGGGGAGAAGGAGGAGCTCTTTGATGTCTCTGTTATGAGAGCCCTAATCTCATACATTACTTGACTCTCATGATCTAATCACTTACCAAAGTCTCCATCTCCTAATATCATCACATTGGGAGTTAGGGGTTCAACTTATAAATTTTGGGGGGGCATACATTTAGTCTATAACAATAATGAAAATTAATATTTTCTCCTCTTCCAGGTTTTAATATTAAACCTCCTATTTTCCCTCCATCTTATCTCCCTTTCTCTTAAGTCATTTTATGCAGGCCTTTGTTTCTGATTCTCAATAGACATGTCTTTAACATTAATTTATGTGTCCCAAACTATTTTATAGGTCTTTCTATTAGTATAATTTTTTCCTACATAGTTCGGTTCTCACTTTCAGAGGTTTTCTATCAGAATTTCCAGTTGGCTAATTTCTTTATGTTGATGAAAATCCATATGGTTGCTTTTAGGCATTTGATTATGGGGCCTTTCTGCCAAATCCAGTCCCTTCATTCCTTACCTCCCCACACCTACTGTCAAATGGTGGTCAATTAGTGTATTTTACCCATAACTTGAATATGGCTATCAAAGCTAATTAATCTGCTTGACCATTTGGCTACCCAAGTTTCTATCTCAGCTCTTTTCCCCATTATCTTTCCAAAACTATGCCAGGTTTGACAAACTTATTAACCAAAAAGAAAACACTTAATTTTAAAAAATAACTGCATGTCTCGATCGGCCTCACTAGTCTTGGCTGGAGCCTTGGAGAAATTTTATCTTCTCCTTTCTCCACAGAGTTACTTTCATTTAAAAAAACTAAGCTCTTCTCCAGACCGTTTCCTCCAGTAGCTCCATTTTGACTTTTGGAAGTCAAGCAGGTTGAGCTCTCGTTCTTCTCTAATCCTCTCACACACTGTTCCAGCCAATAAATCTTGATTTTAGTTTGGGTTCTCCTCATTCACCATGGGAATGGAATTGGGTGAAAAGAAACCATTTCTGATGCCTTTTTACTTGGATTTTTTTTTTCTCTAAAGTGGGTCCTCATCCGAATTCGGTTCTCTCTCTTTCTCTCTTCTTTAGACAGGTTTCCACGTGTAAGGCTCCAGCCCAGACCAATGACACGGTTTATCTGTGATTGTCAAAATGCCAGCTATCACCAGTGAAGAACTCCAGGTGGCACAAATACTATGACTTGTCTCCTAACAGATCTCAGGAGGTATTACATAGACATCAGACATCTGCGTCTTATGTCCCCAGTTTAATTGTAAATCCCCAAAGGACAAAACTGAGCCTGCCTCTTTGGTTTTCAAACAAAATGTCACATCCAGTGACATTTTGAAAATAAAACTTTGGCTCATAAATTTTAGAGCCAAGCATAGGATGCTGACAGGGCCCTACCCAGCCAATGGGCAGCAGCTTGGTGACTTCTGATCTCATTTTTACTTAGAAAAATTTCTCTCAAATCAATTTAGAGAGTTATGATCAGCACTAAAAGATAAATAAAATATAAGCAAAGGGAAAATATCCCAGTGAATTACTCTTCATAAAGATGAGGATTGTTTTGGGAAATGTTTTAGTGTATGTGCACTGTGTCATAACCAGCATTTTGAAAACCATTGTGCTACAGTGTAAGGACTCCATAGATACTCGGTTTGGGGTCATTTAAATTGTCAAAGGAAGAGTGGAGGTAAAGATTTGTAAAGGAGCCTCTCTGTAAAATGATGAGGGTCTTTTTGTGGCTCCTGATCTTTGACCCATCAGTCTCAGAATGAGGTGTAAGCAAGCCATTAGGTTGCTGCATGAGTCTGGTTGGGCACCTCCTTCCCTCATTTCAAACAGTGAGATTAAGCCACAAACTCTCTGAGGAGGTTCAAATGCTGATGCAAGTCTCAGAGTGAACACAACCTATAAACACTACTATGAGTTTCAATCATGTAAATGGGAAGTTAATTATGATTGACATAAACTGCTAGATTCAACAACCTTCAATTTATTTTTTTAAATGTTAATGGAGTGCTTCCCCTGTGCCAGGATTGTGTAGCCTGAAAATACAGAGTTGAATCAGGCACAGGTTACGACTTAGAAGAGCTTATGATCTAATATAGGGGTTGGCAAACTACAGCCTGTGGGCCAAATCTGACCTACAATCTGTTTGCATAAATAAAGTTTTATTGGAATTCAGCCACGCCCATTGGTGTATGGATTGTCTATGGTTGATTTTGCACAGTCACACACAGTTGCAACAGAGACCATATGGCCTACAAAGCCTAAATATTTACTGCTTGAACCCTTACAAAAAAAGGTTTGCCAATCTTTTCTAATGTTGTTTAAAATACATTTTTTTCTGTGAGATTTTCATATGCAAAAGTGACAACTATATCAAGAACAATGGAATATTTTCCTTACTTTCATGACTGAACAACATAGATCACTGGTCTGAGGGAGCAGCTTTAAGAAGATTCAAGAAGTTGCTCTTGAAGAAAAACACTGTGATATTAATGAAATGGTATTTCATGTTTTTCTGCCTTACACATACATAATTACCCTGACTGGAGCATGGAGGTCTGACTGCAAAGTTCCAATATTATCACAAAAAAAAAATTACAGGGCTAGCTAAATCAGCTGAATATTAGATCAGAGATCACCAAGGAGCTACTCATTGGCTGAGTGTGGCCCGTTGCCATCATACACTTGTCCTCAAATCTTGACTCTAAAATTTTTGAAACAAAATATTTGAAATTAATTCAATTTCACATTAAAATAGAGTTTCCCATTTCTCTTGAAAAATCACAATTGACAGGACTAGGCCTCCATTTCTGCTTGAAGGTGACCCACTGGAGAAGCAGTTTCCACATTAGGACCAATGGGGTGTACATGCTCCAGATTACTCCAATTTTTACCATTCCCCAAAGTGTTCTTGATGCAACATTAAGCATTGCTGGCCATTTAAAACATGCATAGGTTGTTATTTTCCTCAGTAAAGAACTTTCTCAGTAAGCATTCTCTTTTAAAAGTAGGATAACTAAAGATTAAACAAGAAGATTATGTTTAAAAAATGAATTTTCTGGCCAGGTGCAGTGGCTCATGCCTGTAATCTCAGCTCTTTGGGAGGCCAAGGCGAGTGGATCACGAGGTCAGGAGTTTGAGACCAGCCTGGCCAAGATGATGAAACCCTGTATCTACTAAAAAGACAAAAATTAACTGGGCGTGGTGGTGGACACCTGTAATCCCAGATACTCAGGAGGCTGAGGCAGAGAATTTCTTGAACCCAGGAGGTGGAGGTTGCAGTGAGCTGAGATCACACCACTGCACTCCAGCCTGGGTGACAGAGTGAGACTCTGTTTCAAAAAAAAAAAAAGAATTTTCTTACATTCAGCAGGCCTTTGGTATCAGCAGGGTGGGGATAAGGGTGAGGTTTGGGGAAGGGATTGGTTCTAAGACTCTCCCCGTAACACCACAATGTACACATTATTCAAGTTCCTTGTATAAATGTAGTATTTGCATGTGAGGTACACACATCCTCCCTATATTTTAAATCGCCTCTAGATTACTTATAATACCTAATACAATGTAAATGGCATGTAAATGGTTATCTTATTTTTTTAATTGTATTATTCTTTATTGTTGTGCTATTGTTTTCAAAAATATTTTCAATGCAAGGTTAATTGAATCTGCTAGTGTAGAACTGCGGATATGGAGAACTGACTATATTTAATATGCAAGCAAAGGGTATGCGATCTGCAGCTATTTTGCTCACTTATGTTCTTTCCCAGACCATGTAGATATGATAGTTTGAGACTAGTGTCTTAGACCCATAAAGAAAAGCATCTGGACAAATATTTGGATTTATTTTAGTGGTTGAAATACACGATTGAAGAAGCTCAGAGACCACAGTTCTTGGTAACCCAGAGGGGATCTGGGAGCTCATCACATCCAAACCTTCATTTTAACAATAAAGGATCTGAAGCTTCCCCCACATCCTGGGAGAAATGAGCTGGTCAAAAGCACAGTATGTCAGCAACCAAGGCCAACTCTCTAATTCCCACTCCAGGGGTCTTGAGAAAATGAGACCAATAGAGTGATAAAGAATTCCCCTGAAATAGCTAGGCAACTTGTAGGAACCTGTCAAACTTCTTCCTCCAGCGTAGCACAAATTTTAATTGGTGGTACCTAGAACAGTTTCCATTTTTGTGAAAAATGGCATCTGATCAATTTCCTCACTTCCAGTAGAGGCCGCCTGCTGTGGCTGCCTTCCTACTGGCCAGTTCTCATTGGCCAGCATCTGCCTTCTTTTCCTGTGGAAATAAAACTTACGGGCAGGAGAAAGGACATATTTGGTAATGTTACGCTCCTCAGCTTCCTGCTCCGGCTGTCTCAGCTGCAAAATGTCAAGGGAAAAAATATCCCTCCAACTTGGAAGGAATTCCAGACAGACCCTGATGCCTGCAAATTTGTCAGAGGGAGCCAAGTCCAGAAAAGCAGAACATGAAGAAGGTTCATTATTTGACTTCAAGAGACATTCAAATAATCAGACACTCTGGTATTTATGATTTTCCCCATTTCAGATGGTCTGTAGTTCACAACATTCCCCTCCCTTTACCGCTGATTCTGAGCTTCCTTTTACGTTAAACCTCAACAGTTATAAAAAGACTCTCACATTACTTGTAAGCCGCAGGCACTACTAGGAGACACTGTGTTCACACAGGGCTGTTTAGGGCTGGGGAAGGGCAGCTCTTTTTGATTATTAGTCTGGGGAGGCCAGGCCAGGAAGTCAGGCTCACTTCACCTTGACTGCGCCACCGGAGTCCTCGTGTAGCTCCCAAGTCTGTGCCAAGGCCTCCTGCCACTCACAGCACCAAATGCGATGATCTTTACTAAAAAGCACTTATTTCCGTTGGCTTTCTTATTCATTTAGGCTTTTCTTTTCACGGGGGGCAGTGGCGGGTGGAATAGCCAGTTTATCCTGACTTCCACATTGTGAATATTCCACCAGGACTGTTTATAAAGTTGAGTTTGGGGGGATCTTCATCTTTCTCCTGGCATTCAACGCATTTTCTGTCTCCTCTAGAACTGTTGCCACATGCTGGCAAAAAGATAAGGAAACTGAATTTGTAATCCAAACCTCGTTAAATTGCTGCATACACATTTTCCCTTCTACTTCTTGCTCTCTGTTTCTAAATGCCATGCTATCTGTTTGTACTCAGTCACCTTAAATCCTTATTTGGGTTCTCCAACAGGCACAAAGGCAACCAAATATCAATTTTAGTAACTGGTGGAAGTGCCCACATGAGGAATGGGATGTTCAGTCTTAACATGTGGTCTCTATGAATAAGGGTCTTCATTTTTTCTTTTCCTAAATGGTCCCACTCCTCTACGCTGGTTTTGCTCCTCAACAGTCCAGGGTTTGTGCTACTTCCATGGTGATCATCTGTTAGGTCATAAACATTAGATTGTGGCATCACTGAATGAGTCAGTTGGGAGGAAGCTGGGCTGGAAATACAGCTGAGAGCCTCTGTTGACAGATGGATGCCTTCTTAATCACAGCCTGTGCGGGTAAAGGGAAAGCCTTGCCTGGCCAACCCCTCCCACTCCCACCCCCACCTCCTGCATTGATTCACAAACCTGGACTGCTCTGGAGGAGGCTGGGAAAGTCCATCCCCAGGGAATACCACTTTTTTCCTCTTCTGTGCCTCTCACAGAACACCCACACGACTAGGAGGAGGCAGAAAGTGAACAGGGCGCTCTTATTACTTTTTGAGTGGCAGCAAGGTAAACCTGCTTTCATTTTCTTTTCCAAATCCTAAACGTTTCCCTCTTGAACAGTTGATATTGTTAGCGTTGTTTGTTTCCCAGTGTGTGTCCATCTGCTTGTCTGTAAAATGGGCATAATAAGAGCTCACCTTTCAGAAAGCAGTGGGTAGGGCTAGATGCTATAATCATGTTCCCTTTCATCAGTTTTCCCTATCTCTACTAAGCACCAGGTGCTATTGGAAAAATTACCTTTTTATCAGATTTTTAAAATACAATTGCCTGAGCACATATTTAATCTTAGAAGAAATAGTTTAATAGTTCTAAATGTGAGGTTTCAGAGAGCCCTATATCAAGAGCCGCTGTACACTAGGTTGCTAGGAGACTGGACAGCCAAAGAAACAATGCCCTTTCCTGTTACCACTATCAAGAACTGCTCAGGATTCCTGCCAGCCTGTTAGCCTTTATCGTTCAGTCATTTTAGACCTCAAAGAGAACATTCCATCAAGGGATCAGGTTCTATCATCTCACTGGAATGCAATGTAAGACCCCAGAAACTCTAGTACAAACAAATTTACTATGGCTCAGATTAATAATAGATAGCACTTGAATGTGTGCCCCAGTTGTGTTCCCTCTCTGCTAAGGATAGGATAAATGAAAATAAATTGCAAATTCAGCAGGGAGATTCAGACCAAACATAAGGAAGAAGTTCTGCCATTAAGGACATAGAAGTTGTGAAGTTTGCCCCTTGGGAAGAGTTGTTAAGATTAGCCTGAAAGAGCATATTTGAAGGATGAAGATGCAGCCCTCACTGGCAATGGAAGACAAGGCGATATGATTTCCTAGGTTTTCTTCAAGACACAAGATTCTCCTAGTTGTGGAAAAGTGACTCTGTGCATTACTCACCACTATTAAGATGGTTATTCATGATCAGGCCTGAGTGAAAGCCAGGCTACTCTTACATAACAAAGGCAGATTCTCAGTGTTGGAAGCTAACTGAGGAGCCATTCATTTCATCCCTCTTCTTTCACCAATGAAAAATCAGAGACACAGAGCATTCATTGCCACATGGCCAGCAGAAGAGCTGGGCCTAGGACCAGGACCCCTCAGGCTCTCTGTGCTGTGTGCTGTACTATACCACGTTTTCACTAATAACATAGATCTATTTAAAACATAGCTTCATCTCTGGACCACTGCAGATTTTACATTCTAAAAATGCTTTTATAAGAATTCTGTTTATGACATGAGCAGCACTGAAGCAGAAATCTGAGGAACTCTGGGGATTGGTGTGGCTAAAGATCACAATTTAGAAGAATAGTTTAGGCAAAGCACAAAAGAGGAAATGTTATTTATATGAGCTCATTTCTACTCACCAAAAAATTTAAAAATTAAACTCAAGACCCAACAACTTTTTCCTTTTCTTAGCCCAACATGAGAGGCCTACACATGTATCCCTTTTTCCCAAACTTGTAGACTTGTCTGATATGCAGTCTCAAGTTTATAACCTTCCCTTAGAAAAAGTTCTATTTCATTTCTACAAATTATACTTGTCTCGTTTTATAATCCTTGAAATGGATAGTGCTGCCTCATCTTAGATGAGGCATTCAATAGTTTTAATTTCTAAGTTATAAATTATTTTTTCTTCTTCTTTTTTAAAAATCTTAGAGGCAAACCTGTCTGTTTGACATAGGAAGCCAGTTGAGTTGTTCCTCATGCTTTCCCCACGATGCTGCATATGAAGGGCTTCCTCACCCCTCACTGTGATCACAAGTTATGCCTCACAGATTCATTTCCTTATGAATGACTTCAGGAAGCCAGCATTTTTAATAAATAGGAAGTAAATTATATTTAATGACTAAATTCTCACCTAAAGTTGATACTAATATTACGATAACTCTCTTGTGCCTATTTTGGTCTTTTAAACTTCTTTGCTGTACATCTAAGAAAATCAAAATTTCAGTAGACTCCTCGTGCAGTCTGAGAAGGCAGTTTCCTAGCTGGTTTGATTTAAGAGGCTCCAGAAGACATTCTTATCCCACATATTTCTTCTGCTGATCAGTCAGCAACTGAAATTCCAACTAATGGATTCCATTCTTCCAGTTAAGATATCATCTCCAGAAAACTGTGCTAGTTGGCATCCAGCAGTGCCCAAGTATTATTTAACCCATTAGAACCTGTGACTGCATCAGCTTTATATCCTGGACCTCAGCCTGGAACAAAGGAGAGCTACACTTGGATACTAAACACAAGTGGTCTGGATAGATTATGCTGGGAAAAGAAGCCTGGAGTGGGCAGTACCGTGGGAGAGCAAGGTAAAAATCAGGTAAAAGTTGCCAGAAAACGCTATCACTGAATCACAGCTTTCTCTTTACTTGTTTTGGGGGATTGTATTTATATTACTTGTCTGTCAAGCATCCTTAATATATTTATTTACTTTCTCAAAAGCCTTTACTGTCATTAATCTATTTGGATTTTCAAACTGAGTCAGAAGCATATATTATGATATCATTAACTTGAGGGTATGCTAGAACCAAAATGTCCTTCTAGAATAAATGTATATTAGAGTAAGTGAAAAACTTAAGGGGAAAAACAGGAAGCTACTACTCAACTTTTATGGTGGTTTACATGTGTTAGGTGAGGCAAGAAAGAGATAGAATGTAAAAGAAAAGGAAATTTAGGTAATTTTTTAGGCTAAGAAAAATCAAGTTGGGGGAATTCAAGGACTGGAAACACCAGTACAAAGCTAAAGATACACTTTAATTCTAGAGATGGTGTCTTAGAAAATATAGTAGTGGTTATAGAGATAGGCTGTTGAATGATGACAATGCTAGGGCCATAGGAATGTTTCTGAAGAAAGCAACATCCTTTATCTTACTATCATTGGAGAGGTAGACTCTGATTGTATGGCACTTTTTTTTGATACTACTAGAAAATTATGCAAGACATCTCACAGAGCAGAATCAGACTTGCAGCCCATGATAAAACAGAAGACCGACTGAAACATCAAAGAAATACAGAAGATTTTGTGGCTTGCTGTTTACCTACAAGGGAAATGCCTGAATGCCTGAAGTATATATTACATGTAGTTTGGCTGCACTTAGAGGAAAAACTTGGATTTCTAACTTTTATCAAACAAAGAATGCATTGTCCTGGTCCATATTGATTGGTGAAACACAGAAATTTTCCATTTATTATTCACTGTATTATTGCATTTATTTATTTTTGCCTACTTTTTTTTTTTAATTTCATTATACCTGTTTTCATGCATGCAGTGAAATCACTCCTTATCCTTGGGAGAAAATGACAAGAAACGACAGCCACGGAATCTTCCTCTGGATATGGGAACAAAAATAGCTCTCAGAATAAATAGTGGCCACACCCAGGTAACTTCTTCATGAGGTGACTTGGTGACTTCACAAGATAGGCCCCACCCCACCTATATGGGATGAGCACCATCTGGGCTGACCTCCTCTTTCGGGGTTTGTAATTACTGTAGAAAGATGCAGGTGCGTCTATGAAAGCAAACTTTGTTGAGATCTCAGTGACACACTCTGCTTTTCCAAATTACCTCAATTGGCAGTGTATATTAGAAAGAGTCATGGAATGTCTCTGGAAAGATACATAAGAGACCTGGTGACATTGGATCCTTGTGGGTAGGGAGACACTGTGTAAGTGCATCAAAGAGGCTGACTTTTCACTGTGCACTCCTTCAGACCACTGCAAATTCGGAAATGTATACAGTGTGCATGTATTACCTCCTTAAAACTAGCTAGCTACCTATCTATCTACCTACCTACCCACCTACCTTCCTACCCAGCTAATTAATTAGCTAACTAAATTAATAAGGTGTTAAAAAAAAAGAAAAGCCAAATAACTGGAAACACTTAGATCTTCCTCTGTTGCTATTTAGCTAACTATTCAATTTAACTCTTAAATAAGTTATTTCCTCTGAGTTTTTTTTTTTTCTTCCACGGAAACTCTGCACCTAAGCAACACTGGTTTCCTTGTTCCTCCCCAAACATGCCAGGCACATCCCAGCCTCAGCTTCTTCGCAAAAACAATTTCCAATGCCTGGAAAAATCTTGTTTTTGTTATCTCCATGGCTCGCATTTTGCTTAGTTTAAGTCTTGACTCAAATATCACTTTCTCAATAAGGCCTACCTTGACTGTCCTATTTAAAACTGCAAACTTAACATCCCAGAATTCCTCATCCATTTTATCTTTCATAGTAATGATCTTCTTTTTCTTCTTCTTTTTTTTTTTTTTTTTTGAGATGGAGTTTCGCTCTTGTTGCCCAGTCTGGAGTGCAATGGCATGATCTCGGCTCACCGCAACCTCTGCCCCCAGGTTCTAGTGATTCTCCTGCCTCAGCCTCCTGAGTAGTTGGGATTACAGGTATGTGCCACCATGCCCGGCTAGTTTTGTATTTTTAAGTGAGATGGGGTTTCTCCGTGTTGGTCAGGCTGGTCTCAAACTCCCGACCTCAGGTGATCCACCCGCCTCGGCCTCCCAAAGTGCTGGGATTATAGGCAAGCCACCCCGTCCAGCCATAATGATCTTCTTTTTAAAGTACTATATAAGCATCTTAGTACTTAACATCTTTATTGTCTATATCAAACTCTAGAACCAAGCTCCATGAAGGCAAGGATTTATCTTCAAATATTTTGCTCACTGTTACTTCCCCCAGCACTAAGTACTGCTTAGCACTTATTGCTTTTCAAGAAATAATTGCTGAGTAAATAAAAGAACTAATGAGTTTTGCTTTCTAAATTTTTTATTCTTGATTGAATATTATTAAATGATTTGAGAATGACACATCTAGTTTTTAGTTTGATGATTATTGTTAAGTTTTTCAAAAACAGACTTCAATGTATATTTTGAAAATAAATTCAAGAATAGCATTTTCTAAAAATGGCCAAGAGATATATGAAAAGATGTTCAACATCACTAGTCATCAGAGAAATGCAAATGAAAACCACAATGAACCTCACACCCATTAGAATGGCTGTTATCCAAAAAGCAAAAGATAAAAAGTGTTGGCGAAGATCTGGAGAAAAGAGAACTCTCGTACACTGTTAGTGGGCGTGTAAATGGGTGCAGCTGCTTCGGCTGCTATGCAAAACAGCATAGAGGCTCCTCAATAAATTAAAAATAGAACTATCATATGATTCAGCAATCCCACTTCTGTTATTGATCGAAAAGAATTGAAAGCAAGATCTCAAAAAGGTAATTGAACTCTCACGTTCACTGTGGCATTATTCACAATAGCCAAGACATGTAATCAATCTAAATGTCCATTGACTGATGAATGGATAAAGAAATGTGGTATATACATACAATGGAATATTATTTAACCTTAGAAAAGAAGTAATCCTGCCATTGGTGACAACATGGATGAACCTGGAGGACATCGTGCTAGTGAAACAAGCCAGGCACAGAAAGACAAATATTGTATGATTTAAGTTATATGTGGAATCTAAAATAGTCAAATTCATAGTTGTAGAGAATAGAATAATGGTTACCAGGAGTTGGAGAGGGTGGTGAGAGAAGTGGGAAGTTATTGCTCCAAGGGCACAAAGTTTCTGTTATACACAATGAATACGCCCTAGAGATCTACTGTATAGTGTAGTGTCTATAGTTACGAGTACTGTATTTTATACTTAAAAATTTGGTAAGAGGATAGATCTTATGTTAAGTGTTCTTATCACAAATAATAAAGAGGGTGAGAGAAAACTTTCGGAGACAATGGACAGGTTTATTGCACAGATTGTGGTGATGATTTCACGGATGTGTACTTATCACCAAACTCAAGTTGTATACATTCGGTATGTGCTGTTATTTTTTGTCAGTTGTACCTTTAAAAAGTGGGGTTTTTAAGTGACCTTCTCTAGTTGTGAAGTACACTTTCTTCCACTTGACAACTCGTCTGACTAGCCCATATCCTAATCTTTGTTAACAGATCCTTAATATCTAGATTATTGTTATTAAGATATCATTTTATGTTGATCAGTTTTTCACTTTGGAGGATATCTTTAAGATAATCATTCTCTTTTGAACAAATGTATTGTTGTTGTTTGAATGTATCCATGTTTACAAGCTTTCAACACTCATCACCTGAAACAGGTTTTGTTTCATCAACTGGAGTAGTCAACTAGTGACTTCACCCAGGAGGAGACTTAAACATAGGGAATTAGGCACCAAAAATGTCCATTTGAGGAGTGAGGGCCAGACAAAGCCACTGTAACCTTTGAGGAATTCAGGAAGTTGCAAGAATCATAGGAAACCACCCCATGACTCTTGATCTCAGCAACAGCTGTGGCACTGGGGCGGGTTTTCAGCAAATTTCCCAGAAGCTGCTGTAAAACCCCGTATCTGTTGTCTGTTCCATTCCCCACATTGCCCGCTACTGCTAAAAAGGAATTAACAGCTTCTACTTCTCCCCTTTCTGTAGAATTTGTCTTTCCCAACGTGCTCTAAATTATAAACGAGCAAAGGATTTCCATTTTCAAACCCCACAGGTTCCTCCATATACAGATTTCCATAAGCCTCAAACCTGAAAGAAATAGAAAGCAAATTGAATTCCTCCTCAAAAGTCTACCAGTTTGTTTTGGTGGTCACTGCCACTAAGTTCTACTGATGTGCACATTCTGTAGGTAAACCCCAGAGATGAGAACATCATGTTCATGTCTCTCTTCCTTTATGACCATGGCATGCTCATCCAGTTTGTCTATTTCGACTCCCAACACAGTAAATATCCTGGGAGGCAATCCTAAAGTTACAGAACATAATTCACATAATATTCCTGTACCATAGGTTAAGAAAATTAGCACATATTGTTCTTTTAATTTAATAATCGTCCCGTATTGGCCAGGCATGGTGACTCATGCCTGTAATCTCAGCACTTTGGGAGCCCAAGGTGGGCAGATCACTTGAGCCCAGGAGTTCAAGACCAGCCTGGGCAACATGGCAAAACCCTGTCTACCCAAAAATCACACACAAAAAATTGCCAGGCATGCTGGTGCATGCCTGTGGTCCCAGCTGCTCAGGAGGATGAAGTGGGAGGATTGCTTGAGCCTGGGAAGTCAAGACTGTAGTGAGCCATGATTGCACCACTCCACTCCAGTCTGAGTGACAGAGAGATCCTGTCTCAAAATAATAATAATAATAATCCATTATATTTCTTATAAGTCCCCTCTCTACCTCAGTTGCCTTGTCTGTAACAGGAGGATATAATAGTACTTATTTCATAAGATTATTGTGAGAATTACATGGAACTTCATCTGCCTATCTATCTACTTAGCTATGTATGTATGTATGATGTATGTATGTACTTATGTATGTATATATCTATCTATCTAGAGTTTGGAAGAGTGCCTGGACCATTGTAAATGCATAGTACAAGATAGTTACTATTATTACTACTGCCGTTGTCATCATAATCATCCCTCTTTTCTGAAAAAAGTAATGGGCTTATACGTCAGATAAATATGTTGAACTTAATTCTCTTTATGTGTCCCCAAACCTCTCTATGCCTTTTCCATGGTCTCTTCATGTGAAAAGTGTGGTTCTTCCCTGCTTAAATATGAACTTGGCCATGTGACATGTTTTGGTCAATAGCATACGAGCAGAAGTGACAATTTGCCAGTTCTAAGCCTAGGCCTTCAAAGCTCCGTCAGTGTATTTCCACTTGCACCTTTGCATTTGTGTCACTGACATGAGAAGATTCCTTTTAGGTTGCTCCTGCCCCTTCAGCCTGGGCCCCAGAATGTATACACATAGGCTAGAGATGCATTGGTCAATTCACAGAATCACAGTGAGAAAAAAAAGCCACCAGCCAAGTCCAACCTAGATCATCTGAACCCCATCCTTCCCACATAAGTGTAAGCAATAAGTAATTGCTGTTTAAAGCCCCTGAGCTTTGGGGTGGTTTGTTATGCAGCAGTGGTGAACTAATACACTTTATTCCAGATGCACCTACCAGTGACTGAGTCAAATGATGACACTTGCTCATCAGCCAAGTCATATTGCATGTTTTGCCCAAATGCTGGCCATGACTCTTTGTGAACACGCACAGAGTAGTGCTGCAAGAACTTGAGTGGGTTTGGGGAGAGGCAAGGATCGGTGCCAGTTTCTGCCTTCTGTGTTTTTGCCGCCTTCAACATCTGCCAGCTGGTGCAGCTGCACCTTTTGGACAAATGATATGCTATCCTGGGCATTAGCCTAAATGGTACCACACATGCAAAGAGCCACAGCTGCTATTTGTTGTGCTTCTTGCTATTCTTGGCTCTGTTGCATTGCCTAAGGGTGGCATAGATTTCTACACACGAAGCATGGCTTTCCAAGATTCATAGATAGAACTTTGATCAATACAGCTACTAATGATGATGACTGTGCATGGGAAAATAGGGTAGAATCATTTCTAAATAGCCTAAGATTTTTTTAGAGTAAGAAGAATGTAAATTAATTAATCCTATAAACATGCATGCTATATCATTGTATGGTTTGTCCTTCCAGGAAAAAGCTAAAACCTCACCTATATTGTTAATATATATATATATTTTACATTATTTAAATGAGTGAATTTTTGCTTCCTTTGTTGGTTTTGCATAAAGATATTCATATTAGCATAATGTAGATAAATCTCATGAGTTAATTATTTGCTAAATCAAATTTATAATTCGTTTCCATTTCTAAGTAAAAGGTTCAGTTGTTCCACATGTGTTGTGTGGAATAATTGAAAATCATTATTAATTAGTATATGCTGGCTGGTGACTGAGATCCCTCTCAAAAATTTCTGAGCTTGGTTTGAAACCTAAAAATAAGAAAATAAGAATAAACATAAGTTCAATCTACAATCCATAGAAAAGACATTGTATTTCTAGTCCTTTTAAAGCTTAACCAAAAGTCTTTATTTATTCACCACATTTGCCAGTACAATGCAGATGAAAATGAATAAAGGAAGAAAAAAAATTATATAGATGGCCCAGCTACAGGGCCATACTTTAAGAGAATGGAACATAACCCTGCTTCAGAGCACTTTTAATGAAAATATAGACAAATAAATGTATAGTGCAGTTGTTCTCGACCCTGGTTGCAAATTAAGTACATGGAGAGCTTTCCAAAATTATCGATGCTGAGCTCCACCCAAGATTTCTAATTTAGTTGGTCCTGGATGGGACCAAGGAATTGGTACTTTATGGAAGCTCCCAAGGGATTCCAATGTGTGCAGTTAGATGCAGTAGTATTAAGATATTTTGAAATCCTAATAATTCCAAGAGGATGCTAACATGGCTACAATGACTACTTTCAGATTTCTTCAGAGGGGGTTCATAGAGGAATTGACTTAAAAGCAGAGCCTTAAAGGAAAGAAGCTATGTCATGGAATGATGTGGAAAAGTATTTTTCTTTTTAAATCAGTTACATAATATGGGTTTTTTCAAGTTTTGCCATTTTAATCAGCAGAACTTAGATTAATTAATTTGTGAGATGCTTATCTTTGCCTATTAATTTCCTCTATTGATATTTTTACTTGCTCTCAATTGGGACTGCTTTTTCATATCTGTCTTCTTTTGTAAAGTGATGACTTTAGTCAGAAGTGTGCTGGAGCAGTTTGCAGAGCCTTGCAAAATTGATGGTGCCTATCTATTTCCAGCGCTATGTTCATCAATGCCAGGTTGGTGCCATGATAAAAATGTTTACACTATGGAAACTGGCAAATACTAAAAATCATCAGATACTCTCTCACCCCAGACATGATCAATCATTCAATAGTACACAATTGATTTCAGTGGAGAAGAGTTATGGTACATAAATGATTTTTAGTTCTTTATGTTAGATGTCTTAAAATTATAAGTCTCAACTTTCAAGTACCTATTAATCTCAAAAAAATTAAACCTATATTTTACAAGAAAGCCTCTTCTGTATTTTTTATCATATTTTCTTTTGAATCCCCCTATGCATTTCACTCTTACCACCTAAAACAGAAACTCCCACATCTTCTACGCTCAGAGGAGATTTACTTGTGTTAGCTTAAGAATCATTTTATGTTTTCTCATGCCTGCTTTCATACCACCCCATACCACAGTTTTCAGGTTTTAATTTAAGCTCCACAGCAGCCCTTTTCTGTTTGATGAGAAAAGATAACCAAGAAAATAAATTAGGAGTCTTATGATTGACCCTGTTTTTTTTGTTATTCAAGGAAACCCAAAATGAAGCAAAATAACAAAAAATTGCCAAGGAAAACATTTTCAGCCATTTCAATTACTGTTTTAATTGGCTGGGTCTGGCTGCCAGATTATCCTGTAATCTCTACAAGAATGTTATTTGGAAAAAGCTGAAATATGCCCTGCATGGAAGCCACATCCATCCCTTCAGCACATTCTAGTTGGAATAACCTTCTCTCAGCATACTGGAATCATATTGGAGTAAAATTGGCAGTTCCTGGAAAAACTTAATCCATAGATTATATAAAAGCTGAATTCACTATCGGCATATTATTGAAAAGTCTCAAAAATGTAGTATGCCCAAATCCAAGATAAAGAAAAGTAATGATATTGTGATGTTTGTATAACAAATACCTTTAGACAATGTGCAGGCTTGTGTGCGCCCATTTGTGTGTGCACAACTGGGCATGTGCTTTGACTGTGTGTCTGTGTGCGTATTAAATAACAGGACAATAGAATGAGGAGAATGTTTGAAATTACTTGAATGGTTTCATAAAAACTTCTTGGGATGTGGGATGTGTTTTACTAAGATTACACCAAGAAATGGCACCAGCTGCTTATCAGACTTGTGGTTTCAAAGAAAGGAAATCTTTTTTGTTTGTTTTAATTAAATGGGTCTTGAAAACATTGGTATTAAAAATAGATGATTACACCCTCAGATTGCCATTTTGATGTGTTCTCATACAAGTGGGATGAAGAGCTACTGTGCACATAAGTTTAAAAAAACTATTTGTAGTCAGTTTCTACACATGGACTCTAGAAAATGCACAAAAAAATATATGTGACTCTGGCAACCAATTGGTTTTTTTTTACCCTAGACTGGTCTCCTTTTTGAATTTGGATTGTTTGGCACAATATTGAAATTATGAAGCTTAAACTGACATCAAATCCTATTGCATCTGTTTCATATGTTGGGACAGGACCACCATGAAGGAGCACACCATTAAATATCCATGAGAATGTGTTCCAAGGATGAACTCTACAGCACACATCATCTGTCCTCTAGAGCCCCAGCTTTGCAGAGTTGAGCCCTGGAACAGCAGCAGCAGCACTCTCTGAGAGCCTGCTAAAAAGGCAGAATCTCAGGCCCCATTCAGACCACCTGGATCAAAATCTGCAATGTAACAAAATCTCCTGATATGATAATATTGGAGAGGCACAGGCCTAAATTATTTTGACTATTTCTTTAAAAGTGAAAGCAAATAGGTGTATCTACTCAGTGTCAATATCAAGAATATTATAGAAACTATAGTATTTGCTGGAGTATTTATCATTAGCTTTAAGTATAAGATACTCCGTTGCGTTTCAGCAATTAGTAAAAACACCATCCATCCATTTTTTCAAAAGTCGCATTGCCAAGATTATTAAACCTGTTGTATGCACTAAAAGATTGCAATGACTAAGCGGTTGTAGTCAGAAGTTGTGTTGTGGCTGCTCAGAGTAATTACTTCTCTGAGAATCTGTTCTGTGGTGTCACAAAGCGGTGTGGAAAAGTTTGTTAATACTTAACACGGTTCAATCACTGGAATTGGTTTCAGTGCGCATATACGCTGATCAGCTTTTATACAGGAGTCTGCAGCAGAGAAAGAAGTAGCTAGCAAGGTCCAGTCTGCGTGACTTAAACCATATTGGTGCTAATTCACTAAAAATTCACAAATCTGATTAATCTTTAGATCTGAAGTTACTGAGAGAGAGGATGGGAATAGAAGGAGAGAGAGAGAGAAAGAAAGAAAGTGAGTTGGGGGAGAGAGAGAGAGAAATTGGGGGAGGAAGAGAGAGGGAGAGAGAGAAGAAAAATCCACTACCTAAGAATGATGATGATGATGATGGTGATGAAGATGAATGTGATTTCAAAACCCTCCCCTGTTTCCAATTCTTCAAACAGTTGTTCCTACTTATTGGACTTCATTACAGCCAATTGCAGTCTGAATAGAAATAAATACAAAACTATATACCAAAACTATTCTGAGTGTCTGAAAAAAATGAGACTGATCCGTTAAATCAAGAATTCTCAAAGCCTGAGAGTTCTGTATCCTTCTGTTTCCACATTAAAACACTTTCCTCCTAAGATCCATGACACAAGGAAAGCTACAGCCAAATGCAAATCTTCATTCCTACATAGTGTTCTCCTGAGTCCCTGCCTTCTTCTTTATCTTGGTGAACCTTCAGAACACCCTGGAAGGAAATGGAAACCACCATGTTATCTCCCAGTTCTTCTCACTCCGTCCCCAAAAAGATCGGCCTGGAGTCAGTTCCCAACTTTCTCACTTCTGGTTCCTCTGAGCTCTCCAGACCCAAGGAGTTCTTCTTAAACAACTTGCCAACACCCAACTCCATCCTCAAAGAGAGGAAGATCCTCCGAAAGGCCCAGAAACCTGAGCAATGCAGCAGTTAGATCACAGGGCTTCAGCAACAGAGAGATCAGGGTTTGTGTCCCAGCTTAGTAGCTTGGTGGCTTTGGACAAGATAGTTCTTCTAAGTTTTTTTCCTCTTTAAAAAAACCCCATCTATTTCAGAAAGTGTTGTGAATACTAAACAAAAGATTGTACAGTTCAAGTTCTTAGGAAATGTGTATAATAAATGGTAACTCCTCCTTCTCCCACACTACCTCCAAGTTTCTTTTCTCTCTCCCCTTTCTCTCCTTCAGTCTTTTCCTTCTCTCTCTTTACCTACACTAATTTCCCTCTTCTACCATCACCACTCTTTATGCGCAAGCCCAAAATGCTCACAAGCAAAATATCACAAGCCAAAATAATGTTTCAGCAAAAAAGAGTCGCAGATCCCCAAAGACCATGTGTCCACAAGGACCATCAGCTATTTCTTACATTTCTGGTTAATGATCTATTTACTTCTATAACCTATAGTTTTCTCAGTTTCCCAGGAGCATTTGTGATGCTCAGACTTATATAGGATCTGGCTGAAGGAACACCACACAGAATGAATACTTCAACTTCCCTCAATCTTTGCTGTTTCCAATGAAATTGTATGGCATTATCAGACTTGAGTGTAATTCTGTTATCTCTCCTGTATCTCTTGACTTCTTCATTCCACACAGAGACTTCCCTGTAAATATTGAGTGGAGTGTAGAATGAGACTGAGACATTCACAACAATACCTGAACCTCTTAGCAACCAGAATTCCAGTCGCAAACTGAACATGACAATCCTTTAAAAGTCCACATGCTTTTTAGCACGTTGTTGTCCGCTTTTAGAGTAGCACTTTTCAACTTCCTGTCCTGGCACTGAGTTGTTTAAATCAATGACCATAAAGTGTATTGGTTCTAATAATTCTTAGAGTACTGAGTTGTGAATGAGTTAGTTTTTATAATATCAATTAAAAAGATTTAAAGTTTATTCTAGTGGTAGTATTTCTCTCAGTGCTGTGGTCTGAATGTGTCCTTCCAAAATTCATATGCTAAAATCTAACCTCCAAGGTGAGTGTGGTAAAAGGTGGGACCTTTGGGATGTGATTAGGTTATGAGGGCAGAGCCCTCATGGGTGAGAATATTGTTGCCATTATAAAAGAGGCCTGGGGGAGCTTGTTCACCTCTCCCACAATGTAAAGATGCAATTAGAGAGTGCATCTTTGAAACAGAGAGGAGGCCCTCATCAGACACTGAATCTGTGGTGCTCTGATCATGGACTTCCCAGCCTCCAAAACTGTGAGCAATACATTTCTCTTGTGTATAAATTACCCAGTCTAAGGTATTTTGTTATAGCAGCACAAATGGACTAAGACCGTTGCTTGCATTCTGATGTGCTTTGCAGGAGAGAATGTAGTTGCAGCAGACTGCTCAGGAATTGTACATCACCAGTAGCTTCTGTCTCAGCTAAGCGTGGGAGACTGATGCTGATGAGCCATTAACAATGGTGGAGATTCTGAATCACTGAAGCACTTGATAAAAGAAATGTCGAGAGTGATGTGAAAATCCACATATGCCCATGAGAGTATATTGAGTTTGTAAGTGTTGTTGCTTAGTGTGTCACAGAGAAGTTTATGAGAAACTATTTTGGAGTAAGAAACAACACAGAAGAATACAGTTTCAGCCTGAAATGGCGTATTTAGCCACTGACCATCAGAAACAATTACTTTTTACCTTAACCTAGATTTGTAATAGCAGGATGCATTGAATTCCTTCACTGAAGTGAAACCTTAGCAAATCTTTAAGTAGTACTCTAAAGTGACAAAAGGTGTTTACATTTACTAATGTAAATTTCTTGTGGAGATGAAGTTTTTATTCTTCTTGAGTCACAAGACTGCTCAAGAAGGAACCATTGTTTGTTCTACACCGCTCTGTTCTAAATGTTTGTTCCCCCAATATTCATATGTTGAAATTCTAATCCCCAAGGAGATAGTATTAGGAGGTGGGGCCTTCAGGACATGATAAGGTCATGAGGATGAAGACCTCAAGAATAAGATTCATTGCCTTGTAAAGAAGAACCAGAAGGATCCCTCATTTCTTCAATCATGAGAAGACACATGAGCAAGAAGACCGCCAGCTATGAACCAGGTCGTGGGCCCTTGCCAGACACTGAATCTGCCAACACTTTGATCTTGGATTTCCCAGCCTGCAGAACTGTGAGAAATAAATTTCTTTTCTTTATAATCCACTCAGTCTAAGGTACTTTTGTCCTAGCAGCCTGAATGTACTAAGACATAACACTCCCTTGCCGTTTTATTGTTGAGAAAGGAGGAAGGGTAGACCTTTTATTGTTGAGTAAGGTGGGGAGGAGAGGACTTTTGGGGTGAGCAGCATGTGCTTATTGCTGCTTGGAGTGGACTGTTTCTCACCCTCTACTGATGTGTTAAATGGAGTAGGATGTGATTGGGCATGTGGTTTTTAGCTACATTAAAGTAGCTTCTTTGGGCTGTGTGAGAGACACTAAATACCATTTCATAAACACTGAAAAATAAGTCTCTCTTTAGATAAACATTTAGCAGAGCAAGGATTTTGGAGATGCTAATTAATACCTTACATTTATATACAGCATATCCATTTTATACTTTGAAAAATACGATTTTATATAACCTGACATGGCAGCCAAGATGCAGAAAGCAAAGTAAGGGTCACATTCAGTGAGAGTAGTATTCCTACAGCAGGAAATAATTATGGTAAGCAATGTGGGAGGAGAGTCATCCCAAAGTTAGCTGACTAGAGTGGATTAAGTTCACATCTGGCTAATGAGACTATGCAAAAATGAGTCTGGGAATGCATGGAAGCGTTCAACAGTGCTGTCATTTTGGTTCTGTCCTTGTGAGCCTCAGCTGGCAGTGTTTCATTGGTGCATTCATTATGACATCATTTTATGGATGAGCAATTTGCAGGCCAAAAAGACCTGAGACTCCCTGGGGTGAAGGGAAATGCCACAGACATCCATGGTCTTGGATGCTCAATGAGTAAACCGGGATTTTTAAGCAGTTCCTAGGGCCTGTGAAATAGTTGGTCATAACCCAGGCCTATATCCTTTTGCCTGAGCTGTTTCAGGGAGGAGTTGTATACATCTACACATCCCATACTGGCCCCACATGTCCCTAATACATTAGAGCAAAGAAGACTAATATGGCAAGAGATGCTGCCATATTGAACTGAACTCTTTAATGGAATATGCTGAAGATTAAGACCCTTTTGCCTTGTTTCACTGATGCCAATTAACACCGTGTCATAATGTTGGCATGCATGAGACACAAGCAGTTTTACTCTAGGAAGAGAAATAAATTCAAGAATTTTTTTCCTGTATATGTAAGCCTTCATATATTGCACTATTTTAAGTATTATATGGAAAGATGCCCTTTCAGCTCTCTTTCTTCACACACACACACACACACACAATCACCCATCCTGGACATCCTATCTACTGTCCTGTATTAACCTCTCATAACTCTCAGAATTTTGCATGTTATCTAAAATAGGCTTACTTCTGTCCATCATACCTTTATTCCACATTTCCACCACTGCCCCAGCCTAGTATCACCACACTCATCTTCAAGACAACTGAAAAGACATGAAAAGCCTCCTTCAAGACAATTGAAAAGTTGGATATTTCATATCCAACTAGACAATGACTCTGTCTCCTAGCTTCTAGAAACTTGCTTTTGCCTCTGTCATTCTACATTCCATTCCATCTTGTGTTATCATTTAAGTACATATGCAAAGATATGGGGTACACACTTAAATGTATGTTAAAATTTGGAAGTGATTTATTAGCTGTTATCATAGGCAGGTTTGCTTGTGAAAGACAAAGCTGATCTGTATTTTTTATTTCAATTAACTTGGCTTGTCTTCGTGTGACTGAACACAGCTAATCAAAATATTATATGCATATATGTAGAGTCAGGTAATATAAAGACCACATAGAGAAACTACTGTATTTGCAAATTGATCATATTACTATAATCCCTAGCTTTGGCTATAATATCCATGGATGTCAAAGTCAGAGATATGATTTGCTAGAGGGCACATGAGAATAATGATTTTTTTGTCTATTGGAATTATTCTAACTAAATCTAATCAGTTTTTGGGGGTGGTTACATGATGTCAAGTTAGATATTAGCTGAACATAAATAAATGAATGGTATTCTTTACTTATATACATATCATTAGTTCTATATCAACATGTTTAATTTATCAAACATAAGCAGAAACTGTGGTTCTTTTGGCAGCTGCTAATTTGCCTGTCTGCTTCTTCACAAGATGTATATTATTATCTTATGACTCTGTCCCATATAAATAATGTGAACATTACTTATTCCTAATAAGAAGTACTCAATTTTAAAATACTGCCACACTCTTTCAAGTATTAGCTTACTGTTATATTTATAAAATATAAATAAACCTACAGTAATGTTATAAAAAAGATGCCTATTTTCAAAAGCAAACCAAGAAATGCAAGTTTTAGCAAGGTGCTCATTCTCATATTGAATGTAAAATTTCTATTACAAATTACAGTCTGATTTAATGCCTGCTTTAAGAAAAAATATTGTACCAAACTAAGGTTGCTTTAAACAATATGTAGAAAGTTTAGTGCCTCTTGTAGCATGACATCAACACAATATTTAATTTTAAAAGACCATGAAAATGAGACAAAAAGCAGTTAATACTTACAGTGCCAGTCAAAGCCATTTTTACACTATTATAAATTGCCAGACATATTTTATCATTTAAAAAGTGTACATGTTTTAGTGACAAGTAATGTAGCATCTTAAAAGAACATGGCCTTTGGCTTTAGACAGACTCAGATTCAAATTACAGTGTTGTCATTTAATAGGTTTTTGCCATTAGGTGACAAAACTTCAACCTGACCTCAGATTCTTCCTCTGTGGAAAGGGATTAATGGTAACTTTTTAAAAAGCTATAGTGACATGTTCAATGAAGCACTATACATAATAGCAAAACTAGAATACAACCTCATTGTCCAATTCCAGTTGTATTCGTCAGTTATTGTCACATCAATACATGTAAAAAACCATCTCCAGGCCAGGGGTGGTGGCTCATGCCTGTGATTTCAGCACTTTGGGAGGCCAAGGCGGGTGGATCACGAGGTCAGGAGATCGAGACCATCCTGACCAACATGGTGAAACCTTGTCTCTACTGAAAATACAAAAAGTAGCTGGGTGTAGTGGCATGTGCCTGTAGTTCTGCTGAGGCAGGAGAATCCCTTGAACCTGGGAGGCAAAGGTTGCAGTGAGACGAGATTGCACCACTGTACTCCAGCCTGGGCAACAGAGTGAGACTCCATCTCAAAAAACAAACAAACAAAAAACCCATCTCCAAACACCATGGTTTGCAACAGCAAGCATTTATTCCAATGCTTGTGGGTCTGCAGATCAACTAAGATTAGCCTACCTTGACGAGGCACAAATGGGCAACTCTGCAGTGGTGGGGCTTGGCTCCAAGGCCCAATTTGGGTTCAGGTTTGTTCCATGTATGCTTATTTGGGGACCCAAGCTTAAAGGATGGCAACTACCTATGGTGAATCATCAAAGCACCAGAGACACACTAATTAGGGTAAGCACAATTAAGATCTCTGTACAAAATCCATTAACTTCCATTGGTCAAATTAAGTTCCATGGCCAAGCTCAATATAAACAGAAAGTCTTCTATAGTCAGAGGGGAGGGAAGTAAATATGTGCTGCACAATTATCCAAATATCACAATGGCTAAGTAGTAACTGATTTAATGATTAAGTAGCATTCATATGACAAAAGGCTACTTATCCATTAAAAATGTAATTAGAAAAAAATGACTGGCAGAGTAGTATTCTTATGATCTACCGTCAAGGAAAAAAGTAAGCTATCAAAAGATACATAGACAGAAAATTATAGAAAGGTTTTGGAATGAAATATTACCAGTGGTTACCTTTGAGAAATGAGATATTGGATGATTTTGATTATTTCCCCTCTACAAACTTTTCAATGTTTTCCAAGTCAGCTGAACTGATTACATATTATTTTTGTTATTTTAAATAGTTAATTAATAAAATGTTCCTCCAATTTTAGAAAAACATAAACTCTTATTTGAGGCAACAGCATCACCACATTAATATGGCTCAGATGAGAAAAAAAGTATGTTGTGATTATAAAGCATAAAGCAAATATAAGGGATTTTTAAAAAAATAATTTCATTTATGTCTCGAATTCCAGCATTCTATATTTTAAGTGTTTCCTGGGAGCATGAAAAATGTCTTTATCTCGTCCTCATTCTCAAAAGATAATTTTACTGAGTATAAGATTCTAGCTTGACATTAATTTTCTTTCAGAGCTTTGAAGATATTATTCTGGCATCCATTGTTGTTAATGGGAAGTCTACTTCAGTTTAATTTTCATTTGTTTGAAGTTATTTTATCTTGTGTCTCTTTTCAAGATCTTTTTGTCTTTGGTGTTCTGCTGTTTCATTGCAATGTGTCTAAAAGTGTGTGTGTGTGTGTGTGTGTGTGTGTGTGGGTTTCATTCTACTTTATATTAGCATTTGTTGGATTTCCTGAAACTAAAGATTGCAGTCCATAACAATACTAGACAATCCCACATCACTAACTCTTTGAGTATTTCCTTGTTCCCATTCTCTCTCTCTCTTTCTACTTCTGAAACTTCAATTACCTTCTCTACCTTCTGTTTTGCTCAACTATCTTTCCTATTTTCAATCTCTTTCTCCCTATATTATATTCTCAGGAATGCCTTTATTTCCAGACTGATCATTTGGTTCTTTTTTCAAATCTACCTAATGATTTCTGAAAAATCTCTTATTCTTCATCATCTTACTATGTTCTTACTTTTTTTGAAAGATGAGGCTGATATTTACTTCAAAGTATATGTGTGTCTTTCCAAAATCTGCAACATTTTGAGCTGGAATCATCAGGTTGACTTTTCTTTTCTGGTGATTCTCATTCACATTTGCTTGCATGGTCTCAATCTCCTGAGAACATCCTTTCTTAGTTCATCAACTAGGGATGGCACCTTTTGGAGACTTTTGATTTGAGGCTGTTTCTTTGCTTTTCCATTTTCCCTTGCACAGACCAGGCTTTGTTTCTACTCTGTCCATGCAGTTCTGGACTACCAGGAATGGCAGATGTCCTCAGGGCAAACAATGGCTTTTGAACTTGTCTACTTTCTGGAGTCACACCTTTTCTCATTTCTGCCCATCAAGATTTTTTTGACTTGTTTATCAGACATATAACACAAAAATATATTATTTTACAAAACTTCATTCAGTATTTTTAGGCATTGTTTACTGGAAGAGTTTTTTCTAAACAACGATCCTACTATATTTTCAGAAGTAAAAGTGCCTAATCGTCTTTTAAATTATTTTCTTCCTCTATATGAATGAACACCTTTCATAGATATGCTTTGTGTTATGGATGTAGACATCCCTGACACCTACTATAGTACGAGACACATATAAAGAATAAGGAAGTGGTGAAACCCTGTCTCTACTAAAAATACAAAAAATTAGCCGGGCGTGGTGGCAGGCGCCTGTAGTCCCAGCTACTTGGAGGCTGAGGCAGGAGAATGGCGTTAACCCAGGAGGCAGAGCTTGCAGTGAGCCGAGATTGCACCACTGCACTTCAGCCTGGGTGACAGAGCGAGACTCCTTCTTAAAAAAAAAAAAAAGAATAAGGAAGAAATTAATGGAATCAATTATATAATCTTAGAGCATAAGGTCTTTGAAAACTATAAACCATTTTAGAAATATAGGACATTAGTACTTCCCCAAGGGATTTAGAAGTCAAGTTTTTATTTTACCATAAAGGTTCCTAAATGAGATTTTATAGCCCAGTGAACATTTTAATTATTTGAAAATTAAACTGTCAAGATTTGGCTAAAAGTCTATAATTTATACATAACCAAATATATTTTTTTAAAAATTTATGACAACTGGCAAAAAGATTACATTTGATATTAGAATATTATGTTTTAGTCACCTTGCTCTTTTACTTAATTGTCGGACCCAAGGAAAAGACAACCTATGGGTTTCTTTATCTGTAACATTGATTTATTTGGTAAAAATGTTTTGCCCTGTACACAAATGAGCACGTATAATAGAGGATAACAAAAATGATTCATGCAAGAAACTCATATATTTTAGGGAAACATTTTAGGCCTGGGTCTTAGAGGAAGACTTGAGGCATAGTGATTTATTTTCAACTTGAATCTGCTGTTTATCGCCTGATCAAAAAAAAACTTGTTTCCTTTTTTTTGTGCTTTTCTAAAAGGATATTCACAATACGTGTAAAGCCAAGCATTTAAACATAGAAATGTGAAATTTTCCATATGCTTTTGCTGGGGGATAAATATGCTTTTTTAAAACTCCATTGATGAAAATTCCTGGGTAAAGAGCAGACGTGTGTATGTGTGTGTGTGTGTGTGTGTGTGTGTGTGCTGTGTCTACTTGTGTATTTACTCTTGTTTGTGGTTCACATATTTTGCGGTTGAATTATCCAGTTTGTTCCCTCCCTTCTGATGAAGTCTTGCATTCCAACTTCATTGCAGTGTGCAGTTCGTCTGTGTGGTTTGCTTTTTCTTGCATCTGAAAATAATTCGGGAGAAATAGAAACATAAAATTTGATTTAACCTGAAAAATCTTTTCTTCATTTCTTTTTAAAATATGACCAGTTCAGCCCTTTCTATATAAGGATAAAGAGTCAAAGTCAGGCTAATCCAGGAAAAATGTGAGCCTGAAGAGTTCCTCAAATCCGATATTCGAGCAAACCAATCCCAAAATATCCAAGACTTATTCCTTGGCTCCGAGAACTGCAACATCATAGGAATGGCTTTTTCCCATTATTGGCAGTTCTTTTGCTTGTTCACACTTTGCCACTGAGGTTTTCTTCTCAAGATTCTTCTCGAGAAAGATGGAGTTTAATTAGAATGAATACTGTATTCCTAAAGTCACAAGAGGTGCAAGTCAAAATTATTTTATTTTCAGGCATCAGTACAAAATATTTAAACCTGGAGGACTGCGCTCCAAAATTATACCAAAAATAGAAAACATTTTTAAAATTATGGAACATCAAATTCAATGAAATACCACCCATGGATATTTACAAAAGTTTTAAAACTATGGTATGTGTTTATTATAAAGTTAAATGGAAAAGTTTAGAATCTAAAATTATATGATGCTACATTAGTACAACTATGTACAACTATTAGTACAACTAAAAAGGAATATAAAAATAAATCAAGCAAAAACATACCGTTAAAAAACCCTGTTAATTAGTCATTATCTTTTTGTTTGGAGAATATGTGATTTAAAATCTTCATCCATGTTTGAAACTCAATGAGTATCAATATTTTCATGATTTTTATTTCTGTATTATTGATTTATATATTTATTTTGAGGTAGCAGTGTGTTAAGGCAGAACAAGTTTCCAAAGACCTGTGTTTTAATTATATATTTTTTTACCATTTACTAATGAAAGCTTCATATTTTTATCTATATGGCTTAAATAATACATCATCCTAAGACTGTATGTCAGTTCATCTCTTCTTCTGGTGACTCACTGAAAAGTATTTTTATGTATGAAAACTACACATATATATATATGGAGAGAGAGAGAGAGAGAGAGAACTAGATAGCTATTTAAAAATGTATTTGTATTGGCAGATGTCACAGATCAGGTGTTTCACTTTGACGTTTCATTTCAGACAGAAGTGCTTGCCTTGGTGACCCAAAAAAGGCAGGATCTGGCCGGGGCAAGGTGATTATTCTGTTTGATGTGGAGAATAAGGGCCAGTTTGTGGTACTGACAGAAGAATGAAAGCAAAGGTAGACTAGAGATCATCTCTTTCACAGGTTTCTCCGCATTAGGTTCTCCCAGGCAAAGGCACATTTCTCTAACTGTCAGATGTTGCTTTAAATTCCCAGCTTGTGGTAGGCATTAATTCATCATGGTAAAGCCTCATGTGAGATTATTCACCAAGTAACTGAGTATATTTTCTCTGAACCCAATTTTCACATCATCACACTCAGTCAACTTAGTTCTAAAACTTTTTTAAAAGCATGAACATTTCTAGAATTTTCATCTCCAATCTACACCCATCTGATTTTTCAATTGCCACAATCCAGTTTTCAGTACAAACTGTAGAAATCACCTTCAATCTATTAGAATTTGCATATTTTTCTATTTATTATTATTCTTCAAGAGAAATATTTTCCCTCTAGTCAAAGATTGATGCCTTCTGGCACCTTCAAATAACATCTTCTGTGGATGTGATTTCTTAGAAGTTTTTTTGAAAGATGTTATAAAGCCATGTACTGAAAAACCACATTCTCCTCCAACATAGTGCAAATTATGTTATACCAAAGCCTCATGAACAGCCTACCTATTTAAAGTATCCAGTGAAGAGATTTGACAGTGGTTTGTCTATGAAGTTTCAACCTGTGCCATTTAAGGCAAACCAATTGCATTAACTGCTCTGAGAGGACATTTGTCTTGACCACTCTAGTTGAATTTTTAAGGAGAAAGTCATTTTTGAAGCAGTAAACATTCTTTTGGGTATTTAAATTAATATGGAATCATAATCATAACTCCCATAATCATATGGGAACTTGGATCCTTGAAAGGCATGAAGCATCAGTCAATCTGGAGGTTCAGATAAGCTATTCAAAATGATTATGGACTTTTTATATTCTAGTCAAATGTGGCTGATGAACAATATTTTAGGGGAAACAAATATTGTTGCATATTATTAAAGTTTTTAACAGTCTGTATTGCAAGTAACTGATTGGTCCAGCTTGGGTAATGGGCTCTCCCACTTGATCCACTAGGAAGCATAAATCTCCAAAGCAAAACTGAGGTGTTACTACCAAATGAATGGGAAAGAAGATTAGAAAGGCTGAAAAAAATAAAATTGTCCAGTCCTTTTTATTTTATTTATTTTGCATGTTCCTTAAATCAGAGCTGGTGAGATATATTTATAAAAAACAATGGCCTTTCCCTACAAACGCTGGTTATTTAAAATATTTGAACTCTTCTTTCCTTCCTTCCTTCCTTCCTTCCTTCCTTCCTTCCTTCCTTTCTTCCTTCCTTCTACTTTATTTCTGCCCTTCTACCCTTCTTTCTTCCTTCCTTACTACCTTCATTAGTTCCCTTCCTCCCTTTCTTCTATCAGGGCCACAGTGTCATTCTAAAGCACAATACTAAATATACAGCGCAGGTTCAAGTTAGCAACTGAGACTCAGAATCCCAAAACAAATCACTTATCAGAGCTTTTCAGTTTTGTAGTTTGCTGTAAGGTCACTTAGATATCTGTGCAGAATCATGTTATTCTGTTTTATATAATAAAATAATAAGTGCTTTCAAAATTTAAAAATAAACAGATTTTCTCCAATTTCAGGTATTCTATCATAATTTCTTAAAACTCTGTATCCTGCAGTAATAAAACAGTTATAGAATTAGAAAAGGACTTTTAACGGAAAATCTTGTAGAGCTGGTCTACAACTTTTAGTTTGTTTACTGTGCTCAGGATTGCTCTTTTATACTGAATAAAGACATATTTCTTGCTATTAAAATTAGTCAAAAATTACGTAATTGCATTAAAGATATGTCCTTTAAGGTGGTTCTCCCGAGAGCACTAGGACTTTTCTGTTTCTCAGGTGAACTTACTAGAGAATTTTTGTGACATGGCACAAACCCTTTCCCAAAAGACACTGATGTAGTTGGTGTTAGGAGTCATGTTCTTTTTGCCCACCATTCAGTCCTTTATAAATTTCACAAGAGAAATATTTTCTGTTTTTCTTTTTATTTTCTTGTGAAAAACATTGTCTGAAAAGCCAGCTGGTCATTTACATGTCTTATATATTGGCTGATTATCATTTGCCATTATCTTTAGGTCAGAAGATGCTATATATACATGGGCTGGGGGACTTGTTCATGACTATGCATCACTCATCCAGTAGAATCCTTCAAGGATTAACAGGCTAAACTTGATTGTAATTAAGATGATTTTCTTTCTATTCAAACAGATGTATAAGGAGACCATTTTATACTCAAGTAATAAAGTTAATGAATGTGATTTCAAATAATATCTTTAAAATGAAAATGCTCATAGAAGGAGTTAGGAAAGTTCAATCAAAATTGTCAATAAGAGAAGATTTCTACTTCTGAGAAGATGGAGTAGACATACATCTACAAAATGGATAGACCTTAAAAAAGAAATAGACAAGACTACAATTATACTTAAGGTTTCAACATCCCTTTCTCAGCAACTGACAGAACTGAACAAAAATTCCGCAAGGATATAGAAGAATCAACAACACCATCAATCCACAGACTCAAGTGAACATTTGTAGAATACTGCACCCAACAACAGCAGATTGCACATTCTTTTCAAGCACTCAGGGAATATATATCAATATAGACTATATCCTAGGCAATAAAACAAAAGCCAAGAAATTTATAATAATTGAAATTACATAAAGTATATTCTCTGATCACAATGGAATCAACCTGGATACCAGCAGCAAAAAGATATCGGAAACATTTCCAACCACTTGCAAAATAAACTGCATATTTCTAAATAGTCCAGGGATCAAAGAGGAATTCTCAAGGAAAATAAAAAATAAATGGAATAGAATGAAATTTAAAATACAACATATTTAACTATTTGGGGCATAGTTAGTTCTGAGGGGGAAATTTGTAATACTAAATATTTCCATTAGAAAGGATGGAATGTGTTATATTAGTCATCTAAGCGCCTACTTCAAGAATCTCAAAAAAAAGAGCAAAATGAACTTAAAGCCAGCAGAAGAAAGGCAATAATAATGATGATAGCAGAAATAAATAAAGTTTAAAAGAAAAACCAATGAAACAAAAAGCTGTTCCTTTGAAATGGTCCATAAAATTGACAGCAGTTTGACTAAGAGAGATTGACAAAGTAAGACTGACAGAGAAAAAGAAAGGCAACACAAATTACTAATATCAGGAATAAAGACCTTAACAAGCTCAAAAGGCTTATAATGGAATATTACAAATGACCTACACACATAAATTGGATGACTTAGAAGTGTACCAGTCTTCAAAAAGCACAGGTTACTACAACTCACCAAATATTAAACAGATAATTTAACTAGTCCTAAAACTAGTAAGGAAATTGAATTTATAATCTAAAAATCAATTATACAAATGTTTAAACAAAAAGTAATGCTAATTCTACACAATCTTTTCTAGCAAGTAGAAGAGGAGGAAATACCTCCCAATTAGTTTTGTGAAGCTAATATTATCCCGATACTAAAACAAGATGAAGCAGTATAAAAATAAAAAATATAGAACTATATCTTTCATGAATGCAAATATAAAAATTAACAAAATATTAGCAAATAGAATTCAGCAATATATAAAATAATTACACACCATGACCATGCAGAGTTTATTTCAGAGACACAATATTGTTACAATATTTTGATATTAATCAAAGTAGTCCACCGTATTAATAGGCTAAAGAAGAAAAATCACATGATTATATCAACTGATACAGAAAAGGCATTTGACAAAAATTTACCACCCATTCATAATAAAAACTTTCAGAAAACGAGGAATAGAGGGAAACTTCCTCAACTTGATAAAGAGCATCTACAACTAACATTATAAATAAATAAACCTCAATCTAACCTTCACACATTACATAAAATGTAAGTCAAAATGGATAATAGACTTATTGTAAAATGTGAAACTATAAAAGCTTTAGAAAAAAAACATAAGGGAAAAGAGAAAATCTTATGAATCTAGGCCTAGGCAGAGAGCTGTCAGACTTGATACCAAAAGTATGATTCAAAAAGAAAAAAAAAGTAATAAATTTGACTTTATCAAAATTTTAAAAACTTTTGCTTTGAAGAAGACCCTGATAAGATGCTCTGAAATTAGGCTACTGACTGGGAAAAAAATTTCAAACCACATATTCAAAAAGAATGAGTATCTAAAACATATAAGAAACTCAAAAACTATTTTAACTAGGGAGAGATGGTATCTTATTGTAGCCTTAATTTGCGTTTCTCTGATTATTAGTGATGTTGAGCCTTTTTTCATATACCTGCTAGCATTTGTATGTCTTCTTTTGAGAAATATCTATTCAGATCATTTGACTATTTTTCAATTAAGTTATTAGTTTTTCTGCTATTGAGTTGAGTTTCTTATATATTCTGGTTATTAATTACTTGCAGATGGGTAGTTTGCAAATGCTTTTTTTCCATTCTGTAGGTTGTCTCTTCACTTTGATTGTTTCCTTTGCTGTGCAGACGCTTTTTAGCTTAATATGATATCATTTGTCCATTTTTGCTTTGATTGCTTGTGCTTTTGAGATCTTACTCAAGAAATCTTTGCCCAGACCAGTGTCCTGGAGAGTTTACCCAATGTTTTCTTCTAGTAGTTTCATAGTTTCAGGTCTTAGATTTAATTCTTTAATCTATTTTGATCTGATTTTTGTATATGGTGACAGACAGGGGTCTAGTTTCATTCTTTTGCATATGGATATCCAGTTTTCCCAGCACCATTTATTGAAGAGACTGTCTTTTTCCCCAGTGTATGTTATTGGCACCTTTGCCAAAAATTAGTTGACTATAAGTGCATGGATTTATTTCTGAGTTCTCTACTCTGGCTATTCTGGGTTTTTTTTATGGTTCCATATATATGTAAAGATTATTTTTTCTGTGTCTGTGAAGAATGTCATTGGTATTTTAAAAAGGATTGCATTAAAGCTATAGATTGCTTTGAGTAGTGTGGACATTTTAACAATATTGATTCTTCCAATCCATGAACATGGGATATCTTTCCATTTTGTGTATGTGTGTGTATCTAGATGCTGGTGAGGATGTGGAGAAAGGGGAACACTTGAACACCGATGGTGGGGATGTAAATTAGTACAGCCACTATGGAGTGCAGTATGGAGGTTCTTCAAAAAACTAAAAATAGAACTGTCATATGATCCAGCAATTGCACTGCTAGGTATATATTCAAAAGAAAGGAAATCAGTATGTGGAAGAGATATTGACACTCTCCGGTTTATTGCAGGACTATTCACAGTAGCCAAGATATGGAATCAACTTAATGTCTATCAAGAGATGAATAGATAAAATGTGGTACATATACACAATGGGATATTATTCAGCAATAAAAAAAAGAATGAAATCCTGTCACTCACAACAACATGGATGAAACTTGTGGACATTATGGTAAATGAGATAAGCCAGAAACAGAAAGACAAATATCACATGTTCTTATTCATATGTGGGAGCTGAAAAAAAAACCTCACGGAGCTAGAGAATATGAATAATGATTATTAGAGGTTTGGAAGGATAGTTGGGAACAGGAGATAAAGAGGGAATGGGCAATAGGTACAAACATACAGTTAGAAGGAATAAGATCTAGTGTTCACTTGCACAACAGGGTAATTATAGTTAATAATTTATTGTATATTTCAAAATAACAAAACGAGTGGAATTGGGATGTTCCTTACACACAAAAAAATGATATATATTTGAGGTGATAGATATCCCAATGACCCTGATTGGATCATTACACATTACTTGCTTGTACTAAAATATTACATGTTCCCTACAAATATGTACAACTATTATGCATCCATAAAAAATTTTTAAAAATAAAGCAAAACAGGGCCGGGCGCGGTGGCTCACACCTGTAATCCCAGCACTTTGGGAGGCCGAGGCGGGCGGATCGCGAGGTCAGGAGATCGAGACCAGCCTGGCTAACACAGCGAAACCCCGTCTCTACTAAAAATACAAAAAAATTAGCCGAGCGTAGTGGCGGGTGCCTGTAGTCCCAGCTACTCGGGAGGCTGAGGCAGGAGAATGGCGTGAACTCGGGAGGCGGAGCTTGCAGTGAGCGGAGATGGCACCACTGCACTCCAGCCTGGGTGACAGAGTGAGACTACGTCTCAAAAAAAAAAAAAAGCAAAACAGTATAAAATAAAAAAGTAGAAAAAACAGGTGAAATAAATTTTAGTAGCATTTTTTTGATCCAATATAAATATTGTCATTCAACATGTAATCAATGTAATCAGCATGAAAATATTGATGAGATGTTTTACTTTGTTTTTTTTTTTTGCATTCAGTCTTGAAAGATGGGAAGATCAGGAGCAGTCTGGGGTCATGGTATATGAATGAACTAGTGAGAGTGGGCACAAAGTCTGAAGATCTTCGTAGTGCATGCTAATGTCTAAGGGAGAATATACCTACCCTAGAAGAGACATTAAACAACCAGGTAATTGGAGTAGACAAAGTGTCAGCCAGTCAATATCAGCCATACTCTGTCATCAGAGACTTTAGTGTTTGGACAATAAGCACATGAACAGAGTAACCATGGTGTAAGGCATGCAGGTTTTGCATGGGCCCCACCCATTTACTGAAGCTATTATAACTTCCGTCACTGCCAAATGTCCCAGAAGTAGCAACAGAGACCAACTCTAAGCCCCCAGTACAGCACTATCTCTTCAGGGGATCAACCAGCCAACCTAGTGGCAAGTTAAATATATTGGATTTCTTCCATCTTTGAAGGATGGAAGCATTAATTCATTTCAAATTAATGCTTTTTGAACGTATACATATTCCAGGTATGGTTCTGTGTTTCCTGTCAAAGAACCTCAAACAGCACCATTAGCCATGGGATTACAGAGAGTTT